>NC_072896.1:43097500-43722500 GCF_027943255.1 Anastrepha obliqua | reverse complement strand
AACTCTACAATCGACGCTTTTACGTGCCGCTGCTACTCAAGCGCAGGCGCAGACGTAGCAAAATCCTCAATAACGACTTCGGCTAAAGTCAATGATGAATTGACAGCAGTCACTTTTGTTTTAAAGTACCGACACGAATGCACACACACACACACATATACATTTGTAAGTATATATTTGAATAGTTGTTGCATGTTGTCGTTGCTACGACGCGCGTGATTTGTTGCAGCACCATCATCAGCAACATTACGACGAATACGACTAAATGCAACTTTCCAAATATGTATGTATGTATGTTTTTGTGTTTCCATAGCTCAAACACCAACAATCATGAACGTGCTTGTAAGTGTCAAAAATGACATTTCACTGTAAATGGCAGCGTGTTATCGCATTATTCGTACAAAATTTGTTTCGTTCACTTTTACAGCTATACGCATATGTCGGGTGCTTTTTTAGCAGCATGCGAGCTATCGATATCGATAACTACAGTTTGACAGCTGAGAATCGCAAACTGTGTTGACATTTCTGTTCAGTAAAGTTTGGCAAATCATCATGACCCTCGACTACGTGGACAATTTTACGTAAGAATCTTTCAAAAGTTTGGCGCCAGCCTCGTCTTTGTAGAAATTTAGCTGATGATTCCTCCAGTTCACAAGCCGCACCAAACCGTTGATTTCAATAGATTAAATGCATGCCTCGGGTTGAACTTCGGGCCAAATTCGGTAATTTTGCTTACTGACGTAGCCATTAAGCCAAAAATGGGCTTCATAGCTGAACATCATAAGTTGGTCTGAGCCCCCAATGCACACTTTTCAAAGAGCGTTTTAGTAACACAATTGTACGATTTGTAAAGATTCAAAAAAATATGTATTTATTTTGACAGTAGTCCCGCGTGATGTGTCAAAAACCCCTATTGGAAAAAGTAGCTCCAATTTGATTACGCTTTATATATATTTATTTTTCTGGTATGACGCTCATGCAGAGAAAACTCTCAGTAGTACTGCTATACTGGCATACAGGGCCGTAGGGAGCATATCCGGGCCCTGGGGGAAATTGCAAATGCCGGCCCTTTCCATAAAACTTTTCGGAATTACTCTCGAGTTCGGGCCCCTCTGAGAACTATGGGCCCGGGGTTGATTTGCTAACCGAAGCGAGAACTACTACATTTAAAGGAGACCATTTGGACATTTTTCCTATAGCAGCGTTGGTCATGTTATTTCGTAGCTACACCTCTTGCACTATGTTTGTATACATTCTGTCAAAAAAGTAACTGGATTTGGTGAATAAAGCGTAAAATACTGATTATTCATTTCATACACAAATTTATTGTATTTAAATTTGTTGTATGTATTGTCTTTTAGTAAGCGGGAATAATCTCTTCTTCTTCTTAATTGGCGCGATAACCGCTTACGCGATTTTGGCCGTGTTTAACAAAGCGCGCCAGGCGTTTGTTTCTCGTGCTAACCGGCGCCAATTGGGCACACCAAGAAAAGCCAAGTCCTTCTTCACCTGATCTTTCCAACGCAAAGGATGCCTTCCTCTTCCTCTGCTACCACCAGCTGGTGCCGCATCGAATACTTTCAGAGACGGAGCGTTTGTATCCATTGGGACGACATGACCCAGCCAGCGTAGCCGCTGGATATTTATTCGCTATGCTATGTCTACGTCGTCGTAAAGCTCATACAGCTCATTGTTCAGTCGCTTACGATACACGCAATGGCTAATGTGCAAAGGTCCAAAAATCTTTCGCAGAATATTTATCTCAAACTCTCCAAGGGACGCTCCTCGGATATTTTCATCGTCCACGCTTCTGCCCCATACGTTAGGACGGGCATGATGAGAGCCTTGTAGAGTGTTAGTTTTGTTCGTCGAGAGAGAACTTTACTACTCATTTGCCTAGTTAGTCCAAAGTAGCACTTGTTGGCAAGAGAGATTCTGCGTTGGATTTCAAGGCTGACATTGTTATCGGTGTTAATGCTGGTTCCTAAATACACGAAGTCTTTTACAACCTCAAAATTATAACTGTCTACAGTGACGTGGGTGCCGATACGCGAGTTCGCCGACTGTTTGTTTGAAGACAGGAGGTACTTCGTTTTGTCCTCGTTCACCACCAGACCCATTCGCTTTGCCTCTTTATCCAGTTTGGAAAAGGTAGAACTAACAGCACGGTTGTTAAGACCGATGATGTCAATATCGAGCGATTAAGTTCTGCGGCTCTTATGATCCTCTCTAACGTCAAGTTAAAGAAGTCACACGACAGCGAGTCACCCTGTCTGATACCTCGTTTGGTATCAAACGGCTCGGAGATGTCCTTTCCAATTCTGACGGTGCTGCTGGTGTTGAGCAACGTCATCTTGCATAGCCGTATTAGTTTTGTGGGGATACCAAATTCAGACATCGCGGCATATAGATAACTCCTTTTCGTACTGTCGAATGCAGCTTTCAAATCGACGAAAAGATGGTGTGTGTCGATTCTCCTTTCATGGGTCTTTTCCAAGATTTGGCGTATTGTGAATATTCGGCCGATGGTGGACTTTCCAGGTCTAAAGCCACATTGATAAGGTCTAATCAGTTGGTTGACGGTAGGCTTCAGCCTTTCACACAATACGCTCGCTAAAACCTTATAGGCGATATTTAGAAGACTAATCCCGCGGTAATTGGCACAGATTGCAGGATCGCCCTTGTTACGGATTGGGCAAAGCGGGAATACTAACAATCTAAAAATTTTCAAACTAATTTTCAAATTCTCTTTTATGTCTTCTATCGACTCAAAAGAGGACCTTTATTTTGTAAATAATCTATAAAAAAGAGTTTTACTCAAATACTAAAATAAATAAATAATCTGAGCTCTGGAGTGAGAAGAAAGTCAACTGGGGCAAATCAGGTAGTTCGATAACATTTGATGTCATTTTCTTCAGATATTCCTTCGCAATGATAGCCTCGTGAGATGCTATATATAGAGTGGCAAAATCTATCAGCCTTTTTCCACAAATATGGCTTTTAGATGCTGTGGGTAATTTTGGGAAAATTTTGATAATCTACTTCAAAATTATCAATTCCCAGAACTTTTTTGAGTGAATGTACAAAAGTATGTTGAATATTTTTCTGTGACACGTATAAACACTTATTGGTAAAAAAATTCAAAATTCGTTTGGTGTGCATCGTCGACGCGTTAATTATCGCTCTAGTGGAAGTTTTAATTGAACGCAATTGAGCAAATAAAATTCCCAGTGTGAAGTGTAGCAAAGCGTCAGGGGGTTAATTAGAGGAGGAATTTTCTTTTTGTTTTCCTATGAGTAAGAAGGGATATATTTAAGTATGCAAGCAAGAAAAAAACAAATAAAGCGATTTGGTTAATTTTGCTTAGTAGACACTCGGCTATATGGAGGACAACGGGGAATTAATAAGAGATAAATGTATAAGTGATATCATAATATTAGTGTTAAGGTATATTTTCGGATGAGTCTGAATGTATTTATTGACAGCAGGAATGCGGGGTGGGCTGCAGGTGCGGATCTACACAACTTAGCTAGCATTGGAGTATGTCTTATTAATGTCTAAAACCAAACGAAAAGAGTTTGTACATTTTTAGCAATGTTAGATTTTAGATTTAACATAGATTCTAAAGTTTTTCGACTTTAAATTTAGTTTAATTAGATGACCGAAAACAAAAGTGATCAATCGAAATATCAGGTCAGTCCATAAGTTCGTGCGTATTTTACCCATAATCTCTCTTTTGTACGATTTTTGGATACAAAAGATTATTCGCGGAATATCACGGAACTATTTATATTTTCTTTGATATATTATGCATTCAACAAGTGATTTTAATCGCGGATAGAAGCACGTGTTGTTAAAAAATAAAATGGAATCTTCGAACGCGTATAAGAGGCATATTTTGTATTTTTTTATAAAAGTGGTAAAAATGCAACAACCGCTGTTGCAGAATTAAACACTGTTCAGTGTTCAAAATTCCGAAGTGGTAAATGCGACGGGGAGGATGCCCCGCGCGCTGATGGTCCTGAAGTCTCTAACTCCGACGCTTTGCTAGAACTCGTGGAAGCTGAGCCAAATTTGACAGTCGATATGATAGCTCAGAGGTTAAATTCATCGCATGGAACAGTTCACAGGCACCTGGTTCAGTTGGGAAAGGTTTCAAAGCTGGGGAAATGGGTTCCGCATAGACTTTCCGTCGCCAACCTTCAGCAGAGAGTGAATGTGTGTTCTGTGCTGCTGCAACAAAAATTAAAGATTTTTGAACCGTATCGTTACTGGTGATGAAAAAGAGTCCAATAATCCTGTTCGGAAACGCCAATGGTTAGATAAAGATGAAACACCAGCACCGACCCCTAGAAATGGCCTTCACTCCATGAAGATTCGCCTGTCTATTTGGTGGGATATGGCCGGTATTGTTTATTATGAACTTCTGAACCAAACCAGACGATAACTGCTGATTTTTATTCCCATCAGCTGTCAAACCTGAATGAGGCACTTAAGAAAAATCGACCGTGAATAGTGAATACGAGTAGACGCAAAATTTTGTTTCACCACGACAACGCAAGACCTCACACCGCAAGGCAAACATTAGGCAAGCTGAATTAGCTCGGATGGGAGCTAATGCTGCATCCACCATACTCTCCGGATATTGCATCTTGTGACCATCGCCTTTTTCGTGGACTTCAATTCTATATGAGTAACAAGAACTACTCCTCAAAAGAAGCTATAAAAAGGGATATCAAAGCGTATTTTGGCTCCAAGGATAAAAAAAATTTTGAGCCGGGAATTAAAAATTTGCCTAAACGTTGGGAAGACATTGTAATTAATGAAGAAAAATATATTATTGATTAATTATTAATTTTAAAACCACCTTTAAAAAACGAACGAACTTATGGACTGACCAATACTTATTCCTGTCAAAGTGCTACACAGCGTATACTCAACTCTAAGTAAACATTTTTTGTACTTCTTTTATTTTATCCTTTTTAGGCCAAAGAAGGCTGAAGTTTGTTAACCTGTGATAGCAATGCTATTGACCTGTTTCAACAATGGAGCTAACGATGAATAAATTTTATGTAATGTGTTTCATCTCTGAAGTTACTAGTAAGGACGTCTGTCCTGATCAACGTGTGATACCGTCAAAACCAAAGATTAAGTTTTTAATTTGTGTATAACAAAAATATTATGTGTTACTTTTTAAATAAATTAAGTTATTTGTTATAAGTGGATTGCTAGTAAAGCTTTCGATATTTTAGAATACACACATTTTCGAAGAGCTTGGGCAAATAAAGAACGAATACCCGCAAACAACAAGCAAAACCAACTAGAAAATGAAAGTAGGCAGCATTGAGTGAAAGTTGCTCAAAACCGCTTGCTTACCAAGAAATGGCGGGCAAGACCTGGGTCTTTGGAAAATTTCGTCATTTCTAGTCAAATTTTATTACATAAAGTTTGTTCAGATTGCTCGTAAAAATTGCTTGAATCAAAAAAGTGTCTTTCCAAAAAAAGCCACGAAAACTTTCGATGTTTTCAAGTCTTCCAATTATTATTATATTCTATAATTATATTTTAGGGCGTTCCTTATATTGTTTATAAAAATATTTTTTCAAACATCACTTCAGATGGTAGAAAAGCTTATGCTTGAAAGGTCTGCATAAAAATGTTAAAAAATTGTATCAACCGAACAAAAAATAATGAGATTTTTAGAAGCAAGGGCCAACTCTCGCAAATCTTAATATGACGATTGCCTTTTGTTTTTGTACCCGATAAGGAAAACACAGTAAATTAATATGGAAATGGGTTTATTGTTTTTCAAGATACTCTATTTGGAAGTCAATACACTTCCGCATCCGTTTGTACGAATTTTCACAGCACTTTTGCCACTCATAAGTGAATACCTCCAAAATGAGCTACTTAAAGACTTCAAAAGCTTTAAAGGCTTCTTCAGTCGTTGAAAAGCGATCACCTCGTATATTATTGGACATGTCCGGCAGCAAAAAGAAACCAGAAATTATTAAAATAGAGCTAAACAAGGTCTGTAAGACGGATGACCCATTAATTCGATCTTTCGAGAGCTCATAAACTCGCTTGTGCCCGCCGATACGCCGATAGATTGTCCGAAAAACAAGCGACCATTAGTTTGGACGTGTTTCTTCCGCGAACAATTTTTATTGGATCAAAATCATATATATCCAAGTTTTGTCAGCTGTTAAGATGTCAATGACAAGCTTTGAACCACCGCGCCTGAATATCTTCAACTTTTCTTTTCTTTACACCGACTGAATCGAGTCCGTTTTTGGGTAATTATCTAATTATGCGGTATAAAACTAGAAGGTGAAGCCCAAAATAAACAAGACTGAGCTAAAATAGAAATGACAGGAGCTTTGTTCTGATAACTTCGAGTTTATTTATTCAAAATAGTCCCCTCTGACCTTGATGCACTGTTTTGCGTGATCTAAAAGCTTTTCGGAAGTGTGTTTCACGTTACTGACCGGAATGTCCTTCAGGATGTCGACAGAAGCCTTTTGGATGGCTCCTACGGACGCAAAAAGTTTTCCTTTCATGACCAAATGCAATTTTCCAAATAGAAGTCACATGGAGCCATATCAGGCGAAGACGATGAGTGATTGATGGTTAAAATGAGATTTCTAGTCAAAAAATCAGTTACAAGAGTGGATCGATGAGACAGTGGATTATCACCCAATAAGCGATATTCAGGGCGAATTCGACAAATTCGATACAACAAACGTTTCAATATGTCAGGATAGAAAATTGCATTGACGGTTTTGGCATGTTGGCACGAACTCCGTGTGGACAATTCCCATGGAATCGTAAAAACCCATAAGCATCGACTTGACTTTTGACTTCTACAAACGCGATTTTGTAGGTGGTGGCTCGTCTGGGGCCTTCCATTCGGCACTTTTACGCTTAATTTCAGGTTCATGTTGGAAACAATACGTTTCATCGCCAGTCACAATGTTGTTAAGGAAGTTCTCGTCTTTCCTCTCCTCTTTAATGAAGTCTGTCGAATGTTGAATTCTGAGCATTTTTTGGTCCTCAGTTAACTTGTGCGTGCACAGACCTTTCGTAAGCCAAAATGATCAGTTAAAATGCGATAAATCGATGTTTTGGAGATATTTCTCTACGATTCCATGAATTTCAATGCTGATTTCGGTTCATTTTTGATAAATTTACGAACAATTTCGATGGAGTTTTCAGTGATTACTGATATTAGGCGGCCCGTATGTTCGTTGCCATTGATGTCCTCACAACCATCTCTGAAATGTGTAAACTTCTCTTGAGCCATGGCAAAAGAAAATGATCATCGCCACAAATTTATAATTTTTTTTCATCAATTCAAATGTTTCGGTAAACATTTTACCGAGTTTAGAACAAAATTTGATATTTTAGGTCTTTGTTCGAAACTCATTTTTGTACCGATGACACAAACATGCTGACACCTTAGACGCAATAACTTCGCTTCCACTGAACCACATGGAATTCAGCTAGGGATGTAACTTCCAACGCAGTAACTCATTAAAAAGATGGCGCCATCAAAAACATTTTTATGACCCCAGTCTTGGTTATTTTGGACTACACCTTGTATTTTAGCGAAAGTATTGAAAAAATAGGAGAGCTTTGCTTTTAAGGCGAGTGATGTACCCTAATGTACATATTTCATCTCGTTTTGCCCCCCCCCCCTAATTATCGTCCTAATGCCACTTAATTATACATAAAGTTCTTAAAGTGTAACTTATCACTTTTTTTCGTAAGTGATTTACAAGTAAAGGCAGGAAGCAGAGAAAAGATTATGCAAATCTCTCATAATTTTAAGCACTACGTGGCACATATATACATACACATACGAATACTTGTGACGTCTTACAATTGTATAAAAAAGCATAAATTATACATTTCGAAAGTGGGACATACATACGCTCGAACACGCATATGTATGTATGTGAGACGACAGCTGTAAAAGGTTGAGCGAAAATACTGAATATCTAACACGAACTATTAATTAATACCAGACAATGAATGTGTCATTATCACCTTCTTTGTGCGTTTTTTTGTATAGGTGCGTTTCTTTTCCTTTCAAAAACTAAATTTTTTATGTTATTTCTTTTGTTTTTGAGAAATGAATTGAGGCGTGATTGCTGATTGCTTGAAAAATTTGCTGTTGACGTTTGAAGACACGCACGCCACATGGCAGGCAAACATACAAATCCGAGTGAATAAAATAAGAAGGTGAATTATGGCATTTATACATACATACATACATGCATAGGTGGGTATATTCTAAGATTTAAAAAGATGGTGAAGAAGAAGAATTCACATCATAGTTTCACTTTTTGGCTTCTGTATGACACTGAACTTGTTTTCTGCTGGTGGCGTTACTGGCAATCATGCGCGACCAAGCGGCCAGTGGACTCAACAGCTACCTTCACATGCATACCAAGCGGACAGTGGACCCAAAAGCTACATTCACATGTACATATGTACGTACACATATACATTTTTACAACTGAGAATCATACAATGCCAAAAAGCAAGAAAACTTGCGCTGATAGTAAACTGTCAGTTTTAATTATATGAATGCTTTTACCAGCCAGCTGGCATTTGCACTCTGTATTCTCGCACACGCTCTCATTGTTGTTGTCCTTGTTGTCATAGTGTTTCTGACGTTGCATCTTGTTTTTTTTATTATTTGCTGACTCGCCTGGCACTGCCATTTAAGCTGTCTGTCAATTAGTATTATTCCTGTTTTACGTGCATTTGCTTGTATGTTTGTATAGTCCGATTTTGGCATTTTGATATCAATTCTTAAAATTAAAATTAATTTCTGTCCCATATTTTTTTTTTATTGCATTTCATATACAAATATACATACTTATGTGTATATTCTTCTTTTCATGCCTTTTTAAAATCATTATAAATTCGTATATGTGGTCAACTGGTGTTGGCCTGTCCAATTTTTCATACGCTTTTTGACAGCAAATTATCAACAGGCTGTAATTTAACTGCGCGTTGATGATCTCTCAACAGCGATAGCTGTTGTTGTACCCACTTTGCTGTCATATAGTGTGCATTAGCATTTCAATGTTGTTGTTTTGCTTTGCTCTTGTTGTATGTATGTTTGCTGTGTAATGTCTTGTACCAGGTTCGCTCGCTCACTCAACTTGCCGGCTCACTTCTCCTGCTTCGCTTGACTTTCGCGTGCGAGATTTCGCGTTGCAATGCGCAAACAAATGATGACACTGACAGCTGTCAAGTCTAGTTTATTTGATTTTTATTAAAATTAATTATTCACAGACATCATAAATCATTAAAAAAACATACCAGCTCACCATGTGGGTAGGGTTTTTTTGTTATATATGTAGATGTTTATTATTAATATGTTTTTTATTTGGGTTTTTTGCCTTTTTTGCTTATTTTGCGCTCAGAATGAAGCGATAAAAGCTTGACATAATAAAAAATTAAGGTTAATTGCATATTTTTCAGTTAGGATTTTCATATTCGTTTTATTTGAATTTTTCTCATGACAGCTGTAATGCTTTGAGACCATTCTTCATGACATTCGGACAACGGCTTTGAACTGTGACAAGGTGAAAGATTTGTGGTGAGACTCAGTGACAATTTCATACCATATGGAAGTCGTAATTGATTTATTTTATGAGTTTTTAATAATTTAAAGTACTTTATACCCTGCAGAAATTTTTTATTTTTTTTCTGTGTCGAATATAAGAAATGAAGCGGATTACAGTTCATGGGAAATTTAAGAATAGCCAGCGTTGCTTTTAGAAAGCAATAGCCGAAGAGGTACATCTGCGCTAGGAAAACCTCAAGTAGTGACTGAAAGTTCTGGTTCAAAGCCGAAAAGTACTAGCAAGTAAATGGGTCGAGTCTCGAGTCGAGACTGAATTGACGTCGATTTCTGATTCAATAAATATCCAATAGGTAGCCACTTTCAAATTTTAATCTTCTGCAGAGCAAAATCTGTTAAGTTGGGTACCCTTATAACTTCAACACTCGTCCAAGTTGAACAAAAAGTGCTGCACCGCTGGTGTCTAATATAAATATGTTTTGCTGCTTTATTTCGTTATGATATCCAAATCTGATTTGAAATGTTCCGATAGAGATAAATATTAAGTCGTTACGAACGCGTCAACTCAGCGAGCGTTGGCATAGTGCGTAAACGTGCAAAGTCGCTATATCCTTCTAACCACGGGTAGATCGGCGGTGTTCGAAGGAACTTTTAAGGCTAACAAAGCCGCAGCTCTCGAATTTGGTAGCTATCCTTACCGCACATTGTCCGTTAGGTGTCCATGCGGGGAGGCTTCGAATCGCTTCAAGTCCTTTCTGCAGTAGCTGTCTGGAGGACGAGGTGGAATCATTTCAGCAACTTTTTCTCAACGGCCCTGCTCTCGTCGGGCAAAGGTTTAGACATCCGGACTCTCACTACACCGCGGATATATATATATACCTTCTACTCAAATATGAACGAGACGGTATCAATAAAACGGTCCGCGGATGACATATGGCAAAAATACATTTTTTGTTTTTTGGTAGGACTGTTATAAGCTTACATGGCAAATTTCAGCGTGATATGTCACATAGTTTGTTTTCTGTGCTACTGTAAACAAGTCAAGCTCGAGTGTGTTCTTCGAATTCTCTTTTATGACTTCAATTGTCTCAAAATGTTTTCCACGGAGCGGCAACTTGAGCTTGGGAAACAGGAAAAAGTCACATGGAGCCATATCAGGCGAATACGTTGCTTGCGGAACGATATTAACATTATTTTTGTTCAAATAATCGCGAACAAGACGTGATGTGTGAGCTGGTGCATTATCGTGATGCAAGAACCATTACTTGTTGTCCCACAATTTCTTCCTTTTAAGACGAATGTTCTCGCGCAAACGCTTTAAAACGTCTAAATAATATTCAGTGTTAACCGATTGGCCTTGCGGAAGGAACTCCGAGTGCACCACACATTCGTAATCGAAAAAAACAGTCAGCATAACCTTAATTTTTGAGCGACTTTGGCGTGGTTTTTTGGGTTGATGTACGGCCCTCTTTGAACGATTTGTACCACTGGAAAACACGTGCACGCGATAGAGCAGAGTCCCCATAGGTTGTCTGCAACATTTTTAAGGCGTCTGAAGCCGAAATTTTGTTGGAATAACAAAATTTCAAAAAAATTCTTTGTTCAACTTGAATTTCCATCGTTAAATTCGAAGAACACACTCGAGCTTGACTTGTTTACAGTAGCACAGAAAACAAACTATGTGACATATCACGCTGAAATTTGCCATGTAAGCTTATAACAGTCCTACCAAAAAACAAAAAATTTATTTTTGCCATATGTCATCCGCGGACCGTTTTATTGATAACGTCTCGTTCATATTTGAGTAGAAGGTATATACAGTAGCGCGTATATATAACATATATCAATTTTTATAATAATCGGTCCAGTAGTTTTTGAGTTCATCGATGACATATAGACATTCATTTTTATATAAATATGTATAAAGAAGATAGATTGATTTACATATAATTCAAGCTAATTTTTTATTTTATTTTATTGAATTTACCTCTTTTTCGTAGTTTAATTTATTTATATTTTTATTATTACATATTATTTTATTAGATTTATTTAGCAATTGCTTTTTATATTGTTTTACTTTGCTTTGCCTGATATAACTTTTTTCATTTAAAATACATTTTTTATTTGAGGTGTAATCCTATCCACCTATTTTACATATCATTAAAAGAATATGTGCAGATGTTATTCTCTCACGTTGTTGTTGTTGTAGCAGTTATTCTCTCCTCTTCATATTTAGTCATTTTTATTGTTCTTGCCTTACTTCCATGCAAATTTTTTCTCATGCGCTCATAAACAACAATCAATAAAATCTTCTAGCTTAGAGAAAAAAACATTAAAATTACTAAGTTTTCAAACTCTTTGTCGGTAGGTACTCGTAAGTACCTACAGCCACACAAAAGTTCAGGGCTATAACTCTTTGTTGGCATTGTTAAAGTGAAATATTAAAATTTATAATCTTTTGCTGGTGCCAACGAAACGTAACCAAAAGGAACGTTAAAATCCACAAAAGAAAATAAGTGCGATTAACTACTGCTACTACCACCAACAGCAAATTCGCCAAAAAAGAAATTTAAAGAAACATAAAAACGTGGCATCGCCAGCCAGCCGAGCCGCAGCTACAGCCACAGCTATCGGCTAAACAACAAACAAACGCGTTATTTACGATGCTGAAAGTTGTAAATCATAAAGTAATAACAGCAACGCCGTGAACAACGAGCGAAAAGCAATTCCATTGTTTGTATGTTTACACATGTGTGTGTGTGTGTGTGTGTGGATGTGTTTGCACAATTGTAAATTTTGCAAAAACCAAAGAAGAAGGGAAAAAATAAAAATAACTAAGATATATTTATATCGTGTACCGAGATATGCAGGTCATACATAAATTATGAATTTAGCCGTAATTCTATGTAGGATATAGCGGGCATGTATGTATGTATGTTTGTATGTCTATGCCTGCCAATGTGAATAGGTTTATACAAACACCAGAAGAAACGGAAATGTGAATCCAATAAGCTCCCGTCTAAAATAAAAAAAAGTATTGCTTCAATAATGATTTGTTGAAGGCGGACATAGAATTTTTATCAACAATTCAACGCAGTTTCTGTTCAATGATTTTGTTAGAGTGAAGAAGGCATACATATGTACGTACTGAGCCTAGAAAATTTCTAGGCAAACATCAATTGAAGAATGACTTGGCTCTACTAGGTGTTTCTAATTAACGCCAGATAGTAAGAAAGAAGAAACGACGGAGGCGCTTCATTGAACTTGAATCACCAACTGCATCTTCCTGCATCTCGTATTAGATAACTCGAGTCTCGCTCCCTTTTCTATAATTTGGAAATTGAATTAAATAGAGGAATTATATCCAAGAAGTCAAACTACAAATATGACATTGGTCCACGTATACAGGAGCAGCTGGAAAAAGTAATTTTGATATTTTTTATTTAATTTTTTTTTCAATCCCAATTGTGCGTAAACTCCCAACTTTCTTTCAAGTATATTTTACTGACAATGTGAATGCTTTGTGATGCAAACGGGAGTACTCCAACTTTCTGGTAGGGCCGACGTGACACTGCTTCTTGGCAGCATAAGTTTTCAAATTGGACTTTACAAGAGATAAATGGTGCAGGGAATGCGAGATACAAAGAGAGATACAGAGGTACGTATTACTTATGAGCCCAGCGCGCAGCTACCTACAACTTAGGCTGGTTGGAGAAGGCTTGCTACAGCGTAACACTATTTCAGCTTATCAAGAATACACGGAAGTTCTCTGACATTACTTTTGGTTAATTTTACGGAATTCGGTTTCAAACAACGCAAGTATTTCTAGTCACATTTAGCATTTAGATTTATTTGGAACCATTTCTTAGTCAACCCGCTCAACCTAGCATAACCATCCACGAAAAAATGTATTAGTGTCATAGTAATAAAAAAACGCTGCCCTTGCGAGGGGCTCACTTAGACAAATATTCAATATTCTTCCATTGTGTTACCATGCGGAGAGAGGAGAAGGAAAAGAACCAGACAGGTGAAAGAAAGAAAGAAGGGACTTTGGATTAGAGGATAACGCCCAACAGTGGTCACTTTCGTATTAACCGCATCAAACTGCTAATGAATTTCACCAGGTGTATGATATTCAAGCCCGTAATATCCGCCGGCCGCCGTAGCCGAATAGGTTGGTGCGTGACTACCATTCGAAATTCACAGAGAGAACGTAGGTTCGAATCTCAGTGAAACATCAAAATTAAGAAAACCATTTTTCTAACAGCGGTCGCCCCACGGCAGGCAATGGTAAACCTCCGAGTGTATTTCTGCCATGAAAAAGATACTCATAAAAATATCTGACGCTCGGAGTCGGCTTGAAACTGTAGGTCCCTCCATTTGCGGAACAAAATCAAGACGTACACCACAAATAGGAGGATGACCCCAAACACCCAAAAAGGGTGTACGCGCCAATTATATATAAATAGTTTCTAAGTTTTGGCGATCACGCTTCTATTAGACAGACTGTATATTATATTTACTTATATATTTGGTGATATAAAATAGATCAACAAGCAGCCTACCAACGCCTACAATAACCCAGCAACTAATCTGCCTAGCAAGCAAAGCAATTCGACGACCAAAACAGCTGCTGTGCCGATGTCAGATAAGCAAAAGGCTTTGGCGCAGAATTTTTATTATTTACTGCTTAAATGAGCTATAAATTTGTGAGGGGCGATATTTCGGAAGTTTTGAGGTAGAGTTAGGTGGCAAGGAAATCCAAAAAACAAAAAAAAAAAACAACACGTGCTATATGGAATTTGGATGCATACCACAGTGTGGGCGTTTAAAAGGATTTATGAATTAGTAACAGGCAGAAGGTGAATATTTGCGAACTGCCGAAAAGTCGAAGGGAGAACTAGAAAGGTCTCGTACCATAGTGTTAGAAAATTTGCGGAAAATGAATGTAAGCTGATTAACCAGTTGATGGATAGCTGACAATTCATTTTGAAGATTGAAGCATTAATTATGAATCTCAAGTATTATAACTTATTACAAGTGTTATAAAGTAATAATTATCTGGTTTTTATTATAAATTCTCATCCAATAACTTGCCATCTAATAGCAAATAAACTTCTGCCAAAGAAATTAATTTTTCTAAATCCGCAGATTAATGAAATATTCTTTGCTACAAGCACCAATTAGTTATTTAAAGTTAATAAAAGCTAAATTCAAAAAAAAAAAGACAAGACAAAACATGCCTAAAAAAGAAACTGCAGAGAGCGACCTGAAATGGCACACAAAAATCATATAACAGCACAGTTGCTAACTCACAAGCAGCGAAACACAACAAAAGATCTGACAGGCATTGCCATAAATTAATGTCGTAACAGGTAATTTTTCAAATATTCAAAATGTGTTTGCAAAGAAAATGTATGCTAGTACGAAAAAAACATCTGCATAAAAATTGCGAAAAAATAGTGATGGACAATAAAATTCTATCGGGCAATACAAATGTATAGAGTAGCCGGAATATCACAAGTTTTCATAGTAAAAAACGCCACACATCAAAAATTTTATCGAAAAAGATAACAAAAGCAATGAATATAAAAAATGTATTTACATAAATTTCCGAATTCGTTGAAACTCACCTGACTCATTGGCGTAGGTTGTGTTAATAGTGATGACTATGAGTGGAATTAAGGGCAAACATGACATCAGTATTATTTTACTCTATAGAAAATAAGATAAAAAATCTGCTAAAGAGAAACCAGAAGCTAAACATTTTCTTATGAAGGGTCAATAAAAAAATTCTATTCAACAAAATATTATATATCCCTCAGTGCGCTTATATGCGCATTAACAGCATCAGGGAAGAATCGACAACCGCTGAACGAACTAATGATAAAAGTGTACTGATTGCCATTCCCACAAAGACTGAAATGGAGTCATTCACAAAAGAATATAAAATAGTCATTTTCAAGTTCCTCTCTCTGCATTGAGTGAGACTTACAATCGCTCGGGTTTTTTCTAGACTGCAAGCTCAACTAGAGGCAGCCGCCGTAACCGAACGGGTTGGTGTGTGACTACCATTTGGAAATGCGCCGGCTCGAATTTTCGCGCATGAAACATCGGATGATAAACAAAGTTGCACCTCAGCAGGCAATGGCAAATATCCGAGTGTATATCTGCCAAGAAAAAGCTCCTCATAAAAACCCATCTGCCGTTCGGAGTCGGCTTAAAACTGCAAGACGCACGCCACAAATAGGAGGGGAAGCTCAGCCGAAACTACCAGGGCAGGGTCAGGAAAGCGGATTCTATCCTATATGGATGTAAAGCGGCTATTGGCAAAAGATGTGGCTTAAAACTATACATAGTACACTGGTTATGCACTATGCTTGTGGGGCTCATTCTCTTATAAGGAGTCACAGTTTGGTATCGAACGTTGTGAAAATTGGTTTCGCAGAGCAAAAGGAGCATACACATATACTTATGACAGGAGCGCCGCTAGCCCAAGCAGACTAAACAAATGCCTGTCCCAGAAAAATTTCTTTATTCGGAACCCAAAACTTAAAGAAGAAAACATCTACCGCTATCCAGCTCTGATGTAGTGGAGGAGGGAAGCGGGATCTTGACTGTAGAACTGCTTCAGGCTATTCCTCCCACATTTGCAAAGAAAATGTTTAACAGTCCTTTTCTATGCCGGATCCCCGTAGCTTCTGCGATGGGTGTTGTACGGAAGCTCAAGCTTCTCCGCACGTGTTCCAAACCGGTGACCAAAGCTATGAGTTTGGAAATGGAATGGCGGGTGATTGAGAACCCAAAATTTCTGGAGATTTTTCATGAATTCACTCTAAAATTCTAAGTCGTAAATAAAACTTCCTCTAAAGTAACAATTGAATATGGAAGTATTATACATAAGCTGGCTAAGCGGCGCATTACGAATGTTGCCTTATCCCTTGGACACAGATATACTCTACGAAGACACGAGAAGCGTATGAACCATCATGAGTTATCGAACTCAAGAGCTACTTTACGTGTGTTAGGTAAAAAAAAGTACTAGAGCATAGCAGCTCTTCACTTACATCCGCAAAACAATTCTTCACTACGATCGACAATCTTAAGGAGTCACCAAGTCTGATGATCAACTCTCTACAACCGACAGTTGGTTCTAAGTTATCCGAACGACCCGGATTTATATCCGACCAAGGACTGTAACTCAAGCAGCATTTCACGTACATGTATAGGGAATGCTTGTGCGGCTACAACAACAGCAATCAACTCTCTACAATTAAAGCTGGCCCCATAGGCCTTGAAAGGAAAATTTGCTTTCGCAACGTAAAATAACAGAAGGAAAGCAGCTTTTCCAAACTCTATTGTCTGACTCTTGATGACTCAAACAGGGGTAAAATTCCAATCCATAAGGACCACCTCAATAAAAGCAACATTCACGGATATTCTTCATGAATTATAAACATCCAAACAAGTTGAAAATCCTTAGACTGATTAACTAGAACAAACGTACATTTATTTCACAGTTCCAAACACTGGTACAGCAGCTGACTGAGCAACTACCCACTAAGAGATATGAGAAACCTAAGAAAGTCGAATGCGTGTTATATCTTCCAAAGATAGATGCATGTCTCTGAAAGAAACTTAAAAATGAAATTGAGACTTTTTAAGATTTTGTTATTGAAAAACCTGAAAACCGGTAATGCTGAATGGGGAAAATATTTTTTGAAAGAGCCGGGCACGACTATTTGCAAAAATTTGACAGTAAAGAGGAAAAAACGTACAGAAGCAAAACATATCTTGGCTTAACTCTGAGATTCTAGTATATCAAAGTCTCTAGTAGGGTGCTTAAACAAAGAGCGTAGTGAGAATTCGGGACGAGGAAGTTTGCAGATAGTACAGGCCTACAAAATGTGATTGAATTTCACATTTTCAGGAAAAATCTAAAATTTTTGACTATATTTGAAGTTATTTAATATGGTGAGATAATTTTTTTATCGAAACAAGAATTTAAAAGAAGTAGTAAAAGTGAGAAAGGTTAGGTTAGGTTAGCCTGGTTGGCAATAAGCCACGCATAGACCCTTTGGTCCCTAGCGATACCAAATGGAGACCGACCTCAGTGAATACCGATGGTAGACATCATGTAGAATATCAGCGCTTTCGGCGAATCTAAGCAGAGCTGGGAGATCCGATTTTGAAGCGTCCTCCTGACCTTCAAACAATGGGGCTCCCAGGCATTTACTACTATTTCGTTCCCCATAATGCCTTTGTGACCAGGTACCCAGTAGATATGCAGCCTACTGTTTGCGGCTAGCCTTTCTATGGCCTCTCTGTTCCGTTGAACATTTTTGGACTTATACAATATGAGCTTATTGCTTTTATTGCTGCTTGACTGTCCACGTACATATTAATTGTTGAGTTCTTTCTTGCTCTTGTGTAGGCTAGCTCCTCGGCTTTCCCCATAGCTAAAACTTCCGCTTGGAAAATACTGCTCTGGTCTGGCAGCTTGATTGGCTGCCGTATCCCTAGTTTTGAGCAGTAAATACCCGCTCCCACTCCGTCTAAAGTTTTAGAGCCTTCTGTATAGATGTGAAAGGTTCTATGGCCAGGCTTCATGCCTTTGTGTCATCCCTCCTCTTCAATTGTAGTACGCAACCTTCTCTCCCAATTAAAGTACGGAGTCATGTAGTCTGTGCAACCTAAGCTCCACATTCCTATTGAGCTGTGTCCGGAGATTCTACAGGTGAATACCCCAGCAGCCACTAACCTCCTCGCGGATTTCGCTGCCAGGTTTTCCGCCATAAGGCCAATAGGTGGCATGCTGAGTATCATTTCCAGCGCCGCCGTTGGAGTGGTTTTCATCGCTCCTGAGAAAACTATTAAATTAAAAAAGGAGGTAAATCTGAATATTAGTTTTGCTTATAAAAATATAATTTTTGGTTCAAAACCTCTTTCATTTCGATATTTCATAATTTTAACCGTAAAAAGAGATCGAATTGCGAAATACCGGCGGTAAGGCCTTCTCAATTACAATTCGTGCTTTAGTAAGCTCACAGAAATTTATATTTCATTTATGCAGATAAAAAAAAATATGGGAGAAGTATTTATATATCTATGTATTTGGCTATTTATGTATTTAAGTATATAACTACAAACAGCTTTTCTATGTACGCATAAAGTACTAGAAAGCTAACAAAGTCTTCACTCACAAATAACTCTTGGCCTTTGGGTCGTTCAGTGCGTTAACCATTTCACAGCGGCTTAGCTATTTAGCACAGCAGGGGTTTAAAGACTTGAACGGCGGGCGAAAAGTTAAATGAATGAGCAACTAAATAACCCACAAAAGAAAACAAAGAAAAAACATTTGACGCGTGCTGCATAACGAAATTTGCAAATAAAGGGTCTTTCAAAAGCGACGTCAATAGTAAAGATGGTCCAAGATGGTTCTATTTTTAATGTCATCTGTGACATTTAGCAAGTAGGCGGATGTAGAATTTTACACAATAGAACAAAGCGTTAAAATTATTGAAACTTAATATGAAAATGGTCGTTCTTTAAGAACAAAATATCCCAACACTCATGATTTTTTTACTGGAAATCATTGTTCTCATGAGTCGTAAATTCTAAGGTTGGTGAAAAAAATTCAAGAAATTGGTTTTGTTGAAAAAGAACGGGCAAACCAAAAACGTTCTTTTGAGAATATTGCTGCTGTAGCGCAAAGCGTTGCAACCTTCAACATTGATAACTCGACAGTCCCAGCAAATAGTCTTTCATGAAGCGACTGTTAGGCGGAGTTTACCTGTAGATAATAGCCAAGTGCTCATGGTGGACATTTAAACTATGTAATTTTCAAATTTAATTGTTAAGAGTCGTATTTAAAAAAAAAAACTGTGAATCGGAAAGAATCTTAATTTTTGCATGTTTTAGTTAAAATCAGCATCTAGGCCCGTCTTTTGAAAGACCCTTTGTTTGGTGGTCATAAAACACAGGCTAATTAACTTTTAAAAATTTGTTTGAATGTATGGTCACATATACAGTCAGCGCCAATTAAAGTTCACACTAGATATTGCACAGCGAATAAAGATCCTGCGGCTACGTTGGCTGGGTCATGTTGTCCGAATGGATACAAACGCTCCGGCTTTGAAAGTATTCGATGCGGTACCAGCTGGTGGTAGTAGAGGAAGAGGAAGGCCCCCTCTGCGTTGGAAAGATCAAGTGGAGAAGGACTTGGCTTCACTTGGTGTGTCCAACTGGCGCCGGTTAGCACGAGAAAGAAACAATTGGCGCGCTTTGTTAAACTCGGCCAAAATCGCGTAAGCGGTTATCGCGCCAATTAAGAAGAAGAAGAAGATATTTATAGCTTTTGACTATTTACTTACTTACTTTATAATTTCAATTATTTTTTTACAAAAATATAGTTTATGTTACATTAAGAACCGTATAAAGCAAAGTTTCCAACTTTATATTAAATTTGAAAAAATTAAAAAAAAAAATAGTTCGAAAATCGCACTAATGTTTCATAATTTTTTTCGGACGCGGTCTTGTGCATTTTCTCCATTTAATGCCTAAACCACCGCCGTAAGCAGAAAAAAAAAATGGAAAAATCAGCACGATTTTTAAATCAATTGAAACCTGCACTTTATTATTCCAAAATTCAACGATCTATAAAACTGCATACCCGAATTTTTTTTTAAAACTCTAAGTAAGATGTTTCAAATTTTCATAAAAATTTGCCGATTTTTAACAAATTTTATACAAAGTTCGAAACTTTGCTTTAAATGGTTCTTGTTTTAGTATGAACTATATTTTTATGAAATAATAATCGAAATTACAAAATAAATAAATGAATAGTCAAACCTTTCAATATATGGCGTACACTTTATTTTGACGCTGACTGTATAGAAGTAGAGAATGATTTGTATGTCCAATGTGTGCTTTAAACACACTTGGGAAACTATAAGTTAATATGTCAGTCAGCACCTTTTTACGTTTTTTACCTGTATTGTGGGCTGAGAAATACTTTGAAGATATGATGCAAAGGCTTCCAGCAGCACACTGCGACCGACAACTCGCATTTAGCATTAGTCACATTTACGTTACTATATTCACTAAATTATTTTAACATTTTTATTTATTTATGCATTGAGGTAAAAATTAGTCAACAAAACCAAAATGATATTAGGTGCGCAACTACGTTCCTTACTGTTTGTCAATAGATGCCGCCAGCAGTGTGTGCTAGTCGATTCTAACATAACCTAAGCGTCATAAACCAAGCTTAGACATATGGTAAACAAACTCCTTCGACACATTTGTGATTTTGTTTTGGTATCATATACTTTTGGTTTTGTGAAAATGTCTGATTTTGCGCGGATTAATCGTCACTTGCGGGAAGTGTTGATTTTCCTCTTTCACTCGAAAAAAACGACGGCTGAAGCGCATCGAGAGCTACAAAAAGTTTATGGAGATGCTACTTTAAGTGGAACAACATGCCGAGATTACTTCCGTCGCTTCAAAGATGGTGATTTTCATGTTGACGACCGTCCGTGTGAAGGAAGGCCAAAAACCTTCGTAGACGCTGAATCGGAGGCATTGCTCAATGGGGATCTGTGTCAAACGCAAGAAGAGCTTGCTTCAGTATTAGAAGTTACCCGCCAATCTATTTCCAAGTGACTGCATGCTTTGGTATTGATTCAGAAACAGTGGACTTGGGTTCCATATGAGTTAAAACCATGGGATGTTGAACGTCGTTTTTTCGCTGGAGAACAAATGCTCCAACGACCAAAAAGGAAGGGTTTTCTTCATCGCATCGTGACGGGTGATGAAAAATGGATTCATTACAGCAATCCAAAAAAAAAAGAAATGTCATAGGGACTGCTCGGTCTACGTTGGCTTCTATGTCGTCGCCTCGGCCGAATATTCACGCTGCGAAGGTTATCTATGTATTTGGTGTGGCCAAGTCGGTGTTATTTATTATGAACTGTTAAAACCAAGCGAAACCATCACTGGGGCTTCACTTGATGTGATTGAGCCGAGTACTGCGGCTGCAATACGCGGAGGGGCATGAAAAAGTGATTCTACAGCATGGTAACGCTCGGCCTCCCGTTGCCAAACTCGTTAAAACCTACCTGGAAACACTGAAACGGAAAATCCCACTCCAACCGCCATATTTTCCAGATATTGCACCGTACGATGCTTACCTGTTCTGATCGATGGCACATGGCCTAACCGACCAGCAGTTCCATTCATATGAAGGCATCAAAAAGTGGGTTGATCCGTGGATAGCCTCAAAAGATGAACAGTTTTACCGCGACGGTATACGAGATCTACCAGAAAGATGGGGAAAAGTAGTAGCCAGCGATGGGTAATACTTTCAATGATTCACTTGTAACCATTTTTTCAGAATAAAGTTGTATTTTCATCAATAAAACAGCGAGAACTTAGTTGCGGATACACTTTACTTAATACACTTTTAGAACTGTGCCAAGTTATTCCCTACAATCTAACCGCATTGAACCAGGGTGCAGGTATATTGTACAGAGCTAATGGTATTAGACTCGCCGAATCATGGTATCTATTTTCATTTTGCCATCACTTCTACACTTCATGCCATAACGGGGATCAGCACTGGCTGAAATTTATGAACATGAACTGGGTACTTTCAGAAAAGCAACTGGAATACCATTAGAGCCATCGTTAAAACATTCGTCTAAATGAGTGGCCCTTATAGATTTGCAGCAAAAGGTACAAAAATAATAATAACAACAATTAGTTGCTATAGCGCTGCCTAGTGGACACACAATGCCTCCGTGTCCCTCTCTTTAGACGGGTACCCAGGTGGGGGATGTGGCAAATATGCAGGGTAAAATACCACTCGCTGAACAAAAACTGGGATACAACTTCTGAGCCATAATGGGCAATTGGGTCTGACTCGGATCGAGCGGCTTAAAAACAATGAGCTGTTCCCGCCAGCTTCAACCTAAGGTAGCAATCGCTCCACGAAGATAGGAATTCCAGGCTAACAACCTTTTCTGAATCGTATACTGTTACTAAAAGGTGCAAAAAAAGTGGTTTTATATATTTATATTGAATATATATATATTTTTTTCCCAATGCCGCGTGCTTCAAGAGGAATTAATTTTTCACGTCGGATAGATCTACTTTTCACCTTTGGAAATATACTATTTATTTTGCTCTCTAAGTGGAGATCTAGTTTCGCAAATTTTCTCCTTATATTAATGAAGGAACCAAAAAGTCAAAGAGAGCTAAATCTGGAATATGCGTATGTGGAGTTGTAAATTTCTTAAAAACCACGCCTTTTAAGGCCCATCTAGTAATAAAGGCATTGCATTGTTTTGCTGAACAGTGACCTTCCCTACTTGTCAGATTTTTCCGCACGATCTGACTCAATCAAATCGTTATTCATTCATCATTTCCAAAGGCCGATAGCTTTTGCTGTTAATTAGCCTCATAATAAAAGTATTTATCATTTAACAATTGCCAAAGCTCACAAACAGCGACTAAAAATCATGTCAATGATGCAACATTCAGCTCATTTCGGTTGAATTCTTCTCGAAGATTATTAAGGCGTACAGCGGTAGCCGAACTTACGGAGAGCGAGTAGCGATAATATTGTAAAATGCTTCCTTAAAACAAGTTAAATTATCAAATGAAAATTACTTATTAACTAGTATACTTTTCTATATACAAGTTACAATTGTGACGGGTATTTTAAGAGCTTGAGAGCTTAAAATGGTCATTCAAAACAGAAATTTTTTGGAATGAATTATTTTATTATTTCATGGCCAAATTATATTGTTGATAACTTTTTCCAATAAACTACCTTTTTAATTGGTGACTTGAATATTTCAATAAATCGATTATTAAGTGCGCTGTATGGCCAGTACCGGCATCTCTTTGGAAACAATGTTTAGCCGTAACGACAGCTTCTCCCTAATTTCAAAAGAAATATGGACCAATGAAGCCGCCAGCGTGTTAACTGCACGTAAAATGGATGAAGTGCTCTCTCAACTTCGCGAACAGATTTAATTTTTTCAAAATAAATTTTCACAATTCACCATCGTTATTCTGACTTTAAACGATTCATGACGACTCGCCAAGCCCAACTGAAAATTTTGTCTAATACCTGTCGCCCCACGGCAAGCAATAGCAAACCTCCGAGTTTATTTCTGCCATGAAAAAATTCCTCCTAAAAAACTATTTGCCGTTCGGAGTCGGCTTGAAACAGTAGGTCCCTACGTTTGCGGAACAACATCAAGACGCACACCACAAATAGAAAGAGCTCGACCAAACACCTAACAGAAGTTGTACAAGTCAATTATTTATTTATTTATGTTTCTTTTTTTAATTAATAAATAAATAATGTTTCCTCGGTTGCCTTGAGCTTGAGCGGCAACTGTTTGACTTAGATATCTTTTGTCGGCCTTTCTCCGGTTTCAGTGCCTTCCTTTGACTTTTGTTTCGCGTTCACAAAAATCTCGTCCTCGAGGAAACTGCCGAGCATACCTTTTGACCATAAGGAGCTGTATTCCCATAGTCCCAAAATATAATATTTTTCAGGTGATTTCTTTCCTTGACGTGGTACTTAATTCGAATTGTGAGAATTTTCGAATCCGATAGGCATGCCACCAGCATGTGGGTTGATTCATTCACGAGCGAAACCAAAAAATTGCTTGACATATTTACTACTATCTTTGGCCACGAAGCCGTTCAATACAAAAAATTGGAAACACTAAACTGAAATGTTCCGCCCACTACTTATTTCGTTATCTTGAATAAGCCATAAATTTAAATGCTTACAAAAATTTTATAATTAAAAGCTTGTTTATACCTCATTAATAATAAAAGTATAAAAAAATAAAACAACAAAAACGTGAAGAGCGCCTGATAATCACAAGCTGTTTTATGATTTTTATCTGTTTTGTGGGTTTCTGAGCATTTGATATTCCTTATCAGAAAAAACTAAAGGAAATGCTCGAATAGAGTGAGTCACTAGAGAAGAACTCTTAACTTCAAAGGAACACAATTTTGAATTTCAATCACTACTAAACACTAAACTTTGATATTGAAAGTAAATAGGCTCAATAATTGGCTTAAAAAAATAGTATCTTTATTATTGCTTGAGTGTGCGTGGGATAGAGGTTTCAAGGCAGAACTCTGAATAATGCCTTTTCTCTCATGAATATTGCCAATTTGCGTTATTAGGATTCCATTAGAGCTTTTACAATAAATAATTTCCCGCGTAGATGTGTCTAAATTATTAATGGCAAGCTGTTGCGCCCATCATTTATAATAGCCAATCGTTATGTGCATTAACACTTAGCCATAAATTTGTAAATATGTGTGTGTGTAGATATTTGTTTTCTCTAATATACATACATTCATACGTATGTACACTATGTAAGCATGCATTTAAGCTAATTTTTGTGCATTGTATTTAATCCAATTGTTTCACCTTTCTACCACTAAACTTGTTTGTTATTCCGCATGTGCGCCATTTCAACAGTTTATTAAATTTGAATTTTTATCACATTTCTCCAAAACAATTACAAAAAATAAACAACCACATAATTTTTGTGTCTTTCTTTGAGCTCAAACAACGAGGTTAAATTTTGTATACGATTTCATAGTGTAATACACAACACTTAATCAAGACTCTAACAGCCGCGGCATTGTCGTTGATCACAGTGGGAGGGACAAGCTGTGGGACCCAAAATTTTCATACCTTCTAGTAGTAAATGTAATTCGAATGAGTTTCAGGATGTGACAAAATCGAAAAATTTTAAACTAAACTTTACTATTACTAAACTAAACTTTAACTATTTTCAAGTACTTCCCATTTAGCGGAATCGCCAGATATTTCCTGATTTCAGACAAGTCGAACAAATGTCTGGGTAAAATGCTGACTAATTGTCAAATCTTAGAAATTTCGTGCAGAATTTTGACCGAAATGTCTGGGGAATTTCATTTATTTCCTCATCCAAGATGTCCAATCGAACTGTCTTCGAATTTCCTACACACTTGTCTGATGAGCTTGTTTTTTTTTACTTTCACATGTCGACCGGCGAAATGTTTTTTGAGAAAATTTTAGTTCAATTTAAAAGTGAGTTGTTGATGAAGAAATAACACAGTCCTGCGAGGGTGAGTTTCTAGAATGGTTGTACTTGTTTCTTGTAGTTTTAGATAGACGTTATACCCAACGTATACGTAACTGAAACTGTTAATTTCAAAACGTCATAACTTTTTTTTAAAAAATCGTATATTACAATAATTTAAAAAAAATGGGTTTTAAAGCTAAAGAGTTGTACTATGCGACCTTTTCGTCGAAAATTGAAAAAAAAAATTTTCTATCCCAAAAAAAATTATCAAAAATGGCTAAAATGGCCATTTTTTTACCTTTTAGGCTTCATTTACCAAAAATCCTGACGTGATGGAGCATTTTGAAGGTCAGATTCGTTTTCAGCGCATAAAAAACTACAAGAAACAAGTACAGCCATTCTAGAAACTGAAAAAAGTTAAATTTCGCAGGCCTGTGTAATTAATTTACATCCTAGAGTAACAAAAATCCTAGAAAAATAAAGATAACGAGGGCTTCAATATTGATCAAAACCGAAATAATCCAATTTATTGGAGAAACCCAGAAAATAATTAGACAGACCTAAATATCACAGAATTAAGTTTGAAACAATAGGTCATATTATGGATAACTTCAATAGTTTTTTGTGTGATTTTATATATAAATTATAAAATATTTATTAGAGAATTTACAAACATATTGTATGGTATACATAGTGAAGCTAGTAACCATAGTGATGTCCAATTGGTCCATTTGCAACAGAACTCCCATTAACCAATTATAATTGGATAAAGGTGAATTTCACACTTAATTCCTCTTTGCTGTTAACTGCTCTGGTCGCTCTCACAGCAGTCGACTCACACTTGCATAGCGACTGCAAGCGCTGCGTATGATGTTCGCTATTAACTGCACAGCAGCCGACTCACACTTGCATTGTAACTGCATGTGACGCTGTAGAGTTGTATGTGTAGGATGTTCGCTAGTTGGAGAGCAGATAGCCTGTTCGTTTATGTAGGTTATTTGACGGAGTTCCTGCTACAATTGCGCCGCCTCCGAACGGCAAATGGTTTTCTTATGAAGAGCTTTTTCAAAGCAGATATACACTCGGAGGCTTTCCAATACCTGCCCGAAAGGTGATCGCTATTAGAAAAAAATGCTCCTATCATTTTGGTGTTTCGTGCCCACAGCAGGTTTTTAACCCGGACACTACTGAATGGTATTCACGCACCAACTTATTAAGCTGCGGCAGTCAGTTTGAGATCTTGGTCAGTTAAACTTTTAATGCATGAATTGATAAATATATATAAAGCGGCAACGAACGATATTAGGGGATTTGCTTAGGGACTCAACCAAACCTATTATGAATGGTAGTATTCATGTATAGTAATTAAACCCAAAGACGATTTGATTTTTTTTTGTTTCAGTAAATTTTTACTCTAAAGCGCCTTTGGTTGCTTGAAATCTTTTATATAAATCGAGTTCAAATATGATTACTATCTACAGAAATCTATAACGAAACTTAGGGAGAAATTTTTTGGCAGAACATTTTAACTCCATAATGGGCTTTTTTAACGCTATTTTTAAGATACTCAAATACAAGTTGTTTGAAAGCGGCAGTGAGGGGATTAAAATCTTTTACATCAATTTTAAGCTCAAAATTTTACTAGGGGCCGCCGAAGATGAAATACTCCTATACTATTGTGTCCAACGAGTATGGTTGAGGTAATAAAGTGATGTGAAATATTTGATAATATATCGCTGCAGATGTGCGTATCTTAAGGGAAATTCCAATAACTACAACGAGCTAAAAATGGGAAATAGATCGTTTTTTTTCATTACGGCCCAAAAAATTAATATTATAAAATATTAATTTGAAACTAAATAAAGTTTTTGCCCACATTGAAATAAAACGTAAGTCAATGGATCCAGATCTGATTAGATATTTTCCACGAAATCTGGTAGATGTCTATAAGATTTGTCAGTAATTAACTCAGAATTCTTCGTGAAAAGTCTATTGGATTTCCCATCGACCTTCGCATAAGTTTCACTGATCAATGTCGGTGAAAAATATCAAAATTTGCGTACTTTTTTACCGACGAGTCTGACGGATATCTAGCAGATGTCTTGTAATTTTGTTAGCTCTGCTATTGCTGACGGTCATATAAAGTTACCGCAAAGCTTTATGGGATATTTACACATTTCATAATTAAAAAATTGTTGCTTTCAAATGCAAATAAATATAATAATATGTACGGGTTAGGCTAAGGCCTTTATGCACTGTGACCAGATTGATCTATTGTGCGCCCCTAATTACTTAATTTTAATTATTTAGTATACCGAGGAATCGAACCAACTGCTTAGGAGGGAGCAATTGTAGGTATTCCTCCTCTAGTAGGTTCGAGGCCAGGATTCTGCGTCTCCTGTGGCCTAATGCCTCACAGTTAGTGATTAAGTGTACCATAGACCCCTTCAAGCAGAATCGTGCATAATCTTATACTAGATAATCCAATAGTCTTAAAGTGTTTATTACAGGCAAAGTGACCTGTAAGTGCTCCACTGAGTAATCTGAGGCCCTTTTTATCTAGGGTTAGAGCAGATTTTGCTTTGTTGGCATTGAAGTACAAAAACTTTTTAGAGTGATTAAGGCCGCTTGTGCCATTCCAGTGTACAACTACAACTTACTGTAGACTCTGGCAAAGTTCAATATGGTTTCCTTCAATCATACTTGGCACTTGTGATAGCTACACTATACCAACAACAAAGATTTGTACGTTTAATTGTCACGGCAAAGTATTGGCAATGTAGAGAGCAAAAAATGAATTCGCCTTGTTGCATTCTGAGCTAACAGTCACATGGACATGGCAAAAAAGAAAAGAGCAAATCAGCTGATTTGCCGATACCACCTTTAATAGATTCGCCTTGGCTGCAGTATACAAATAAACAAGAAATGGAGCGCACAAAGGTCGAAATAAAGATTTCCCTCACTGAAAATTATTATTTTTCAAAATGTTTAAAATTCCATGTTATTCAAAAACAGAATTGGATGATTAATTTTGCGCCACTTTGTAAAAGGTTTTCCAATAAGAGATGTTATTTTGATATTCAAAGAAAAATGCTATTTTTTATTATAAATGATCGGATGTTTATTTCATTATAAAGAGGAAGGTATGCCGTTAATAGTGGAAAATAAAATCAGGCAAATGACCACCACGACCACCCTTACAGGACAATATCCCTTTCATAAAATTTTCCATAACCGAATTGCAAAGTGGCTGCCCTATGTACTCGATAGCCTCTCGAATTCCATTTTTGAGGTCTTGAATCGACCCTGGGCTGTTGGCGTAGACCTTCTCTTTCACGTCGCCCCAAAGAAAAAAGTCACAAGGTGTTCAATCACAAGTTCTCGGTGGCCAATGGTGATCACCTCTTCGGGAGATAACACGGTCCGGAAACTTTTCCGGTAAATGATCAATAGCTTCGTTGCTTTTGTGGCACGCAGCGCCGTCTTGTTAAAAATAAACGTTGTCCAGATCAATACCATCCAATTCCGGCCATAAAAAATTGTGAATCATCTCCGATAGCGCAATCCATTCATTCATAACACCTGTTATTGGGAAGCCCTCTAGTAGTGTGAATATATCTCTAGGCGTGGTTGTTCCACATCCATGTGGCATATCTGTGTTTATTTCAACTAGAGACGTTTTTAGACGTATTTCTGTCTTTTGAAAACAACCATTTGTATCTCTATTTTCTAACCATTCGCGGTTTGAGGTACGTTATTCAGACTATAGTTCAAAGTTTAGATGCCTTTTGAGTTAAAATTTATTTTGTGTAATACATACATTTTTAGCGCACTGTAACATTTACCGTGCGCTTACTCGTATATTAACATTTTTGCATTCTGTTTGTAAATTTGTTTTGATTTTGATTGCATGGCATTTCTGCCATTTTTCACAAAATTTCATCGACTCTTTACACACATTCACACACACACGCATACATACACAACGGACATCACGCACATACATTACAATCGTAAAATCGCGAAACGCGAAATGCAAAACGATTATTACCCGCATGTAATTTATGGGCTAATTTGTTAGCGATTATTGTTGAGGAGTGTTCGTTTTGGTTGGGAATTTTTCATTACAACTTTATAAGTAGATTTATGCATAGTACATATGTACATGTGCGCTTATGTATGAATGTAGGATGATAATATTTTTGTTTTTATTTTTGTGGCTTTCGTGGTTGCTGCCTGCTTTAGGCTTGTTTTTTGTTTTCGCACATTGCTGTTGTTGTTTTACTTTCAACGCATGCAGCTGCCCCACCGCTCACGATCCACTTCAACTTGCAGCTCCACTTTAACGCAACCAGCGCCTTCGTGGGCTGCAATAAATGCGTTGTTGGTGTACGCTTGCCGATACGTGATTTCCATATGCGATCGATGCCGCCGATATTGGCACCTCACGCCCGCTTCATTGATGCATGTATACACATTCATACATACATACATAGATATGTACCCATGTACGCATGGTTGGCGTTTCGTTTGTTGGGTCGTTTTGTATTTCATGCGCGCCTTTTAGCGTCTTATTTATTCAACGCTTTGACATATTTGTCGGTTTGTCAGCAATTGCCAGTTGGGCAATTTGTTGCTCGTTATTGGGACATCTACTGCCACGGGCTGGGTTGGATTGTTGTTTCTGCCACACAAATTTTTATCATTAATTTGTTGTTATGTCGCACGTGCATGCAAAATGAATTCATTGAATTTCACCCATTAATTTTTTGCCACAATTTCGATTTGTTTTTTATTATTTCTATTGCTAAGTGCTTTTATTTCTGTAGCTTGAAATTTTTTAATGCAAAGTTATTAATACAAATGCTTTCTAAATGAAATGAATTTGCCCTCGCTGTCTCAAATAGAAAATAAAAATTATAAAAAAACCGAATAAATTGCTCCACTGCTCGCTTGATCACTCGATCCCATTAGCAATCCCCACGCCCTCCCAACTTATTGGCGATCACAGCACCGACTTGTTCACTCTATTATTATTTTATATTTTATTTTGAATTCATTTAATATTTGGCTTGTGTGCCCGTTGGTGCGTTTTTAATTTATTGCCCGCTTATTAATGAAATTGATCGTAAAATTTATGGCTACTTTAAAGCATTTTATAGCACACTTAAGTATACATTTTTATACATTTTTATTATAAAATATGGCCGTCGGGTCAGGAGCGCCGGGCGCTGCTCGCACACAACTTATATAGCGTACTTTCTTTCTTTTTTTGATTTTTTTGATTTGCGATTTTATTTTGCCATTTCGACTGGTCGCTGTCGTCGTCATCCTCGTTTTTACACATTTGCCACACACATAAATATGTGTATATATTTTTCATTATTAGTTTGTCATTTGGTTCGCGTTTGATATTTATCATTTTTGTGGCTTTGCAAAAGCGCATTTTTCGCTATAAATTTTGTGCTACTAACTCTTGACAGCTATTTTATGTGTGAAGATTATTTTTGGTAAAATGTGCCAAAAGGTTATTTTGTAATTTGGCAGCATCTATAAATTACCATTGATACAAAGAACGGGCATGGTAATGATGAATGTGACTGTATTTGAGTGGGCATAATTTACGGATGCTGTTTGTTCAAAATTAAAGAGTGGGCCGCAAAAATCGTTTTATGAGCAGTTGAAATTATTAAATATTATTTTGAAATTAATACAACTATATATTATCTGACGCCTTAAATATTAGTCTGCTATTTTTAATACCAAAAAAGTCGCATTTGCGCCCAATTTACAGAGGAGACAGCACCAAGCGTATAAACGTAATTTGCATAAAGTGCCAAGTACTTAAATGCTAACAAAAGAAAGTTGTTGCTCAAAAGCGAACATATTTTTGTTTGTGTCGGAAAAAATTAACAACATACAACAAAATGTCATATAAAACTAGGCGAATGAGATCGCATAAGAAAGAGTTTGCCGACAGCAGATGATTGAATCAGCATACGAATTGCTTTTGGTTGCGTTTGGTAGCTCATTCGTCGTAAATGGCTTTTTAGACCATAAAACAGTCGATAGAAAACCAGCTGTCTTAATAAATATAGCGTAGAAATTGGCATTTCTATTCATTGAGCTTATCCATCCATCGGAGCACCTTAAGCGCAGACAAGAAATTAGACAACGTCGCAGTAGAAGTGAGAGTAATCACAGATAAAAATTTGCTACTGCCACTATGCGAACATTTTTGGGAAACGAGCGTAGTCTACACCCTACACACTCCAACTCCGGATTCAACCTTCGATCTGTCTGTGAAAACAGGGTTACTTATGTCAGTGCAGACTCTCCCCTCCTTCCAATGCAGTCTGCTTGGAAAGATAGCTCTCGTACGATCCTCAAAACCCAGGAGAAATTGCAAGAGCACACGTTGAATGGATAAAAATTAAAAATTGAAGTTGAATCAGGTTGTCGTAATAGAAAATAAGATGAACTGTCCCATTTTAAATGTGAAGAATCCTCACGGCACTCTCGAGATCACAGTACACAAGGCGTCGGAAAATTAGTTTTCCAATTTGGTTTTTGAATAATTTTTTTATTAAATACAAAAAAAAAATGATTTTATCTGCTCGTCTGCTTGTACTACATATTACAGCTTTCTAGTTCACAAGCGTCAAACAAGATTGACGTAACATGATTACGAAGAATTATAAATCTTCCGATTGAGTGATTAATTTTGCGCCATGTAGCATATCGCGAAAGAGTCATTATTTAGTCGAGTTTATTGATTGAGGTACTTTGTCAAAACTAATATAAAAATGGAAGGAAGAAACATATTGACTCCCTTTTAGTTCCTCGCATTCAAAACAAACAGATTCTGACAGTTACACAGGCCAACAAAATCTCGCTTTTTTACAGCTTTTAAAACGGCTATGGGTGTTTCTTGAAGGGTTTTTTATGCTGACAACGAATATGACCTTGAAAATGCTCCAGCACGTCAGGATTTTTTGCAATTTGAGGTTAAAAAGTCAAAAAATGCAGATTTTGGCCATTTTTAATAATTTTTTTTGGGATAGAAAAAATTTTTGTTTTCAATTTTCGACGAAAAGGTTGCATAGTACAACTCTTTAGCTTTAAAACCCATTTTTTTAAATTATTGTACGATTTTTTAAAAAAAAGTTATGACATTTTGAAATTAACAGTTTCAGTTACGTATACGTTGGGTATAACGTCTATTGGCGTAACTGAAACCGTTAATTTCAAAATGTCATAACTTTTTTTTAAAAATCGTACAATAATTTAAAAAAATGGGTTTTAAAGCTAAAGAGTTGTACTATGCGACCTTTTTGTCGAAAATTGAAAAAAAAAAATTTTTCTATCCCAAAAAAAATTATCAAAAATGACCAAAATCTGCATTTTTTGACTTTTTAACCTCAAATTGCCAAAAATCCTGACGTGCTGGAGCATTTTCAAGGTCATATTAGTTTTCAGCATAAAAAACCTTAAAACCTTAGTTAAAATTATCGAAAAAGTTTTTTGGTTGTTGGCCTGTGTTATTATTGTGAAGTTGCAAGAGACTTCGTTCATTTATTTAGGAACCAGCATTAACACCAGTCTTGTGTCCTCCAATGTAAAATCTCTCTTGCTAACAAATGCTGCTTTGAACTAAGTAGACAATTGTATAGTAATGTCTTCTCTACAAACAAGACAAAACTTACACTCTTTATAAGGTTTTCGTCATGCCCTTCTTATTATATGGCGGAGATTCTTGGACGATGACAACATGTAATGGGGCGTCCCTTGGAGTGTTTGAGAGAAAGATTCTGCGGAAGATTTTTAAACCTTTGCACATTGGCGATGGCGAGTATCGTAGGCGATGGAACAGTTAGCTGTATGAAATTTACGGCGACATAGACATACTGCAGCGAATAAAGCTTCAGAGGCTCGGCTAACTAAGTCATGTCGTTCGAATGGATACAAATGATCCGGCTCAGAAAGTGGTGGTCTTTACCTTCCCTGCGTTCGAAAGGTCAATTCGAGTAAGATATGGTTTCACTTGGTATGCCTAACTGGTGCCGGTTATCGTGGGCTTTGTTAAACTCGGCCAATAAGCGGTTATTGCGCCAATTAAGAAGAAGATTTTATACTTTTTAATACCTTACCTTACTTTTTGCTTTCTTCTTCATTTATTCAATTATGTAGATACGCATGCTATAAACGCTAACTCTTGTGCTAAGGCATCCTTCGCCATTTTACTCCGTACTTCCGTTGAACTTGAAGTAATCATTTTTCATTAGCTTTCACATGAAATTGAGGGGCCAAAACGGACAATACAGATTTTTGTTTCAAAGCCAAGATTCTGCCAGTAGGAGGTATCCATTTTGTCTTAGAGACCAAGCGGCTAGTAAGTTTTTACCTGAACTACCGGTAGTAGATACTGAGTGCAAAACTCACTGCGGTTTTAAAATGTTAAATAATAGAAACAGTTCTTTCTAACCGCGATTCACCTGCTCATCAAAGAAAGAGAATTACAGCCGAGACACCTATGAAGACCACACTAATGTTATTATAACCAGATAATAATAAATCTGTCCAACTTCTGACGGTATCTATAGCTCTCGCAAACTTTCTTTTTTGTTTTTATTTTTTTTTTGGTGGGTGAGGTAGGGTTCAAAATGTCTTCACACTTACAGCGACCGTCGTCTACTGCGTCGTGTGGTGTGGTCACTAGAACAATCCCTCCTCTCCTTCTGGGGAGACACTCTTCCCGGAACTGCTTTCTATATTACTTCGGGAGGGCCCAGAACGGCATCCATAAGGACCAATTCTATTCACCCACGTCTGGATCCACCATATTTGTAGCCAGCTTTCATGCAATAGGCTCGTTTTCTGGTGTTTCTATCTGTGCGGCTTCGTTTTGTTGCATTGTGTCAAGGTCTATCTTTTTTTACGTAGTACGTTCTCGATGCATTTCTTTACCTCGTTCCAGCTGTCCTCGCGTTCGAGCATTTTGCTGATTATATTGCTCGGCGCGATGCCACCAATCTGCACCCTCAGAGTATTTCTTTTCGCGAGCCATCTGTTACAACTAAAAAACGTATGTTCAGCGTCATTGCCCAGCGCTTCGCAGTATATGCACTTGAAATCGGTTACCTTACCCATGCGGTATAGGTATCTCCAGAAGGATCCATCGCCCGAGAGGAACTGAGTTAAGAAGTAGTTCACTTCCCCGAAGTTCCTTTGGACCCATTTGTCTATTGATGGAATAAGTTTCATCACCGTCGGCTTCCGTTCTGAGAAGCTACTGATGAACTGTTTCTTCTTGGAGTCCCACGCATGCATTCGTTCCCGAACCATGCCCGTTGATCACGAAAATTCATGCGGTAGGCTGAGGCACTTCTAAGAGCCGCTGTTCGTTGCACAGCCTCCAGTGATTTGCGCTTGGCTTTGCAGTTTAGCACAATTCCCCATACTTCGCTGCCGTATAGGAGAATTGCGTTTGTGGCCGCCATAATTAGCTTTCTTTTGCTCTGTGTTGCCCACCGATGTTTGCTATTAATCTACTTAGCATACCCGTGACCTTTGCTGCTTTGATAGCCGCATGCCGTATCTGGGCCCAGAAGGTAAGCCTGCAGTCAAGTTGAATACCTAAGTATCCCACTACTTTTTGGGTCACTAAGGACGTGTCACCTATTTGCATGCTCACCTCGAGTGGCATGTGACCTCGTGTCAATAGGATGACCTCGGTTTTATGTTTGGCGAGTTCCAGGCCGTGGTCCTCAAGCCATATTTGCGTCCTTATCATGACTTGGTTGAGCTTCCTCCTAGCGTCCTCAGTGTTCCGAGCAAACTTTGTATAAATCTATGAACAATAATTTTAAATTTTATTCTTATATGTACCTATGTACTTATTTATATATTACTTATATACCTAAACATACCCTGCAATTTCATTAATATTTTTTCTGTTTTTCTTTTCAGGTGAGTTTTGTTATCAGAAATGATTTACTCGTATGGTAAGATGTTTCTGTCAGTATTTAGAAATCCGATACACTGACTAGTTTGAATAAAGCAATGCAAAATACGGTAAGCTATAATAATAGCTGGTTGGAGCTTATCATGTAATTGGTGATTGTGAGCAACAATTGTAATTAATAGGAAACTCTGATTTGTTCATTATCCCTGAAAGAGATACAATTACTCCGTCAAATAGGAACATAAAAAATAAAAAATAAAGTTCAGGCGGAGCTAAATTTCATGACACAACGCGCAGTTTGTATGTTCGGCATTCTTGTTGGACTAGCAGGATTAATCTTTCCTTTTGCGACTATAGTCTAAATACTGTTTGTGACTTATTTTTAGCCGCAGCTGCCGATTATGCTACCAGGTTAACACATTTTTTTCTTTACTCTGGGGGGTATGTTTAAACATCGAACAAAGTAAACAAAAGTAAGTTTTGAGGTTGAGTATGCGCGTAAATCATAAATTTTGTAACGTATTAATTAATATTAATTATTGTAACGTAAAGTATTATTTTAAATTTCAGAGCTAAAGAAGTTGTGGAAAATAAAAATTTGTCTCATATGACTTGTTAATGAGAAAAACATTTTACGTTGTCAGGATCATGGCCTATTGTAAGGACGCATTGGGAACTGTTCCGATATCTCCTAAAAACCCATGTGAACCGATTAAAAACTTTAGAAGATCCCTGATTTCTGCTGTGCTGAGACCTTCTAACTAAGGCCGATGATGAAAAACCCATTTCTCGTGTCTGATCGCCCATTCGGCTATTGCTTGCTTCAAACGTATCGATTGTTGCCTGTATAGCTCTCCCGTGATCGTCTGGTCGGATTTTAACAGCTTATAGTACAGCACACCCTTCTGATCCCACCAAATACAGAGCATTACCTTCAAACCATGAATATTCGGCTTTAGTGTCGATTTGGCTGGTTGGCCTGGCTTCACATATGATCTTTTACGCTTTGGGTTATCGTAATGAATCCACTATTCATCGTCAGTGACAATATGATGCAAAAACGAATTCTTTTTGTGGCGATTAAGCAGCTTTTCACACATGCAAAATCGTCTCTCAATGTCTCTCGGCTTCAATTCGTGTGACACCCAATTTCCTTGTTTGTGAATGTATCCGGCTGCTTTTAAACGTTCAGAAATGGCTTGTTGAGTGACTTCCAATGTCCAAGTTCTTCTTGAGTTTGACATGGATCTTGATCGAGTAATGCCTCCAATTCTTCGTCTTCAAACTTTTTTGATTGACCTGATCGCTCTTTGTCTTCTGTGTCAAAATCACCACTTTTAAGTCGTGCAAACCACTGCGGACATACTCTAATCTCTGGAGCATATTCAGGATAAGCTTCTGAGGGTAAACGACGTCCTTCTGTTGCACTTTTCTTTAAATTGAAGAACAAAAACAAACCTCCCCGCAAATGCTGTTTTGTTGGAACGTAATTTGACATTTTGACTGTAATAAAAAAAATTGTGTGTTTACTAATATTCACTGTGACATATCACATTTACTTGATTTTTTGGTGTGCTTTAACATAGAATAGCTGTCACTGTCAGAATATTGACTACATAAATAGATATGAGGTTAGTAACAAATACGAAATTAATTATATGTACCCCCAATATTAATTTACCGAAAGTGGCGAATCTTTGTCAGGATGGAGCAGGGCAGTGGCACAAAAGGTGCAAAATCGCCTCTTCTTCATCTTATGCAGAAGCTCACCCAACTCACCCTATTAGACAGTGTCCCGTTATAACTGAAACTGGTATGTTCAGATTAAGTTTATTTTAGCTCAGCCGAGATTCATTGCGTTTAGCATTAAGGGTCGGCCATAATTTTCGGACGATTCGGCAAGTGCTCTCGTGCCGCCATCTTTCGTTCGCTATTCTTGCAAATCTTTCAGAAAAAAGCAGCTTGCATGCCAACGTACTTGTAATACTTTTAATACATATCTGTAGATCTTTTGTGCCCTAACACATGTTTTAGAAGTAGTTAATACTAACCCTATTCACTGACACTACTACTTTAAATGTATTACATCCGGTTCTGTGTAACCTAGATGTTCCCTGCCCTAGGTTGGGAATTAGTTCATAGCCAAATTCTTTCAGTAAATTTTCCATCTTGAAGACGAATTCCAGAATGTCTGCAACAGGAGCATTCTTGATTTCACACGGATTTATTCTCGCATAGATTGAAATTGTTTTGACACTAGGCTATTTGCCCATTGATTAGGAGATTTTCGTGTTTGGATCATAGATCATCGCCCCGACTCCAGTATTTGTTTTTGAACCGTCTGTGAACCATTCGAGACTTCTGAGATCGACCCAAGGTCCTTCCAGTTCCCATTCATCGCGGTCTGAGATTATGATTTCAAACCTACTGTTAGAAATACATTTCAGAATCATATACAGTAGTATGTTAATGGACTGATTATTTTTTGAGCGGCTATTTTTGTTGAGATACTTGTATGATCGAAGTCAGGAAGGTCTTTACCAAGTAAGTCTTTCATTTTTCGCTTCTGGCTGCATTTTTTTTTTCGAGGGGGTGGATAGTCCTACTATCGCTTCTATTGAACTTATTCGGTACTTTAGTTCGAAGTCTCGCTAGTTCATCGGCCATTCGATTCCTCTCCCATGTAACATGTGGTCGAAATGCTGCAGCTGTCTCTATAAGAGATGTGTGGCTTTTCATGGCTATCTTGATGGTTGCCGACTATTTTGTGAGAGATTTTACTGTCACCTGGTTGTTACACAACTCACACTGTACAAGTGTCACGGAAGTTATAGAAAAGAAACCTAAAAGTTCGACCCAAATTGGGGGACATCAGAATTCGTTTTAGAGGCATGGTTCCTTCGGCAAAGTTTCTTATTTTGATCCCTACAATATGATTTTCACAGAGCAATGGGCGATTTTTTTGACTCCCCACAAATCGACCCGGCCTAATACATATGTATGTAAATCGCCGCACACCTCGTCCACAAACTATGTGCCATTTGTGTATACATGGACGGACTCGTCCTATCTTTCAATGCCTCGTTTCCACTCTTCCCTTGTGGGTAGCAGGATCGTGAAAATTGTGATGGTGTTATTAGTGTCTAAGTATGAAAATACTACGAATCGCGTTGTAGGTTATTTTATAGCTGTGCTCAAAAAGAGATAAGAAACCCAGACTACTTGCCATTCGGGTTTGTGTGTATTTGAATTAACAAGGGTTTCAGCTATAATCAGATTAGTTTCTATTGGCATTGCAAAATTTAACTTTCCCCTATACAGATATACGGATATACATAGTAGATATGTGTCTTCTGTGACTTGTTTGTGGTAACGTCATTCAACTCACCTTAGCACAATTTCCTCTGATTTTCGCAACTGTCAAGCAGTTCATATCAAAAGTGTGAAATGACTTATGTCAAAATCAACTTGATGCTGATTGTCATTCTAAAGCGAACGCAATTCCAATTTCAAGCGAACAAATAAGCGCATCGTAAACACGACAACAACATTTGCAAAAATACTTATAGGGTGGGCCATGTAAAATTTGCTTTCTGAATCGGCTATAAAAACAAACCAATCAATATTTTTTGAAACCTTTTCTTTTATTTTGAAGATTGAATATTGTCATTTATGAATGAAAAATAATATCGTTCAAATTACTGCCACGACTGGCTTTACAGTAGGCCATTCGATCGACCCAATTTTTAAGCACTTTTTCGATTGTTTGGGCTCCAATTTCATGAATGGCAACTTCGATTTCGTATTTTAAAGCATCAATCGTCTCTGGATGGTACGCACAGCATTTGTCCTTAACGACTCCCCACAAAAAATAGTCCAACGGTTCCGAGGCGGCGAATTGATATCGGAATTTCGGCTGATTATTTGGTTTTCAAAAACGGTAGCCAAAAGTTCGACTGTTCAAGTTGCACCGTCCTGTTGAAACCAAATTTCGTCCATGTCATCCTCTTGAATTTTTGGAAACAACTCGCTGAGCATGTCACGGTAACGCACGCCATTTACTGTAACCGCGGCTCCTCGCTCATTTTCGAAAAAAAATGGCTCGATGATGCCGCCAGACCAAAAACCGCACCAAACAGTGACTCGTTGTGGATGCATTTGCTTCTGTACAGTAACGTGTTAATTTTCTGATCCCCAAATCCGACAATTTTGCTTATTGACGTAGCCGACGATGTGAAAATCAGAAAAGAAGAAGAAGACTTACCACTTTGGAAATAGGTTTTCAATATTTCCCAATTTTGTTCAAGAGTATAGCGTCCAATTTCGTAAATGTCAAACCTTTAAGTAAATTATGAACACATTTGACATGTCATTTGTGTTACCATTCTCAAAAAAATAGGTGGTTCAAAAAGCAAACGCTATATGGCCCACCCTGTATTTGTTGTACGTATACTCCATACACATGCATACACACATTCATTCCCATGATGTTTTACTGCAAGCGTGCGATATGACGTGAGTACCCTGTCATATATGTAAGGCTAACATTTTCAACGGGTCATGGATGACTGATGCGTTGGGTGGTGAATGCGATTAGACAGGGTTGATTTGAAAGTTGGGTAGCCGTTGGAGATGTGAGACCGTCAGCTGCGAAATTGCCTCAGACAGGTGGGTGGTGGGTGGCATATGTTAAAATAGCTTTTATTGTTCGCAGTTCCCTGATGATATACATCAGGTGTGTACAAATTTTGTAAAATGACAGCTGGAAATATTACGCTTACGACTGCGCTCACTATTCTACATTTTTCTTTTTTATAATTTTTGTTTTTCTTGGTTTATATTTGCTCGCCTGTCACTTAAGCACTCTGTCAGTCAGTCTCGTAGTCACTCACTCAACTAGTAGTGCTGCACAAGGCTGTTATGTCAAATGTTAAGCAATGAACGACTGGCATAACGCTTGACGCATAGCCAAGCTGACGCTGTGTACTACTCGTACAAGCAAAAGACGAGTGGAAAATATTTGTAAGAAGAGCAAACATTAGAAATACCGCAACATAGTAAATAGTTAGTGGAGCAGCAACATCGTATCAACGACGGCAGCAAGGACAATCAGAGCAACTGTCAAACAAGTAGAAATGTACAGGCATGCGGTGAGTGAAGGAAACGTGGCGAAGTACTTGGTAGGGGATTGAATAGAGCTGGGTTGAGAAAAATGTTAAGTGAGTGTAACTGAAGTTTGGTGGGCTAACACGCATTCACGACATCTTTTGTGACGTTGACAGCAGTAGCGGCGTGTTGCCAAATACATAACAATAACATCAATAACATTTGAAATAAACAAGACTCAAGGCTTTACTGCTTGCCTTAGCTTCAAGAAACAGAATACCTACATGCGTATGTATGAATGCTTGTGCAAGCGCTATAGAGCACCAACAACAATAGAGCTAAATATCTAGTGCCAAGAACATAGCACATGGCTTGAACTGTACCAACATTAGCAAAACAATTGGAAAATAAGAAAACAAAAAAAAACAAGCGCAGCAACTGCACTCTCGGCACTGACAGCGAAGAAAAAACATGCTGACAACAAAACGCTATGAAAAATAGTGCAAGACCCTGACAATCAGAGTTTTAAATGCGCATTGCAAAATACTTTTGCTGTCGCCTGTCATGTCCATGTCCGTGTCGTTCACGCTAAACCGAGCGGCGTCCTGCCTGCTTGGCACACCATCGCACAAACACACACACACACACACACGCACACACAGTTAGTCATCATAAGGCCCGTCAGCTGCCCCCACTCGCTCCTTGCTGTCAGTGCCAACATTTGTACGGTTTTACGATTGCAACTCTGTGACGGCAAGCTGTCACTGTCATGCCACCGCCATTGTCGCTCGTTGCTGCTCTTATTGTTGCCAATGTTTTTTTGCTTTATTTTTGTTGTTGCTCTTGCCTTTGTTGCCGTTTGCCGCAATATCGTCGGTGTCGGAAGTCACATTTTTGCACTTGTCGCAGAAGTCTTTTTGCCGGCTGACAGACGGGCTGACTAGCTAGCGGGCTCGCGGGCAGTCACCCCACCACTGACAACAATAAAAGGAAACTACAACTACAATAGCTAGCGTCTGCAACGACCAACGCTGTTGACAACAAAAATGGCAAAGCGTGAAAATGTTGGGCGCGCGCATGCTAACAACAACAAATGCGGTCACAGAAAACAGAAAAAATTAGCAAAATAGTTTTGTGTGAAAAAGTCAGTTGTGCATTTGAAACACGCTGCTACAAAAACAAAAAAAAAAAAACAAAAAACGTTTCACACTGAATAAAATTGCTTTTCATTTCGCCTTCCTTTACTTGCTGCTTTTATTGGTTTTTTCAGCTGTTTCATTTTACAGCTTATTATAGTTTATCTATATCAGGTTTTGTATTATTGATTAAATGCGTTTTAGATTTCGACCTCTTTCAGCGCCAGTTTGCAATTCTGTGCAGGCTTATGAGGTTTCGTTGGTATGGCTGCATCCGCATCGAAGTGGCCATTTACAGCATTTTAAAACTATCTGGTTCAAATATTTATATAAAAAGATCAACTGCTATATTAACGGATGAATTTTAACCAAAGAAAAAACAAACGTGGACTAGATTACAAAAACAAAAATTAGGTTATATTTTAAATTTTTTTTTTTTTTTTTAATATAACCCTCTTATCTTTATTGAAATTTAACATCTAATCGAACCCAGTCGAGTAGGTAAATAATATAAAACTACTAGGAATAAATATAAAAAAGTTTTCCTTATATAAACAGAAAAAAAGCAAAATTAACATCGTCGGATGTAACTGCGATAGAGCGGAGGAAAATTTACCCCATGCTGTTAATTAGGGATCGTTTTTTATAGGACTAGAGTCTAATTGTTTTTAATGCAAAAGCAGCAATTCTTTGTATTTTTGCTGTGAACTCTTCATCAGACTTCAAAGAGAATTCCGTTAAACCTAAATATTTTCCAGTGATCTGTCAATGTTGACTTTTCCTCAATCGTTTTAATGTAATTCATGCAAATAGTTATAAAGTGTCGTTGGTTGCAAAACTCCAATAAAAGTTAGGCGGTTTGACATTAAGAACAGCAAAAAAATATCTTCTAGCAGTTTTCCTTATATAATTTTCAGGCTTTTATATTTAACTTTCACAAGGCTTCTTAGAACAAAGCAAATGCAGGGTGGCGCAAAAATAATCATCCTTTTTTTTAAATAAATTTTTTACTGAATTTTGTATATTGCAGCTGTCTAGTTCACAAGTATGATAGACTTACGACGCCATTTGCAAAAATTATAAATCTTCCAATGGGGTGACTAATTTTGCGCCACCTTGTATAATGTAAAACTTTTATGAGAAAATAAAGCACATATCTCTCTGTTACTAGTAAAGTATCATAATCCAAAAAAACAAAACAAAAAAATCGAGAAACTCAGCTTTAAGTTAAATTACGATCGATATGTAATGTTTTAATAAAAGAAATACTTGTGGAAATTTCTTAACTCCTGTGAAGACAAAAATCCTTCCTCTTTGCCTTTCAGCAACTGTTTGGAGTAAGAAAGTTTCTAACTTCATTTCGGATCCACAATTTTTTTTCGAGAATTTTGTTATGCCACTCACTGAAAGTGTAAATGTAGTTTATAGAGAACTAAACTGGCAATGCAAATTAATAAACCCAATTTAAAGCATAGGTACGGGAAAAATTAAATGCTTGCAAGCTTCTGATAGTTCAGCATAGTCCAATTTTGATATTTTATACGAAAAAAGGGTATACGGAGTACTCGCCTAATGTTTTGTTGCCATGTGACTCAGTTTCCCTTTAGTAGTGAATAGGCAAAATTTTCACATTTGGATCAATTACCAATGTGCCCCTCAAAATGCTTTGTTTGGTATTATTTGTAGGCCGAAGACATAACAAAACTTCATTCCCAAAAGTACGTAAACTACGTTTGAAGACCTTTAGTTTCAGGAGGATGCCGCCACATGCCGTATTGCGAAAGCATCAATTTGCTGAAGAAAGTCTTCGCTGTTATGATTACCTCTAAGAATGAGTCCGTGGTAAGTTTAATATGAATTGAGGTATCTGTACTATTTTCTGTTGGAACATTTGAAGTCATTAGTCTACGCCTATTTCACCATTCGAAATTCTACTCGAAGACGCTATGAAGTAGACACATTGACACTATGGTTTGACAGCTGAGAATGGCAAACTGTGTTGACATTTCTGTTCAGTAAAGTAAAGTTTCAGTAAAGTTTGGCAAGCCATCATGAATCGTTTAACGCCAGGACAACGATTTCAAATTGTGGAAATTTCATTTATTTATCGGTTTATTGCAATATTCAAGTCATTATTGTTGCCATATGGGCAAATTTATTATATTTATATTTATGCATTTATTTATTTAGTAAATCTAGAAATGCAAGGTTTCTTACGGACTGTATAAAATTAACAGTAACAATTATTTGTACATATTTCGCGACTATTTAAAAAATTCATTAAGTGAAAACTCGCTCTAGAAAGAATAAATCATTACTCTGACAATTTTTTTGAGGTATCTAAAAATGCATGCGCTCTAAAAGTAAAGGCTTTCATCCTATTAAAACATTCGGACACAACTCCAAAAATGGTGTGTAGCAGATATCATTATTTTCCTTTCTTACCGTGAGCCGCAGAAACTTGCTTTTGCTTTTTTTTCTTTTTTGGACAGTATTTTATTAGAACGATCTTGATCTGTATCAAGTAATTCGTAGCAAGCGGCGAAAATGAAAAGAAAAGTAGATAATTTGCATATTTTATTTAGCGCTATAATAATCTGAGGTGAATTTCTATACTCTAATAATTTACTAAATAATTCACAAACATTAGTTTTTAATAAAAATACCTTTTTCTTCTTCTTGATTGACGTGATAACCGCTTAAGCGATTTTGATCGCTTCTTCTTCGTTGTTCCATCGTCTGCGATACTCGCCATAGCTAACGTGCAAAGGTCCAAAAATCCTCCGCAGAATTTTTCGCTCTAACACTCCGCAAAATGTCTCATCGGATGTTGTATTCGTTCAAGCCTCAGCGCCATACGTTAGGACGGGCATGAGGAAGCTTTATATGGTGCTAATCTCGTTCGTCGAGAGATGACTTTACTACTCAATTGCCTACTTAGTCCAACGTAGCAATTGATGGCAAGAAAGATTCACCGTTGGATTTCAAGTCCAACATTATTATCTTTGTTAAGGGGTTACATACGCTTTCTTCGATATTTCCAAAATACAGTTTTTTTAAAATATACTGTGAAATTTTCAAGCAAAACTTCCCAATATTATAGCTTCTACAGCCCATTAACTAGGTAGAGAGCAGTCCGCGCGCTCCTGTGCCTCAAACTTTATACTCGTTTTTCTCGAAACCACTTTTTCCGGCACGGTCTGCATGATAACTCATACAGATTTTAATATTTTTTGATGCGGTGCTTTTTAAAATATTCGAAAATGTTTTCTCTATAAATTTGATTTTTGATATTTTTATTAAAAAATTTTATAAATAAAATTAAAGACTTTTTTTAAAATGCCGTAAATTGCAAAATTTTTCGAAATTCAAAAGTCCGGCTCGACCGACTACAACTTTATGTTACAAGCATTTTTTTACCTTTTATAGATCCATCTACATTTCAGGAAGAAATGATGCAGACCGTGGAGCAACTTTTTTTTCATTGTACTTTGGGTCACGTGATTTTTTATATACTAATTTTTGTAAAGAAAAATTATTAGGTGCGCAACTAAGTTTCCGCTGTTTGTCAATAGATGCCGCCAGCAGTGTGTTCTAGTCGATTCTAACATAACCTAAACATCATAAACGAAGCTTAGACATATGGCAAACAAACTGCTTTGACACATTAGTGATTTTGTTTTGGTATCGTATACTTTTGGTTTTGTGAAAATGTCTGATTTTGTGCCGAATAATCGTCATTTGAGGGAAGTGTTGGTTGTCCTCTTTCATTGAAAAAAGAAACGGCGGCTGAAGCGCACCGAGAGCTACAAAAAGTTTATGGAGGTGCTGCTTTAAGTGAAACAACGTGCCGAGATTGGTTCCGTCGCTTCAAAGATGGTGATTTTAATGTTGACGACCGTCCGCGAGAAGGAAGGCCAAAAACCTTCAAAGACGCTGAATTGGAGGCATTGCTCAATGAGGATCCGTGTCAAACGCAAGAATAGCTTGCTTCAGTATTAGAAGTTACGCGCCAATCCATTTCCAAGCGATTGCATTCTTTGGGAGTGATTCAGAAATAGGGGACTTCAGTTTCTTATGAGTTATAACCAAGGGATGTTGAACGTCGTTTTTTGGCGTGTGAGCAATTGCACCAGCGGCAAAAAAGGAAGGGTTTTCTTCCTCGCATCGTGACGGGTGATGAAAAATGGATTCAGTACAGCAATCCAAAGAAAAGAAACTCATGGGGACTGCCCGGTCATGCTTCTACGTCGTCGTCTCGGGTGAATATTCACGCTGCGAAGGTTATGCTATGTATTTGGTGGGACCAAGTTGGTGTTATTTATTATGAACTGTTAAAACCAAGCGAAACCATCACTGGGGCTAGGTATAGACTTCAATTCATGCGACTGAGTCGAGCACTCCGCGAGAAGAAGCCGCAATACGCGGAGGGACAGTTAACATATCACAGCGGAAGTATTGGTGCTGGTTACTATACGAGATGTGTTCCAAAAGTATCGCGATTTTGAATTTTCGCAGTTACGTGTATTCGAATGTCGATTTTTTGTGGCGATATGTTTGTACTCATGTCTCTCACTCATACCCACAAGTTCGGCCATTTTGAATGTTGACGCTCGGCCTCACGTTGTCAAACCCGTTAAAACCTACCTGGAAACACTGAGATAGGAGTCGTACCCCTCCCGCCATATTCTCCAGATATTGCGCCGTCCGATTATCACCTGTTCCGATCGATGGCATATGGTCTAGCTGACCAGCAGTTCCATTCATATGAAGACATCAAAAAATGGCTTGATCCGTGGATAGCCTCAAAAGATGAACAGTTTTACCGCGACGGTATACGAGATCTACCAGAAAGATAGGAAAAGGTAATAGCCAGTGATGGGTAATACTTTCAATGATTCACTTGCAACCATTTTTTCAGTATAAAGTTGTATTTTCATCAAAAAAAGCTGCGATAACTTAGTTGGGCACCTAATAAAATAAATTTTCCTCTAAAGTTTGAGTACTAATAAACAATGTAAAAAGTTGTTTGTATTTATTTCTATTGTTATCCCTTCTAAAAACAGTTTTTCTTTTAGCGCATTTTCGGCGATGTATGTAACCCCTTAATGCTGGTTTCTAAGGCTTCGTTTAGTCTCTTACAACCTTAATTTAGTTTTTTTTTTTAATTACGTACCTGCAACAATTTACTCTTCATTCAAAATTTTTTGCTTAGATAAAAATTTATTATTATTCCCTTATACTTTTTCTTTGCACACAAAATAAATTTCTGGTGTATAACTTTACGCAATTTATGTATTACGTGGTTGAGCGTATTTATCTAACATTTTCGATTTCTGTTTAGTTGCATATTTTTTATTTCCATTTATTGGCTTTCCTTTATGTTCACAACAATACCATTTCCTCTTTAATCCTCCTCATTTGCCCACTGGTTTTTCTTCTTTTGTTTAATTGCACTCGGAACCGCCAACAAGTTGCCACCATGACAGCTTGCCATATTTTAATGTCATGTCGCCGGCTGGTAGTGCATGTGTCACTCGCCTGTCCGCTGCAGCCAGCCATTGCCATTGCTTGCCATCGTTCTCGTCGCAGGCAAACCTACACAGCAAACAGCTGCCTGGAAATTGTCGCATTGCTGTACATTTGCTACTAAATACCCGTGCACGTTGCTGCTTTGTTACTATTGTTGTTGCCGCGTTGATACTTGTACGTCCGTGTGAATCGCACAAGATTTTAATGCCTCAGCTGACAGCAACCAGCCACGGAATTGTTGTTTGCATTGTCACGCGATTTATAAACTGCACTCATTCACACAAAAAAATGCTGTTTGCACATATGCACACACACACACTTACCTTATTTTGCACATACATCCGTACGTGTATATTATAAAATGTGATATGTAGTTACACTTTTGTTGTTGTGTTGATTGCACTGCCTGACATTAGCGCTCATTTGTTTTATTGCAGCGCCATTATCGTTGGCTGGCGCTCTTGCAATGGATGAAGGCAGCAACAGCTGGAGTTTGTTGATGACGTTGATGATCGCTAATGGGGTGCGAGAAAAGGTTAAAAGGGGTATTAAAAAAGTCACTTTAAGTGTGGTCACATATGATCTTAAGTCAACTAACTTCAATTTGATTTCTAATTAAACTATGAACACCGTAAAGGAACTCATATTGAATTTGATGTTAATGTCGATTCGTTAAGTGATTTAATACATAATGAAACGGGCTTATGCGCATAAGGTGCTACATTTCCACTGGGGCGCTTAACTCTTCTAACTGCAATCTTAATAGGATCGTTTTCTCCCCTTTTAAGCACAATTTCTGTTTTTGCAGTTACTTCTCATTGGAAGATCTTTTACGATTTTCGATGTGAAGACGAGAGTTCATCGCTAAACGAACTTTCACTTTTCCCATTTCTTGTCGCTGGGAGACACCTGTATAACGAGTTCAATCGTGGTCGCCCTTAATCAATTGTGTGGCCAGAATGCATTAGCATCAATTGTTTCAAGGGGCACAAAAGACCATAAAGTCAACCTTCTCACGGCAATCGGTTCTAAGTTAACGGAACGATCCGGCCAAGGACCATCACTCCAGCAGCATTTCCTGTACATAAAAGGAGAATATTTATGCTGCTATAACAACAACAGCTATAAAGTTGAAATGTTAACCTAATTTTCATTGATAATTGTTACAAAAAAATATTGAAAATATTTAATAGAACTGCTTTATGATTTTTATGAGTATTTTAGTAGTTCGTTTGCACCTGCCGAGCGGCTCAAGTGCTGAAAGAATGTCAAAACTTAAAAAGCAAAAACAAGAAAGTGTGTGGGTATACATACGAGGGGTGCTCAAAAGGTACCGCGAATTTTATGCTTTTTCAAAAATTATTCATTTATTCATTAATATCTATTCTACCTCTTCAAAGCAATTCCCATGAGGTATTACGCACTTGTGCCAACGTTTTTTCCAATCTTCGAAGCACTCCAAAAAATCATTTTTTTTTTATCTTGTTCAGCTCCTCCTTCGATGCCGTCGTTATCTCGTCAATCGTAGCGTAGCGTCGTCCTTTCATGGGCTTCTTCAGTTTCGGAAACAAGAAAAAAACACAGGGGGTCAGATCTGGGTAATACGGTGACTGTGGCATCATTAGAGTGTTGTTTTTGGCCAAAAAGTCGCGCACAAGCAACGATGTGTGAGCAGGGGCGTTATCGTGATACAAGAGCCAATTTTTGTTCTACAAATAAAACAAATCCGAGCGTTTCTGGCGGATTGCTTCATGCAAATTGCACATAACTTGCGGGTAATATTCCGTTTTGACCGTTTTACCCTGTGGTAAGAACTCATGATGCTCAACGCCCTTGCAATTGAAGAAAACGGTAAGCAAAACTTTTAGATTCGACCGAACTTGGCGCGCGTTTTTCGGTCTTGGTTCGTGTGGCAGCTTCCATTGAGATAATTGAGCTTTGGTTTCCACGTCATAACCATAAACCCACGATTCGTCACGAGTTATGACCCTCCGGAGCAAATTTGGGTCATCGCGGACAGAGTCCAACATCTCATTAGCAATGTTCATGCGATGCTGCTTTTGGTCGAAATTGAGCAGTTTTGGTACGGATTTTGCGGCGACTCGTCTCATGCCCAAATCATTGAAAAAAAATCGAAGGGCACGAGCCAATCGATATGTCTAGATCCTCAGCAACTTCTTTAACGGTGATTCGACGATAGGCCTATACCATTTTCTTCACTTCATCAATTTTTTCGTCTGAGAACATTTTGTACCATCGATGAACGTTGCCTTAGCCCAAAGTAGCTTCTTGTATGACACAGTCAACATTCGGAATGCATCCGCGTACTATAGAAATGAAGAAGAGGAAGCGACGATCTTGTACTTTCTGAGTCGCTATTCTGCTCTGTTCAGAAAAATATGTACGACTTTAGATAGACAAAACTTTACTGAATTGGAAGAACTCAGCACTGCCGAAATAAGGGTCTTCTATAGCTTTTGATCGTTCACATTGGTTTCTGAAGAGATCAGGAAAAGTTCCCTATAGGGGGTACTACAATCGCTAAAAACCATCCTAACCAAATATAACTAGAAGGAAATATCAAATCAGTTAGTAAAGTCCAGACCTTTGCTATATTGGGATCTATAGAAGAAGAAGATCCAACTCAACTCAGTATGAATTTTGAGCTGGCCTATATGTTTAGCTCGCCTATCGATATTGATTTATATCCGTGGAGCCTTTCGCTTTAGATTATCGTAATGGATCCACTTTCCAACAAGTGTCGTGACTGCATGCAAAATCCTCCTAAGTTTTGCTTCAGGAGCAGATGCTTGCATATGAAACAAGTCGACCCATGCCTCTATTGAACTTTTACGATGCTAAATTTTAATTTTCTTGAGTGCCTCTCAAGTATTGAATGACCTCATTTTCTACTACTTCGACCCTCCTATACTCAATACAAGAGTGGGAACGGGACGATGTAAGATAGAGCAAGTCCATCCGTCCATACTCAAAATGGCTTACAGCTCGAATGCAGGGTGGGCGGAGGTATATAATCCGAACATCTGGGGATCTTCTTTCAGACTGAACTGTGATTGCAATAATAAAAGCCGTGACACTGGTACTATGTGATGCCATACCTGGAGGTATATCTACATTTCACAAAGCAATCGGTGACCTCAAATGTAGCCATGAAATGCTGAACATCTCTTAACGAGTTGGCTGAGTCTTTTCGCCTAATGGTTACATAGGTTCCTGATCATTGCGTCATTGAGGATAACTGCAAGGCCAATGAACTAGCGTGACTTGGCACCAAGTTGTCTAACGAGACACAGTACAATAGTAGGCATATCCGTACGGACTCGTAAGCAATTTATTTTTGAGAGATTTATAGGAGCAGCGAATTAAAAATGGGGTAAAGAACCCACATGCCCGGGAATCGCGGCCGACTCTCAATGCTAAACGTATAGAATCTCTACTAAACCAAAATAAGCGTAGTCTTAGCACAATGATTTCAGTTGTAACGGAGCACTGCTTAATAGGCAGACTCATCCAGACGATGGACGTGCAAACAAATGACTTCTGCAGAAGCTGGCTAGATGATGAAGAAGAAGAGACGATCTCGCTCCTTGCGTGCAATTGTCCTGCTCTACCTAGACGTAGATTTACCATTTTAGGTAGGCATTTTTTTAATGAATTGGAAGGTGTCAGTACTGGATAAATCAGGGATCTTCTAAAATTTTTGAAAAGCACACACTGGTTTTAAGTGATATCAGGAAATGTTTTCCACGCGCTATCACAATGGACTATGAGCCTGAGTGTGTCCCATAGTGGGCAGCCGCTTCAACGTAACCTAACCTATTTCATTTGCTAAGTCACTCCAGACCGCGTTGTCGTTGTTACATTCATCCAGCAATGCCACTAATCCTGGTTTCTCTTTTTCATCCGCCTTTCATCAAGAACGCCTCCCACATATATTCAACTTCAAGAGACGTGGTTTCACTAACACTACTTCCCCGGACGTATTTATCGCTTACACCCGTTTTGGGTGTTTTTCCGAGCTCCTCCCTCTACTTGAGGTGTGTGTCTTGACGCCGTTCCACAAATGGAGCAGTTTTAATCCGACCCCAAATGGGAGATATTTTTCATGAGAAGTTTTTTCATGTGCAGAAATACACTCGGAGGTTTGCCATTGCCTGTCGAAGGGCGACCGCTGTTAGCAAAAACTTTGTTTCATAATTTTGCTGTTTTATGCATGGAGATTCGAACCTGCGCACTCCCGAATGGAAGTCACGCACCAACCTATTCGGCTACGGCGACCTGTATACCCGCGCTATTTTAAATTTTCTTGTTATTAAATTTTTTTAAATTGCAAGTTCTATGTTTTTCCTCGCATACTGGCACATGAGCTGCCGATACTTGCATATGAAAATGACCCTGATTTCACTTTCCGCTTTGCATAATACTTCGCGTTCGTCTCTTAATAATAACATATCAGTTTTATTACATAATGACATGGCATAGTTGCTTCAACCTCATTGAGGTTGCCTTCAATAAAAACTTCCTCTAATTACCAGCCTTTATGGCTCATTTTGACACGCCACTCTCATTTGCAAATTTAAGTGCAGATAAAAGTGCATAAATGTACTTACATACACACGTGTATATGTATGTGTATATGTACTGGTATGTGTCATTAAATACGAGCGCTTATGCAAGTACATTCAAATTCATACCACTTCGCCCTTCTACATAAAGAAAATCTCATATATTTGCGCCCTTTGAAGTTGCCGGAATAAATGTGTTGCTTTTAACGCCCCACTTCCGCTATTTATGCGTTGAAAACCACATTTGAAGTCACTTCAAACCATCTTCAACTCCAATGCCACATAGCAGAAATTATCGCAGAGCAACACCTACATATCTACACACATCCACAGGCATCTAGCCAGCAGTGAGCACAACAACAAGCTGGGTCATAGTCGACGAACAATATAAAACCAAAATAATAAAGAAGAAAAAACGAAACACAAAAACAAATAATGTAATGCAAAAGCAACAAATTGCAATGCAACTTCCTTTTCATTTGCAACACTTCAAACTCTATAACAATGGCGGCAACAATGGCGTTGGTGGCACCATCAAGCAAATAGCAACAATATCAACAATGTAGAGTAACAACAACGTTGCAATTTTGTGGCATTAACAAAAGTGCAATTTGTATGCGCAGCAACAAAGGATGGAGCGTGCATGGAGGGTGACGGGTGGGATGTGAACCCAAATGGGGGGCGCTCAACATACGTATGTATGTTTGCGTGCATGTAAGTGTACCTTGGTTGTGTGTGGGGGGTCTGCGACTTCAGCACTTCTTGTGCGCCAACGACAACTTTTGCACACAATTGGAATTGCCACAACACAGCAGTAGCAGCCACAGAAAGAATCCAACAAAAGAGTACAAAAAGCACACCGGAACGTGTGCCGAGCCATTGAAGCGAAATTTCCACATACAAAACCCCAGCACGCAGTTCGCATTGAGTGTACTGCAGCGTTGCCACTTGTTTTCCCAGGCGTATGCACTTTGCCACTTTGTTGCTATCACAACATTGAGTGTATGTACACTTATACATATACATATGTACATATATATGTGTGTATACGTATACGTGCATATGTATACGAATTTTATTTTGTATGAGTACACTTCACATTTGCAATTTAAATTTCGCATTTGCAAGTGCAACCAAACGCTTTCCTTCCTTACTCGACCCCTGCTTTATTTCCTTTTTGATTCCGCATTTTTTATTTTTATTTTTTTTTGTACCTTTTCTCATTTAATTCTCTCTCTTATTATTTTCCCTCGGCTTGTATGCACTTTTCCTTTTGAACGCTATTCATTTCCATGTTGGGCTTATCTAAAGCGTTTAATCAATGGACAACAACACCTTGCAAGGTGTTGGCTTCACTGCTTTCCCCGGTCGTCGCGCCTAAAGCCAACTGAGCGTTCTTCTTCCATAGCCGCTGCCACTTTAGCTCCACCGATATCTCGTCAGTGGCGCTGCTTTGCCCCAATTGCTGAACTTGTAATTTGAAATTCCGTCCTTCGCCTTGCTTCACCTGCGTTATCTACTTGTCCGTTTTCGCCTAGAGTAATACATTTCTCGCTTTCGCTCACCTATCGGCGTGAAGAATCTTTTGGCAATTTTGCTGCTTCTCTATGGCCTTTGTATGGCGATGTTTTTTATCACAATTGTGCACCTTACAATATGTAAATACAAGTGCATACATATGTACATATATATTTACATGGGTGTACACAAATGTACGAGTGTGCAAGCAACAAACAAAAACCTTTAAGTAAAGCCAGTTAGTGAAGCAATTTAGTGCGATTCAAATACAAGTTAAGCGCACTTCTGTTGAATAGTCAGACGGACAGTGAGGCGGTGGCCATGATAGCTGTTTAAGAGATGTCTAGATTTGCAAAGAACCACCTTCTGTTTGGAACACCTTATAGTATGGCGCAATTTGCAGTTAAGACCAACAAATTCGGCATTTGAAAAGGAAATTATTGTTTGTTGTGTGAGAGATTAAGAGAGAGAGTTGAGGACAGTTGAAAGCCAAATTGATGGAAAGTTGTGCAGTTAAGCTTAGATTGCTTTTGGGTAATGAGGGAACTCTGGTGGTGATATAAGAAAAGTGTATGCAGTTAGTTTAAATATGAAATTGATAACCAACTGGCGATAGATGAAACTAAAATCAAAGTAGCTAAGAGTTGTCGTATATATTTTTGGAAAAAGCATTTTACAAAGTGAGCCACACGGTTTTAATTTCTAAATTGAGGGCGATTACAGCAGACTCTATAAATTTTCAATCTAATTTAGATAACGTTGTTGATGCGTGTAAAAACAGGTTAAATTTAAATGTAAGCAACTTTTTTTATGTCTCACATTCTAAATCTTGTTCTCTTTTATATATTATATATATATTAGGCCGGGTCGATTTTGTGGGGAGGCAAAAAAATCGCCCATTGCTCTGTGAAAATCATATTCTAGAGGCAAAATAAGAAACTTTGCCGAAGGAACCAAAGCTCTAAAACGAATTCTGATGTCCCCCAATTTGGGTCGAACTTTTTAGTTTATTTTCTCATGTAAAGGCCAAAAATGGTGATATTTTGAAATGATTGTGTGCGGAACCCCCCATGGGAGTTGCAGGGGGTGTGCCACTGGCATGGGTGGATCGGCCGTCCAGTGTTAGTGGGGGTCGGTCATACATTTGGACTCGATTGGAGCACTCTGGGTCAAAGTGGGATTTTTCGTTCGACCCAAATTGGGGGACATCAGAATTCGTTTTAGAGGTATGATTCCTTCGGCAAAGTTTCTTACTTTGATCCCTAGAATACGATTTTCACAGAGCAATGAGCAATTTTTAAATCGAGCCGCCCTAATATATATATATAATTGGCGCGTACACCCTTTTTGGGTGTCTGGCCGAGCTCCTCCTCGTATGGAGGGACTTACAGTTTCAAGCCGAAATATTTTTTATGAGGAGCTTTTTCATGGCAGAAATACACACGGAGGTTTGCCATTGCCTGCCGAGGGGCGACCGCTATTAGATATTTTTTTTTTAATTTTGGTGTTTCACCGAGATTCGAACCAACATTCTCTCTGTGAATTCCGAATGGTAGTCATGCACCAACCCATTCGGCTACGGCGGCCGCCGTTCTTTTTTACCTACCACAAAAGTGGTTCAAAATTATCCAATCAAAGTGAAATTATTAATTTAAGTGTGGTATATAATTTTAGATTCAGTTGTAAAAGACATCTAAATTACACCGTCCCAAATTCACATCTTGCACTTCCTTTTATTCGACATTTCACTGCAGACTATGTTTATCCCTGTACTCTAAAGCTGTTATCTCTTGTGTGTTCGAAGTTGGGATAAGCCGTTTGCATTTTTTGTTTTTTTTCCCCTGTTCACTCTCGGGAGCATAGGGCCTCGACAAGGCTCAACACAAGACTAAGTTAATGTATTTTGATTTCTAACAGAGTAGGTGATTAGCCTGCCGCTACCAGTCTTAACCTGTCGTTGCTTAGGAACAACGCCTGCTTACTGCTTTTGAGCGCCATCCATGTTTCAGATTTTTCTGGCAGAAGGAGCACACAGATGGTTGAGGACTTCGCTAAATTTGGTATGTCTGGGCTATTATCGCGATTGCCCGCTTACTCCTGCTGGCGCCACTGATGCATTGTGCATTGCATTGCAGTTGTCAAATAAATTTTTGCATGCCATATTCGTAAGCTTCAACGTGTCCAGAAATTTTCGTCATGTTTTGCTTAACTATTTTGCATTTCATTGATCCAATTCCATCCTATAAAGGTCGTTGCGTTTTTATTAACCTAAAATCTCTAGATAGTAGAAGAACTATTCTCTCTCTCACTTTCGATTTGATAAATGAGGCTCCATCGTTACTCGGGAAAATTGATCTCAGTATTGCTCAGCAAAGCTTACAAAATCTTGATATTATATTTTCTGGTTAGCGATGGTTAGAACTAATAATGCTGACAAAGCTCCGATTTCATAGCCTTTAAAAATACTGAAATTCTAGATTATTATTAACCAAAAAAAAATTTTTTTTAAATAATAAAAGTTCAATTTGCCCAGCTTCGTTGGTGATGTTTTATGTTTCTGGGCCGCATTTTAGGTTGAATTTTTTTCCCAATACTTTATTCTTAAGTATTTGACAGACAAGTTTTTCAATGCTTGCACAGAGAGATATTTTTGTGACATCTCGAAAGTTCACCTTTAAGGCTTCGGTTTTGACTCTAAAGCGGATATGCATTTCTCTGTTCCCACTCTATAGCAGTTTGAAGAAATAAAAATAATCGCATATTTTAACCCGCAATTACTTGAGCGGGGTGTAAATAGTACCGCATTACTTACAAATAGCGCCATATTTTTTCCTAATTGTACCTAGACCGCATCCTTTCTAATAGCTCAGTGTATTGAACCGCTTTATTGGCTGATCAATTTCACTTACGCAGCAGTATTTTGCACAGTTTTTTCACTGGTTCGTATTTGAAAAGTTAATGGAATTCCACTACGAAACTTTCAGGGATTACTATGTCTCAGCTATAAGCATTACTGAAAAAAAAAAATTTTCTATTTAAATTGGGGTGATATCAAAATATCCAAAAATTTTGAATAAAAAACTAAAAATTTTCTCCAAAGGTTTTTTGTTTTTTAAGTATCCTACCTTAAAACTTTCCTAAACTATGTTGTCCTAAAAAATTAAAAAATATAAATTTATAAAAATTTTAGAAGATCCGCAGATATTTGACTTTATAAATCCCGTACCAAATTTTCAACGTAGAATAAATCTAAAAACTATAAAATTTATTTCAAAAGTTGCTCAGTTTACTACAAATAAACCAATTTTCAGAAACATTTAAGCCTATATCCAAAATACTTGAATCACTTGACATGGAATCGCTCTTGTGAACGTGAAGTGAAAGAAATCTTGTAAATTAAAAGTCGGGTTTTTCTCTGCTTTTAAGAAAGGGCGCGTCGAGAATATTCAACGATGCTGGACAATAACAATAATAGCGTCGAAGGAGTTTTGCGAGCTGACAAAACCGCAACTTCCGATATTTTTCGAGGCTTAACGTAACTTGTGGGCCTTTCTACGGCTATTGCCTGGAAGCTGGGTGGAATTTTTTTCCGAGCGGACGCTTCAGCTGCTCGCCTTCAATTTTGTTTGATAATTTTGAAAGTCACAATTCTATATTATTTCTTTGAAGACTAAATTTTAATTTACTAATAACCAAAACTACGGCCTCGGTAGTCTAGCGTAAGTGCACTACCTGCCATCCCAGAGATTGTGGTTTCGAATCCCACGTATTTTTCCAAATTTACCTACTTTCCCTGTTTCTAAAACACAAACTCGTTGCTCAAACCCAAAAACTTATACTTTTCATCCTTACTCCCGCTCAATAGTCAGCGCATTATTTGCATTGTGGCTGCTAAAGCAAAGAAAAACACACAGTTGCATATTGCATCAGTGGTGCCAGCAAGAGGAAGCGGTAATAGCGCAGACACACCACTTTAGCGAAGTCCTCAACCATCTGTGCGAGCCTTCTGTTAGAAATATGTGACACACAGATGGCGCTCCAAGCAGTAAAAAGGCGTTGTTCATAAGAAACGACAGATGGGCATTCCCACTACTTAGGACTGATAGGACTTACCTTGTCAGAAATCAAATAGATTAACGAAACCAACGCAAGACAAGTCTAGCTTAGGCCCTATGCTCCCGAGAGGAGTGAACAAGGAAAAAAAATTATAACTAGCCAAAACGGGGTCATTTGAATCGCTGCTTTGTTGTTGTATTCGATACTGTGGTCCAGAAATAGCAAACATTGCTTTATGCATTCACCGACTTTTCAGTTTGACCGTAGTGGTCCTGAGAGATGCATGGAATAAGTGAATCTTAGCAACTCCCAAGTTCCATTTTTAGTTAAGTTAGTTCGCAACTGATTTACTTCTACAAATTAGAGCAGCACTCTCTTGTGTGGATCCTCTAAAGAGTACGCAAAATACACTGAGAAGCTTACCTAAAATAACAAAGATTTTCATAACTTGTTTTTAACGTTTCTGCTCCTGCTTCTTACTAATTAATTTGACAGCTGTCAAATCGCACTCCTTTAACTACAAATCAACATTGTGTGACCCATAAATTGGCTAATGAGAAGAGTGCGAATATTCCCATGCACAATTGTAAGTGCATAAATATTTCCACATACTGCAGCTACAATAAAAACACAACAGCCAACAAAAATATGAATGGTGGCCACTAACCTGCATTTACCCCCCGTACGTACACAGCAATGCGGGCCACAATATGACAACTAAAATATGAAAATGACATTAATATGTCACTCAACGCATACGAGAATAATAAAAATAACAATAATAGCAGTGCATGTAACCAGCTGACGCAAATAAGCAAACAAACGACACAATGACAGTCGTAGCTGTCAGCTCAAGTGCTGGCCTAGGTTCGTTGACTGCCTGGTAGGCGGATAAGTTGTGGCAGTAAAATGAAATTGCAGTGCAATTATGCAAAGGCAGGTAAGTGATGGCAGGGAGATTGTGACCAAAGGCAGGAAGATTTGAGCTGAGTTGGTGCGGTGAGCAACTGTCACATTGACACAGCCGCTACCATTATTCCACCATTCCACCATTACTACGTTCACTGTTATTATTGTTGCTTTTGTTGAGCACATTGTTTATACAGTTGTTGTTATTTTTGTCAGCACTTGCTGGCATTACTTCATACCAACAACGTACTGCGAAATTTGTAAGCACTCGAAGTTGTCACTCTCACAATGGCGCACCAAATTACATCCAGTCAAACATATAAATTTGTACTATTGTAAATGTAAGTGTAAGTGTATGTTTCTTTGTATCTACTTGCATATGCCAAGTGGCCTTATAAACTGTAACAATTCCTTGTGGACGCATGCTGCTGTGCATTTCATTGAACCAGCTCACCCTTTATTAACCCACCACTGACCCACCAAACCAGGCACATAAATTTCCATATGTGAATAAGTACTTACTATATGTTGCAGTCTTACATATTTACGGTCATAAATGTCAATTTAACATTCAAATGAATGCAACCGCAAATTCATCACTCCACGTAGAGCTCATTCCATTTAGCATAGTACCTATGCCACAGTCCCAAATTATGTATGTATACGAGTATGTAGTTATGGTATACATTTAGACAATGGAAATTTTGTAATTACACCTACGGTCACTGAAATATATACGCCTACTAACATAAGGCCTCTTCTTTTCGCTAAGCGTTAGAAAACTAAAAACTTTATTATTTGAACTTGAATGTCATTACAAAAAGCCAAGGAGGTTCATATGAAAACATAATTAATAAAAAAATGCATTTGCCTCCTGCCTGAATTGTATGAAACTGTTGTCCTTTTCTGATATTCCTACCAATTGGTCGTTCTCATGTCGAATAAAGTGCTTCGGTCTTTTAGATCATGCCTGTTGTCATCAAACAAATAATCGGCAATCACGTAGCTGTAACCCTGTCACTGTTGACTCTTATGAAGTCGAGATTGTGGAAGACTTCGTTTATTTAGGAACCCGCATCAACAAAGGTAATAATGTCAGCCTTGAAATCCAACGTAGAATTTCTCTTGCAAACAACTCCTTCTTTGGACTAAGGTGGCAATATAATACTAAAGTGCTCTCTTGGCGAATAAGCCTCTCAGCGTGCCGGTCCTATCGTATGCCACAGAAGCTTGAACGATCAGAACATCCGGTGAGGTAACCCTTGGAGTGCTTGAAAGAAATGCTCTGCAGAAGATTTTTAGATCTCTGATTGTCGTTGGGGACGACATAAACATAGGTTAGAGAATAAAGATTCAGCGCCCCTGCTTGATAGGCAATGTTGCCCGAATAACTACAAAGGCTCCCGCTCTGAAAGAACTCCTTGTCATACCAGCTTATGATAGCAGAGGAAGAGGAAAGTCTTCTATACGTAGGACAGATTAGGTAGAGAAGGAATTGGCTTCACTTGGTGTGTCGCGCTGGTTAGCGCGAGAAAGAAACGATTGACGTGCTTTGTTAAACTCGGCTAAAATCGCTTAAGCTGTTATCACGAAGAAAAAAAATTTCAACCATAAATAACAGGTCTAAAAAATTCGATAAAGTACTTTATATGGACGAAAATGCGTCACTTGGCACGCAAAAACAACTCGAAACTTGCACTTTGTTATACTAAAATTTAATGAGCTATATTATTGCTTACCATATATCTACGGCGAACCAGAGCTGTTGATGTAGTGGATAAGCTGGATGGAATTTAGGTTGAAGCACTGCCCCAGGCAGTTGAAGAAAGGAGAACCCAGAGACCTTAATCGTCCAGCTGCCAAACCTGGATATTTACAGAGAAAGTGCTCAACAGTCTGTTTCTCTGAAAGGTCGCCACATCATCTGGGACAGCGATTAAATGGTAAACCCATCTTTCCTGCGTGTGTGCTGGCCGTCGAAAGAGTGGTTAAACACAGCTTCTAGTTTGGAAATTGAATGGCAAGGAGTCAAATATAACCTAAGCTATAATTTTACTACGTTTTCCAAATAAAGGCCTTGAAGATAGAACAACTTTCGTCCGCTTCTAAAAAATGTCCACTAAAAAAGTACTGGAAACATGCATATTGGCGCAAAGATGCCTCAGAAATATATGTACATTGGAACGAGCTCAGATATTTACTGATCTGAGTTATATTGTATAAGTACAGCCATTTATCTATGGCGATGCGCCTGTGACTTTCCGTAATTAGGACTCAAATTATAGCAATTTTCAGAGGCGACATTTTTTGTCGCGTTTTCAGATAGACAACTGGTTATTAAAGTAAATTCTAGCGTCTAGAAGAGAGCCTCCCCTATAATGCTATGCTTATCCGCATTCTATAGCTTGGTTGGTTTACGTCTAGGAGGCTGATAAATATGTATGTATACTCAGAGCGGGGTAAGTACAGGAGTGCATCAGGTAATCAAAATTTGTTGGGCAACCTCTTTAGTGGGGGTTGTCTCACCAGTTGTAAGCTACTTCATTCGCCTTTGCATTGATGGATCTACACACTAAAACAGAAGGTTTACTATATCTGGAGGATGCTGAGCCGTATCACCATAACTTTTTTTATAAAAGGATAGATGAGTCTACAACTTTTAAGAATGCAAAGTTGTCTTACCCTACATTAGCGAAACTGAAAATGCCCCGAATAATGGGAGTAAGAGACTTGTTATCGGCTTCAAATGATATTCTAGACTATCAGACTATCAGTTTTCGTTTATTAATAAAACAAATGTATTATTCCCTTGAGTGTGATTTTAGTTCATTAAACAGCGAACTCCATCATTATTACAAAATTCGTTCCAGCCACATACAAGTAGTCAGCCGTACATACTAGAAGTCTCGATTTTGTTCGCACTTTTTCGAAGCGCCCGGACAAATGAGCAACGAGTACTTGCGCGCCTGTTCGATGTTCATTACTCCAAAACTTTCGAGCGTGGGCTTGATGATTTTATTTATTTAATAATCTAAAATGCAAAATTTTTTACAGGCTATGAAAAACAAATTAATGCTAATAATATACAATACATATTTTAATGTCTAAAAAAAAAAATGTTACATTACTGAGAAAGAATATTGAAGAATTTTTAGAATCAAGTTAAGCAATTAATTTAACAACATATTGAGCAATAGATGTTTTGGAAGCGAATTAAATTCTCTCAATGTTATATCAAGTTTTGGCAAGGCGAATCTATTAAAGATGGTAGCGGTAAATCAGCTGATTTGTTTTTTTTTTTTTTTTTTTTTTCGCCATGTGCATGTGGCTGTCAGCCTAGAATAAAACAAGGCGAATTCATTCTTTGTTTTCTATTTAGTTGTACGTACGTTTCAAACGTACAGAACATTGTTGTTGGTCTTGTGCCACCACTTTTAACAAATGCGCCTTAAGTTTTTGTGAATAATTTGAGCGTTGCATGTTTTGATTATTTTGACAGAAATTTTATTAATTTTCATACAAATTCTTTTTACCCAGTGCTAAAGTCATTGGAAAACTAAAGAAATGCTGACAAATAAAGTTGGAAATTTTTATTTAGCTGCTCAAATTGTTCAACCGGTTGAACAATGAACGAGTTTCGGGCCAGAATCGAGCTACTCGCACAGCCCGATACGCGGCTATGTAGAACTGTAATGCATACATATTTAGATTTTATTGTATGTTCTTCCTTAACTCTCCGTTGGGCACCCAGGTCTGGTCAGACTGGCTTTTCCGACTTTGAACGTGAATTGAACATATTCTATTATAGCTGACGACTTCAGCTTTCAGGTAGCTTCCTAAAATTTAATTTTCTATCGATTTATGCATAAAACCTTTTAAGGAATTAGGGACAGTCAGACGCCCGAAAAAAGGATGATTTTCAAATTTTTTTGTTTTGCTAGTCAATTACTTTATTTTACAAAAATAAAAACATACCATTAATACATCATATTTCGACTTGACTTTAGCAAAATTAAAGCAAACAAAAAATAATTGTAGAAGTAATCGGTGTTTGTGTCGAGCCCGTATTCTCCAGAAGTCCCTTGCGGTGATCATCTCAATTCCTTGGAGATTCATCTTAAATCAATTGGACAAAAGAAATTAGTTTTATTAATAGACAATCTTGTGCTTGATCGAAGCAAAAATTAACAATATGGCGGCCTCAAGAAATATTTTTCAGATTTTCGAGAAAAACCCCGACAATTAATTATTTAAAAATATCGAAATTTTCAAAAAACTATACTTCGTTCAGGCACGAGTTTTTTATATTTTTCAAAAGCAATATACATTTTATTGAAATCCACCAAGGGGTTTTTAAGTTACAGTGATCACCAGTTCATAAAACATAGTTTTAAGAAAAACGCATTTAAAGTTTTGCGAACGCTCCGGAGCGCCCGAGCGCCCTTTGTTAATTGTTGAATAACTCGAAAAGTATTTGTCGGATTCACTTCAAATTTTCACAAAATATTTTTAAGATATACTTTAAGAAATGCAAAAAAAAATCAATTTTTTGAAAATTCTGACTACCCCTTCTTCTTCTTCTTAATTGGCGCGATAACCGCATACGCGATTTTGGCCGAGTTTAACAAAGCGCGCCAGTCGTTTCTTTCTCGTGCTAACCGGCGCCAATTGGACACACTAAGTGAAGCCAAGTCCTTCTCTACCTGATCTTTCCAAGACAGAGGAGGCCGTCCTCTTCCTCTGCTACCACCAGCTGGTACCGCATCGAATACTTTCAAAGCCGGAGCGTTTGTATCCATTCGGACGACATGACCCAGCGAACTTAGCCGCTGGATCTTTATTCGCTGCGCTATGTCTATGTCGTCGGAAAGCTCATACATCTCATTGATCCATCGCCTGCGATATTCACCGTTGCCAACGTGCAAAGGTCCAAAAATCTTGCGCAGAATCTTTCTCTCAAACACTCAAAGCGTCGCTTCACCAGGCATCGTCCACGCTTCTGCGCCATACGTTAGGACGGGCATGATGAGAGCCTTGTAGAGTGTTATTTTGCTAGTTTCTAAATATACGCAGTCTTTTACAACCTCGAAATTATAACTGTCAACAGTGACGTGGGTGCCGATACGCGAGTGCGCCGACTGTTTGTTTGATGACAGGAGGTACTTCGTTTTGGCCTCGTTCACCACCAGACCCATTCATTTTGCCTCTTTATCCAGTTTGGAGAAGGCAGAACTAACAGCGCGGTTGTTAAGGCCAATGATGTCAATATCTTCGGCATACGCCAACAATTTTACGCTCTTATAAAATTGTGTCTGAGCGATTAAGTTCTGTGGCTCGTACGATCCTCTCCAACATCAGGTTAAATAAGTCACACGACAGCGAGTCACCCTGTCTGAAACCTCGTTTGGTAGCAAACGGCTCGGAGAGGTCCTTCCCAATTCTGACGGCGTTGCTCGTATTGAGCAACGTCATCTTGCATCGCCGTATTAGTTTTGCAGGAATACCAAATTCAGACATCGCGGTATACAGGTAACTCCTTTCCGTACTGTCGAATGCGGCTTTGAAATCGACGAAAAGATGGTGAGTCTCGATTCTCCTTTCATGGGTCTTTTCCAAGATTTGGCGTATTGTGAATATTTGGTCGATGGTGGACTTTTCAGGCCTAAAGCCGCACTGATAAGGTCCAATCAGTTGGTTGATGGTGGACTTCAGCCTTTCACACAATACGCTCGGTAGTACCTTATAGGTGATATTTAGAAGTCTGATCCCGCGATAATTCGGACAGATTGAAGGATCACCCTTCTTTTGGATTGGGCAGAGCACACTTAAATTCCAATCGGCAGGCGTGCTTTTATCCGCCCATATTTTTCATAGAATCGCCGCCATGTTGGAATAGCTCAGCCGGCAGTCCGTCGGCGCCCGCGGCTTTGTTGTTCTTTAGAAGCGTTATTGCTATTCCCACCTCGTCATGGTCGGGTAGCGGAACGTCAATTCCGTCGTCGACGATTGGGGTATCGGGATCTTCACATTCTCTGTGACATGCGCAGCTATCACTGTTCAACAGGTTCGAGAAGTGTTCCCTCCATAATTTAAGATTGCGGTGGATGTCGGTCACCAGATCGCCGTCCTTGTTCTGACTAACCCCTTAAAAAGGATGCTCAAACAGGAACCGAAGGTTTTTAATTCGGTGTCCAAAGAGGGTTAAACCGCGTAATTAAAACTTGTTTTGCGAAAGCTTAGCTCTAACGCATTCGTACCTATTTCAATGGCCATTTATGCTTGTGTATCTATGTTTATATTTTCCAAACACACATAAAAGTCGAAATATATTGTATTTAACCAGTCACGCATCCCCTCATTCATTCCATACTTCACTTTAGGCATTCAACCATTTTGTTTGCTTACCACACACACTCACATACATACACATTTTCTCGCATTCATCATTTTTGTGCGGCTTTGCCATTCATATTCGCTTGTTTGCGTAGATATGTATGTGTACATACTTACATATGTACGTAATTGTCTTTTTTCGGTGTGACAGCAAAATGATGCTGTCACTTGTCAATGTGGCAAGTGCCATTTAAAATTGAGTTGACAGTTAATGGGTGGCAATGGCTGACTGTATTTGTTCGCAAGCCCGCTTGTTTGTTTAGTGTGTACGAGTTTGTGCGTTGTTACTTACATACATATGTTTGTATGTATTTCAGTATGTCTGTCGTTGAACATTCAAACTCGTTGTGAGTGAAAACATGCGAATGCGATAGCAAAATGTATGAAACATATTTGCGAAAGATACATAAATATATATGTGTACATATATTTGCATATTGTATGTAGGCACGTATGTCTGTATTATGTTAACATTTGTGGAACTTGGCTCCTACCGACCATATCTTTTTATCGTCCGTAAAAATTGAATAACCCAAATGTTGTTTCTTACAAAACATTACTAGGAAGATTTTACGTTATGATGCAAGAAAAGTTGTCTGAAAATTAAACGTAATAAATTTGAAACTTATTTTTTATATTCAAAATAGACCAATAAAGATATTTTAAATCATCAACCAGTTCTTATAAATGTTGTGCTATATTATAAATAATTAAAATTAATTTGTACTAATAACAAAACATTTAAATTTCAGTTTGCTAGCCATTATCTGAACACATTGTATAATATTATATTTAACACCTGCCGATGAAAACACTACTTTACAGTAAGTGTTGCCTATGTTCTCGAATTGGCAATGCTGCAAACTTGTAGACGATTCTTTTCTTCAAAATGTGAAATTTTTATAATTTGGCTAATTGGCTTTTTTCCAATAAGGTTTCACGCCAAAAAAAATTCCTAAATTTACAAACTACATCGGGATTTATATCCAGCAAAACCGAAATTTTCGGTATTTAAAAATATATGAGCACGTATTTCGGGATTTCGGGATCAACATCCGTAATAAATGTGTACGCATTTACGCACTTTTAATGTTGTCATATTTAAAAAATTTTAAAACAAAATAATTGAAATGCAAATGTGTTTACTTAATAAGATAAAAGATGTTCCTACAACTGCATAGGCATATTTGTCTTAAGCAAATCTCTGATAATAAAAATTGTATTTCTTTAATAAAGTGTGTTACCTAATTAGTTAGAAAAGTCAATAAGAGACAGCGGGTATATGGTGCTGAGTATGTCTGCTACTTAATACAGAGACGCGGGTTCATGATCCTTATTAATGTGAAACACAAACAAATAAAATAGAATAAAATTTTCAAACTAACCAATTTTTATAAAACTATGTGAAATTTACTAATAATAAATCTAACGATTGCCCTCCTCGAGTGGCGCAGTCTGCAAGACTGACGGACAAGTTTTGCTTGAACGCTGGACGGATATGGAGTTTATTTTTTTAAGCGTCGAGATCTAAAACTGTTCAGCTACAGAAAAAATGCATAAGCTGCATGAAAATTTAGTGCCTTACTATCAACAATCATCTAGTGAGAGGGAATAATCTCGTTTTCTTAACGGTAAAAAGTGAGTTCGACACGAGAGATACAGTCTTAATACAAGCGCCTTGCATATTCCTGTTCAAATTCGCTTTATTATTATCATCAGCTCCATTATCCAGCCGTTTGCGTCCGCTGTTGAACGTGAACCACACCTAAACGTCAACGACACCGTTGGACTACTTTCTTTGGGGTTATTTGAAAGAAAAGGTGTACCCCGATAAGCCAGCAACAATTCAAGAGCTAAAGGATGGGATAATTCGGCACATTCACGGCATAGAACCTCAATTATGCCTCAGCGTCATCGCAAATTTGGGCCATCGGATGGTGGGGTGCCGCCGAGACCGCAGCAGCCATTGGGCCGATATTTTGTTTCATTGAGCCACACCAATATTATCATAATAAAGAGAAATTACAATAATTTCCTAAAAAAATTGTATTTTATTCAAAATCAACACCGGCCCTTGAAACTTAACCACCCTTTATAAAACAAATTATTGTGCCACAAGTATTTGAGAGGAACAATGAACAAAATGTGCTCTAATAACTTATAGCAATTAATTCTGCCACTAATGATATTCGCTATATAAATTCAAGAGTTCACCAAAGGAATTCAAGTCAATTAACTATCAGGCATAGCGGAGAGCAAAGTGTAAATAATTTAAAGCGAAGCGCACAAATTTCTTTTGAATGCGCTCATGTAAGGCGTCTAACATGAAAAGTATAAAAAGAAACTCCGAAACATGATTTACTGAGGACAACTGAGGATTTGTCTCTTCGTCTTGACTTAAAAGGACGAGGTACATAATATTCCCCATGTATTGGTAGAATTCAAACAGAATTACAAGTATTTCCATTTTTTGGCTCGCTCTGGCGATAACAATTCTGTGGTCAGCTATCTGGCAAGTACCAACTAACCAACATTAATTGATCATGTCAATAGCTTGCAACCTGGGCTCGAACATTAAAGCTCACGCATCAAAACGATTAATATTGACGGTTTTTTAGATTAAATTCTGCTTTTCAGTGCGGGATCTTCCGTGTTAAATTTAAAACTTTAATCGAAAAAAGCTTTATTCATCAGAGACATAAATTATTTAATTTATTTTATTTTCATTATACCAAACTTACAGATCAACAAGTTTCTTAGCCAAAACGCACTTGCATGCATATAAAGCAAAATGTTTATGAATTAAAAAAAAACTAACGAAGCATCTCACGTAGGCGTCACAACAAGGAAAAATTATAAATTCACTTTAAGAGGTGGAAAAAAGAATCATTAAGCTACCATTTCACGTTTACACATTCATTAACGCATTAACGCCCACTTGAAGTGCATGGCCGAAGCAGCATAATAATGGCAGTAGGCAGCGCTTGTCATATGCAAAATTTATTAAGTTATAGCGTGATGTGGCGTTTGATTAGTTTTTACGAGCGCTCACTCAAAATGCGGTCAACTCTTAATGCGCACGAGTGTGTAAAAAATATTTTCAAAGCAATCTAGCGAATGTTGATCAGTAACGGGGTTTTAAATAGGAACCATATCAATTTCACTTAATAATTAAGAATTCTAGAATGTCATTCAAAATACGCAAATGTCGTAATTTTTATTATTTAATTGAATACAAAAGGTGTAGTTAAGGGGACCCGGTGATCTAGAAATTTCAAAAAATCGATATTTTTCAAATACTTCGAAAGTATAGTACCTTAAAAATATACTGTGAAATTTTCATGCAGAAATTCCCAATATTATAGCTTCTACAGCCCATTAACTATTTAGGTAGAGAGCGGTCCGCACGCTCCTTTACACTCATTTATCTCGAAACGACTTTTTTCGGCTTGGTGTTGTAAAAAAAACAACTATTCTAACGAATCGTCTGAAATTGGAATATGTCCATGGATCAAGCCATTTTTAGATGTCTTCATTTAAATGGAACTGCTGATCCAGCTGGATAGCTAGACCATGTGCCATCCATCGGAACAGCTGATAATCGGACGGCGCAATATCTGGAGAATATGGCTGGTTGGGAAGGAATCCCCATTTCGGTGTTTCCAGGTAGGTTTCAATGGGTTTGGCAACGTGAGATGGAGCGTTGCCATTCTGTAAAATCATTTTTCCATGTCTCTCCGCGTATTGCGGCCACTTCTCGCGTAGTGCTCGGCTCAATCGCATCAATTAAAGTCGATACTGATCCCCAGTGATGGTTTCGCTTGGTTTTAACAGTTCATAATAAATAAAACCAACTTGGTCACACCAAATACATAATACAACCTTCGCAGCGTGAATATTCGGCCGAGGCGACAACATAGAAGCATGACCGGGCAGACTCCATGACTTTCTTTTCTTTGGATTGCTGTAATGAATCCATTTTTCATCACCCGTCCCGGTGCTATGAAGAAAACCCTTCCTTTTTCTTTCCTTGCCGCTGGAGCAGTTGTTCACAGGCGAAAAAACGACGTTCAACATCTCTTGCTTTTAACTCATAAGGAACCCAAGTCCCCTGTTTCTGAATCATTCCCAAAGCATGGAATCGCTTGGAAATGGATTGGCGGGTAACTCTAACACTTGCGTTTGACACGTATCCTCATTGAGCAATGCCTCCAATTCAGCGTCTTCGAAGGTTTTTGGCCTTCCTTCACGCGGACGGTCGTCCACATTAAAATCCCCGTCTCTAAAGCGACGGAACCAATCTCGCACGTTGTTTCACTTAAAGTAGCATCTCCATGAACTTTTTGTAGCTCTCAATGCACTTCAGCCGCCGTTTTTTCGAATGAAAGAGGAAAATCAACATTTCCCGCAAATGACGATTATTCGGCACAAAATCAGACATTTCCACAAAACCAAAAGTATATGATACCAAAACAAAATCACTAATGTGTCGAAGCAGTTTGTTTACCATATGTCTAAGCTTGGTTTATGACGCTTAGGTTATGTTAGAATCGACTAGCACACACTGCTGGCGGCATCTATTGACAAACAGCGTGAATTTAGTTGCGCACCTAATATTATGATTTTAATTTCTCAACCTTTTAAAAAAATCACCCGAAATGTATACATTTTTATACGAAAAACGACGATGACCCACTGCGCCCACGTTTCCAGTGAACGGCAAGTGCGGCATTATGGCTATTCGTCAGTTGAGTTAATTTGCAGTGAATTGGTGCGAAATATGTCAAACGACAGTCAAGTGAACGAACTGACGGGCCGCACCCTATTCCACACTTGTGAATAACTTTTTTATACACCTGCATATTATTTTCATAGTCATAGCCACTCATTGATTTATACATGCGCTTGTACAAATTCGTAGTTCCGCCCTCCATCGAAATGCCTCACATTCATCCATACAAATGCATTTTTTCACAGTCCTCGGTTGCTTGCAATTATTTCTCACATTTTATTGCATGCATTTACATTTTTTTCTGCTGCATATTTAAACATACATACATACAAATGTACGCCCCTTTGCACCATGTGCATATGCATGTGTATGCATTTACATATATACACACACACATACATACAAATATATTCATTTATTTTGTACGAGTTCGTACGCTTAATGCATTTAAGCTGACAGCTGGCTAAATTAATTTGACAATAATTAGCATTTCAACTGTCAACGCTAATGAATATTCTGTACACGCCACTGCCACTGTCGCTTGAGTTGTTGTTGCTGCAGCTGCCTTAGATGCTGTCACTTGCCGTGTTGCCTTTCGCATATTCACTCATCCACGCCACTCACCTAAATTGACGGCTGGCTGGCTTGTCTGTTGCAGATTATTCGAATTCGAATCTGTACGTGTCGCAGTGAGTATGGGTGACTGTTGCATGGCATTTATACGTCTTCCACGAAGGCAAGGTTGCAACTTTTTCTCAAGTATGTATCATACGAACGTACGTAAGTGCGTACTCGCACAAATATTTTAATACACGGCTATGGCAAGTGACACTTGTGAGATACAAAAATAAAAAAATATTAAAAATACTGTTAATTATCAACACCAACATGTCTATCTGATGCAACTGTGTGAAGACATTCGGAGATGAATTTGTGGAGGGCCGTTGCAGGAGCTCCCAACGTAGAAAATAAAAGATGAATGGGGGCGTACGGCTACAATGCGGACGCAAAATCATTGCTTAATTTGAAGATATAAAGTAATTTTGCGTCCGCCTTTGTACAATTTGAAGCCCCGACACTAGATTTGTATTTAGTGACCTCAAAAAAATCCCAGTTTATTAATTTGGAATTCGATCGCATTCAATGAACCTTAAGGGGGGAGCCTCATGTAGTAGCCTCAAATTCGGTAATTTTTTAAACATATTTTTAAAGGTGATAAAATAATTATATTATTTTGAAGCTTTAACACATTTTTATTTAACCTTTCGAGAGTACAAAAAAACAATTTTTTTTTTTCATTTTTTGTTTTCCAAAATTGAATTTCTTGTCGGCTGCCTACGGCGCGAGGTCCCAAGCTGCTCTATTTATTGCTCTTAACCTATCGATTTCTACCTAGTTAGTGGTCTGTAGAAGCTATAATATTCAGAATTTCGGCATGAAAATTTCACAATATAGGTATTTTTAAGATATTATATTTTCAGATTATAGAAAAAAAATCGATTTTTTGAGGCTTCTACATGAGGCTTCCCCCTTAAAGAGACAAAGCACGCAATTTTATTATTTTCTGTTTCTTTTTTTGTTGTTGCATACATGGTTTTTACAGTGTATGATTCAAGTTTTAATTTCAGTAGAGACTGTAGTCGCTAACACGCCAGATTTGTTGCCTGATAGGCACTTTTGGAACCCAGAAATGTAGTCAACGTACAATATCATATCGCAAACCAATCTCGTAAGTCCCATAACCAAGCGCCTGACGTAGCCGAATAGCTTGGTGCGTGACTACCGATCTGTGCAGTAGTTCGAATCTCCGCGCCTGAAACAGCAAATGAACAGATATTCTGAAATTATAAAATTTCTGAAAGGCGGAAAATTTACTGAAAGAATAAGAATTTCAACCAATTCCCAACCTGAGGCAGGGAATATCTTCGTTAAAAAGAACCTGATATAATACATTTAAGGTAGTAGTGCCAGTCAATAGGACTAGTTTTAACTACTTCTAAAAAATGTTGTAAGACACAAAAGAACTTTTAGGTGGAAGTGTCGGCTATTGGCCACCCTACAGATATAAACATATGATTATACCTATGGGACCATCCCGTATAACGAGTTGCCTGGGAAGTACTAGAAAGGGAAGAAATGACTTGGCGCCTAAATTTTGTTCCTTAAATTCCGTTTTTGAACTGTTTCTTTCCGATCAACTTTTAACTTATGAAATACTGGGTTCGTCAAGTTTTTGTTTACCAATAGCAAAGGGCAAAAAAAATATGTAAAAACTCTACAATTTCTCTTAAAAAGATATGAAAAAAAAAAACAATTTGGTGTAGTAAGGTGCAAGTTTCACGTAGGTTAATAATCACATTGCTTTTTGAGAATTTATCGGTCGTGGTCTTGTGCATTTAACCCACACCCACTCCACTTTTTTTTGTAGAGAAGAAAATACCCAACCCAACCCAACCACCCGTCAGTAGAAAAAATGCCAAAAATCAAAATAATTTTAAACCACTCAAAACATGCACTTTACTACACAAAAACGAGATATAAAATTGCATACCCGAAATTTTTCTAAAAATTCTGTGTAAAAGGTTTCAACTTTGATGAAAATTTGCTGAATTTTCACTAAGTTCGATACTTTAGTTTATATGGTTTTTGTTGTAGTATAAACTATGTTTTTATAAAAAAATAATATAAATTAGAAAATAAATAAATAAATAGTCAAAACTTATCAATATGTGGTGTACACTTTCTTTTGATGCTGACAGTATTTATATACATATGCAATTAGCGCATACCTTCTTCTTAAAGTTGTTGCTTACTCAGTTTAAGGTAGCATTCATTAGAGAGACATGCTTCCTTGTATTCCAATGAAATATTCCACTACTTTAAAATAATAACCCTCAACAGTGGCGCGGGTGCCTAAAAACGATTAAATTGTCTGCTTGTTTGATGACAGGGGGCACTTTGCCTGTCCTCGTTGGCTACCAGCCTTAGCTAAGATACTTACTTACTAAATTTATGAAAGGCAGAGCAATCGACAACTTCGGATCTGAGGGAATCAGAAACACTGAAGAGTCTCCTGTCTGAACTCATATTCGATATACAGCTGCTCGGTGAAATCCTCCCCAATTCTAGCAGAGGTGGACCAATCACGCAGCAATTTTAGAAGGCCGCACATTTAAATCGATTAAAAAAGCTTTTCACATGAATTTAGCTAGATCTAGTGGGTAATTGAGAAATACTACTGCCTCCTACTACAAAAAATAAGTATTGTTGAAAATGTTTTAAAAACAACAATATTAAGTAACGATCTGCGCCAATTCTAAAGTAGGTTTTTGTTTTGGAGCCATCGATGCCATAGATGCCAGCGAGGAAAGTTCCTATGCAGATGATACGACTACTTCCACAACAAAATAAAAAACAAAATCAATTTTGTCATTGGCTTTATTGACATTTGCAAAACAAAAACTTACGATAAACTAAGTAAAAGGGAAAAGAAATATTTTTAACACTATAAAGTACATTTTTGGTATCCACGTTAAATTGCCGTAATCTTAAATATATTAAACTAAATCAGCTAATGACCCCCATGACCGTCGTGACCACCATGATGATGGAGAGCAACACCATGTTCTTGCTTGATTGAGAAACCACTAGAGTGGCTGCTGTGACCGGCGCCATGTCCATGACCGCCGTCATGTCCACCATGACCACCATGATGTCCTCCATAACCGCCATCATGTCCACCATGACCACCATCACTTCCTCCATGACCTCCTTCGTGAGATTCGACCTCAGCGTGTCCACCATAGTAGCTGGTGTGTCCGTGATCGGGAACATGATGATGTGTAGGTTCTCGGTGGACCACGGCATGGAAGCCGCTGTGTTTATCAGCGGTATAATGGACACTTCGCTTATGACCATCCGCATCGATCAACTCGTAATGACCGGATACCTTATGACCATCACGCTTTTCGCTGTGCTCTTTGATATCACCCGTCTTCTTATCCTTAACACCATAGTTGAAATGATACTCAGCATGTGAATCATGTCCATCATCGTGGCCATGTCCATGACCATGGTGACCATGATGACCATGATCACTATGATGATCGTCATGTGAAACTAAATGTACAGATGCATGGCTGGATCCACCACTATGAACTTCAAATCCATGACCACCACCATGTCCTCCATGACCGCCATCATGTCCTCCGTGACCACCACCATATCCTCCATGACCACCATCATGTCCATGATGGCCATACGGCGTAGCGGTTATCGCGGTCAGTGCGAGGCAACATGTGAGCGCAGCGAAAATCTGGCAGAAGGAGAAAGCAAAAAAGTAGGTACAGATAAGAGTATACAGTAAAAACAATATTATGCTAAACTCACCTTAATGGCCATTGTTCCAAACTAAATGAGCTGTGATAGATCTTGACGGACTGCGTTAAAGTGAACACTGACCTGCTCTTTTATACCCCAAACAATGACCGAAAATAAGCATTTTTTTGTTTTATTTTTTTCGATATACATTTTGCACTTTTGTGCCTCACTGCCCAATGCACCTCGAATAGCTGATGGGGAAACTATTCGGTAATTGCAACAAAGACAACGCCTACCAAAGTACAAACTGCAAAACTGAGTTTAGCAAATGAGCTTACAAATGTGCATACATACATACATGAATATGTATTTGCCTAATTATTACTGTAGCTAAATAACTATAAAGACTCCAAAACAAAAAAAAACTTTATTTAATTTAATAAAATTGGGCGTTTATTTAAAACAATGTGCCGCATTCGAATTCTCAAGAAATATCTTTTTACAAATGCAATTCAAGGTTCGAAAGAGCAATCGAAAAAAAAAACAAAAAAAATGCAAGATTTGCAGTTTTGAGCGAATTTGGGATCATAACATATGGTTGAGTGACTTCACAGGATCTCCACCATGCCATATAACACTGAGTTCTGATTACCTGTGAAAATATCTCTTGTACATCTACATACTTCATCTGCTACCATAGCGGATGATGATGACATTGCGTGATTGTGCAGGATCCGTCCGATTGAGCCAAACTAAATTCAAAGAAACATTCTAGATGGCACCGATTTGGCGACGTCGAATACCAGTGGGAGTTCGTTCAGATTAATTACCCATAATAGGTATGTATATCAAATAGCATCTAGTCGTATGCGGAGTAATACTTGATAACTAACTTATGCAATGTTTAGAGTCACTGTGACTCACGAGTATGTATTGCATTAGGCTGGCAATACAACCCAACCTAACCGCGTGGTTATAATAATTGCCTTAATCGTCCTTTCGTCAACCATCTTGTTAGCTTTACCAAGGCAGCTGTTATCTAGATCAAGTAAGTTCACTTGGTATTATAATACGTAGCTGGCTGTAAGCAACAACAAGAAATGAGTAAAATGTTCCTTATCGAACAACTGCTTTGGACAATTTAATGGCATCACTGTGTGGCCATTTTTGGGATGAAACTCAGTAGCACTGCTCTTAGTGACTGAAACTCCTGCAGAAGTTTCTTTAAGCTCACTCTCACCATATCATTGCAAAATGAGAAGTATATTTTGGCTATGAAAACCTTATTTTACAGCGACGTTTTCTTTTAGAAACGTAATCGATGTTTTTTTATAAAACATGCTTTCGTTTTGGATGAAATAGAGTGACCATATTTAAAGATTTGATTATTTCTCATAGAAATGGCTTAAAAGGTGCTACCATGAGAGATATTTTTCAGGGGTGAATGCAGCTGTAATGCAACCTGATGTAATGCCCGAGGAACTTACGCTTATGTTCACCAACAGAACATCATTTACTTTGGTGGCATGCGACTTTTTCGAAGCCAACCCAAACACAAAGGATTATTTTTGATAAAACTATATTTTGTTGGGTTATCAAAAACAAAAATTTACAACAGTCCACTAGTTTGGGGATTAACCACATTTCAAGTAAATATTTCCTTGATCGGGCTGTACTGCATTGTTGTGCGAGAAAGAAAATGCACAATTTCCATCAGAACTGAACTGCGATGTTACGGTTCAAGACTCAGCAGCCGATGGTGCCTGCATGGCCTTGGGTTGAATAGAACGGAGTGCGAAGACTGATATTCCAAACAGTCACTACACAATTTGTATACTTTTAGTAGACGCGCGCAGACTCCCTTCTTTTTGCTTAAATGGTGGCAGCATTTCAACCAAACACTTAAGGAGACACATTTGTCGAGTCCTACAAAGAGCAGGGCGGTGGCGAAGAAGTAAATTACCCCTAGCATTCGCTTCGTTACAAGCATTACATGCATCGCTCTGGACTAATCCCATTTCGACTGGGTGATATTGGGTGGGACAGTGTCCCGTGCAATATTTTACAGTCTTTCATAGAAAGTGAGAAAATAAAGTTTGTAGTTTTCGTATTCCAATTTCTTAGCATAGTTTTGCCAGTTTTGTACGAGGTTGACCATATCGCCTGTGTTTCCAAAGCTAGTTCCTCATTCAGTTTCGTTTCAGAAAGGAGAGTGATAGGTAAATGTCTGACGTACCTACCTTAGTGAGCTCATCGGCTCTCTCATTTCATTCTGCAAGTATTCCTTTGTGTCCTGTTATCCACTAAATAGTGACCTTTCCATTTCCGCAGAGTTCATCCATTTTGGACTGCACTCCGAGTTAGTGCAAGGAGCTATAATTGCTTTTATAGCCGCTTGACTATCAGTGAAAATGTTTATCCGAGTATTAGGAGCAGTTCATTCCAAAGATAATTCAGCTGCTTTTGTTGCGGTATTGATTTCAGCTTGAATTACAGTAATTAGGGAGTCTGAAAGACTTTTGGCTGTATTTTGTCCGCAATTTGATCTCCAAAAGTCTTTAAGATGCCAAATGCTTTTGAGTTTTTTAAACTTCTTCTTGCTTTAGTTGCGGAGTTGTATTTTGATATTAGGGATAAACATTTAGGGTTGTGGCTTATTAGAGTTTAAGTGTCTATAATAAGAGCTTTTTCTAATTTATATGAATATATTTACAAAAAATATTTTTAATAATCAAAAAGGACCAAACTTTTCGGAACAATTGAATTGCTTCGATTTGATTGAGTTTCACCAGTTCATAATTTTTGATTTAATTACTTTTGCCTTGTATTAGTGAAACTGATAACATCTGCAATTCTTATATGGACTAAAGCAAACACATTTTAAATTTTATACCTTGGAAAATATTCATTTGCGATATAGTCTGATTAAATCCTTACAAGCTTTCATTTTTTCATCTTAATTTCTTTAGCACTAAAGTCGCTTAATATTACGACTCACGTTTTTTGCTCCTCATTTATATTTTGGATTCTATGAAGCATTCTAATACAGTTAGGTAGGTAGGTAGGTAGGTGAAATGGTTGAAGTGCACCTGCCACTCCTCAAATAGCACTTAAGCGCCGTTTTCATACCAATTATGAGAATTCCATCAGGGAGATATCTACAGCCAACCAGATTTGGAAAGATTGCTCTAGCACGACCCTCAAACTCCAGTTTGCGGATAGAGAAATCTGTTCGAAGTTCCGACAAATACGCTGTTAACTGCCCGAAAATGCTACCATATCCCTTGGGAGATGGTCTCCTGGTGATGCCAATGCATACAGTCCTTTGCACCTTCCCCAGTTTAGTGATATTATAGCCCTTCCGAAGAGCTTCCAACCAAACCAGGCACCCATACGTTAAAATTGGCAAAACCACTGCGTTGTACACCCACAGCACGACCTGTGGCTCGAGTCCCCATTTTTTACCGAACATAGATTTGCAGGAGCAGAAGGCGCCCAGTATAGCCTTTACCCGATTTTCAATGTGTAGCTTCCAATGGAGTTTGGAGCTTCCAATGGGGTTTGGTTGTTTAATTGAGAAAATCGAGGGTGGAGGTTTATATTTTCTGGTAAATAGCACCAGCTCCGTTTTGTCAGAGTTCACGCAGAGGCCACAAGTGGCAGCCCAGCGACTGAGTACAGCCAGTGACCTTTCCAAAATCTCAGCCATGACTGTGGGAAACGGTCCCGATACCATCGGGACCAAGTCATCGGCGTATGCTACTACCTTAACCCCACCCAAAGTAGGGGCGAAAGAACACATCCCTTGGCCGATTGATGGTATATTCTTTAATCCCTAAGAGGGATCTTCGAAGTTAGTTGGTTAGAAATGTTGAGAATATTTTCAAAGTTTTTTCTAATTATTAGTTACATTAGTTACAGATAATGATTTCGAGAATACGGCCATTACAACAGCATTCGAGACGAGCAAAGGCAAGCTCTTACCAGTGAAACAAACCTTATTATATTATAACTTTTATAACTTTTTTTATAAATACGATTACATGTGATAATAATAATAATTATATATGTACATATGTATGCATTATGAATGCTCACTCTGTGAGTATTGGTCATCAAACCATTCGTATAATCGCACGTATATATCATAAAGGCGATATTATAACTTCTGGGAAATTTGTAAAAATTGCAAAAAAACTTAGTTCTTATTTAATTCTGCTTTATTGGTACAAAAAAATATTTCAAAATGATTTATGTAAAGTTTAAAGCTAATATTTGTCACATTAGATTGAAGAAAAATTGCCGCAGTTTTGAACAGTAAATAACTAAATTATCTAATGACCTCCATGACCGTCGTGACCACCATGATGATGGAGAGCAACACCATGTTCTTGCTTGATTGAGAAACCACTAGAGTGGCTGCTGTGACCGGCGCCATGTCCATGACCGCCGTCATGTCCACCATGACCACCATGATGTCCTCCATAACCGCCATCATGTCCCCCTTGACCACCATCACTTCCTCTATGACCTCCTTCGTGAGATTCGACCTCAGCGTGTCCACCATAGTAGCTGGTGTGTCCGTGATCGGGAACATGATGATGTGTAGGTTCACGGTGGACCACGGCATGGAAGCCGCTATGTTTATCAGCGGTATAATGTACACTTCGCTTATGACCATCCGCATCGATCAACTCGTAATGACCGGATACTTTATGACCATCACGCTTTTCGCTGTGCTCTTTGATATCACCCGTCTTCTTATCCTTAACACCATAGTTGAAATGATACTCAGCATGTGAATCATGTCCATCATCGTGACCATGTCCATGATGACCATGATGTCCATGATCACCATGATGATCGTCATGTGAAACTAAATGTACAGAAGCGTGGCTGGATCCACCACTATGAACTTCAAATCCATGACCACCACCATGTCCTCCATGACCACCATCATGTCCTCCGTGACCACCAGCATATCCTCCATGACCACCATCATGTCCATGATGACCATATGGCGTAGCGGTTATCGCGGTCAGTGCGAGGCAACATGTGAGCGCAGCGAAAATCTGGCAGAAGATGAAAGCAAGAAAGTACATACAGATAAGAGTATACAGTTTAAACAATATTACGCTAAACTCACCTTAATGGCCATTGTTCCAAACTAAATGAGCTGTGATAGATCTTGACGGACTGTGTTTAAGTTAACACTGACCTGCTCTTTTATACTCCAAACCATGACCGAAAATACGCATTTTTTTGTTTTATTTTTTTCGAGATACATTTTGCACTTTTGTGCCTCACTGCCCAATGCACCTCGAACAGCTGATGGTGAAACCATTCGGTAATTGCAACAAAGACAACGCCTACCAAAGTACGAACTGCAAAACTGAGTTTAGCAAATGAGCTAACAAATTCGCAATTAGTGATTGCCGGCTACAAATTTTTAGCTGACTTTGGTATTCTCTTTTTACATTTTTTTTCTAATATATTCTATTTATATAACAATTGTTCATAATTTTTGAGTCATAAAAGGGGCAAACTTTCACCAAATATTTATTTACATACAAAATATTTATTATACATACAGTTAACGTACAGATAGGTTAATTCCAATTTTTGTGCATTAAGCTTCATTTTTTCAGTGGGTGAAGAGCAAACTACCATTTTGACCTTCAGATTCATAGGTAACCAATAGTGGGAATTAATTCTGTTTGCAAGTGGCAAACGGTGCAGTAGAAGAACAAATGTAATTTATATTTAGGGACAATGTATGGTGTTTATTATTTATAGATTCAAAATTTATACGCAAGTGCAAACGAATATTGCAGATTTTTTACAATATAGTCCGATTATGGTTTGACACGTCTTGGTTTCTTCATTTAAATTTTTAAGGTTGAAAAGTTCTATGGAATAGCAGCAATTTATACTTTGGTAGCTTGACTTTTTTGCCTTTAATTTTTATTTTAAGTTCCATAAAGCAACACCATATTATTTTTTAACGCTAAGATGGGTCTTCGAAGTTAGTTCGTTAGAAAATTGGGAGAATATTATCGAATTTTGGTGTTATGTTATATTTTTAATCAGTAATCAGTTGAAGGCATTAGTAGAAGAAATAGTTTTGCGCTTATGGGAATCACCATCAAAAACTTCCTTACATAAGTAGATGATTTTGCACTATGGCACCGTTCTACTGGGACCAAGGCTTTCTCTGTTTGCCATAAATTAAGCCATTTCACTATATCCATATCGCGGACCTCTTCAAGTGTCAGTTCTACTTCTAATCAGTTAGGCTTTTCCTTGTGAGAGGTTATGGTTTTGTGCAAAGAAGATTGCAAGAGAAGAAGAACCATCTTATCTTTGAGTATTCGAGAGAAAGATTATGCAGAGAACTTTGGATCTTTTTACATTGGCGGCGGTAAATATAATCGGCTGATGTAGCGACGAGCTGTAAGGTCTTTACAAAGATATTGAAATATTGCAACGGAATGGATGCAGAGGACGAGCCATTCTGCTTTGAAATGGCCAAGTGGAGAAAGAAGTGTTGGCTTTGCAGTGTTTGTTTTATCATCACCATCATCATTCCTCAATCTACGTTGCGCAGCCGTATGCCAAAGTAAATTTTTTTTTCATTTTGTGCGATTCCCGGATATAAATATTTGTGACTTCCTGACAGGCTATTATTTTGTCCACGGCTTTGTGGATCCTCTTCGATGCAGCGTCGGCAAGAGCCCCTAGGTTTGCCTCTTCTACGCTGTCCTTGGGGGTTCCAGTGTAGCGCTTGTCTGCTGATTTCAGTGTCACCTTTCCGTAGGGTATGGCCAAGTTATCTACATTTACCTTCTCTTGCTTCAGTTGCGATTGCTTTTTGATGGCATCGTCGATGCAGTTCGGTATTAGATATCCAATTGTCTGGCCACCAGATACGTAGAATATGTCTCAAGCAGCGGTTCACGAACACTTGAAGCTTCTATATAATTTCCGCAGACGTAGAGCAGAACTGATTTAACATTGAAGTTGAAAATTCGTATTTTTGTTGCAATGTGCATTTGCATTTCCAAGGAAGCTGTGGGCGATTTACTACATTTGGAGACAGAGCAGATAACTCGAAGCAGGACGAAAGGGTTAGTGGGGAAGTTCAAATTTAGTATACAGTATCACCGCACTGTTTTCCGCACAATTAAAGAATCAGTGGAACGATTACTTATCTCTGCAATTACTGAAAGGTAGGTAAATATCTACTCTGACAGCCGGGCGGCAATTAGGGCTTTGGGCTCGTTGCTTGTGCTTTCGAAACTAAATAGTATGGGAATGCCTAACTTCTCTCTCGAATGCGTTGGAATATTTCGATATTAGGCTCATTTGGGTCACCGGTCACAGGGGCATAGCGGAAAACTGCTGGGCTGATGAGCTAGCGAGACAGGTGACCCTCGAAACAATTTCGCCGCAAAATGAGAGGATTGGGGTTGCCTTGAAAACCTTTAGTCTCCTTCTGGAGAGATGGGCTTCAGATGAGCGTCAATTTAGTTAGCGCTGAGTTAGTGTGGAGACGCGTAAAGTCGCGAGATCCTTCTGGTTACGTGTAGATCGGGGGCGCTCCAGGTAGCTTCCAAGCCTAGCAAAGCCTCATTTCTCAAATTTCGTAGATATCCTTACCGGGTATTGTCCGGGTATTGCGGGGAGACTTGGGATTTCCTCAAGTCCTTTCAGCAGAACCTTCACCTCAGCTGCCCTACTCTCGTCGGGATAAGATTCAGATATCTGGGCGTTCACTTTTTTGCTACGCCTGGTTAACGTAATTAGTCACCGTTTGGTCATCATCTTCTTTCTTTCCTCACTTTTCAGTTTTTGTTTTTTCCTCTGTATGACATTAGAATGGACGAATTTGTTTCGTTGTAGAAGTGGACCCTCGTCTGGGCAGCCATTTATCCTAACCTATTCTAAACTTATCGGAAGAACATTAGCGTCAGTTAGCATGAAAAAGAATAAACGACTGGGCTCGCGATTGGTGTAGTTCATTCTTTCATATAAGCAGTGGATGATATCAAGCCGATTGGTTTTTGACAAACTATATTAGAACAGTGACGCATGGATATGGTAGTGTCAATACTACCTCCTAATGGAAGTATCGGGTGGTTGGATAGGTAATCCATGGTATCGCATTGACGCGGTACACACTTTCGATCTTCTTCCGCGTAAAAAACCCCTGAAATTTGTATGGTAAGCTGTTTACTACTTGCCCACACTAAATATTATTCGACTCATCGTAAAATATTTGCATCTCCCTGCCGCCAAAAGATGATTCACATGAAAGCAAAGAATTCTGCGTCGATTACATTAATATTTTTGCTCCCCTCAATCCCGTTAACTGTACTCGCTTTATTTGTATCCACGCATGTTAATGTGCGTAAATATGTTGGCAATGTGTATTTTTACTTAAATCGTGACAAATCCACGCATATTCACTGTCAACCAACGCACTCAACGTGCACAAATCAGCAACGCATAATTTGCATTTGCAGCTTGTCAACGCAACTACAACATTTGTAGCCGCAGTGCCAGTGCCACTACGGCTATGACTGTCTTCATCAGTTGGTGTTGCTCCCATTTGGGGTGCCGGGCGTTAATTACATTTTATTTATAATTAAGCACAACACATGCGTTGACAAGTGATGTCAGCGAAAGCATGCAGCAACAACAAAAACTACAGCAATTACAGCAATCACAGAAGTATTGCAAGGAAAACAGAAGGGGCGAAGTAAAGGATAGAAAGCTGGGTGAGATTGTGAGTGCAACTGTCAAAAATCGTTCGCAGAAATGAAATGCGAATGCAAATGTGCGATTGCAGTAATAACAACACACGTTCGTTCAAGCATTCATTTGTCGTCTCTAGATTATTGCAGCAAGAACAACAACAGCTAGTGGAAAAATCGTGTAATCATGTCAACAAGTTCAGCGTGAAATGCAATCATTTATTTGTTTCATATTGGTGTTTCACTATTTTTATTTTTTCTTTCATGACAAAGTGGCAACTTCCGTTGTTGCACTCACTGTAATGACATAAAGTTATATCAAGTTGTCGCTGAAACTTGGTGGGAAATTTTTGCAACAGTGTTGCATTCCAATGGGTGAGAGAAAGTTGTCGGTTGCAATTTAAGTTGTCACTTGCAAATTAATGTGCGCGTGTGTGAGATGTGGAGGTTAGCAAGCATACATAAGTATGTATATGTATGTGTGTTTTTGTATTTATTTGACAACGTTGTTTTGACAGCTTCAAGTGTCACCGAAGGAATATTTATGCAATTATGTTCGAAGAAATTGTAATACTTTGAGTTGCCAATTTGCTGAAAAATCGGAAAGTCCAGGGACAGTTTTGTAAAAGATACATATACATTAGACTGGCCGCAGCTTGTATGGAGAAAAATAAAAATTGAAAATCCAAAAGTTTTCGGGTCGTAAAACATGAGGTTAGATGCAATAAAGAACGGTATATTTTTTTAGCCCGATCTGATGATATCTAACCGTGCCCATTTGATCCCAAAGTATGGAAATTTTGAAAAAATCACAATTTTTACTAATTTTTTTTCGTTTCCAATTTTTATGTTCGAATCTTATATTTATTGATGTGATGCGATTTTAATTAATGATGTTGTTTACTTTATTGCGGTATGGCCCAATTCATATCGCGAAAGCCACCTGACGAAAGGCGCTTTCAGCACACATAACTGATTAGTGATACGTGGAAAATATGTCACCGTCAGTTGAGTAATATTGTAGAAATTGTGTTTTATGAACGGTGTGTTGAGCCAGCTGCTAAATGAAACAATTATTTTTAAATTTTATGCAAAGGTACTTTTTAAATAATTTTTCACACTTCACTATAATAATAAAAATAAAAATTTGTTTCATAATCAACACTTTGGTGATCACTAAACAATGCATCAACTGTTGTGTTCGCTGAATACGCTAAAAGTTTTGAATTTTTACTCGACATTTGAATTAGTAGCCTTTGACATTGCATTCTTATTCAGTTTCTGTTGTCTTATGCGTTTAATAGTACAAAAGTAATTAGTTAGTGACAAAAGTAATGAGTTCAAAATCATTATCAGGCATTCCGAAAAAAAGATTACGTTCTGAGCAAAAAACATTTCTTGTGGGTGAATGTGAAAGTGTTATTTTGGGGGCCAAGTTGCCATCAATGAAACAGGTGCTCCAATTATTGTTTTACAAAATGAGGCACGAAAACTTAACTTTGGAAAGCAGTATGAAATACACGATTGGTGCCACGATTGAATTTTGGAAAAAAGCTAAAATTCTCACGGCGCAAGAAAAAAATTGTATTAAAAACTTAAAAATCTTTACGAGGAAGGGAGAAATTTACAAAAACATTCCAAGACTCCTAACGAGAAGTGTCGTAAAAATGAAGCAGAGTTTAAGGATAAAATTGAAAACTTCATATTTGACATTGCAGCCATGGATGCCCTAGGTATAATGAAAATGCAGGAAGATAAAGACTTTCTTTTGCTCTAAAGAAATAGAGGACGTCCAGGTAGTATGTATGGTGCCGATTCTGTACTCACAAGAAAAGAAAAACGCAAAGAGCAACGAATAGAAGAAGAAAGAAAGCGCGGTAAAAAGCATTTAGTTCATAGTAAGTTTATTAAAGTTAAGCTTTACTGGAACTTTTTTTTTAATTTTGATCCCATTTGAAGCTAATTATGCTCTTGAAGTCTCTGATACCAAGGAAGCTGAATAGGATATTTCAGCTGGCGAAGAAAATGCAGCAAAAGATATGAATGAAGGCGAAGATACAGACGGAAGTAACATTAATTTATTACCGAAAAAGTCAAATCGAGGAAAAATTAATTTTATTGATGATAGAATGCTTGTATGCATGGACAAATGTAACCTCTCAACAAGAGATGCCATGCATTTGGTGAGTGCAACGGTTGCTGCCTTCATAAATACCATGCAAAATGTTAATGGAACGCCGTCAATAAAAATGGAAGATTTAATTCTTAATCGAACAACATTACATTTACTTATTTGTAGATCCCCGACGTTTTTGTCCTTCACTGGGATGGCAAGCTGCTTGCAGAAATCCGAGGCACAGAAAAGAAAGATAGATTGTCTCTCGTTGTCACAGGAGAAAATATGGAAAAACTGGTGGGGATACCAAAAATTGAAAGTTCAACGGGAGATGCAATAGCTGCAGAAATACATAATTTTTTGTGCAAGTGGAAGCTCGATGATTTAGTGGAAATTGTATCATTTGATACAACAGCTGCTAATACGGGAGTTAATAATGGAGCAGGTTCTGGCTTGAAAAAAGGTTGGGCCGAAATCTACTTTTCTTTCCCTGTCGTCACCATGTTAGTGAGTTGCTAGTCAAATCAGTGTTCGAACTAAATTTTGGCAAATCATCAGCACCGGAAGTTCCCTTATTCAATCGTTTCTCTAACAGCTGGAAAAACATTAATTCTAAGTCATTCAAAAGTAGAATATCGGAAAATGAAGTTCGGAAAGTCCTTACAATAGCTGAAGTGGAAATATTTAAGAATTTTTGTCTAACTGCATTAAATAGTCACCACACTCGTGCCGATTATAGAGAATTACTACAACTATCGTTGCTTTTTGTTGGGGAACACGTACCAAATTTTTCACAAGTACGGTCACCTGGTGCAACATCACACGCAAGGTTTATGTCGAAGTGGCTATATTGCTACAAAATGTTTCTGTTTCGCGAGCAATTCGTGTTAACGACTTCAGAGATAAAGAGTCTAAGAAGCGTTTGTATTTTTTTAACCTGCATCTACGTTCCATATTGGTTAGCTGCTGCACAAAATGACCTTAAGCTCATTCAAGATATGATTGTATATTTCGATAAGAAAGTATCCAATGCCTTGTTACATAAAATTAAAAATCATTTATGGTATTTGTCGGAAGCGGCGGTTGGCCTTTCATTTTTTGATGATCAAATTCCTTCACATATTAAGCGAAAAATGTTGGAAGCAATTACTAGCGATAACCAGAAGGAAGATGCTGTTCCAAAGAGAGTTGTTGCAACAATGTCAGAAATAACGCTTTACGGCAGCAAGAGTATAAATGATTTTATTTCTTCAAGAACTAAAACATTCTTTACCCGCTTAGGAATTGAAACAAGTTTTTTGGAATTAGATCCTTCAACATGGCAAGAAAGTGAAGACTATATAGCGAGAAAACGAATTTGTCAGCATTTGTCTGTAGTTAATGACGCTGCAGAGAGAGCATTGAAATTGATCACAGACTACAACAGATCGCTTACTTATAATGAAGAAGATAAACAGTACTTACTGCAAGTTGTTGAGCACTACAGGCAATTTTATCCGTCTTACACCAAAACATCTCTCATTAAATCTAATTCTTTAATTAAAATTTTATTAAATTATATAAATCTATACTAATACTAGCAAACCCCGCCCGCTTCGCTGGGCACACTAAAATAGAATAGATATGGTTTAGAACAGAAAAGATATGGTTTTCATATTATTTATTTCTTTATTCTTTATTCCAGCGCTTTGGCATACACAATATTTTTTGTTTTTCTATTTGTTTTTGAGTAAATATATAATGCTGTTGGCTTCCCAACACGTGAACAGCCAACGTATAGTTGACCATGGGTGAATACTGGTTCTTCTAAATTCATCCCGCATATTTCTAAAGTTCGCCCTTGTGATTTATTGATAGTTATTGCAAATGTTAAGCGAATGGGTAGTTGCAAACGCTTGAATTCAAATGGCAATTCAGGTGGAATCATTGGAATTCTCGGTATTAGAACGTCTTCATTTGATGCCCATATTGTACATACACAACCAAAGGTTACCCGGGTCCACGTTTTGACCTATATCTCGAGATCCCAGTCACGGAGCGGCATGAAAAATACTCTGAACTAAAGCATTCACCAACAGCTTCCATCTGATATCCATATTGTACATACACATTCTAGGCTCCACGTTTTGGTCTCTATCTCGAGACCCTAGTCACGGAGCGGCATGAAAAATACTCTGAACTAAAGCATTCATCAACATCTTCCATTTGATACCCATATTGTACATACACATTCTAGGCTCCACGTTTTGGTCTCTATCTCGAGACCCTAGTCACGGAGTGGCATGAAAAATACTCTGAACTAAAGCATTCACCAACAGCTTCCATCTGATATCCATATTGTACAAACACATTCTAGGCTCCACGTTTTGGTCTCTATCTCGAGACCCTAGTCACGGAGCGGCATGAAAACTACTTTGAACTAAAGCATTCATCAACAGCTTCCATTTGATACCCATATTGTACATACACATTCTAGGCTCCACGTTTTGGTCTCTATCTCGAGACCCTAGTCACGGAGCGGCGTGAAAAATACTCTGAACTAAAGCATTCACCAACAGCTTCCATTTGATACCCATATTGTACATACACATTCTAGGCTCCACGTTTTGGTCTCTATCTCGAGACCCTAGACATTTTCCAGGAGACCAAATTGTGAATCTAAACCATTCTCGAATCCCATTGAACACACACAAAAAATTTCATCAAAATCGGTTCAGTCGTTTAGGAGGAGTTCAGTGACAAACACACGAACATAAGAAATATATATATAAAGATTATAAAGAGGAAAACTTTGTTTGTTTGTTTGTTACGAATAGGCTCAAAAACTACTGGACCGATTTTAAAAATTCTTTCACCATTCGAAAGCTACATTATCCACGAGTAACATGGATTATATTTTATTTTGGAAATAGGGCTCGAGATATAGGTCAAAACGTGGACCCGGGTAACCTTCGGACGTGTATGTACAATATGGGTATCAAATGAAAGCTGTTGGTGAATGCTTTAGTACAGAGTATTTTTCATGCCGCTCCGTGACTGGGGTCTCGAGATATAGGTCAAAACGTGGACCCGGGTAACCTTCGGATGTGTATGTACAATATGGGTATCAAATTGAAGCTGTTGGTGAATGCTTTAGTACAGAGTATTTTTCATGCCGCTCCGTGACTGGGGTCTCGAGATATAGGTCAAAAGGTGGACCCGGGTAACCTTTGGTTGTGTATGTACAATATGGGTATCAAATGAAAGCTGTTGATAAGTGCTTTAATATGGGGTAACTTTCATACCTATTGATGACTAGGGTCAGGAAATATATGCCAAAACGTGGACCCGCCGTCTCTTTGCACCGAATTAAACCAAACTTACACACATTGTTAAGGAGGTATTGAAGATGGTTTCCGTATAGTTTGGATACCTATTGGTAGATAGGGTCTCGAGATATAGGTCCAAACGTGGACCCGGGTAACCTTCGGATGTGTATGTACAATATGGGTATCAAATGAAAGCTGTTGATAAGTGCTTTAATATGGGGTAATTTTCATACCTATTGATGACTAGGGTCTGGAAATATATGCCAAACGTGGACCCGCCGTGTCTTTGCACCGAATTAAACCAAACTTACACACATTGTTAAGGAGGTATTGAAGATGGTTTCCGTATAGTTTGGATACCTATTGGTAGATAGGGTCTCGAGATATAGGTCAAAACGTGGACCCGGGTAACCTTCGGATGTGTATGTACAATATGGGTATCAAATGAAAGCTGTTGATAAGTGCTTTAATACGGGGTAATTTGATGACTAAGGTCTGGAAATATATGCCAAAACGTGGACCCGCCGTGTCTTTGCACCGAATTAAACCAAACTTACACACATTGTTAAGGAGGTATCGAAGATGGTTTCCGTATAGTTTGGATTCCTATTGGTAGATAGGGTCTCGAGATATAGGTCAAAACGTGGACCCGGGTAACCTTCGGATGTGTATGTACAATATGGGTATCAAATAGAAGCTGTTGGTGAATGCTTTAGTTCAGAGTATTTCCATCCGCTCCGTGACTAGGGTCTCGAGATAGAGACCAAAACGTGGACCCTAGAATGTGTTTGTACAATATCGATATCAAATGAAAGCTGTTGATAAGTGCTTTAATACGGGGTAATTTTCATACCTATTGATGACTAGGGTCTCGAAATATATGCCAAAACGTGGACCCGCCGTGTCTTTGAACCGAATTAAACCAAACTTACACACATTGTTAAGTAGATATTGAAGATGATTTCCGTATAGTTTGAATACCTATTGGTAGATAGGGTCTCGAGATATAGGTCAAAACGTGGACCCGGGTAACCTTCGGATGTGTATGTACAATATGGGTATCAAATGGAAGCTGTTGGTGAATGCTTTAGTTCAGAGTATTTTTCATGCCACTCCGTGACTAGGGTCTCGAGATAGAGACCAAAACGTGGAGCCTAGAATGTGTTTGTACAATATGGATATCAAATTGAAGCTGTTGGGGAATGCTTTAGTACAGAGTATTTTTCATGCCGCTCCGTGACTGGGTCAAAACGTGGACCCGGGTAACCTTTGGTTGTGTATGTACAATATGGGTATCAAATGAAAGCTGTTGATAAGTGCTTTACTACGGGGTAATTTTCATACCTATTGATGACTAGGGTCTCGAAATATATGCCAAAACGTGGACCCGCCGTGTCTTTGCACCGAATTAAACCAAACTTACGCACATTGTTAAGTAAGTATTGAAAATGGGTTTCGTAAAGTTTGGTTGTAATTCGGAGCACTGGCAACGGGTACAGCGTTCTTTTGAACCATCCATAATGTCGCTTACTTTTTTAACGCTTGGGGCGGAACTGAACTGTCAAATTGACAGTGTGAGTTACAATGGGTCTATATTTCTTTCTGATTTGGATGCCATAAAGAAAAAACGTAAGTGCAACATGTAAAAATTGTTTGTGAATTTTTTTGGAGTGGATTTTGGAACAGTGAATAATTTCTTACGAAATTTGAGAATTTAATGTGAAATCCGAATGAAATTATGTGTTCGTGAAAAAAAAATTTTTTTCGTTTTTTTTTTTAAATATAAATGGATAATGGTTAAAAAAGCTCCAATGGATCAGGAAAAAAGACGATTGTTTATTCATATGCGTTGATTTGACATTTAAAAACAATCTTCTTTTTTCCTGATTTTCAATTTATATTTTATATTTACTCAAAAACAAATAGAAAAACAAAAAATATTGTTTATGCCAAAGCGCTTGAATAAAGAATAAAGAAATAAATAATATGAAAATCATATATTTTCTGTTCTAAACCATATCTATTCTATTTTAGTGTGCCCAGCGAAGGGGGCCGGGTTTGCTAGTTAATTATATAAATAAAGTTAAATTATATATATAATATTGTATATTAAGTATATACATATTAAATTAAATTAAATTAAATTATATAAATTGGAAACAAAAAAAAATGTTGTAAAAATTGTGATTTTTTGAAATTGTCCATACTTTGGGATCAAATGGGCACGGTTAGACATCATCGGATCGTTAAAAAATTACACCGTTTTTCATTACTCCTAACCTCATATTTTAAGACCCGAAAATTTATGGATTTCCACAAAAAAAAAGTTACGACCAGTCTAATATACATACATGTATATACCAATTTTTATAATAATCGGTCGAGTAGTTTTTGAGTTCATCGATGACATACAGACAAACATTCATTTTTATATATATACTCGTAGATATGAAATTTTGTATGAATTTCATACAAAAATATTGTTTTTAAAGCTCTAATTGCCTTAGACCATTTTCAAAATTAATTGAATGTTCTATAAGTGACTTAGTGCAATAAAAAATGATGAGTTTTATTTGAAACAATAACTTTAATCAGCTAATTCATGAACATTTATTAATCATTTTTAAAAATATTATCCATTTTTATCATTTTTCTAGTTTTTAAAATCCTTAAAATGTTCATGGTGGGATGTATGGTAGGAACCAAATAATATCTTTATGTTTTTCTACCGTTACTGGTTTATGGGTGGTGTATAATGGAAGTAATTTAATAGTTTTGTAATTCCTCTTTTAGGTGAAAGATCCAAAACGTGGAATTTAGAATCATCTAAAAAAGTTTTGTGGAACATTTTATAGGGTTCGTTTCTTAAGAAACGCATCCTTTGCATTTTCAGCCATATTCTTTCTGTTGATTGATGATGATTGATTGGTTCTTCTAATGACTTCGTCTATATAAAATCCGACTGCGGCAGTCGTTTCACTGAAAATGACTTTTTCCTTCTACACTTTTCTATCAATTCATAATCCATTCCTTAACAAAAGATTGTTTATTTTCCTCAGATTTCAATACATATAGGCTATACAAATAGGCTATACAAATATTTTCGACCAGGAGTGTGACGAGCTCTGGTCTAGTGGCTCTCATATGCTGGAAAACTTAAAATATGTTCTCTTACAGCTTTTATCTTAATTTCATCTGTTTTTCGTGAAGGCATCTTCCCACGACGATCAGTTCCAGGTCTTTCAGTATTGAGAGCACGAGTTAATATGTAATTTCTTCAAATTTTTGATAATTAACATTAAATGATATCCGTATAACGTTGAAATTACACCCACTATCTATAGATTTATTTTTGAGGATATCGTGAAAATTACATTAAGGGGTTACATCTAGTTAGAATTTTCAAAAAATCGATTTTTTTTTATATTTCATTTTTGTAATGTACATATATTTAAGTAAACACTATGAAAATTTCAAGTCATTCCGAAGATTATTTTTGAAGTTATACGTATAAATGTGACGACGCGTCAGAGCACTTTAAATTAGCTTTTAAAACTTTAACCTTGTTTTTCTCAAAACTGTGTTTTGAAAGTCGGTGACCACGATTTCTCGGAAACGGCTAAACCGGTTAGTCTGAAATTTTTACACCGGCTTATGAACTATATTTTCTAGTACTTAATCGAAGCTTTTTTAAAACCGATAAACATTTTTTTGTTTATACACAATTTAAGGCCAAAACTATTCCAAAAAAAAGATTTTTGTTTTTGAGAAGCCGCCATTTTGTCAATAATTTTTTTTTTGCTTATTCCTTCGATTAATTACAAGAATATACAATACTTTAATCAAATCCGTTAGGTTTTTTCATTTCAGATAATCCACTTCGGAGATATAGTGGTCACCGTAAAACGTCTTTTTTTGGAGGGGTTCCTGGAAATCTGCTGTAGCAGCTATAAAAACTGTTATTCTTGCAAATAAATTTTTTTTAAATATTATTCAAAGTTACCATAATATGTGTACAAAGGCTTAAAACAATTAATTCAGAAGTTTTCTCAGGAAAATTTTTTTAAAAACCTCATTTTTCAGGGCTTCTAACTAGATGTAACCCCTTAAATATATGTATAAAAAAATGTAGATGTGAAATAAGTGAAAATAAATTTATTTTTTTGAAATTTGGCTTAGACCACTTACATAATTATGGGCACATATTTAAACAATTGGCGCTTACATCGTGTATTTGGAATTTGGCCACCTCCCTTTGTGGGGTGCATCTGATCGGATTTCAAGCAAAACTGAAAATAATTCCAAAAAAAAAAAATAATTCGTAATTCAATTTTATTACTTGAGACTGCATTGCACTCTTAGTGTCTTGAACTGTGAGAATCGATTTCGTTTTTATTTATTTATAAGTATAAGTATAATCAGGAAAACCATCTCTGTAGTGCCTCTGCAAACTCTGTGGCAATCCTAATTAAAAATACTGCTACAGCTGCCAGCAAATTTTGTTAAGTCCCCAATTAGCAGCTAACACTTGTTGCACGCAATTTGGGATTGAAGTTTTAAGTAAATTTTCTGTAATTTAATAAAAGTGAATTGAATTTGGGCGCTCAAACGCTTAAATTGCCTCTCAATGCCTTCAGGCATTTACGCATTAACACCTTTTGCGTCATTAGTTGTCACTCGAATTTATATGCGCTGTAACACACGCGTGTGTGCTAAAATATACTAAATATGTTTGTATGTATTTGTGGTGTATTAAGTGTTTACATAAATTAATAGCAGGTACATATATAGTGAAACCGTTAATCGCATGCAAATATAAGCTAACAAAAACACTCACCGCACACTTACCCCCCACACACACACACACACATACACACTTTTTTGTATGCAAAACGGTTGGTTGGTTACCACAAATTGACTATCCACTTGTCAATTGACGAGGCATATAAAAATTTGTTATATTAATTTGTTTATCGCGTCGCCAATAGAGCGATCTAGTGAATTTAGCTGACGCATTCATTTGTGTCAACAATGTGTTTGTGTGCAAGCCAGTCGCTCACGATGGGTTTGTGTTGTGATTTGAAAATCAATTCGAAAATTAAATTGAAATTAGCATGCAAAATTGGTATGTTTGGAGAATACATACGATTATACATGTGTATGTATGTATGTTTGTATGTACGTACGTTTTAACGCTCTAATGCTTGGTTTGTTAAAAGCGTTCACGCTTATTAGCTAACAATGTGACAGCTTTAATAATAACAATAACAGCAACAAAAGCAATAATAAGATGACTTGTGGCAGCATTAAAATGGCCAGTCGGGTTTTGTGTGAGTGTAGGTGTTTATACAAATTTGTATAATTATATTGTATGTACAAGGTGGCGCAAAATTAGTCACCCAATCGGAAAATTTAGAATTTTCGCAAATGGCATCGTACGTCAATCATATCTGACGCTTGTGAACTAGACAGCTGCAGTATTCAAACAGACAAGCAATGGAGCGCGTAAAGGTCAAAATAAAGTTTTCAATCAATCAAATAATTTTTTAGTTTTTTTTTTTATATGGTAAAAACTTTATTCAAAAACACGAATAAAAAGCAAACTGAAAAGAATTTGAAAAAATTCAAATAATTTTTAGATTTATTCAGTGTTGAAGGTTAATTATTTAATTTAAATAATTTTAAAATTTATTCAGTATTAATAATTTTAGATTTATTTCGTATTGAAAACTGAAAAATTTTGAAAAAAATTATTTACTTTGAAAAAAATTTAGTAATTTTTAAATTTATTTGGTATTAAACACTGAGCAGTTTTCAAATAATTTACTAATTTTTAAACTTATTCAGTACTGAAAACTGAAAAATTTTGAAAACAATATTTGATATTTTTAGACTTATTCGGTATTAAAAACTGAAAAATTAAAAAAAAATATAATAATTTTTAAATTTATTCCGATTGAAAACTGAAAAATTAAAGCAAAAAAAATTTAATTATTTTAAGATTTATTAAATATTGAAACCAAAAAATTTTTGGAAAAAAATTTAATAGTTTTTAGACTTATTCAATACTTGATAAAACTGAAAAAATTTTGAAAAAAATGTAATTATTTTTTGTTTATTCTGCATAGAAAACTGAAATTTTCTCTTTTAATTAATTACTTTTAGTTTTATTCGGTATTGAAAACTGAAAATTAAGAAAAAAATATATAAATTTTTAGATTCATTCAGCATTAAAAACTGAAAAATTTTGAAAAAAATATTTCATAATTTTTAGTTTTATTCGGTATTAAAAACTGAAAATTTTTGAAAAAATTTAATAATTTTTAGATTTATTCAGTTTCAAAATTAAAAAGTTTTGAACAAATTTTATAAGTTTTAGATTTATTCAGTATTGAAAACTGAAAAATTCTGAAAACAAAATTTAATAATTTTTAGATTTATTCGGTATTGAAACTTCAACTTTTTTGGAAAATTTTAATAGTTTCCAGATTTATTCAGTACTGAAAAGTAAAAAATATTGAAAAAAATTAGTAATTTTTAGACTTATTCGGTATTGAAATCTAAAATTTTTTGGAAAATTTGAATAGTTTTTAGATTTATTCAGTACAGAAAAGTAAAAAATATTGAAAAAAATTAATAATTTTCGATTTATTCAGTAGTGAAACGTAAAAATTTTTGAAAAAAATGTAATTAGTTTTAGATTTATTCAGTTTAAAAATAGAAAATTGAAAAAAATTTATTAATTTTTGTATTACTTTCGTATTGAAAATTGAAAAATTAAAAAAACTGTAATAATTTTTATTTATTCAGTATTATAATGAGCTCTAGGGCAAAACAACGGACCCAACTTGCGGTCTATGTGGCACTCCGATGCCATATTCTGTATTGAAAACTGAAATTGTTTTTAAATTAATTACTTTTAGTTTATTCGGTATTGAAAACTGAAAATTTAAAAAAATGTTAGTTTTTAGATTTATTCATCATTGAAAACTGAAATATTAAAAAAATATATTACATATTATAATTTTTAGTTTTACTCGGCATTAAAAACTGAAAATTGTTGAGAAAAAATTTCATAATTTTTAGATTTATTCAGTTTCAAAATTAAAAAAAAAAAAATTTGAAAAAAAAACTTTCATAATTTTTAGATTTATTCGGTATTGAAACCTAAAAATTTTTGAAAAAATGTTTTTTTTAGATTTATTCAGTTTAAAAATTGTAATTTTTTGAAAAAAATTTAATAATTTTTGTATTACTTTCAGACTCAAAATTTGAAAAATAAAAAAAATTTAGTAATTTTTATTTATTCAGTATTGAAAATTGAAAAATTTTGAAAAAAATTTAATAATTTTCAAAATTATTCAATGTTGAAATTTTTGGTATAAAGCTTTTTTAGAGTATTTCCTCTTTTATCACAATACGCGCAATTTGTGTTTCACGTTCATGTGAGCGCTTGCATGAGCAACCATTTCATCTAAATACCCAAATTCACGCTACGTGATGTCTAACCTAGACTTTATAAATACTTTTTAATCTGAACTGCGCAACCACTCGTGCTCTGAAAATATCCCGTCATGGGTTAGCGGTGTTTATACTCCTTTCGGATTTCTTTTTATTCATTTTGATGGGTGTTAGAGAGTTCAGATTTTTGTTTGTCAACACATTTCTTCCAAAAATCTCTTTTCGCATACAGTAAAACCTATCTGCCTTGAACACTGGCGATGCAAGACATTCTTCCCAAAAAATTTTCGCGTCGTCATTAACGATGTCCATCTAGATTTCTTTGGGGCGACCCCTTTCATAATGCACATACAGCTTTCTGTTGTACTTCTTTTTTGTAATTTCGGTTGGGTCCAGCCTCAGAACATGTCCAGCCCACTTAAGACGCTGAAGCTTTATGTAGCTGGCAATATAAAAGTCGTTTAGCTCAGCTAGTAATCTTCGTTGTAACGTAGGCGATAGTTCAAGTGCCGGTCCGCGCCGGTCTAAGATGCGACAACATGCAAGCCCGGGCTCTAGTTAACAGCATATCAAATTTTAAATATCATTTATTAATGTTGGAATACAGACTGATACCATTCCAAAGCATTCCATTCCGCGCTGATTTAATAAAAGTCCGATTTCCTGCAGGGCTAACATTCATAAGCACCTGTGAATATACCTATATACATTAATGCATTTGTAATAAATATATACATATGTATGTTTACAGGTATAATACATATTTCAGAAAGCATTTCAACAGTTAGCCACAATTGTTGCGCTAACAGCTAATTAAAAAGTCAATATGTACAAATATTTAATGTTTCCATTTAAGTGACAAATTCAATAGGCAACGTGAATAAGTGACACTCGAGCTAAAATGGTGCGAGCGTAATGAAAATTTCAAAAATTAGGTGCGGCAATTTAACTAAAATTTAGGGGACCAATAATGACATTTGGGCGAAATTAGCACGTAAATCGATGCCCGCTTGACGCCACATTATTTACTTGCGGAGCTGTGTTTGCTTCCATTTGTTAGTGAATATTACATTACTGAGTTATTTTTTTACTTATTTGTGTAATTCAATATATTTGTGGTAAATAGGTGTTAATAAATTCGTCACGAGCTTAGTTTAAATGTTGTGAAATGCTGTATGTGGGCATTCTAAGGGAGAATTTTTTAGGTAGGGTATTTGATGTTATTAAAGCCTGACTAAAACCGACCTCGTTTTCGTTTAACAGAAAATTTGCTATCGGTATTGTTAAATGCAAGCCTAAAGCAAAAGCGGTTGTCAAAAATGAAAAATGAGTAATGCGGTGACGGAAAGTTTAGAAATGCTAAAAATTCTATTATGAAAGCGATTAAGGTGTTTAGGCTACATTTGTGCAGCATTAGGTAAATAAATAAATATAAATATTGAGGGTTGATGTATCATCTTTATACATCTACCCGATTTTTATTCACTTACATGTGTGTGTGTAAATAAATAATGAAAGTAATTATATAAACTAATGTACAATTTCTGTTTTTCTTTTCAGGTGAGTGTTCTTAATTTATGCTTAATACTGGTATGTACATAATAAATAAAAAATTCGTAAGGATAAGAAAATACGATTAGAGTAAATTACGGTTTGGCAGGGTGGGCGGAGGTGTATATTCCGAGCATCTGGGGATCTCCTTCAGTTTTCGGCTTCCCAACTACTATAGTGTCTTTCAGGCTGCACTGATGGCAATAATCAAAGCCGCGACACTGGTACTGTGTGATGCGATACCTGGAGATGATATCTACATTTTCACTGATAGCCAGGCGGCGATAAAATCGCTCACAAAACAGTTGACAACCTCCACGGTAGCCATGAAATGCCACGCATCTCTTAACGAGAAGGCCGAGTCATTTCACCTAATGATAGCATGGGTTCCTGGCCATTGCGACATTGAGGGGAACTGCAGAGCCCCTGAACTAGCGAAAATCGGTACCAAATTAACTGATGAGTACATAGACAATGATATAGGTATACCCTTGCAAACATGTAAACTACGTATCCGCGAGGAAATTGTAAGAGTAGCGAATGAAAGATGGCGTAACGAAGCCACTGGCAAAATAGCCCGACAGATGTGGTCGACTCTCAATGCTAAAGGCACAGAACTTCTACTAAGAAGAGATAAGAATAGTCTTAACACCCTATTTCAGTTATTACGGGGACTGCCTAATCGGTAGGTACGCCCAGATAATGGGTGTGCAAACACATGACTTCTGCAGAAGTTGTCTAGACGAGGAAGAGGAAGAGACGATCCCGCACCTTTTGTTTCACTGTGCTGCTCTATCCAGATGTAGACGAACATTTCTTTAACGAATTAGAAGACCTCGGCTCTGTCGAAATTAAGGATCTTGCGAAATTTTTGAATAGTACACATTGGTTTCAGGAGGGATAAGGGCTAGTTCCCCATACGGCATCACAATGGACCATGAGCCTGAGTGTGCCCTACAATGGACAACCGCTTCAACTTAACTTAACCTAAATTACTGTTTGTTTATTAACCAAATATGGATAGTATTGAGAATCGATGCGTCTTTAATGTCCGACCGAAAGAGTTTAACATTCTTGTAGATTGATTTTTTGGTGGAATATGTTAAACGGTGTGCTATTCTGCTACTGAGATGTTTTTTTCTTCTATCCACCGTCCATTGACAACACCAAACCAAAATTCTTACTATTTGTCACTATCTGTAGCAATTGTCACGAGTGCAGCAACTTTGTTCGTTAGCATAACCGCCTTGACGAAAATGCGCTTACTTTTCCGTAAATTTCGATGTTTAACTTAGATGCGCTAACGAAGCGGATGGTTTGCCTTTAATTGGCGAGTCAGGTGGACTTTGTAAGTGAATAACTCAAGGTCCGTGTGTTAATTTCTCATTAAGTTGATACCTGAGATATTTTTTTGCTGAGTTTGATAGCGAGTCGATTTTTCTGTCACACGGCAGCCACATTCGGGAAAAATCTCTCAGTGACAAAATAAAATAGGATTCAAAAATGTACCTGTACCTGTAAGAAGATGGTATGTATAGGGTGTTTTTTTGAGCTGCACGAGAACTACAATATCAATATCGATAACTATGGTTTGACAGTTGAAAATGTAAAACTGTGCTGACATTTCTGTTAGGCATTAAGGCAGTAATGGCAAGACCATTATTATCTACCAGATTAAAACAAAAAAAATGTATTCAACATCAACAATATTTCTATTTCCTATTACCATTTAAAGTTCTTAAGCTTTCAAAAAAACACCCTATATAATGATGCCATGCATTTTTCGTCACCACCAATTTGTGATGTGGATGATAATGTGACTGTGTGATGTAATTTTTTCTCCTATTTCAAAGTACCTTAAATGCTTCGAAAGGTGAAAAATATTCTTTAGAATTTGTGCCGAAAATTTCAAAAAAAAATTTTTTTTTTACTTATTAAAATAGTGCAAAAATCTAAAAAATGGCGATTTTGGTAAATCTTTCGTGGTGCACATTCAATAAACTTCGGTTAACTTTACCATCGGTTTGCAAGTATTCGACATGGGTTACAGAGCTCAATGTCTTACTTTTTTCGTTCCCCCTTTTAAAAGTTAATTAAATCAATGAAATTGTTCGTAGATACACTCGCGTCCTTGTTGCTGCGGCTTATCGAATTATAATAATGACAGTCATTTTTAACTGCCTACCTGCCAGTCATTACTTGTATTATTTAATATCAGTAGTTGAAAATTTTCCAGATATTAAGTACAACATTTGCAAGCATTTGCTGCAACATTTGTCACCGCATAAATTATGACTCCTATAAATCAGTAATAGCAGCATGCAGTAACCAGTCAGCTGCATGTTGATCAACTACTACATAAGAGAGTGGACAAGCGACAAGCTATACAAGGAGAAAAGCCCACACGAAATGGGAGATTAGTCGGGAGTGACCCAGTGGGAAAAGTGGACCACTTTGAGGCAAATAGATATCTTTATATAAATAAAAGACAATGCTCGGAGGTGAATGCAGGGAAAAATAGAGTAGGGTCCACTAAACCCAGCTGTTTGATGCAGTACAGAGCCAAATCTGAAATTTTACCCCAATTCTTTTATTGTAGACAGTAGACTCTGCATCTAAAAGTTTGGTCTTCGAATAATTCACTTTGTATATGGCAATTTTTCCTAACTGGTCTCCTTCAGCCACCCAAGCATACGAGTATTTGTAGTAATTTTACATAATTTAGTTGACATTTTGCTGCCGCCACATGCAAAGTTGCAGCTGTCAAAAATTTGAGGTTGATTAATGTGCCACATTTTGTCTGGGTGACAACAGACAGCAGTAAGATATAACAGACAGCAACAAGAAAAGCAACCAACAAATAGCAGCAGCACTTAGTTGTTCGGGAGGTATTAGCAAGTTTTTAGTTGCTCTGTAGATCTTATGAGTACACGTGGTTCGCTTTGCTCGACTGATTGGGCTGCTAGTCTATTTAAGATATTGTCAGCTGTCAGCTAAAGCCAAAACAAAAAAACAACATGATATTAATCATGCAAACACATATTAGGGAAACGATAAGGCAGACAATTTTATTTACTATACAATGAATTTGTGTTGTGATGGTTTTGGCGGGTACTTAGTAACTTTGAGGTGCGCACAATTTTGAAGAAAAAAAACGAAATATGATTAAATGAAATATTTTTGCACGTATTTCAAATTTTTAATTGAGCTATCACAGTTGAAGGAAGACGGAATTGCGCAACATTATTGATAAATATATTTTGCGCATTTGAAACCAGAACCACCAACGTTTTCCGGCAATAATACTTAGCTGTCACTAGCTGTGAGGCGCAATTGACAGCTGGACAAGTGGTTAACAAACATTTCAACTACTTGTTTTCCTACTGCTGCCACGACCATAAGAATTCATACATGCTGATACCTATTTAAATAAATATATTTTGTGTTCACCTATATAAGAGATGCTAAGCGATATTTCCGCTTTGAATTGAAAGCCATAACCACAGCTGCAATTATTCTAAGGCTATTTTTTTGAAATACAAAAATATAAGTGCCAGGGAAATATGAATTATGATTCATAGTTTTTCGACCACCTTTTCCAAGATTTTGGAGAACTCGCTTGCCTGCGTTAGACTACTGACTTGAAAAAGGCGCTCAAAATTACCCAGAGTGTTCAGTTAATCGATTGTATCGGCAGCATTAAAAGATCCAGATAGTCAAAAGCTCCTGGGATGTTCGGATAGTAAGACAATATATGAACATAAGCATGAGGTCAAGTTCTGGTTAGGAATCTGTACCCGAACGACAACATAGAAGCTGATCTAGCTTTCTATATTTATAGCCATAGCTAAAAAGTGGGATGATCAGCACCTCGCGGGATGACACCCTGATCATCTCATACTCTTATTACCATTTGATGAAGAGAAAATCTCCAGTGGAGATCTGAATTGCCGATGCCCTTCCACATTAGCTCTTTCCCGAGCAGCATGGATCGTTTTGGTCTGATTTCGTTGTTTGGGAGAAGACTAGAGTGAATTCTGCTCAACCTCGTTTGAGTCCCTTATCAGTGAGACGTAGAGGCAAATTGAACGGTATGTGGATATTCCTGGTAAGGTACGAAAAAGCAGGTCTCTCACGAAATTCGAGACATTGAAATACCGTATGCCACTTGCAAACTCATTTGTTCGATTTGTTATTTGGACTAGCTAAGGGAAAATGAAGCCGAATAAATAAAATAAAAACAAAAAATTAACACAAAAAAATAGCATAAAAGGAAATAAAAAGAGATAAGTAAAGTAAAATCAAATATTTAAAACAACATAAAAATGAAATGAATTAAAATAAAATTTAATTTAATTTAATAAAAAAAAACATTTAAAAATTTAATAAAGCAAAATAAAATAAAATAAGACAACTAAATAATTAAGTACAAATAAATAAATAAGATAAGATATTTTTTTTCCTTTTTATAATAAATAAAATAAAATGAAATGAAATAAAGTGACATCGAACACATAAAATAAAATAAAAGAAAATTAATATAAAATAAAATAAAAAAAATTTAAAAACTAAATAAGGTCAAATAAAATAAAATGAAGTAAAACAAAATAAAGTAAAAGAAAATAAAATGAGCTAAATAAATCAAAAAATGAGGTAAAAAAAAAAATTATTTGATACTCAAACGTCAACTACATCTTTCGATTATTAACGTTCTTCCCCTTTCTTTTACAACCAGCAAGGCGACTGCCCCTGATCGCTTAGTCTTAGTTGAAGTTACATAATAAACCAGCTTTAGATTATTTCGTAAAATAATTATTTATCGTCAAAGTAAAATAAAACCAAACAAAATAAAGTAAAATTAAATTTAAAAAATTTGTAATTAAAAATAAGGTGAACTAAAATAAAATAAAATTAAGCAAAATAAAGGGGAGTAAAATAAAATAAAGTAAATATAAATAAATGATATTAAGTAAAATTAAATTAACTTAAATTCAAAAATTTGACAAAAATTAAATAGGTAAAATAAAATAAAATAAAGTAAAGGGAAAAACAAAAACAAATTAAGTAAGCAAAAATTAAGAAAAAGTAAATTAATTAAATATGTAAATTTATTCATATTTAAAATAAAATAAAATGAAGTAAAATCAATTACATAAAACACAATAGAAAAATTATTATACGAAAATATATATAAAATATAATATAATAAAATAAAGATTCTATTTAAATATACTCCAAACATTTCGAAAGGAGACTGATTTGGAAATATCTTTAGGATTGCAGACATACACCCGAATATTTAAAATACTTACCAATGAGCGGAGGCGATTAGAAGGAACTTTTTCTATATTGTGATATTTTCTATCACAATGAGTTTCGAACCTGGACGCAGCAAATGGTAGTTATGTACGAATCCACTCGACTACGGTAGTAGCACTCACTATATAAATCGTATTATTGGTTTCCAAATGTATAAAAAAACTGATGTATAAATATATATTTAACTCTGAATTTATGAAGGAAACCGCTTTTGTAATTTTGACAAAGCCGCCAGATAGTGACATGTCATGTCAATTTGTCTCTCATATCTGCGTAGGTTTTTGTCTGTGCCGTTAACTAAGAAATACGCGCTCTAACATGTAATTACGCTAAAATGATAGCTTTGAATAACATAAATAATGACGAAATTCCTCAAAAACATTTAACAGCATGCTTCTTCATACATACATACATACATCTGTATTTAAAAACTGAATATTTAAACTTATCCTCGTAAAAAAGTAGCGGCGCATGTAAAATTTGATATTTTAGCGCTGGATACATCAGTACCGATCAAAAGTAATTATGCATGTTCAGTATTGTGCACAATCAATTAAAATTATAAAAATAATAAATAAATTAAAAACATAGAAAACCAGACAAACATTCATTTTGCAAATAAGTCTGTAGATGTATTCACCCACAAACAAATTGCTAAGCGATGCGTTCAGCTCGCGGCAGGTCAAACAACGGTACATATGTATGTAAGTACAAGTATATTTTGAAATCCCAAAATTGAATATTGTTTAGCAAACAGTATAAGCTTAATTTTAATACATTTATTGGCATTCAATTTTTATTTTTGTTTTCCTCACCTTGTTGAGGTGCGCTCACCTCACCTTTTAACAACTTCAAAGCGCACGATTTCCACGCGCTGTCAAAATGGCGCCAACACCATTGAATTGCTTTATTATTGCTTGTATGTAATACGAGCATAATAAGTACAAGCAGAAGCAAGCAAAACACACAACAAAACAACCAAACACATGCCCACACACCCACATACAAAGTATCTACACATTTTTACTGTAATTTAGCCGCGAAGCCACCCGCAAGGCAATACAAAGCAAAATTCAACACAAAGTCGAGTGAAGAACAAAAGCAATATACAACTTGTCAACGAATTCTTTTGAATTGTCAATCAACGTAAATGAATTGACAATGAAGCAATGTGTGTACGGCACACATAAAATGAAGCCGTGCACCTACACAGGCCCAAGTACAGTGTCACATGCATAGGTATACGTTTTAGCATACGGCAATAGTCTCCACAACAAGGTGCGCCTGAGAGTTTGGAACTCAAGTCTACAATCGAATTAAAGTTCGGTGTCTATTTTCATTAAAATTTTCTCTTCGATCGATTTTCTTTGAGGTCCATATTCATGACAAAAGCCTATAACAGTAAAATGAGAGTTTATTTAGTATTACGCGCCCTTAATCGTCTCACTCCTAAGTCACTTAAAAAGTCGAGTTCAGTAATCAAAATGTAGCTCAAAACTCATACGAGTATCATTTTCTGGTTAAAATTTAAAGTTTTTGTCAGGTATTTAAAAATCCATACTAGAATATATACTCGTATATATAATATAAATAATTGGCGCTTACACCTTTTTTGGGTGTTTGGCCGAGCTGCTTCTCCTATTTGTTGCGTGCGTTAATGTTGTTCTACCAATGGAGGGACCTACAGTTTTAAGTCGACTCTAAACGGCAAATAAGGAGCTTTTTGAGGGCAGTAATACTCTCGAAGGTTTGCTATTGCCTGCCGATGAGCGACCGCTATTAAAAAAACCTTTTCTTCATTTTGGTGTTTCACAGAGATTAAAACATACATACGTACTCCGAACGATAGTTACGCACCAACTCAATCGGCTACGGCAGCCGCCTACTTACTGAAATATGACCAACAAAATTTAAAACAAAGCATTCGCACAAAAGCTCGCTAATTTATCAGATCGAATTATTTTTATACAACAAAACCCTTCAGCTGATTTTCTATAAAGCGAAATATAGCCGCAAAATACCAGCACTAGATAATTTGAAAATTTGTATTATTTAATATTTAATAATAAAACACGATACCGAATCTAAAATCTTATTTATACAAAATAACTCCTAAAGAGAGTTCTGATCTCAGTCAGCGAAATACGAAGACATTTTTCGCTTAGGTACATATATACGTTCGCCTATTAGTTGGTTGATAGTGGCGTTACATAGTTAAATAGCTCAGCCTGCAATTAGCGCCACTTTAATATGCTTTCTCATGCAACCTCTAATATCGTCTTCTTTCACGATTCACTTAATACAATACTTAAACCACTTGTACTTACTACTGAACCTTCGCCAAAGTGCACTTTTCGACTTTCACTAGATTTTGTTTTGGAAACCCATTCAGTGTCGGGTATCTATCATCGAGTGATCAAGTATGGTCATCCACAGAGATACTCATCAAGAGAGCAATGTTAGTCTGAAAATATCTTTTCTTTGCCGTCTTAGAAATTATTCTATTTTTGGTTTGTCTTAATTGTACAAAAATCCGGTTTATAATTTTGCGATGCTAATCTGGTTGGATTCAGCGTTCGATTCGTGTTGATTCCACGCGTAGTTTTCTTTATTGCTACGAGGTTACAGAGCAGTGGATTAATTAAGAAATACGCCAGCCCAGATCGATCCGCCAGCTCACTCGTTGCGTAACCAATGGCCGTGAACTTAAACGGTAGATATCTTTCGATTCGACGGGAAAGACAGGTATCGGCTTGCATTTACGGAATATTCTGAGTGCTTGTTGGCTATCTGAGAAGGTGCCACCTTTTTGTGCGCTTTCACAATTGGCTCTTAACGCCCTTATATATATATTTTCCCCCCTCTGTGGAGCATAGGACCTCAATGTCAACCCGACCTTCACGTGATAGTTCTTGTTTAAAATGAACGAGACTCTGACGAGTGGGTAAAGCCGGGATAACCTTTCCATAAACGAGGAGGAAATTCCTTCTCCTTGGCAGCCTAGAGGCAAATTGGCAACCCCAGACCCAGGCTCGGATGCAGAAGGCCAATCCCCTACTGCCCTTACTAGGGACTTAATAAAAGTAAAACTGGTTTCTTGTTGAACTTTAGCTCTGAAGTTATTCTCGATAGCCGACAATTACATCCAGAAAGCAAAGTACTCTGCAACTCAGTTGCGACATAAGTATCGAGACACGAATTCGCGACTATTGGTTTGATGAAGCGAGACGGATATTGCGGGTTATTATTACAAATATACGATATTTTATCTCTAGGTGCTTCGATTGGAGATGCAACTCGAATTAACTTCTTCGATATGAAATCTCTCATGGAGTTTCTTCCCTAGGCTTAGGAGTTCCTTCCCAATTCTAGTGCTTGTTTACATCGCCGAAAAAAAGATTCAGAAACATAAAATATAAAAATTATACCGTTGCATCCGACAGAATGGATACGAAACTGTTTACAAGAAAATATAATATAAGATCCCACGGTGGACGCCCGCAATACTAAACGGCGCTGCACTTACTCTCAAATAACACACAAAGTATGTACATTGGGCTAATACTAGACAGCAAGCTACTGTGAAAAAAAATGTAGAGGGAAGGGTAAAAAGGCCAACAACGCCCTCTACGCCTGTAAAATAATGCATAGGGCAACCTGGGCAGTGGTCAGACTAGTACATCTCTATGGTACTCTGGTGTGTGAGGCCGTGACTGGAAAATGTTCATACATGCCGCCCATGAGAGCGGGTCAGCGATACTTTATACATTACGGGAGCGCTAAGAAGGACTCCAATGACAGCCCTCGAATACATACTTCACCTACCATTGATAGATTTTTTTTGTAAAAAACCTTGCAGCGAAATCTACAGGAATACTAAAAGCCCTAAACGAACACTCATACAGGACCTGTGGGCATAGCTCAATAAACCGGAGCCATACTTATATAGTCCATATTCACTATATTGCTCCGGTTTTTTAAAGAGAAAAAGGCCCCAGATTACTATAGAAAAAGCAGGATGGCGTAAGGAATTAGCTTCAAACTCAATACACTTTACGGACGATTCCAAAATGAGTTGTGGAAAAGCCGCTGACTTCCAGATATCTGTAGTATATTCCAGACGAAGATTTTCGCGGTTGGAATAACAGCAGACTTAGCTTGTGATACTACGGGACCAACTCCAAGATTAACTTTTACATAATTAGTCAGGCAGTCATTAAAGCATTATTGGGTTCCAGGCTATAAGGGCATAGAAGAGAACGAGATACTAGACGATATAACGAAACACGGGGAATTTAATACAACAAACTAGACGAAAACGTGATCTGAAATTCAGGACAAAATGTGATGGTCTGTCCACTTGCAAGAATGCTAAGATCATCACTCGATTTATACTATCACTAACTCGAAGTAATTTTAAACCTATGACGGGTGTGCTGACGGGATATAGCCCAATAGCAGAGAATGTTTATAAGATTGGAATCTCTGCCAGTAAGGAATGAAGAAAATGTAGGGAACAGAGCTCAAAGGATGTCCTGCGTTATTCAAAACACGACTTAAAATATCTGGGGGCACCACTATTTGATGAATTGGAAAATATCTCGGCAGTGTTTTGGAAATGTCCCCTTAAATTCGCAATAGAAACAGGCACCTTGCGGGTGGACTATTTGAAAACGCATAACTTATCAACTCCATCTGGTATCGCTAAGGACTGAACCGGTCTATGCGTGACTGCAAGTTAATCAGCTCAACCTATTCTAACCCACTGTAGTTGGCTCAGAAAACAGGATCACCTTTTCTTTGGTCTGGCCAGAGTACACCTAATTCCAGATGGGCAGCATCGTGCACGCAAATTTATTCGAAATATGAGTTAATAACGCACTTTGTTGTCTCATCGACTCCGCATTTGAAGATTTAGGGTCTAAATACGTACATATATTGCATGTCCGCTGGAAATCTAATACCTTCCACAGCTTTTTTATTATTTATACAATGCCATAGCTTTTCATAATTCGTCATATGTGCATACATAGGTATGCAGTATACTTTGGTGGGGCAAGTAAATATATCCTCGTGTTATCAAATTATGTTCATATACCCGTACATACACACATATGTATATGTTTTATAAACAGGGAGACTAAGAACAGCCAATGGATCAGCTCGATTGCCCACAGCTATAATTTTGTTTGACACGCTTAGAAGTATAGTGAACCCGATAATGCGTATTCATATTAGTCATTCAAATGAAAAATGATTTCGCCTAAGCCCCGTTGCTTTTTGGACAGTTATGCAAGCGCTATAAAAAAGACGGATATGTACATATGTTTTTAATTGTCATTAAAATGAATGATTGTCGTCAAAACAACAAGATGATTTGACTGATGTACAAATGATTGAAAGCGAAGCGAGCAGCGATTATTCATTCCCACTGTCATTGTATTTTATATTTTTTAGCAAATTTTTTAATGCACATATGATACATCTGTATAAGCACAGATACATATAAGGACAGTCATACGAAATCTAGACATTCATAAAGAGAATTGCAAAAAAAAACGGTAAATATGCTCAAATTTTTGTTAAGCCTAAGAGAAGAATGCCATTAATCAGACATTCAGCCGAAGGTTAGTCAATTTGACAGCTGCTAACCTTGGCGTGCTTTTCGCTTGCAAAAAATATTGAATTATGCATATACATACATACTATATGTATGTATGTATGTATGTACATATGTGCGCATGCATATAAATTTCATAGGCGCTATTGTCACACGCATCTATGCTAACTTTTGGCTTGCCAAGAAACAAAAGCACATCGAGTGTGTGTGTGTGTGTGTAGTGACGAATAAAACAAGCGAAATGATAAAAGTGCAATCGCAAAAACATTTGAGTGATGAGCTCAATAATAGGACACGGCAAAATGGCAACAGCGCAAGTTGAGAGTGTATTCAAACTAACAATGACAATAATCAACGTACTTGACATATGTTGAAATGCCACGCATTAGTTGCTTACGTACACGTGGCTGTAAGAGCTGAAATGAAAAAAATAATCAAATAAAAAAATCATCGTCAATCAATGGGGAGTGGAAGCGTGTAATTATTCATGTATCTATGGGCGTACATTTAACCGCATATGAAGAATGAAATATGAAAGCAATCGATATAAGGGCGAGAGGCTAATGCGTTGATAAAAATATATCCACATATACATATTATAAGTATATAATTGGCGCTTACACCCACTGTTAGGTGTTTGGCTGAGTTGTGCTATGAATGGGGGGATCTAAATTTTTATGAGACCTTAGAAAGGCAGTTGGTGTTTATGGTGCTATTGCCTGCCGAAGGGCGTCGATTATTGCAAACAACTTTTTCTATCATTTGATGTTTCATGTCCATAGTTGACGTCGCACCAAGTATCAAAAAAATGTAGTCTCACAAAAACCCACTCAGCAACGGCGGGCGTAAAAGGTTGGAACAACTTAATATACAATATTTTTTTTGTTTAAGTATTGCTTTCGAAAATGCATGTCTAAGGAACATTACAAATAGTTTTGTCGATACGATTCATATTTTTTGTATTTGTTTCCAAACGATTTCTTATTTATTTCCCATAAACTCACACATTTGTATTTCTATTTCCATATTTCTTATAAAGGGTTATCCAATAAGAGGTGTTATTTTGATAAAAGATCAATTGGTTCGTTGTTTGTGTGGCACGTAGCGCCGTCTTGGTGAAAATAAACCAATTCCGGCCATAAAAAATTGTTAATCATCTCTCGATATCGCAATCCATTCACCATAACTGTTGCTTCAGCTTCATTTTCGAAAAAGTAAGGTCCAAGAACTCTGCCGGACCATAAACTGCACCAAACAGTCACACGTTGAGGATAGAGACGCTTTTCAACAATAACTTTTGGATATTCTGAGCCCCAGATCCCACAATTTTGCTTGTTGGCGAAGCCACTGAGGTGGAAATGGGGCTCATCACTCAAGAAGATTTTTCGATGGAATTCTGGATCATTTTCATGCACTTCAATGACCCACTCAGCAAAGACACGACGTTGTTGATGATCGACCGGCTTGAGTTCTTGTGTTAACTGGACTTTATAGGCCTTAAGACCCAAATCTTTATGCAAAATACGGTGTATTGACGTTTGTGGAATGCCTAATTCCAAAGAACGGCGAGAAATGGACAAATCTGGGTTTTCTTCCACACTTTCGGCTACAAAGGCAATATTTTCGGCTATTCTTGAGCGACATAGACGGATTTTATTCTTCACATCACTAACTTGTCCCAACAGCTCGAATTTTTACACCAATTTCTGTATTGCGGTCCGACAAGGTGCTTCACGAAGACCCAAAAATGTTCGAGTTTTGTGAACCGTCTCTGCCAAATTTTCACAATTTTTTTTGTGAATTTTAATAATTTTAATGCGTTGTTTAAGCGTGTTTCGTTCCATTTTTATTAATGGCGAAGTTTCTACTTGTCAAGTATCAAAAAATGACGGCTTCAAAAGTGACATCTACCGAAATAGCGGGATATTCAAAATAACACTTGTTATTGGAAAACCCTTTATTTGGAGGCATTCACTGTTAAAATGTAATATTAGTATGGGGAGAAAAAAATTCATTGTGTTTGCATAAAATTTTTGGCAAATATTTTAAAACTGTTTTATGGTCGATCTTTAGCTCCTGGGCGTTGCTACGGTAATAGTCCTCAAGCCAGTCAACTTTGATTATTTCAGTTATTTTATCAAGATTTTTGACGACGAGCCTGCCTGCACGAAATGTATCTTTAACATCTAAAATGCCTTAACGGAATCGACGAAACTAAAATTACACGTAATTAGCTGTTGCAGTATCGGCCCCATAAAAACCATTCAACATTTTAGCGGCCTGGCATTTTTGCATTTATCAAAGAAAAACTGTAAAGTGTACCGAATATTCTCTTTTCTTGACTTTCTTAACACGACTTTTATAATACCTTGTAACCCACAACTGAATGGAACAAACAAAAAACAGCAAATGATTTTTTTTTTAATGTCACCTTGACCTTGCTTGAGCGATACTTTACGCGATATCGATCACTACAGACATCTGCCGAGAAAATAATGGGTTTCTTTACTCCGAACTAATATATGATATAGCCACATACCCATGCTCTCACTAAGAACACCTCACACTTCCTTACTCATTCCCTCCTTACCTCTCCTACTTATATTCTCACATCTTTTCTTCAGATTTCTTAATTTCCTCCCTTACTAATATATTTAATCATTTCTTTAACGACATTATCTAAAGACTCATATGGAATGAAAAAATAAACGACTTATAATTAATGATATCTTTTACTATTCCTTTTCGAAATGTAAAACTTGATTTCAAATACATTTTCTGTCCCTATTTAATATTGTGAGCCTCAGCCTCAACCTCTACTGAATAAACAAATTCTTTGAGCAGACCCTAGGCATGAAAGCCATTGGTGTCAAATCAGGTGATCGAACAGACCAAGCTACCTTCCCTTTCTGTAGCAATCCAACTCTTAGGGAAATAATTATCGAAGTAGTCCCTAGCACTGATACAGTTGTGCTCCAGATTATATCATTTTAGAAAATAATTGCCCTATGACTTTCCAGAATTAGCATTTCTTCCAATACTACAAATAGTTCAGTTCGCATAAGCTCCAAATATGCGCATCAATTCAAAGAGTCCGGTAGAAAATTAGGTCCAATCAAAACCAATCATTTACAGAAAATCTTCTTTGACAGGAGACTTGCCAAGCATCAGTCTGCCTACAATATTCCACCTAAATGTAAGTTGAATCAGAAATATTTTAAATAATGGCTTAATGTTCTGTATCTCCTCCAAATTCCTTATACACAATTTTTTAAAATCATAAGAATCAATTTCAAACATTTCTGCTTTAAACGTCAGTGAGATGTCAGTTCAACTATGTGACATTTCCGCTATTTCTTCCGTCGTTCGTTTTTGCATCTTTCCTTTCCGCTAAAAAATAAAAATGTTGACTCGTGCAGCCTTCATACAGCTGGCCGTTTACCTTGCACACCTCTACAAGTCGTATTGCGTTCCATTTCTTACAACACAGTGACCTTTCAATCACTCACTTGTTGTCATCTGCCGTTGCTTTTTGGCTATTATTATTCTTGTTTTTTTTTTGCGTTTTTTTTGCCGGCTGTCTGCCGGTTAATTTTTTCTTCGCCATATTTTCATGCTGCCATTTATCACTGTACAAATACAAATGGTATTTCACGGCAGTAATTCATTTTTTCGAAGCAATATTTTTTCCAAACATACACATACGCACACTTTGACAGACACACAGCAGTGCTAAGGTACATACTTGTATGTACATTTATATGCATTTAATGAGACGAAGAAATACAGTTGCAGATATAAAAATCCGGTCGTGGATCCCTTGAAAATGGTCTCTTTCTTAAGTCACGGACTTTACGAAAAGTGGTGTCAGAATTCGAGTGGTAGTTGAATTTAACCTACTTTTAAGAAAATTACAGAAAGTGGCTGGAGCAAAATATGAGTTTTTGGTAAAGAAAAATATTCTTCTATTTTTTATTAAAAAATATAAATGATCTTTTAAAAGCGACGCCTAGATGTCAGTAGTGAATAGTTCCTTGGCGGTACTTATTTTTATGTCATCTTTTACATTTTTCAAGTAGTCAAATGTACAATTTTACACGATAGAACAATGCGTTAAAATTATTGTAACTTATTACGGAATTGATCGATATTTAAGAACATCATATCGCAAAATTTAAAATTTTTTTTTTTTTGTAAATAATCGTCCGAGTGTTGTCAAAGGTTGGTGACAAAAATTTCAAGAAACTGATTCTGGTTCTGTCGAGGATAGAAAAATGATTGTTAGACAAAAAACTGGACGCTCTCTTGGGAGTATTGTTCCTTTAGCGCGAAGTGTTCCTGAACAACCTACACCTACATGTCGATTGTACAAGATTTTTTTTTCGCGTGTGATAGATGTAGATGTAGGGAGCTGAAAACGGCGAGTTTCAAGTCTCCGATTTTCGGCAGTTGGAAGCCGGCAAGGCCTAATTCCCAGTCTTCCTTAAAGTTTCCGTTCTCCTTCACGACGATTGCGTGCGAATGTTTGTTTCTTTGTTTTTTTGGATGTGATGAAGTTGAGTGCAGGTAACCGGTAAGGCCTAGTGTCCAGTCTCCCTTGAAACTGCCTTTATCTCTCGTGACGATGAGGCTGTACTGAAAGCCGTAATGGCCGAGATTACGATGCCGTCGTGGACGGACCCTCGTGCGAGATGAGATAATTAAGTTTGTACAGACTTGAAGATGTATTTTTTTCTCAATCGTGTGTGACCTTCATTTAGAAGTAGATTTCGGGCTAGTTTATTGGAAAGCTCTTGCAGCTTTTGTAGGTATTTTTTGGTCAACCGTACTATTTCATCGAATACACGAGGTATGCAAATGTCTCTGTGAATGTTAGCGATCTTTATATACCATGGAGCTTCCGTAATTATCCGCAAGGCGTCGGCAATGCATTTACTACGTCTAAAAACAGTGCAGTGCAGTACTGTTTTTTTTCTCAAATTTAATAAACGTTTAAATGAAATCGTTTTTCATTTTAAGATCCTTATTTTTAATAAAATAGTGAAGCCTGAAGGAATATGCATTTTTACATATTTTATTTCAAAGCAACATATAAGGGCGTCTTTTGAAAGACCCTTTACTATTCACTAAGTAGGTGAAAAAATAGGAAGCAAAAACATAGCCAGATACTTCTTGAAGTATCGTGAGAAAACAGGGTGTGTGAATAGGGGAATTAACTCTTGTCAGAAGAGCTAGCCCGAAGGAGGATCAACACCTATAACTTATAATAGGAGCAGTTTTGCGAAGAACAGAACGGGTCCAGCATACATAAGAAGAACTAGCTCTTATGAGAATATTTGCCTGGAACTTAAGAGTTGAGCGATTTCATGTGATCAACGTATTTTGGACATTGTGGTCAATTATTCCGCAAATTGGTTTACCTATTTGTACGCTTGAGTAAATTAATACAATAATTGCAGTCTAGAGTATTATAAATTAATAACAAAATTTTGGTATAGAGTTTTTTGCAATGAAATATCATCGGTTTTGTTTTGCAATGTTTTTATATTTTTTTTTTACGTCGAATTTCAGCGTCTTAAGTGGGCTTAGGCATATTCTGAGGATGAGCCCCAACGAAATTGCAAAAAAAAATCTACAATAATAAGCTGTATGTGCCTTATAAAAGCGATTACCCAAGGAAAACCTGATAGACTAAGGCTCAACCCGGGCCGTCACACCAACAATGATGATGATATATATTTTTTTTACTATTGTAGAATAAATAGTGCTTTAAACATTTTTTTTTTCCTTGTTAAACATTTTTCAGAAATATTTTGTTTTTTTGTAATATTTAAAAAAAATTCACTTTTTTAAAGAATTTGAGTAAAATTTTTTTGTTATTTGACTCAATGTGGTTGCCACTCCAGAGCCTGGCTTCTTGGATGTTACGATAGTCCACACTTCCACGCTATATACTTACATACATTCATGTAGAGCGACGGACATGGTGAGATACTTATAAAACTTGAATTTTTGTTTATTCAAAGCGGGCTTTACTATTCAAATGCCTACTTTCTTAAAGAGATTCTCCTTTGGATTTCAAGGCTCACATTTTTATCGATTCTAATGCTGGTTCCTAGATAAACGAAGTCACTTAATATAATATATCAAAATTACAAGCGTCAACTGTCAATTACAGCACTAATGCCTTTGCCGATACGCGAGTACACTGACTGTTTGTTTGACGGCAGGCGGTACTTCGTCTTGAACTCGTTCGCCACCAGAACTATTCGCTTTTTTATTTAGTTCGCTTCTTTATTCTGCTTAGAAAATAGATTATGCATTAAGCTCATTATTTATCGACGGTTACTTGACGAAGGTTGATCCCTTCAATTGAAAACACTATTCACAGCCATATGCGACCATCTCCGGAGATGAGGTATTTTGCTTTTCCCTCCCAATGACAGGTATACAATGCAGTCAAATGGTGCAGGAGTGCAAACACACTATTTTGAAAATTTCCGGAAACAGTGTTTATTTTATTTTGCAGGTAGACAATTATTTGCTTGAAATAAGGATTGGAATAAGGACTAAAAAAATTCATTCAAGCATTCGCAGTTTTTTTTTATGGTGTCCGGATTTTTATGTGCGCAACTATGTACGTACATATATACATATGTATGTATGTATATGTTTAGTAATTTTCACGTGCGTGATATACGAGCTACCGCCAAAAAAAAACAAAATAAATAAATAAATCGCTGTTATTTTGTTGCTAAAATTTTTATCAATGGTATGCGCGAGCGTATGGATGTGCGAATCCCTTAGCTGCTTCCCTTCGCTTCACCTCCTCCCGTCTTCTCATCGATTTGTTTTGGCGCTTTTGCTGTCTTTTCATTTCCATTTTCATTTGTTGGCTGATTGATGTGATGTTTTTGCACTTTTCACTTGTCAGTTTGAGGTATGTCAGCGGCTGTGACTGCTTTTGTTATTCGTGTTTTCTTGGTTGTTGGCTTTCAGTGGCATTGCTTTTGTTGTTGCCAAAACGAGACGTACATACATACTTACATATGTACATGCACGTCATCATTCATTCGAAATTGATGTACTATGCACATATGCATGTATGTGTGTGTATGTATATAAGTATTTATGCGTTTGCCAGAGTTTTTGCTTGACTTAGCGTTGATTTGTTGCTTTTAGCTTAGTGTTTTTGACATATTTCATTGAATATTTGTTTTTACTTGTTCGAATGTCATCTAGTTTGATATGTGGGCTCTGTTTTCAAAGAAAATAATAATAAAAAGGTAATGGTTGTGTGCGGTAGATAGGTTTGATGAATCTGTATATGAAAAAGTAAGTTGGGTTTACCTAACGAAAGATTTTGCCAACTGCCAATGGATAGTTGAATGCATGCGAATTATTTCTATATTTGTGCTCGTATATTATTCATCATCACCGAAACCTTTTGTTCCGAATAGAACAGAGGGCCTCTACAAAGCCTTTCCATCGTTTACAGTCCTTCGCGATGACTTTAATTAAACGACTTTCCGGTATCACTTATCTCCTTTTCAAGCGCTCTCTCCCATGTACACCAAGGGTGGCTAAATTGTGGCTTCCATTCTAGCGCCTGTCTGCAGACTTCAGTTGTTTCCTTTCGTAAGGTATGCCCAATCCAGTTGCACTTTCCAAGTTATATCTCAGCCTGGACAGTTAGTTGTTTGCCCTGATCCTAAAGATTTGCGTTGGAGATTGCTCTGAGCCACCAGATGCGCAGTATCCGCGGTTGCCGCTTGATTTGTAGTTTGCCGGTGCGCAAGTCCGTCAACATGTTTCGCAGCCGAATAACCGATTTGACGTTGGAGTTGAAAATGCGCAGTTTAGTAATAGTGGAAATCGTTGAGTAACTCCAGACTTTATTAATTGGGCAAAAGTGCCACGGGCTTTGGCGATTCTAGTTAGAATTTTATCCGCTGTACCGCCGTATGTAGATATGATGCTTCTCAAGTAAGTGAAGTATCAATATTGGTAGTTGTCGCGTTAAAACTGCTGACACGATCCGCCACACTCACTCTTTGTGATTTAGCTCTTTCCGCATTGATCTTCAGTCTGACCCTTTTAATTTCCTGAGCCAAGTCATCGCTCCTATTCTGCATGTCTGAAGATCCTCTAGATGTCCGTGGATGTTTCAATGTATACCTCTACGATAGCTATCCCCCGATTTAGCAAGAACATCGTCTAGGACTATAGGCAACGAAATTAAACTGAAAATGTACGACTTTGGCTTTGGCATTGAAAATTGCCATTCTGAAATTGCCCGCAGAGTATTAAAAACAGCTGCACAGTCTGCAAAAAGCCATTTATCGATGCCAAAAACCGCACTGCCAGGTTGAAGCTTGCAAGAAACCATCACACTAAGGATGAGAACTTCAGGAACACCATAATATTAATAATAATTTGTGCTGGCGAATGCAAATTAACCTTTTCAAATCAGACGGCAAAAGTTTTGCTCAGGGAAAATCAAATGTAGAGCTACAACCACAACGTCTAGGCAGCACAGCCAAGCACGGTGGAGTTTACGTAGTGGTATGGCGATGCATGAAATCTGAAGGAACCGGAGATTTAACTTCTATTGAAAATAATATGGATAGGCATTAGTATTTGGATATTTTAATGGAAATTTACTACTAAATGCCACAAATTGATATATACGGAACAATTTCAGAATTGAATGGAATTACCTCCATATCGTTCAAACACCAAAGCCATAGGCAGATTTGAATATCATTCAGAATCTGTGGTCGGTATTAGATAATAAGATTAAAAAAAACTTGAAATAAAATATTTACATTTTTCTTAGATAAAAAAATTTTACGGATTGAATACCTTATAAATTTATAAAATAAAACCTAAGATGTAAAACATTCAAGTGATTTTATTGAAAAAAGTTTGAAATGAAGAAAACTGGATGTCGTTCTTAAATATTTTTCAAGGGCTGTATATATAAAATATTTATATAAAATATATGCATTTGGCAATTTAATTAACTTATTGTACCACTCTCCCGATAAACTTCTTTAATTTTTTTTTTATTCTTAACTTCCGAAGAAAATGAAAAAAGTGGCTAAAATTTTATTAAAAAAAGTGTGTGTGTTGCTATAATTGATCTAATCAATACATTTATTTTCCTTGATTACTCCACTTGAGAGCATAGAGGCTGGACAAGGCTCAGTCTTGCGTTGGTTTCGTTTATCTATTTGATTTCTGAAAGGGTAGGTGATTAGTCTGCAATACATTGCCATGCTCTAAATAATTAAAATTAAAGATATAGAATGGTTGAAGTACCACATCGGCACCCCCCAAGTAGCACTAAAGTGCCGTTTTGATACCATTTTGAGACCTCCAATGAGTAGATATCTACGGCGAACCAGAGCTGTTGATGTAGTAGATAAGGTTGATGGAATTTAGGTTGGCGCACCGCCCCAGGCTGTCGAAGAAATGAGCACCCTTAATAGTCTAGTTGCCAAACACGGACGTTTACAGATAAAGTGCTCAACAGTCTCCATCTCTGAAGGGCCCCCACAGCTTGTGCAATGGGGGTTAAATGGCAATTGGAAATTGAATGGCGAGAAGTCCCCAGGACTTTCTGCGCCCTCCATCTATGGTACTAGTGCCAAAGAACTTTCGAAATAAATAAAAATAAATAATTGGCGCGTACACTTCTGTTAGGTGTTTGGCCGAGCTCCTCCTCCTATTTGTGGTGTGTGTCTTGGTGTTGTTCCACAAATGGAGGGACCTACAGTTTCAAGCCGACTCCGAACGGCAGATATTTTTATGAGGAGCTTTTTCATGGCAGAAATATACTCGGAGGTTTGCCATTGCCTGCCGAGGGACGACCGCTATTAGAAAAATGTTTTTATTAATTTTGCTTTCACCGAGATTCGAACCAACGACCTCTCAGTGAATTCCGAATGGTGATCACGCACCAACCCATTCGGCTACGGCGGCCGCTTTCGAAATAGCACATGAATAAATGGAGCTACATCTTTTCTGCGCTTTCCTGAGAAATAAGTTGAGCAACTCCCCTTAAACAACAGTCAGGGGGATGTCGATGATAGTGTAGGAGGTCTCTGAGACCAATTCAGTCCCCTTCCTGGCTTGCTCATCAACAACAAAATAATATATTTCAAAAAACTGGTTTATACCACTTTCGCACGTAATATAATATTTCCTGAAAGTCACATGTTACCTCTATTTGTCGTAAGCAATTAGGAATGCCTACAAAGCGCTTAAAATTAGCCTTTACTTCTAATAAAAACATGTGAATTTCCTTATTTAAAAAATTGTTTCTTATGAAATACTTATGCAAACAGAGTTAACAATAAATGTGTACTCGAAATATTGTGAAGACATATCAGGATGATAACTCAAGTAAGCCACTGCGCAAACCTCCAATTATCGCTGTACTAATACGAAAATACAATAAAAACGTTTTAAAGAGTTACAAATAATAAAAAAAAATACATTACCATTTAAGTCAAATAATTTACCAATAGAATTAGTAAATCTTGTTGCTAATACGAAAATCATACCAAAAGTGAGAAGATGATGATGTCGCTACCGCCATTCTATTAAATATTAAACGCACACACAGATAGATTTTCATGCAACTCCCCTCGATAATAACAAGATTGAACGAAGTGAAGTTATGTAACTGTCACAACAGAATTTGCCATGTCATGCTGTCACTGTCAAAATATGTCATTGTCAGTATGTTTGATGGATGCCAGCGACTAGCAAGAAGAAAAAGCAACAACAGCAGTAAAAAAGGAAATGTGGTATTGCTCGACTAAAAGCCAAATAAGCTGACAAAGTGTCATTTCATTGCTGCTGCCGCTGCTGCTGTATTATGTCCCCAGCTATTTGTTGTTGGGATTTGGCATCTCGCCGCATTTATGAGTTTCTACCACACATATTCGCATCCATACATACTTACTCGTATGCTGCGTCAATGTTTGCGCAAGCAGTTAGTGCTGGAGTTTTAATTTGTTAAGCTAACACGAGCGCATACATTCGAAGTCAACAAACATACATACGCACACAAACATATACATATTCACATAAATACACAGATATATATATTATATTATTTATACATACATACATGCGTCTCGACGCCTGTTTAGCTCTTAAGCCGCCCTTCCAACTACTCGTATACTTATGTACATATGTCGGGTTATTGTTGGCACTTAGCCACATACTATTTGCGCAACGTGTGTTCTACGACTTGGCTTAAGTATTTACCGCTTTTATTAGTTTGCCTTATTTTATTATTGTTGCGCACATTTGTTGTTATTACTCGTTGTTGAGTTTACATAAAAATATTATATTTATTTGTATTTGTTTTTAGCCTTTTACTTGAGTGGCATAAGTGAACATTTTCGAAAGTCTTCGTGACTGTGGCATGAAGAGAAAAGATATTTGCGTTAGTGCTACTTTGTTTATTGGTCTGCCCGTATTGTAAAAAAACTGATTTTTCTCACTATCGGTAGAAGTTACAACTGCAACTTTTCGGAGAAATAGAAACACTATTTGACATACATATATGTACAGAAATATATCAAATTGAAAAACAAGGTACTGCAAGGTCTCGTTTTATGCGGTGGATACGTTCTATAGAAAAGCGCATAAAAAAAATCGCATTAAGAAGACTTTCAATGCCTTGAAAAAGTAAGGATACGTTTCGTAATTTTCTAAAATCGCATAAAACCAAAAAAAAAAAAAAAAGTTAAAATTAACTTTAAACCGCATAAAAAATTTAAAGAAATTAAAAGAAATAAGCAAAAAAAAAGTTACTTCGAAAGTCAAAAAATGCATATACAAGCTTAAGGTCTTATTGCTAATTTAGAATATTTTTCAATCGCCGTAGATCCTTTTCCTTTTGCTAAGCAATTTATAATTGCAATTTTGATTTGTTTTCTTCTCCATTAGGCCAAATAAATCTTAGTAATGAATTTAGAAAAATTTAGACTTACGATATTGAGAAGCTAAAAACCTCTTCTAATGAAAAATAATGCATGACGCTCACTTTCAACGTTTCACTCCGCAATCAAAACGTGCTGCGTATTAATGCAACTTGAAATCAGCAAAATTTAAACTCGCTACAAAAACGAACACAGCATCGCTAACATAAAATTTAATTTCAAAACAATTACAGTTTATACCTTTCAATGCGAAACTCAGAGTGATGTAAGAGCGACTTGTCGGTGGTAAGTACCATTTATAAGGGGAATCCCCTAATCGCAAAGGCTCACTCTAAAAATAAATCACTCACATCTGGATATGAAGAGTTAAGATGGATCTAGCTGTCCTTTATATCCATAAACATTATATGTCGGTGGAACAAATGGTGTGGGCTCCACGATTTCTGGAGACTGTCTATATGCGGGCTTCCTAAACAAGCCTATATTGATAATTTTTGGGTGAAATACAAACCGCAAAACTTCAAAATCGCATAAAAATAATCAGCATAAAAAGAGACCTTTCAGTATATAAAAATGTTGTTTTAGGGTGGGATGGGCGTGCAAACACAAGACTTCTGCAGAAGCTATCTAGATGAGGAAAGAAGAGGAAGAGACAATCTCGCACTTCCTATGCCAATTTTCTGCTCTATCCAGAGCTAGATTTCCCATTTTCGGTAGAAAATTTTTTTTTAATGAATTGAAATATCTCAGTATTGTTCAAATCAGGGATCTTCTAAATTTTTGAAAAGTACACGCTTACCATATAACCCCCATTAAGAAGCTGTGGGGACCTTTCAGAGAAGTAGACTGTTGAGAACTTTCACTTTAAACCCGGACTGGATTTGGCTGGGTGCTCATTTCTTGGAAAATCTGGGGTTGTGCTGCAACAGCTCTGGTTGGTTGTAGATATCTTCCTGTCGGAGGTCTCATAATGATATCAAAACGGCGCTTTAGTGCTACTTGGGGAGTACCAGCGAGGTATTTTAACCATTTCATCAATCTACACTCGTTGTTTTTTAATTTGGGATTTGTTGGGTTAAAAAAGTCTTCGCACCATATAGTAACCGCCGTTACTACGCATGTGGTGATTCCACTAAAAACATTCCTCTTCTTCTCTTGCATTTTTTTTCAACCGCGGGACTGTTTCCGCACTTCTTGGAGGTAGGGGTCCAAGATGCCGTCCTAAGAAGGTCACATTCACCTACTCCTGCGTCTAGGGTCGCGTGTTTTGAAAAACATATGTTTAATCCTCTTCAGCATAATTTTCCATCCTCTTTTTTCGGATAATATTCTCAACGAAATTTGCGACGGCATTCCATTTTTTTCGCCTATCATCATTTCCCGGATTATTTCTTCAAGTGTAAGTACACCAATATCTCGTTGCAGAGCTGTTCTCTCTGTGGTCCACCTATCGCATTTAAAGAAGGTGTGCACCGGATCATTGTGTTCAGTTTCTCTATAAATGCAATTTCGTAGATTCACCTTTCACATTCGCCACAAATACTTGGAAAACGACCCGTGTCCGGACAAAAATTGTGTGAGGCAATAGTTAACTTCAATGTGGTTTCTTTTTACCCACTTTTTTAGATCGGGTGTTAGTCTTGCTGTCCATCTACCGTACCGTTCAGAGTTCCATCTTGCATGCCAAAGTGTGATCGTTTGAATTCTAATGTTGGAGAAGCATAGTCTTGGAATTCCTGAGAGTTTTGCCTCCCATCTCGGTTTACGCTCTTGTGCTAGAATATCTATAGAGATGATAACTAAAACCGCTACTTCTAATACTGTTCTGTATGAAAAAGCCACTCTGAGAGCGCAGGTGCATTGCACAGGTTGTAAAGTTTTTCCCCGGCATTGTACCGTGAGCGAATCTGTTCATATTTCGCATCAGTATAGAAGAATCGAGGTCGTCGTTGTCATTAAAAGTACACACAATGGGCTATGAGCCTAAGTGCGTCCCACAGTAGACAAATACCTCAACTTAACCTTATCCAACTGAGGGTGTAAAAATTTCATTGAAACCAGAAGCTGCTAATATATGATGCTAAAGGCTTTATTGGGGCCTTTGAGCGGCTGGTACAAAATTTAAAACCACCGCATTTTATTTTCTCACTTAATTAGCAATTATTATTTTTTGGGGAAACTAGCGCCGTTTATTTATCCTTTAAAACTACCAGGTAGGCTGCATTGCTGCTATCGCTAATCCAATTTGAGTTGCGTTGTTTTCCTTAGCGTTCTGCATTATTCATTTTTCTTATTTTGACGCCTTTTTGTTATCTATTTTCTTTCTTTGTAGTTACTTTATTATTTTTTCGATTCATTACTTTTCTTTTGGGTCAACTCATGACAATTAGTTTACTTTGCTATTTGCACAGTTTGTTCATATTTATTCTACAGTTAAGAAAAATAAAATTAAATTAAATTATGCACACAAATAAACGTTCACGCTTTACGCCACGTACATACATATTTGCTTTTGGCGTTGTTATAATCGAGCGAATTTGTTCACCTTCGGTAGCACTTTTGCATGTATTTCGAAGGCTTACTGTACAAAGGGGCTTTACAGTTATTTGTGAATGCAATTAAAGAGCTTTTCGGCCGCTCTAATCTAGTATGATTGTATGATTGCACCGAGAGTAGGTGCTGGCTTCGATCCCCACTATGAACATTAAACATCAAAAAGTTAGACAGGCCTGCGGCATAAAATTGTAGGTTCCTCCATATCTGTAGAAATCATGTCGTACTCCACAAATTCAATGATAAGCTTGGCCTAAACAACTTACAAAGCATAAATGCGTCTATATAAAAATTTTGTTTATTAAAGAGTTTAATTATTTAATAAAAAATGTTTGCCTTTTTTCGCTAACAAATTCTATTAGCTTGTTGATTAGCAGTCGTTTAGCCATTTTTAAATTTCGTCAAACAGGTTCATTCGTTCACGGAATGGTACCATAAATAACTATTATTGGCAAATAAATATTGACAAATAAAATTGAAACATATTTTGTACAATAAATACCGACCTCAATGTTTGATTAACCGTTGGTGCAATAACAATTCGGTAAACGTTTAAAATCAGTTGTATACACAAATGTGAACTGGATGGAACAACTATTTAATATCTTTGTTTGTATTATATTTATTTTGTAAATAAAATTAACACTACGGTAGGTTTAAAAATAAAAACAATTTATGTCAACAATATTCCTATTTACATCGAAAGTAAATGTTATACTCGCAGTTATCTTACTTTTTGGCTTTAAGCCACTTAGGCTACATTAAATTTTAAAGAGAATATCGAATTTTCAGTTACTTTCAGCTAAGTTCAGTAAATTTTGATACCCAATTTTGTTCGCATAACGATTATATATAGTAGTTTACAGGAATCGAGACAGATGTGGGTATACTGAGTCCTGATATAAGTTCTGTTCAAAGTTAAATCCGTTATATCCCGCATCATCTACAGAATATTCTGGCCAAACACCAGCAGTACCGACGAACTGTGGAGATTAACGATCGAGGAACCCATCCTTAGGCAAATCAAACGCAAAAAGATCACACATTGAGAAAACCACCAGATAGCATCACGAGAATGGCACTGGACTGGAATCCGCAAAACAGTAGAGATCGTGGTCGACCAAAAAACGCTTGTAGAAGGTCTCATGGGACGGTGCAAAAACAACAGCACGAAACCGTATACCAAGGAAGAATCTTGTCGAGGCACTATGCTCCCGAAAGGAGTGAACAAGGAAAAAAAAAATTAAAAAAAAAACAACAAAAATGGTCAACATTTGATTTGACACAAGACTTCAAACCATTAGGCCATTCAGCTATTGCAGCACGTACGGTTTCCATGGATATAGACGTCGCTTCTCGAACCAAAGATTGTTCAAGATTCTCCAAATTTCTGTTAGGTCTTCGACAGGCCATGTTCTCCAATCTGACCACAAACTGTACCAAGCATTGCATGCACCAAATTTGAGCGAGCTTTAAAAAGGCGTCTTCGATTCTCCAAGCGTTAGCAAGAGGCGAATAGATGCAACCACTGGTATGGTGGTGGTGGTGGAGCTGTTGTCTGAATGACCCAGCCCAGAACCAATTAGCACAAGAGAAACTATTTTGATACATCTCTTCTTAAACCAGTACCTTTTATTAGTCGAACCATCTTGATTTGACTGTGAATCTGCCTATGTCATCTATTTTCTTTTCTGCAATTTCTTTCAATTGACCAAGAACTCCTCCCGCATTCTATGTCGTAGAGCACCCAGCCTAAATTCTTCTTGATTGCAGTTTCTGCATTTATTGTGGCTCGACCACCCCATCTTCCTGGTATGGTCTCCTAAAGGCCAGTAGCCGGTTATTGTTGACGTAATTCTGAATATGTCTGCTCGTGGCTTTCTTAACAACTCGTCAGTTATGGATTTGTTGAAATTGGGTCACATTTGTTTAGTTATTTTGCAGGTATCCGTGTTGGCCCATCTGTCAACCGCCCGCTTCTGCAATAGCGAGAAGATCTCCCTTTTGCGCATGCCTTGGAGACAGCCTATTTTCACCGCTTCGGATTTGTTATAAGATGCCCCGGTCTTGCCAGTTCATCAGCCTTCTGATTTCCTATAGCCACGTACCCAGATGAGAGAGATGTCTGTCGCGCGCGCTAATGCATTGAGTTCTTCTTTACATTAACTGACGATTTTTGAATTGATTGCAGGTGACATTCAAGCTAAGATGGCTGCTTGACTATATGAAAAAATTTATCCTTCCGATAAGCCACTGGTATAAATAAATACATATATGTTTGTAGCACTAAAAAAGAGCTGCCAAAAATTATACTCATTTGGGAGCACTAACTGAGTATTAGTAAGACCGCGTTCAGACAAGGCTAATCGAGTTGTTTGCATTTTTTAGTCTACACTCCACAACAACATTGAGAAGAACTAGAGCACAAAGCTTGTTGCCCAATCTCGAGTAACTAGGTGCCCTTCTCCCTACCCCGTGGTCCTTTCTACGACAAGTTGCGAGTTTGCGCAAAAGTTGCCATATCTCAACAAAGTCTAATGGCACTTGCCTAATATCAGAAAATAGAGTTGTCAACATTGAAAATAAAGAGTTAAGCCAGTTTTATAAGGAATAAACATACTCGTCAGTGGTGAATCTTGCTCGATAACTTTGTTGTCGTTTTGACATGCAAATTTTTCACCAAGTGAGCAGAGCTCAAACAAAGCGAGTTTACCACTTTTTTACTTGTTTTAATAGTGGTCGTCCCTCGTTAGACAATGGAAAACTTCAGATTTTTTTCTCTCAAAAGAAAGTTTATCATAAAAACCATCTGTTGGTCGTGGGTGGCATAAAACTTAAAAGCTCTGCATTTGCAAGGCAACATTAAGGACAGGAGAAACTCGGCAGTCAGTGGAACGTATTTTTTTATTAATAATGAGAGAAAACTTTTCGAGGCAGTTAGAGCACGAGACAGCAAACGAGCTTATTTTGCCTGCTTATTGGCCCCAAGCGTGCCGGAGTTATATGCTCCTTTCTTAGTAGATTAGTATAGTTTCGTTGACTTCGCTGGGGACCAACATTGCATGTGAAACTGCACAAATTTCAATTTTCAAAAATTACTCAGGTGTAGTATAAACTCATGCAGCGGGTTTAATAAAGGAAATTGAAACTTATTTTTCCATAAAAAATAAATTCATAACGCTAAAACTTGACATGAAATAATTTATCCATATAAAAAACAATTATGTTTGTTTTAAGTATGTATAACCTTAATATGGGACTCCGTGTTTGCATGCGCACAATGTAGAAAGCCACCTACAAGATAACACAACAAAATACTTATCAAAAATTGCTTATGAGGTGGTAGGCGCTTATGATAGGTTTAATATTTGCCAGTAAATGGGGAAAATGTTATAAAAGTTATTTTTATTTAACAAACAACGTTCAAATATAGCAAACAAACACCCAAAATCCACATGAAAATGAGCACTTGAGCATACAATGCGCAGACGAGCACTAAGGTGAGTCGCTTGCGCCAACGTTGGCGGTTGCGGTTTGTGGCTGTGAATTGAAAAGTGAAGATTGTCGATCAAATTGTTAGAAATGAACTTTAAATTTTTTTTCTCCACTCCATTCATATGATTTCTCGAGTGGATATCTTCACACGTCAATCCACTTTAGTAACTGACGGCTTTTTGACTGACGTTTTGACTTCGGCGGCATGTTTTGATACAAATTGAAGAGAGTGAAAATGTAAAAAACTCGAATTAAAACAGATATACAAACATATTTACATATGTGTTAGCATTTTACTGAAAGTTGAAAATTTCGTTTGAAATTACAGATTTATAATTTTTTATGAAAGCGATATATGTAGTTAGAAAAAGGCCTCCCTGCTAAAGTGGCCGCCGACAAAACCGCAAAATGTCTGTTACTGTTACTGTTATGCACTTTGACACGTTTAACATATTGAAATATTATGCAAATAGATACTTATGGCAAGGTGAGTGAGAATTGAGGTGGTTAATTGGATTGAATGCAGTAAAGTAGTTTACGATCACAAGCAATGAAATCACCATCAATAAAAAACGTGTATAAGGTAAGCAAGGGGATGTGTATACCTACTTGTATATGTACATGCATGTATGCACCATTTTTTATGGCTAAAGCGCAAGCAATTTCCGTTACTCTGACAGCTTTATTCGAAATCTGTGGCGGAGGTGGGGAAATACCCACCTCCTGATTCAATTTATGGTGCGTGTTCAAAATGTTTTCCTAAAGTTTATATACCTGAATTCTGAAAAAAGGACAAGAAATTACTTAAAGGGATTTTTAAAATTAAAAAAGATTGAACAGTATATAAATAATAATAATAATATTTATCTGGGTGTCATTGAAACCGACCAGATTTTCGGATTTTACAAAACATCATCTGAGAAGACTTTCATTGTGAACGAATTTCTGGCCAAAAACTTAACAAATAGCATCGAAAATCCAGCGCATTCATTTGATACGTCCCCGATTAATCTTTTCCTACCTCCTTTCTAAAAACTCAAATTACCACAATTTTCGTTGAGTGAATACATAAAAGAGCATTCACGACGAGAACTGAAGTTGATTTTTGGAAATGCATCTGAGAAATGTGTTGATGATTGGATTATTATTATGAATAAACAATAAATATTTTATATTTTATGCCGAGAAATACAATTAATTATGTACTTGTAAATGACAAATGTCAATTCCGCACTTATAAATGACGAAAGATGCTTATGACAAGTCGTCTCATGACACAAATGATATCGGAGGTTTACCATTATTTGGTAAAGAGCAAAAGTTAGGTATCTTTCAGACCACCCAATAGGTGTGGAGAACCACATTTGCTGTAGTAATCTGCAAACCATAACCAATAAATTTATTTCTTATACTCTGAGATGGACCATCATCGTAGTCGAATGGGTTGGTGCGTTTCTATAATATCATTCGGCAATGCGCGGGTTCGAAACCCACTATGAGTACGAAATACCAAACTGACAGAAAATATTTTTTCTAATAGATTCCACACATCGATTGGCAATGCAAGCCTCCGAGTGTATTTCTGCTTTCAAAACGACACTAAATATATATCTGGCATTCGGAGATGGCTTGAAACTATCGGTCCCTCCATTTGTAAAAAAACATCAAGATGCACACCTAAACTCGGAGCAGGAGCTCGGACAAATATTCAATAGAGGTTATAAGTGCCAATTATATACATATATATACGTAATAAGTACCCGTGTTAGAAATGAAGACACAATTTATACAAAAATAGTTTTTTTTTTTTTGAAAGATACTTTTCTCCACTTTTTTAACCACTCCAAGAAATAGGATTTGTTGAACTCACCAAAATACGCCTCTGTCTCGGCAATAACTACCTCGTTTGAACTAAATTTTTTTCCCGCCCGCCATTTCCTCATGTTAAAGAACAAGGAAAAGGTCGCTTGTAGCCAGATCGGGTGAATACGGGGGTGAGGCAGCAATTCACAACGCAATTCATGCAGTTTGGCGGCGATAACTCCGGCTGAATATACCGGTGCGTTATCGTGGTGAAACAGCACTTTCTTTTTCCCCAAATGCAGTCGCGTCTCCTTAAATTTTTTGTGAAAGCGGTTCAATAGCTCACTGCAGCATTGTCCAGTGATCTTTCTTTCTTTTTCTGAAACATCCATGAGGATGACGCCGTTCGCATCCCAAAAAATCGTCGCTATGATCTTTCCGGCCGATAAAACTGTCTTCGTCTTCTTTGGAGCAAATTCACGGGGAGAAATCCGTTGTTTTGATTGTTGCTTACTTTCTGGTGTGTAGTGATAAATCCAGGTTTCATCAACGGTGATAATCGACGCAAAAATTCCTTCGGACCTCACTAAAATTGCACCAAACATTGCTTCGAAGTTAACAGCCGCATCCGCTTGTTGTTGCTTGTAAGCAATCGGGGCACCCATCTGGCCAACCCATCGCCATCACCCCTTCGGGGCACCCTTCATCGCCAACTATGTAAAATATTAATTGCCATTCCGGTCGACACCACACCTATGACCTCTGTTACTTCGCGCCCTTTCGTTCGTCGATCAGCGAGAATCATGTCGTGGACTTTTTCAATGATTTTCTCGGTAACGACGTCTGCCGGGGGTCCTGGTCGCTCCTCATCAAAAACGGATGTTCGCCCACATTTAAATTCGTTGAATCAATATCTAACTGTTGTCATAGATGGCGAAGCGTCCTTATAGACAGCATCAAACTTTGTTTTTATCTTCTCGCATTTTTCCCATCCACAAACATAAAGCAAATTACCGAACGATACTGCCCTTTTTTCCATCTTAGCGAAAATCACGAAACACGTCTTACTAGAATAGCTGCCTAATCAAAACTAACCCATCAATCAGTCTGAAATTTGTTTTGCCGTCGTTTGATAGATGGCAGCATACGATGTTAGCACTAACTTCCCTTAGGAACGCCCTCTGTCATCAAACACGAGTACTTATTGAACCGCCCTCGTATATGCACTGAAGCAGGCAATCTTAGATATGAACAGCTGCGAGATTTATTTTTCCATAATCTTTATAAAGTAACATTCTCAGGTTTCTTCGGCACTACCGTCCGCTTCGTAAAAACCGTTATAGCTAATAAAACTAAACATTAAATTTAAAATAGAAATAGAAAAGAAACTCGTAAGCATGTAAGAGTTTACAAAAAGATGTAAAATGTACCAAAGTGAAGTTATTTGCACAAACACTTAATTTTCGTCTGTCGTTTTACACCTCGCTATGCTGCGCCAACTACCTCCCGGCGAACTTCTTCACTTTCTATCAGAACTTTTTGCAAGCGGATGAAACGAAAATTAAGAAATGCAAAAAATGCTAATATTGTCAAGAAAGTGGGTGGGTTAGTATGGGTGTTACTTTATCGCAAGAAATAGCTGCTATAAATATGAATTACAGGATAAGCATAAAAACGGAAATTGTGTCTTTAAATATCTGCAACGGTATAAACAAGTTGCACAAACATTCCAACTAGAAGCAGCAAGAGCAGTATATATCGCACACTTTGAGAAGGCAACCGCTCTTATGAAGTGTACAGTGCTCGACATGAACATCCTACATCCTTCAAGGTAGGCTGAAGTTACACTCACACATGCCCTTGCCGCCGCTCTTTCAAGCGAGCTTAAGGAGGCACACACATAAACTTCCTTTTTAAGCTCAAACGATAGCGCATTTTTATGTACATATTTATTTTTATTTCCTTTGCTTACTTCCTCATTGCAGAAACTGAGTTGGAATTATAAAATAACCGATAAAATCGCATTAAAAAAGAAAAACTGCTTTAAGCGCAGGGGGAATTGTATATTCTTTTTACTAAGCGTAGGGTTGCCAGCAAAAAAAATATATACATACATACATACATATTTACGAGTAAGCGAATATAGAAAAAACCAATTTCACTCATAAAAAAATAAAAGTAAAAACGTAAATAAATATGTGAGTACAGATGTCGTAAAAAATGTTTTCATCCATACTACACATATTTATATCCGTCGCTCATTGGCGTAAACCGTACCGAGGGCTGCACGGTCGTTTTTTCTTCTTCTTCTTTTGCTTCCTTGGCGTACCACCCGCGCTTTTGGCGCGCTGACTCTTGCAGACAAAATCGTTTATGGAAATTTAATGACATTTATGATTTTGATTATGCCAAATATTTTTGCATAAGTGCACGTTTGCCTTGTGTTCTCCGTTTTTATTATTTTTCTACACTATTTTATTATGGCGCGTCTCGTTTGCGCATCTTTTTTTTATGCAAATCCATGCGATATTAAATTTGTTGCATTATATAGGAAGGTTTTATGTTATTTGTAAGAATGTAACAAATTATAAGAGCGTTTGAGAAAGGGTAAATGGAAAAAGAAAGGGGAGTGAGCTATGTAGAAAGCAGCTACAAAATTTTCGTAGCTGAATTTCAATTTTCAGAATTTTTAATTTTTTATATAAATATTATTATACAAAAAAAAATTTAATTTAATGCAACCAAATCAGTTCACGTGGATTTCACTAATATTTTGTCAGCGATAGTGGCATATGCATTATAATTACTTGCTATAGCGCCATCTGGTGGGTGCAGCGGGCCTTCACAAAAGTTTTGAAATCACTTCGGCTTTCAGCCTTTGCTTTAATTTGAGATCATGTCACAGTGGCGCTGATTTCATCATTAAAATTGCGTCTCCATAAGCCTCGGGGTCGTCCGCTTTAGCGCAATTCTCTTGAATTCCAATAGAGCGCCATTCTCTCTACTTCAGAAGCAGGCTTCCGTAGTGTATGGCCAACCATCTCCATTTCCGCTCTCGCATTTCCAAATGAATCAGTTGTTGCTTACTGCACCTAAGCAATTCGTGAATATGCCAATAGTGCCAAGTAAATATTTAAGCATAACTTTTGATGCAAAGCTGAAGTGGAGAGAGCACATCAAAATCAAAGCCGTTGAACTCAATTTAAAAGTGCATGTAAGAGCTTCATTGATTAATTGGCAGAAACTCTGAGCTTTCAACTCAAAACAAGCTGCTCAAGCTTTATAAATTTTTCAACCAAGTGCTAAAACCAGTCTATGATCTTTAATCATGGGGATGTGCCGTAAAGACCAACAGTGGTGTTATACAGCGTTTCCAAAACAAAGCAATCAGTAGAATCGTTAAAACTGCCTGGTACGTACGTAATGAAGCTTTGCTCACGGATTTAGCTATAAAAACTGATGAAAAGATAAAAACAAACATAAATGCAGAAGCTTCCGTTAAACAAAAAGATTAAAGAGAAAAAATCTCGAAATTTAGTTGTAAATTTTGTAAGATTTGAACTTGAATTTTGTTAATTGAAAATTATTTAATAGTTTTAAGCGATGGACGATAATTACACTTATAGCATTTCAATAGATAAAAAAAAAAATTAAGAAATAAAAATAAATAAAAAAATATTCGTAGTTAAATATACTAAAAATGCGAAGTCCGCTGTAACTAAAGGGTGTTTTTTTAGAGGTTAGGTTTTCAAGTTAGCACTACTTTTTTCGTAGATGCTCTTTTTGACAGCTGTCACTTGATTTATGCTCAGTTTGGTTTGTCATTTCATAATGAATAGACTTACACCTGAACAACGTTTGCAAATCGTGCAAATTTATTACGAAAATAATGGTTCGGTTCGCGCGACGCATCGCGCGCTGCGTCCAATATTCGGTCGACATAATCGTCCATCAGAGTCACTAATTCGATTAACCATGGATCGGTTTCGCACCACGTTTGCTCTAGTGGATAATATGCATCCTCAGAGACGTCGTACAGTGCGCACCGAAGACGCTATTGCTGCTGTGGAGCAGAGTATCGAAGAAGACCCGAATGAGTCCATCCGCCATCGCGCGCAGCAATTGGAAGATTTTGCGGAAGGATCTTGGTTTGCGGGCTTACAAAATCCAACTCGTGCAAGAATTGAAGCCGAACGACCATCAAGCGCGTCGCACGTTCGGTGAATGGGCCCAAAACGAGATGGCCACCGATCCCGATTTTCACAAGAAAATTTTGTTCAGCGATGAAGCTCACTTTTGGTTGAATGGGTATGTCAATAAGCAAAATTGTCGCATTTGGAGTGAACATAATCCACAAGCCATTGCTGAGACGCCGTTACATCCTCAAAAAGTCACTGTTTGGTGTGCTCTATGGGCAGAGGGAATCATTGGTCCATATTTCTTTAAAAATGAAGCCGGCCATAATGTTACAGTCAATTGAGAGCGCTATAGAGCCATGATTAATGACTTTTTCGTGCCTGAATTGGACGATGTTGATGTGGACGACCTTTGGTTCCAACAAGACGGCGCTACATGCCATACAGCCAACGCAACAATCGATTTATTGAAGGAAACTTTTGGTGAGCGCATTATCTCGCGCCGTGGACCTGTGGCGTGGCCTCCAAGATCGTGCGATATAACACCGCTGGACTATTTCTTGTGGGGCTATGTGAAGTCGCTTGTCTACGCAGATAAGCCCGAGACGATTGACGTCTTGGAAGAGAATATTCGGCGCGTTATTGGTGACGTACGGCCCCAATTGCTGCAAAAAGTGGTCGAAAATTGGGCCTCTCGGCTGGAATTTATTCGAGCCAGCCGCGGCGGCCACTTGCCCGAAATCATTTTTAAAACATAATGGCAAACCCTTATCTTTATAATAAAGCTAAATTCTTGGCCATAACATTAAATTATATACGTTTTATTTCATCTTGAAAACCTAATCTTTAAAAAAAACACCCTTTACAACCAATTACAATTTTTAAATTAATATTGTAAAAAGATTTCAGTTCAAAAACATTGCAACAGTGTATATTTCACAATAAAAGGATATTTGAAAAGACGCGCCTAGAGTTAATTCATGAATGGCTAATTATTAAGAACGTGGAGATACGTATCCATGTTGAAGGTTTTTAAGCAAGTTTCGCTATATTAGCAATATTCTGAACGCAACTTTCAGTTTTTGAAATTTTTTACTAACCTTTGAATTATCCGCTCATTCGGACGATTATTTCCACCAAACAAATCAAGAACTTTGCGATATGTTGCTCTTAAAGATAGACCATTTTCAAAATAAGTTTGAATAACTTTAACGCGTTGTTCCACGGTGTAAACTTGCACATCTGTATACTTGACAATGGTCAAAGATGACATAAAAACCAGGTACCGTCTAGGAATTATTCACTACTGATATGTAGGCGTCACTTTTGGAAGAACCTTTACTATATATAATAACACAGAATAATTTGTAGTGAAAAAAAATAACAGAAAAGGCTGATATTTCAATGAAAACGCTTTAAATGCGTTATGAAATTTACCTTCTATTCTCTTCGAAAACCTATAATTTCAGAGAGAAACTGTAGTATGCATAACCAATCGATACAGAAATGGAACTGAAATAAACCTATTAGACTCACCTATTCTTCTGTGGTTTGGTGCCCACAGACCATGGTTAAGTCCGTACATCGGAAGTTATACAGACTGCAAAGAGGTGTTTGTTTATGCACTACAGGACACAACTAATGACGTCAGAATATGACCACCATTGGAATCATTAAGGACCCGATTTGCCTAGAGCAGGCGGATAGCACTGACCATTTTCTCTGTGAGTGTCCTGCTTTTGCTAAAGCAAGGCTACGATTTTTGGGTTCCGATGTCATGAGAACAAGTAATATTCGTTCTCTCAAGCTACAGGTTGTTTTCAGATTTGCCAAAGAATCCGTAAAGTTCTTAGAGATAGAAGAGAGATAATTTATGTTGGATGTCAAATACACAATTAATTAATAGCCCAAGATTTTTTTCGAGGAGGTTTTGATGTATATCTGTCATAAGTATATCATATTAAAATTTATGAAGAATTTGTATTAATCGGCAATAATTTCTTCGTAAAACACAAAAACTAAATCAAAACTTTCTACAATCGAATTTTAATCTTACTTCACTAAGTTTTTTCAGCACAAAAATTCAAATAGAGCCATCAGTATATGAGTTTTTATTTGAGCCCATTCTCTACATACTTTTGATTTTTTGCTTCATTCAGTGTCTTCATTTTATACTTATCGGAATGATAGGAATATATCATATATACTACATACAGTGAGTCAAAAAAGTATTGGCAAACTCGAAAAATCAAAGTTTTCAGTGCTATAACTTTTCGTCTAATGAAAGTATAAAAAAATAGAAAACCGTATTTTCTAAATGTATTTATTTATTATGTATCTGAACAAACAAAAAATTAATTTCGACTTAGGTTTACAAGCCCAACCTTGAAAGGTAAAATAAGGCACAAATTCACATCAAAAAAGTGTTGGCACAGGTAGCGTAAGCTGCTTGCTCCATTGCAGCTGTAATGCGTTAGTACTTTGTGTGACCTCCTTTACACTGAATAACGGCCTGCAAACGTCTCTTTATATTATCATATTTACTAGATTTGAAGTTTCAGAAGGTGCTATTTTACTCTATTCAGCAATTAGTGCCTCTTTTAGAGAATCCTTTGACGTTATGTAGTGGGGTCGTATCTTCCGTTCCAGAAGATGCCATATATGCTCAATAAGATTGAAATCCGGCGATTGGGGGGTGTTTTACGCTGTTTGCAATGTTATACCAACCACTCCTGCATAAGATAAGAGAAATATTTTGGGTCATTATGTTGTTGAAATTGCCAAGTTGTCATATTAAGGCCCAGTTTTTCGACACTTGGACTTAAATTTGCTTTAAGAATGTCGCGATACACATGCTTATCCATTGTCTCACCTATGAACACGAGCTTTCCGACACCATATGCCGCGAAACACCCCCAAACCATCACATTTCCTCCACCGTGTTTAAGTGTTTTGAGCAGGTTGGACTCTTCGCCAAATCTTTTGTGCTCCATCGGACCCAAACAAATTGAATTTTGATTCATAACTAACTATGGTGGTGTTCCAAAAAGCGTTGGGCCTATTTAAATGTTGATTAGCAAATTCTAGCCTCTTTTTCTTATTTACCTTCGAAATGAGGGGTTGGCTTCGAGGAACCGGGCCATGTCCATTCCACACGAATTAAAGATTAGTCGGAAAATTGTTTGAATCCGTTTACATAAGGGTTTCCTCATTTCATCGTCATTCTCTTACTTCACCTAATATACGCAAATGTATTTATTTTCTCTTTGCTGCAGAAGATTGTACGCCTTTTTGATCCACTCTGCTTATCACCTTTTCAAGAATTAAATTAAAATAGATTAATTTTGCATTATTTTGCTTTCATGAACTTTTATATTTAATTTACTGCTAACCCATTCAAAATGACCTTACTTGAAGCAGAAATTAATAATATTATAAATCTACTCTGAAAGGCTAGACTGTAAGCATTAAATGAATTTGCGTGCATTTTCTTCTTTATAAAAAATAAAAAGGCTAACCAAGGCCAAATATCTAAGCATACAGCTTAAGAGATATATTCGTTTATTATTATTTTATAAACATACATATTTATATATCATTATCGCTGTATTTAAAAATTCTTGTCTGGAAGCTTTAAGTATTTATGACCTCTGTTAATCATTAGCACCTGATTCGTCATAGACTAAAAATTTCCCTCACTATCTAATGGCATGCCATCAGCACGCAAACAACATTCGTGATTCTCAAATACTGACTAATTACCATGACTCGGAGACGTTAAGTACACGGAAATTTAGTTAAAATGCTGACGAGTACACCATCCAGACAGTGATATTTATAACTGTATTACTCTGTTTAATGTTTACTCATAAAATTATGACCGCACTTTGCATATTCGTACTCCTTCATTTTTTTGTTTTAATTTTTAACCTCTTTGATGCCACAATGATTTTATACTTTTATGGTTATTATTGCTTTCTTTTATTACCGCTGTCGCTGCAATCTTCCTACTACCATATCACTCCATTTAATTTATAATAGTTCCATTGTATGTCATAAAAATTTAAGTACACATAGATATATTTACGTATGTGTATGTACGTGGTAGTGGATGACTTATGACATCCCTCACGAACTGGATGACTGACTGTTTTACTGAGCTAAGTTGCTTGGGTTGTTAAATTGGTCTTGTTTGCCGTGCCCGATAGCATCTCCGAACGTATAGGAGTACTAGTAAATTTATGAGTGGTACTCATATATGTTATATATCACACTCGTCATAATTATTACATGTAGGTACTTGAAAAATTTCGCTACGTTAACTGTGCTAAACTTTTCAACGGGCATTCACTGTTACTACTTCCTTTTTTTTTGTGGAGACGCGAGCTACATATGGTTTACTCATGCTCAATCGCCTTTTTATACTGCCAATGAATTATGACACTATTTGGCATATAACATCGTTATAATTTATAGCATGCGGCGTAATCGGTTTTATTGCAGCAGCTGGTTTTATGATTTCAACTGAAACAGAAAACGAAAATGAAACTGCAAGAAGAAGTGAGCGGGAGGTTGGCTGAGACAGAGTGTCTGGATGGATAACGAATGGTGAATGTTGGAATATGATGTGATTACCAGGAGAGTAGAAGCACGCATAACCAAACATTTGAAGGGTCCTTTAAAAGAGACGCCTAGATGTCAGCAGTGAATAATTCCTAGGCGGTACCTAAGAACAAAATATTGCGAAATTTGTGATGTTTTTGATGGAAATAATCGTGCGAGTGAGTCAACTATTCCAAGATTGGTGAAAAAGTTTGAAAAAACTGGTTCTATCGAGGATAGAATATTGCTGTCGTAGCACAAAGTGTTTCTAAACAACCTACATACACCCAACAACATCGCTATCTCGACGTTCTCAACAGTAAGGCATTGGGTGATGATTTCAGATATTGCAATCTTACTTTCCCGGTCGATTAATTTCAAGTAATGGTGACATAAACTGGCCGCCTAGATCATGCGATCTAACTACATTACCCTACTTTTTGTGGGGTTTTTTGAAAAGCGGAGTCTATGTGAATAAGCTAACAACGATTCCAGAGCTGAAACACAACATTCGCATCGAGATTGCTGAACTCAATGCCACAATGTGTGAGCGAGTGCTTGATAATTTTAATTCTCGTATGACAGCCTGTAGACGTGCTCTTGGTGTACATTTAAATTGAATAAATGAATGAAAAATAGTGAAACCTGAACGTATCTAAGTTTTTATCTGTTTTATTTTAAAACAGCATTTAGGCGCGTCCTTTGAAGCACCCTTTATATGTATAAGTAAATATTGTGAATGGGAGTGACACAATTAACAACACCACCGCCACCATTTTTCCAATTACTGACCCATCTGTCTGATGTCCTCTTGTCTTACTGATGGCAACTATTCATCAGTGGGAACTAAAGGATTTTTATTTATTTATTTATTGCTAACACTAACCAATACCTGCTTCGGTAGTTAGAAACAAATTATGTCTACAAATGTGCATATCGGGTGGTCCAAATAGTAGTTTATTTTAAAAAAGATATATGAAATAAGCAAACTAATATACATACAACTCCTTTTGGTAAATTAGTCCCTTATTAGAAGAAAAAATCTTCGCGCTATTGATTCACGTGTTTAGCTCGGCTGGTTTGCCAGAAGCTCATTCAGTCAACCTAGTTTTCAAAATCTATTTAAAAGGCTTATGGATCTGATATTTGAAAGATTTAAAAAATCACTACCAACAAACCCACTGCCAAAATGACATGCGATTCAACCAATAGGTTTATGTATACTTTCAAGCTTTCACTTTTCTCGTAATTAATTCTGAGTGCTATTTTAAAATCCGCTGCAAATATCCAAAATATTGATTAATATTGTATGACTGACATTTGAATTTCATAGAGGCCAATGGCGGCTAATTTTCGTATAAATATTTTTGTTTTGCCCACATAAAATTTTTAAGAACCACGGAGAAAACGGTAAGCCTGTAAAGAACACTGATACGAAAAAAACAAGAAAGCGATATCGAAATTATGAAAGAGGAAGAGCTGTATAGTATTGAACCTCTTATCGGTTTGTCCCTAAACGTGACACATTTTTCCTAATGTGTTTTAAAATTTTTCTAAATTGTCTCAAGGTGTGCTAGATTATTTGGAAAACTCGAATAAAACTGCAATTATGCAGTGATGCAGAACATGTAAGTTTATGATTGGCAAACAAGATTTATTAATTCTATAATAAAAATTCAGTATAAAACTGGTATGGTTCCTTACTGTGGTGACTGAGAGCAGACATACTCAAAGGGTTAATACTGTCTTTCAGAGCTGATAAGAAAATTTAATGGCGCATATTTTTGTGTTAAATTTTTACCCAATATTTTGAACATAACTTTTATTTAAAATTTTAAAATCGTAATAAATAAATAGCTCCGAAAATATAGAGTCCGGCACTCGAAGTGTAACCAACTTCAGACCGCTCGCGCAGCTCATGCACGGGCATCAGCTGTCTGTTAGTTGGCTAAATGACAGTCCAGAGTTTTGTTTATTAGCGCGCGGATGCATTTTGCCGAGAGTAGAGTTGTAGTAGAGAATAGATTTCTAACGTAATAGTGCGATTGCTTTAAATTGCTGGCTGGAAAATCACAACCAGCGATTGTTCGTGAACTCGAGCACCTTAAAGTAAATAAAGTTTTTGTTTATCGCACCATTACTCATTACAATGATACTGGTAGCATCGCGCTACGTCATGGAGGTGGTCATCAAAATACTACACCGTCACGTGAAATGGTTCAAAAAGTGAAGAAGCGACTTGAGTGAAATCCTCGACGAAGTGCCCATCAAATGGAGAAAGAATTGAAAATATCTGACCGTAGCATCCGCCGCATACTGAAAAGTGATCTCAAAATCAAGCCTTACAAGATCCAAAAGGCGCATGATCTCACACCAAAGCAGCACCAAGTCAGACTTGAGAGAGCGATGGAGTTGCTTCGCTTGGCTGAAAGCGGTCAATTTTCGAACATTGTGTTTTCTGACGGGGAAATTTTTCAAGTTTTTCAAATTGAGCAATTCGTAAACTCCCAAAACGATATTGTTAATTGACCGACCGTTCATACGAGAATTTGAGTCCTCGATTGACCATCAGGAGACAGCACCCATCACAGATAATGGTTTGCGTCGCTGTAACCGCAGATGAGCGCTCTTCAATCATTTTCATCGAGCCTTGCCAAGGTTAATGGGAAATATTATCGAGAAAGTATTCTGGATGTTGCTTTGAAACCGTGGGCAAACAAACATATTTTTAACAAATTTATTAACACAACTACTTTTATGTCCACAGCGCGGAAGTGAAATGGTTTGCACAAATTACTATTGATTTGAGGTGATGAATATTTAAGGCTTAGGGTCTACCTTATCGCAAAATAGAGATTTCGTAATGGAAATTTAAGCTTTGAAATGATACCTAAAAGTCCATTTTCCAAGTTCCAAGACTTAAGATTTTGCATTTTTGTCCACGCCGTAGTAGAATGGATTGGTGCGTGACTACAATTCGATAGTGTCCAGTGGGGACATGAAACACCAAATGATAGAAGATGCAGTCAGCCCTCGGCAGGCAATGACAAGTCCGAGCGTATTTCTGCCATGAAAAAACTCATTATAAAAAAATCATATGCCTTTCTGCCCAACAACATCGATATCTCGACGTTATCATCTATTAGGTAGCCATGAATTGACTGTTTGGCGGAATTTACTGGTATACATCTAAATGACATTCGTGGTGGACATTTAAATGATGTTATTTTTTACATATAATTGTTATGATAAAAATTGTGGAACCTGAAAGAATATACATTTTTACATGTCTTATTAAAAAAAAACGTCTAAGCGCGTCTTTTGAAAGATCCTTCATAAGGGAAAGAATTAATAAAAATGTCCTAAGATGTGCAATTATTGGTATAAGTCTCGATTGTTGATATATGCATTTAGTTGTATGTAGCAATTCAAGCGCAAATATGCACTTTCCTTCAAATGTATAAATATGTATTTTATATATACAGGGTGGGCGAAATAAGACCTACTAATGTTAAACACAAATAACTTTTGCAATAATTATTTATTTTGGTTAATTGTTTTTATACATTGAATATATTTTATGCAAATTATGTATGAAATATTACATCAGACAAAGGTTCACCATTTTTCTCGATACAAATATTGGCTCTTTTTAACGCGTTTTCCATTACACCACATAATGTTTCTGGTTGAAGGCTCAGTATTTCGTCTCGAATATTTTGTTTCAGCTGTCTAATAGTCTCTGGTTTATTAAGATACAATTTGTCTTTTAAAAATCCCCATAAAAAGAAGTCGGGCGCAGTCAAATCTGGCGAACGAGGTGGCCAAGGGAAATCTGAATTTTTGGAAATCAGACGTTCGCCAAAAATTTCACGCAGCAGGTCCATAGTTTGCCTAGCAGTATGCGCAGTTGCACCATCTTATTGAAACCACAAATTCGGATACTGCTCCGCCATTGGCCGCAAAAAGTTTTCAATCAATGTTCTGTAAGAAGCTCCTGAAATGGATTCCGGCTTTTCATCCTCATTTTCGAAGAAATATGGACCGATAATTTTAGTGGTCATAACACCGCACCAAACAGTACATTTAGATGGGTGCAACTGGTGTTGGTGTGTTGCCCTTGGATTTTCAGATCCCCACAATCTACGGTTTTGTTTGTTGACATAACCATTTAAATGGAAATGCGCTTCATCCGACATCAAAACATTATTTAAAAAATCAATTTGTGTGGCTAATTGTGTAAGAATAGAAAAACTCGATAATTTTAACGCGTTGTGTTGTACTGTAGGGTTCCATAATAAATTTCCAACAATTCAATTATAATCTAAAAAAAGAGAAAAATAAATATGTCAAAAACTAAAAAAGTTATTTGTGCTTAACATTAGTAGGTCTTATTTGGCCCTCCCTGTACAGTTATACCATATAAGTATGTATGTAGGCGCTCGCTTGGCGCAGCACCACTCAACTCAGCTAAAATTCATTGGAATAAATATCAGTTCCTCTTTTATGACCTAAATTGTGTGTGCAATTTCGTAATTAAATTTATGATTGAATTTTAGTGTTGCTTTTATGAGCCTAATCGTTATGTCGAGTAATTTATGAGTATCCACATATAAACTACAAAGCATTTTCCAGCACTGTCTGTCCACATTGCGCACACACTGCTCCACTAATTGTTTCTGAAGTATTTTGAGAACTTCCAATACTTCGCGAATTCAGTGAAAATAATGCTTTGAAATTTTTACGAGTGTGAATTTTTATGAAAATATCTATTTAAATTATCTGTGCAATAACCTCATAAACCTTTTTATATGCCTATATTTGCTTGTGCATGTGTATGTGTGCATGCCGACCATATGTAAGTGTTGTAAATACAATCACTGTCGGCAGCCTGCTTTGTATTGCTTTGAAGTTGAAAGCCCTTCGGCCGTTTTTAGCTAGCTTATAAATTTCACATACGTACATATGTATGTGTATACGTATTTAGTTCTTATTCTCTCTATTTGGGTATATCCAAATATATAACATCATAATTTAGAGTGCTGACGCATCAGATCCACAAGCAGCTTGCATTCTATAAACTTTAATATATAAAGCGTACATGCACACATATGTAGATATATACTTACATACCTTCTATATACCTATATACATACTATATCGGTATACATTCAAAATGTCATTTCTTTTTATCTAATATATATGAGGAAACACTTACCTTCGACGGACACTAATATCTGGAATTAAAACACTGTAAACAGGTCTATTTTAGGATTATCACAGATAACATAAAAATATGCGTATTTCATTAGCGCTGGAATGAAAATAAACCTAATAGATATATTAAAATGTTTCAAATGGCGAGTAAAATCGATGTAGCCAAGGAAGTCCTTCTACAGCTATAGTTTCTATTTAAAATATGTGATTTAGAAAAGAGTTCAAAAAATTTGGAAAAAAATTGCTGATGAAGCTATGGTCCACCACGGATTGTGAAAAGAAGAAGGAACTACACGGTGAAGTCCAAACTAAACAAGACTGAGCTAAAATAGAAACGACTGGAGTTTTGTTCTGATAACTTCGAGTATATTTATTCAAAATAGTTCCCACTGCTTCCCGATACACTGTTTTGCGTGATCTGAAAGTTTTTCGGAAGAGTGTTTCAGGATGTCGGCACAAGCCTTTTAGATGGCCTCTACGGACGCAAAACGTTTACCTTTCATGGGCAAATGAAATTTTCTGAATAGGTAGAAGTCACAGGGAGCCATATCAGACGAATACGGTGAGTGATTGATGGTAAAAATGCGATTTCTGGTCAAAAAATCAGTCACAAGAGTGGATCGATGAGATGTGCATTATCATGCAATAAGCGCCAGCTTCCTCCTTCGCGGTATTCAAGGCGAATTTAAAATGCCAAGATAGAAAATTGCATTCGTGGTTCGGCCCAGTGGCATGATTTCCTTGTGGACAATTCCCTTGGAATCGGAAAAACAAATGAGCAACAACTTGATGTTTGACTTCTCCAAACTCGATTTTTTGGGTGGTGGCTCGTCTGGGGTCTTCCATTCGGCACTTTGACGTTTAGTTTCAGGTTAATGTTGAAAACACCGCGTTTCTTCTCCAGTTACCATGTTTTGAAGGAAGTTCTCGTTTTTTCTCGCCTCTTTAATGAGGTCGTACGAATGTTGAGTTCGGAGCAATTTTTGGTCCTCAGTTAACTCGTGCGGAATAAAACGTGCACAGCCCTTTCGTAAGTCCAAATGATCAGTTAAAATGCGATAAATCGATGTTTTGGAGATATTCAAATCCGATTCCATAGATTTCAACGACGATTTCGGTTCATTTTTGATAAATTTACAAATAATTTCGATGGAGTTTTCGGTGATTACTGATTTTGGGCGGCCCGTATGTCAACTGTCATTTATGTCCTCACAACCATCTCTGAAACGTGTAAGCTGGCACGAGATAGACAATCATCGCCATAAACTGTTTTCATCAATTCAAATGTTTCAGTAAACGTTTTACCGATTTTAAAACAGAATGTGATATTAGGTAAAACAACATTTTTATGACGCCAGTCTTGTTTACTTGGACTTCTCCTTGTAATAAAGCAAAATTGGTATAAGGGAATAAGAACAAATTTGTTACTCTGATGTAGATGCCGCGGCATGAGGTGCACGAAGGGAATAAAATTGCAGACTCTTTAGCGAAAAAGTGTGAAAACGCTCCCTTCACAGGTCTTGAACCTTTCCGGGGGTAAATAACAGCTTCAAAAGTGTCTTTCTAAATATGCGGGAACAACGAGGACTAGTCGAGTACTGGAGAGCCCAAACCGGCATGCGGCAAGCAAAGAGACTCATTGATTCAAGAACGTATAAAGGTATAGGCAATCCTAAACCAGAAGAAATGGCATAAAACTTTACACCAAACTATTAAAAGGGCATTGTAAATTTAATTGCCACATGAAATAAATTGGTGTGCTAGAAAATGATTCTTATAGAATCTGTAAAGTGACACAAGAAACAACAGAACATGTTTCATGCGGCTGTTAAGCAGCGGCACGTCGCAGACTAAATTACCTGGAAAGCGGGGTAATAGATCCAAACCTCCTGGTAGAAGTTAAGCCTACAGAAGTTTTAGGATTTATTAATAGCCTAAAACTGTTTGAGTAGGCTACATGGCCGCACAATATATCTTTTCAAGACGCAGTGCACGAATTAAAAAACATAAGAAATTGTCGCGTGCACTTCCGTTAGGTGTTTGGCCAAGCTCCTCCTTCTATTTATGGTGCGCTTCTCTGCCTTCCGAATAATAGAGTTAATATGGATAACGAACGTAAAAGATGAATCCAAAATAACGCGAAGATTATGAATTTCTTTGCCTGAGGCAAGAGTTACATTTGAAATATGATAAGTTGAGGAAAATGGATTCATGGACTTGGAGAGCGTCAGGTGATAACATTTACTAGTATTACGACGAAGTTTGCTTTGCAGAGCCCAGAGCATTTAAGTCCTCGTGTAATAACAATGTATTCGATAGATAGGAGATTCTACCGAAAAGTTTTAAAACGTCTGCATAGAGTAAATACTTAAAAAACTTGATATGTACAACGACCAACGTCTTCAATGAAAAGTATAAACATGATAGGACCAAGAATGCTACCTAGTGGTAAACCAGAAGTTGGCGCCATTGTATGAGATTTAGTATTGCCAACCGTTGCATACTTTGACGTTTAACATTAACGTACGCTCCATCGTTGGTGCTGAAAGTTTTCTGCATGCAAATCACACCGGAGGACAGTTGAAGAACCTCTTGTGGCTTGCTTTCGCTCTGAGTGCACCAATTTGCTTATTCACAAAGGCAATGAGCGCGAGTGAGCTTGATCACTGAATATCACTCGCTCTTTTAAAAATCTTTCCCTAAAGCCGGGTTTTATCGGATATGGGAATAAGTTTTCGCCCTCGTAAAAGAGGTATCGCTGCTGATATAATTTTTGTGTTCGCTCTAGTAATGTATTGGTGATTTTGAAGGTGTATATGTGAGGTATCGATCGCAGTAATTGACATTCGTTTGAAGCGTAAGGATCCTTTTTTATCTGACGTCAAAAATGTCTACGTTCGTCCCGAAAAAACAGCATTTGCCGAAAGTCATGCTTCATTGTTACCTTTTAGAGAAAAGTGCAGCTGAAACGCGTCATATATTGGTCAATATTTACAGTAATCGCGCTCCATAAAATACAACTTGTAAAGAGTGCTTTCGACGCTACCAAAGTAGCAATTTCGACGTGAGTGATAAAGATCGAACGAGCGAAAGGGCACCGAAAAAACTCAAAGGCACTCAACTACAACAATTATTGGATGAAGACGTATGTTGAACCCTTAATGATATCACAAGGAGTTGGATGTTGACAGATCAACCGACGGGAATGATCCAGAAAGCAGGGTGGCACATCAATTGATGGAGAGGGATATCGAGAGACGTTTGGTGACATGCTAGATGCTACTTGAACGGCAGAAAAGAAGAGGTTTTCTGAAGCGCATCGTCACTGGCGATGAAAAATAGATCTGGTGAGATCAGAAGGGTGTCATCTATTATGCACTACTTAAACCATCTGAAACCATCACTGGCGATCGTTACCGACTGCAGCTAATGCGTTTGAATCGAGCTCTCAAAGAAAAGCGGCCCGAATGGGACGGTAGACACGACAAACTGATTTTGCTGCATGACAACGACAGGCCACACGTTGCTAAATCGGTCTAGAGATATTTAGAGGACTGAATTGGGAAATCTTGCCCCACCCGCAGTATTCTTTAGACATTGCACTTCGGATTACCATCTGTTCTGATTAATGGAGTTAGCCCTTATTGGAGACCGGATCACTTCTTACGAGAGCATCGCAAAGTGGCTTAACGAATGCATCAAGTCAAAAGAACTGGAATTTTTCGTCCGTGGAATTCGTATGCTTCCTGAAAGATGGAGTAAAGTTGTAGTTTCCTATGGCACATACTTCACATAATATCAAATAATATAATAAATAATAATATTAAATAATAATTGCTAAATAATTCGTAACTTTAGTAATAAAGGACGAAAACTTATTCCCATGCCCAATAGAAATATATTTTGAAGGTTTATAGCTTAGAGTTTGAGATGCTGCACATAAATGTCAAAAATACGTGTTTGCTTGAGCAACTGATTTCACAGCATTTATATGTCCAAAAATACCTTAGCCAGTTAGAACCACTTAAATACTTTCACTTTACAGTTATTACAGCTTTTTCCCCAGGCTAACTAAGCAAAATTAGCCCTAAAATATTTGTAGAAGGTAATAAACTTGCAAGTATTTGTAAATTTTTATGAATATCCACCACATTCAACACTTTGCAAGAATAATAGCACCATAAATTAGCCAAAATAATATTGTACGCCACCCAATGTGGCATACAACCGGCAAGGCATACAACAGCCGCTAATGTGGCAGCATTGCGATTATATGCGCGCCCAAACACATACACATACATTCGCATATTTGCCTGTAGCGTTTGAGAGCAATAAAAATAAAAACTTCGCAACACCAAGCACATTAAAAAAGAATTATTTGCAGCAAATGAGATTTTCCAACGCCAAAGCTTATGAAACGCAATGAGCACTCGTAAATATCTTATCTTTGTGGCGGCAAGCGGCGAAAATTGCATGCCACAATCCTTAAATGTGCACAAATGTGCAAACAATTGCGGTAACATTAAAAATGCGAAAGAAAAAAGAAAATGCAAATAAATAAAAGCCAAATGTGAACAAAGACAAGACGAAATTCAAAATCGTCCAAGAAAAAACATAAAAACACATTAACGAAATCATAAATTCTTATCGCAGTTGGTAGCCAGCAGCAGCCGTAACAAAAACAATGAAACTGAATTTGAAGATGACAAGGAACATTACGTGAAGCACGTGAAGTGGTGGTGGACTTACGCACTTATTGTTAATAGCAGTGAGCAGCTCATTGCAACAATTCGAAGGAGTAGCAGCAGGAGTTTTACAGGAGTTGCGCATTGCTGATGGCGTTCGATGGGATTGGCAACACCGACAACGTTGAAGTCATAAACATTATGTTGACTTATTACTACCTTGACTTCCTTTAACTACTTTTATCTCACATGACTCTTTTGGCTAACTGTGGCCAGAACCTTCCGTCGTTTTGTTTGGAATTGTTTGTTGTGTTGGAATTGTCGTTTAGCTAAATGACTCCAACTCAGGGAATATACAACTTGGCATCCCATTCACTTAGTTTACTATTTTCTTATATTCCATTGTTTAAATGTATGTTTCCACTACACTTTTGCAGGGCACCCAATACGTCGATTAGTAAAGTCACGTTCTGTCTCTTAAGTTGCTGACTCGTAAAACCGAACTTAGTCACTTATGCACTGCACACATACTTAAATATGTGCAAGTGTAAAGCCAGTGAGAGTTGGCAATGTTTTGTATATTGTTTTTAGAAGAAGGAAGCATCGAAAGCCTTTAACCTGACAGTGTTGGACTTTAACCCGAACTCTTATCGTCATGTACCGATTCAGTCCCGGTACTATCATTACGTAACTCATCGGAGGCGGTTGAGCACTAAGCACTACGTCTCTTACTCTTCACATACAGTCCATCCAAAGTTACAGAGTTCTCCCACAGTTTTGTTTATTTACGAAGAAAACCAGCCCAGTTGGGCCTGTCCACCCACCCACTTTCACAACACTTGGCTCACGTCGACTTAAGAGTTTGTTTCTTTGTCAAGTATTCTCTGTTTAGCAGCCGCTGAACTTGTCGAGGTCTGCGTGTTTTAACGGATATTTCATATCGGTGATTGCTGAGGAAATCTTATCCCACGCATCCTTTGAAGCCATCATGATGTCGACTATGTTTTCTGGTAATATTGGATCTTCCGATGAATCTAAATCACCTCTGCTAGTCACAAATCGTAGGCATATAAAAAACGCATGACTTGTATATTCCTCTTCATGAGGCCGAGGTTTTGTATGCGCTGATCACCCTCAATGCGCAAAGTCTGTACAAGGCCTCGTCTTTTACGCTTTTACCTCCACGGACTTCGCCCATACTGGTGCTGCATATAGCAGAGTGGATATGAAGAAGCTAGTTAGTAGCCTGCGTTTACTGCTTCTCGGACCGCCACGACCCGCCCACGTTCGGAAGCATTCTGGAGAGCGCACCAAACTTTCTTGATGCTTTGTGAGTTATATAATAATTACTTACATATTCTGCATGTGGTCCAAAACTAAACCGGTCGTCAATTATGTTATGCTTAACATTTCTACGATGTTTCTTTAAAATATTTGTATATAAATCGGGTTTTTTTTTTGGGAAGTGATACCAAAGATACGTGAGGCATGTCTCCACTAAAACAAACCTCCCCTTTTCGGCTGATTTCCAACCCGGGACCGCATTGCACTTTATCGAGTCTGGAGCCGTGATTGTGTCTATCAACCACAAAAGAAACTTACGTCCATGCTTTCTACCTATGACTTAAGGAGGTTATATGCATGTCTGCGACTTATGTCATTACTTTCGTTATGAAGCAGATAGAACTTTGAAAAGGTGCGATAATGTCATGTGCATTACCGTTTTGTCTGCGTATGATGTGATCGTGAGTGGTCAACTCAATAAAATGTTAAAAAATTTAGATTCTTTGAGGTTTCACTATTTCCGTTCAATATACTACTCTTGGCAATTATATGTGAAAAAATTACATCATTTAAATGTCGTCTACAGTCGATTCATGAAATGCTTAATTGTTGACAACGTTGAGGTATCGATGTTGAAGGTTGTTCAGCAACTCTTTGCGCTACAGCAGCAATATTCTCCGCACAACGTTCAGTTTTTAGTCAGTCAGTCCTTTTTTATACGCGACAGAAGCAGTTTGTTGAAATTTTTTCACCAACTTTTAAAATGTCGACTTAGTTGGAGGATTGGACGATATGTTGTTCTTAAAGATCGAACATTTCGAACATTTTCATAATAAGGTTCAGTAGTTTTAACACGTTGTTCTATGGTGTAAAATTGTATATCTGCCTGCTTGAAAAATGTCAAAGATGACATAAAAAAGGGTATCGTCTCGGAATTATTCACTACTGACAGTTAAGCGTGTCTTTTGAAAAGCGTCTTAGATGAAGTATTGAAGTATGAAGGTTAGATGAAGTATTTTTTTTTTAAATTCCTGCTTCGACTATTTATTTTGATCTTAGCGATACTGAAGTTTGTACTGATTTGTCTCATTTTTACCTTGATTTTGGAACGCAGCAACACAAAACTTGCTTTACTAAGCACAATAAATCAAGCACCCTTTGTTAGCGTAATGTCATCCTTAAATCACTGTATGACATGTCTAGGGTGTATCGGAAAGATGTGGCTCACTTAAGACATTTAGCGAAACATTTTTGTTTACCTAATTCATCTTATTCTTCACATAAAGTGTTCTCATTGCTAGTAAATGCTGACCGTTCTTAAAAGCTCTTACTGACAAAGAAATGTCTGTCAACTCAATGGAGCACGTCTGAAATCTTTCCCGCCGAACTGGTATGATGACTGATCAAGAAAGTCTAAGACCTATTTGCTTACCGGGTTATGCAGACGTAAAGAAAATGCGAATAGTAAACTAGAGCTAGAATACACAAGAATCCGTAAGGTATTACAAAGGCATTTGTGCCAATATTTTATACTTTGGAGCCTCAAGTTTTCTACTTCATATCAGAGTGGCCGGGCTTAAAATTGGAGTGAGTGGTTTTTGTAGGCTTCGTGTCTTAAGAGAAATATTTTTTCTTATTGCAAGTATTTCTAAAGAAGTCAAATGGTCAGAAGTACTTAAAAAACCCCCAAGACGTATACAAAACTATTATACTTACAAATATACATAAAAGCTACAGACATATTAGCCACGCACCTACAAACATGACTGAGTGGAACAGTTGTTGACACTTTCAAGTCACTTATTGTCTTAACATTCTTCCACCATATAAAGATAAATATGCTTTTGTATATATACATACATATACATCTACATACTTGTATACATATATGTACGTATGTGACATGTGAATAGGCAACTGTCATATCGGCCATCTTGTTGGCGGCATCCCCTTCTTAAGTATGTAAATACTTAGTAACTGTATGTTCTTGTATATTTGTTTTATCTCGTTTTTGTTGTTGCCCTTAAACAAGCCACAAAGTGCAATTTTTATGTGTTTTTTACACTCTGTTAGCACTACTGAGTGAATTTCCTACATTCGCTTTCTGGCTTTATTGCTTTTTGTTTATCTGATGCAAAAACGCATGCATTACGCGTTAAAGTGTTCCCCTTTTTGCAAGTTTTTACAGTCTGCTGCGGATATGCTGTTTTCTCTATAAATATTTGCGTATGTAAGCGAATGTACGTATGTTAGTGTGTGTATTTGCTGTATGTATGTATGTATGTATGTACTACTTAGGTGTATGTGTATACCTATTATTACGGACTGACTGCAGTGTCTCGCTTACTTCCTTTTTTTCTTATATTTTGTTTATCTTTATATCTTGTGTCGTTAACTTTTTATGCTACTTGCTTGCGGCAAAATTTTGCAACATCCCTTGCCCTCCCACCAGAACTTAAGTTTTTCTTTGACTTTGATAAGCTTTTTAACTTATTAAGTACTAGAGTATTTATCTTCTTACTTTAAACAAGTAATTTTTTTTTATTTACTTATATAATTATTTTACATGTATACACATACAAATCCGTGTATGTTTCACTATACTTATATTTATTTATTTTATTTATTCAGAAATGTCTAACAAAATTCAGGACAGATATTTCAGATATAAATTCAGAACTATAATACAAATTTGCAATATCTAATATTAAAGAGTGTGGCAAAATTAGATTATCAACATAAGAAACCATTAAATTGCTAAAAATATATACAAGTTACAATTGAATTTTGACGAAATTAATAATTATAAAACTAAAATAACAAATACATAAAAGGTATTATTTTGATTCCTTACATAGAAAGCAATTTTTTAGTTGCATTTGAAATACTTGTTTGGCCCTAGAAAGGTCCAAATCCAAAAAGGTTGAGACATAATTAAGGCCAGACAACGTTATATCGAGAGACGCATTGGCACTATATAATGTCCTACTAAAGCCAACGGCGAAAATTTCTGCAAGGAACATTAAACTGTGTTCTTTCTAGAAGGACCGGGCAGTCAATTTTGCCATTAATGAGGTCAAAGATAAATGATGCTGCCTGAAAAGTACTTCTGTCACTCAATGGAAAGAGACTAATCAAAAGACAACGTGATTCGTATGATGGTTTCGGGCCTGAGAAATTGAGTGAATGTAGTGCAAAATGCATAAAAATTTGTTGAACCCTCTCCACTCGATTTATATGGACTGCATGACAAGGCCTCCAAATAAAAGCAACATAATCTAATTTGACCGAACAAACGCAGAATATATTATAATATCTTAAGAGTATATGGGCCGGGGCAATGACAAGACATTCAAAAAATTTAGATACCGCAGATAATTTGGAAATTATTTATATACATATGTATATAAATTCCTTTAACTCCAGTTGGAAAGTAGGGTCAGAACAAAAATCCTGATGTCATTTCGATTGTGAGCATGAATTCCAGGTTGTATTTGAGCTTAATAAGTCCGCATCCACCATGTGTCGCCAGGAGGTTTTTTGTCTTTGATCTACGGTTCCTAATATCTTGCGGATTCCACCACAGAGCAGCTCTGCATATCGCCGGCATACCATATCGCCGGCAGCTTTGCGCAAAGTGTGGCCTATCCAGGCAAATCGTCTGCGTTTAAAGATGAGCTACATTAAAAGTTCGTTGTTCCAATTAAGAAATTTGTGATTTGAAATAACACAAGGCCACCAGGCGTTGACGAATATTAGCAGCCTTCGGACAAACACGGATATAAGTGACCAGAAAACGCAGCTATATAGGGAAACCGCTTTCACGTTGGAATCAAAAATGCGTAGCTTAGTTTTGACTGATATGAAATTCGAAACCCATATGTTCTACAACTGGGAAAACGCAGCACGAGCTTTGTTGATGCGGTGTGAGTTGTCTTCAATCGTTCCACCTGCTGGTTTATTTTACTCCCGAGGTTGCAAATTTCCTCATTTTGCGTACAATTTGAAACGCATTCAGCCTTGTTAACGTTTATTTTAAGCCCTACTTCGCTTGTAACAGCACTGAACTTATCCAAATTTGTTTGCAGATCTGACATTTTGACGCAGAGGAACTCTATGACATTTGCGTACGCTAACTCTTCTAAGTGTTCATAGAAGTTCCAAGGCACGCCTCGCTTGCAAGTTAGCGCTTTATACAACACATAGTCGAGGATTAAAAGAAAACACAATGGCGACATGTGGCATCATTGTTTTACACCGGACTTTGGGTATATCGCATACGAGAGTTGTTTATTGTGTCAAATTTTACATTCAATGTCTGCTTGAAAAATGTGAAAGATGAAAAAGGGTATCGTCTCGGAATTATTCACTACTGAAATTTAAGCGTCTTTTTTGCAAGGTCCTTTATTAGATGAAGAGATTTTTTTTATCACCTGCTTCAACATTTTACTTTGATCATTTTTAACTTTATTGTGGAACGCAGTCACCCAAAACTTGCAAAGAAATATCTGTCAACTCAATGGAGCATGTCTGAAATCTTTCACGCTGAGCCGGTATGATGACTGACTGATGACTGATGGGCCTCGATAATTCTGATGGATTTTTCCAGTATGCCTCAAGTATTGTTTATATGATGTGCACATATTATTTTTCGGAAAATGCTTTAATTTAATTTCTGCATTTTCTTACTTTTTAGATTAATCTAAGTAGAGGTCATTCCCGAGAAGGTTGGAGGTTGCCTTATTTCAAAATGAACTATATTATCGGCCACCTCCATTTGGGGAAAACAACAGGAGACACACCATAAATTTAAGGGCGATCTCTAACAAATACCCAACAACGAATGTACGAGTAACTTATTATGAGCGTCAATCCAGAAGCATGTTTGATTAATTTGCTTTCATCAATGTTGGAAAAAGCTACTTTCTTTACACTTATTAACGTATCCGAAATCATTTATCAAGAGTTACTTGTGCGCTGGGTCTGGTAGGGAAACGAGAAACAGTTGTACGTTGATCACAACAGCTAAATATTAAAAAATATTTGAGAAAAATCGAAACCTGTTTTGTTGCCCATAAGCCGCATTAACTGAATTTGGCATCCCATGACTAATTTGACTGCATAAAATTACATTGATTAGTACCATTAGCACCTGCAGAATTGGGAAAGATGGCTCGAAGTTTCTTGATATCTGCCAGCTTATGCCGACAATACTGATATCATCGGTTTCAGAAACCACGCCATTGCTTCTGATTTTATTACAACCGGGTAAAGGTGAACAAAGTGTTTCTGAAAAACCAACAGCCGGTGCACTCGAGTCTTGTCATGGGCATCCACTGTCCACAGTTATTATATAATTTTGAAGAAGTCGTCACTTGATTAAGTCGCCTTGATTAAGTGATTACAATGCCATTAAAGAATAAGAATAAATTATTGCTTTCAAGAACGATAACATCTGACGACAATGAATATGAGCAGATTTGTACCATAATGAGCAGATGATATACTTATCATGGCGAAAAGCAGGAGTGAATTGCAGAGTGTGTTTAAAAAACTCGAAAAAAAGGCTAAGAATTAATGCAGAAAAAACGAAGTTTATGGTCCGGTCCAGCTTTGGTTTAAGAGGGGAACTTCATGTAGAAGCCACAAAATCGGTAATTTTTTAAACCTATTCTTAAAGGTGATAAAAAAATTAGATTATTTTGAAGCTTTAACACAACTTTATCTAACCTTTCGAGAGTACAAAAAAACGTGTTTTCATTTTTTTTTTCTAAAATGGCGGCTCAGGATCATTTCTTGTCAGCTGCCTACGGCGCGAGGTCCCAAACTGCTCTATTTATTACTCTTAATCTATCGATCTGAAACAAAAAAATGAAATTGGTTGTTTTTTATAACATAATAACGGAAACGATGAACCTATAAAATTAAAAAACAAGTATAAAATTAATTATAAAATAAGCCTTTGAAAAGAAAGTCAGAATTGAGGGCTATTTTATTGACATTTTTAACCCCCAAAAAGTAATTTATCAACGCGAAATATCTGAAATTTTAGATGCAGATTCCGATAGTAATGTACAGAAAGGCCTCACCAAACTTCAAACAAATCGGCCGATAACTTTTTGAGTTACACCACAACAGTTTTTAAAAAAGGCGTTTCGAGATAATTGAGTTTAAAGTTTGAGGTACAGGAGCGCGCGGACCGCTCCCTACCTAGTTAGTGGGCTGTAGAAACTATAATATTGAGAATTGCGGCATGAAAATTTCACAATATGTTCCTAAGATACTATATTTTCAGATTATCGATTTTTTGACGGAGTTTTAGCAGCAAATAAATCTTATTACTCTAATCTGAAACTGGTTAAGTCAAAATTTTGCGACCAAAAGTTAAGGATATATAAAACCTTGATCCACCCTGTGTTTACCTATGGTTGCGTACTATGAACACTGACACTAATCAGTTAATGGTCTTCGACAGAAAAATTTTATGAAAAATTTTGAGAAAAATTGATGGGCCGATAAGATTGCAGGACGGTATTTATCGAATAAGAAATAGTCACGAGCTGGAACTTTTAGTAAAAAAACAAACTGTGACAAGATTTATAACATATCAGAGGATAAAAAGGCTTGGACACGTGTTTAGAATGCCCAACAAGAGAAGAACTTGAAAGGCAGTTGAAGGCAATTGCGCCCTGTTGGAGGCCGAAGAAGAGGATTCCTTAGAAAGAGATGGGCCAGAAATGTGGGCAAACAAGTCTTATCTCTTAGAAAGAGATGGCTCGAAGACGATGAAGATGACCCTGCAAATCTGAATATACGGCGGTGGAAGGAAGTAGCCGTAGATAGGGACAGGCGGCGAAAGGTTGTGAATGAAGCAATGGTTCACTAAGAACTGTGATGGTAAGAAGAAGAAGAAGAGTTTTGCCTTCCTCCGGTGAATATGGAATAAGAAACTGGGAAATATTGGGGTTAATGCATTTCATAATTTTTTTGATAAGGACATTTTTCCCATTTTGTTGCTGCTACCCTATAACCTTCGCATGCGTTACTAAATCCACGAAATCATTTGTCAGATTCCCATACTTTGGAAAATATCCTAATTTTAGTATAGAAAAGGTTTGCTTGGTTAGAATACAAAGAAATTTACGCTTCAGACAAATGATGTGTAATAAAATTTTTTTATCAAATATTTGCCACAACACTAAGTTGGTTCTAAATTACTGGTGAATTGGTAAATTATTTACGTTTTCTGATAGAAATAAGCAATAATAAAACTACATCAATATTCGATTTACGTTTGGCTGTAAATCTAATACAATAATTTAATTATAATTTTTTTCTCATTACAGCTGGACGCCAAATGCAGTCCGCTGGCCCTGCTTGCACAGACGTGCAGCGCAATCGGTGCGGACACTACCAATCCGAAACTGCTTGCCGCCAATATTGAGAAATCTACAAAATCATCGCTGAAGTCCGGCGGTTTAGACGGACGCGACAAATCTTCACCTGTCAGCAGTCAATCATCGTCCGTTTCAACCGGCTCCGTCGAGCACATCAAATCAAGCTTTAAGCCGTATGAGTCAAATAATAATTTAACCAACAACAACCATATACGTGACAGACTTGACGCGGAAGCGGAACGTGCCACAAATCTAAGTACAGGCACGCCTGTGAACAGTTTAAATCTTATCGGCAATAGCGGCCGAGTGCGAACACCAAAGAGCAATGGCAGCAGCGTTATGCTGTTGAATGGCCAACAGCAGGCAGCACAGCTGCAACAACAACGTTGTGATTCAAACCAAAGTGCCACCTCACAGCGCGACTCGCCAGCGATCGGCATGAACGGTTTGCATAAGGGTTCACCCATTGGCACCGCTGGCGCTGTGATGGATCTGCAACAACGTATGAGCAATAGTAGTAGTCCGCAACAACGCGTCTCCTCCAAGGAATCGGCGGCGTTGAGTCACACAACCAACAGTGCACAAATTAGTCCAAGTGCTGCGGCTGCAGCAGCGGCGGCAGCTGCTAGCCATTCACGACTGCAATCTGCCACTGACTCGGCTATCGCTGCCGCCAAAGAGGCCAGTTATGTGAAGGCTTTACATGCTGCAGCTGCAGCCGCTGGAGTGCCGACGACGAGCGCGGGTTCGCTACAAGGCAGCTCTTCTTATTATGCAGGCTATCCGGGCGGCAATCCTTCGAGTGGACTGCCATATCCGATGGACGTGATGACAGCGAGCGCTCTAATGTCACAGCATCATCCAATGTTTAAGGCCGCCGCCTTGCATCCATATTTGAATTATGCGCGTCTGAAGGGAATCGATCCAGCCACAATGATAACGCCGAACATATGTCGTGATCCCTACTGCACTGGTTGTCCATCCTCGCCCCACTTTCTTAACAAAGCCGCCGGCCAATCGTGTCCTGTAGGTTGTCCTCAGTGTGAGGGAAGCGCCGCTAAATCATCATCGATGGGAGCAGGCGGTTCTTCGGCAGCAGCCGCTGTTGCAGCAGCGGCCGCTTCATCATATCACGCGCAATTGGCCGCGCTGGCCGCTGCCTCACAAATGCCGTACGTCTGTTCATGGATTAGTGCAGATGCCGCGTATTGTGGCAAGCGTTTCGGCACCTCCGATGAGCTGTTTCAACATTTGCGTACGCACACCGCATCGTTGCCTGATTCAGTGCTGAGCGCCGCAGCCGCAGGCGGTATCCCACCCACACATCCGCTCTTTCAGCGTACCTACCCCACACCACCGTTGAGTCCATTGTCCGCCGCACGCTATCATCCTTACGGCAAACCGTCCATGCTACCGCCACCACTCGGCTCTGCGGCTAGCACACTAAGTGGTTTGCCTATGCCACCACATCCGGCGCTGGCGCAATACTTTGCGCCCTACTCCCTTTACGGACCGCCACGCATGGGCTCGTCACATCCATAGTAGAACGCAGTGGGCGCAAAAGCGCGTGATGTCTACAGAGCACACCTGAAGTAAGTGGACTCATTGGTTGAATAATGGATTTTTAATATCTACAGTCAATTTTGGCATTGAATGTCCTTCATCTTACACTCTCTTAATCGTGGAGAAAATATTGCAAATGTTAGAGGCGCGAGTTGTGAGGTGGCGTAAAGTGCTAGTGATGTAACATATTGTGCGTATGTGTTGTATGTATGTATGTGCGCATTTGCACACATATGCACAAATAATGAAAAATACTTGTACTGTATGTAATTATAATTATTAAAATAATAAAAAATAATTATTGTAATTGTATAGAGCGTTTGTGCCCTGTTGCCCAATGCTACTCTAAATAACTGAAGAATTATTTATTTTATTAACTCAATAATTAAAATGTTTATCAAAGAAAAACTAAATAAACTATAAAATGTATGTATGAATAATCCAAATGTCAAAATTTAAGCCGAAACAGCGTTGTTGTATATTTTAAAGTGTAATCTACGAATGGCGTCTATGTTGTAATAAAATTACAAATAAATGTACTTTAAGGTTCAGTTAAGTCATCAGCAAAGAAATAATAAAACCACGGCAAATATTAAAATACACATTGAACATGATTTTTCTTTATTTGCACCAAATCTTTGAGGTGAGTACAGCAGATTTTGCAAAAATGTATATACCGACACTTGAGGCCCTATGGTCGATATAGCAATAAAAGAATCAAATATATACACTGACACTCAGGGTACATTGAATGATAAACAAGCGATGTATCCTGAACTAACCAAGCCTATGCAATAGAAAGGACAGCAGCTAATAAACAATTCCGATTCCGATTCGTCGTATACCGAATATATTATATATGACGCTTTACATTTCAATTCAACCGGGCTATTCGGGACATGTTCTTCGATTTCGATGTAACTGAAATAGGTTGCCCTCTTGTCAAAATAATGAGACGCGTATTTTTTTGTTCGCCCGAAAAATGTATTTCAAGATTTATCGGCAGTTTTGTTTTTCGGCTCAAAATCGATGTTTTTAATTTTATATAAGAAAATTTTTCTAACTGCTCATAACTTAGTCAAAAATGAACCGATTTTAAAGATTCTGGGTTCAAAATGTTCGTCATTACTTGCACGAGCGACTTCATGTAGAAACAATAGCAAACAAATACTTGAACATTTTTTATTTTGTAAAAAACAGTGCGAAATTTTTTCGAAATTCAATATTTCATAAAGTGTATTTTTTTTTTTAACTTTTTCCAAATCAAGAGGACACCTCAAACTTCGATTGCGCTGAATGCCCAGTTGCTAAAATCAATTGTTTTTTAGTAACGCATTTTTGAGTAAAAAACCTGTTTTTCCGACACAAACGTGAAGTACTCAGTAAATATTGACAAAAATAGTATCCACACTACAAAAAAAATGACAGAAAAACTTAATGATTTTATTAATAACATTCAAATATTGTGATATCAATTTCAATTGTTCAAGCGCGACAATTCGGTCTTTAAAATCGGTCATTCCAAATTTTACTTTCTCCGACCGAAATGGGTTGTCCTTTCACCTATGAAGCAAGTTTGTTTGTGCATTTATTGCACTAATTTTGAATTACTATTAGTGGGCCTGAAGAATGGCTTAAATAGGTATGGTGTCGAAGTTTTGAATTTGCGTAATATTGTCCTTTCTGTCGGAGTCTGTTCAGTAAGCAGCGATGCATGCGTATTTAAAGAATGCGATGAATGCACGGGAGTCAATGGAATAGTCGAAAAAATTGCCGATTATTTTCAAGACGAAGTCCAAGAAAACATAACTTTCGCTGTGTGGGAAGGTAATGATCTCATCAAAAAGGCAACTTCAATAGAAATCTTTATCAAAACATTGTCTCAATAGACTTTTTGTCAATATTTACTGAGCACTTCACACTTTGTGCCAAAAAACAGGTTTTTTTTACTCAAAAATTCATTTATGAGGAGCCTTTTCATGCCAGAAATTCACTCGGAGGTTTCCCATTGCCTGCCGAGGGGCGATCGCTATTAGAAAAAAGTTTTTCTTAATTTTGGTGTTTCACCGAGATTGGAACCTACGTTCTCTCTGTGAGTTCCGAATGGTAGTCACGCACCAACCATTCGGCTACGGCGGCCGTATACCGTATACCGTATACCTTTCAAATAATAGCGAATAATTTCAATGATTGCTAATTGGATTCTGTTTCTTCAAGAATGCGCTTAATGACTAGTGACAATGGTAAATGTGTATTTCTCTACAAGCAACAACAATTAAAACATGCGCAATAGCATACAAATTTTTTTGAATATTTTTGATTAGTATTGCAAATCATAACTACTAATCATGAAAAAATAGTAGTTTTGAGTAATAAAAAGGCATACTTGCACTCTAAATTTGAAGCTCTTCCAAATATGTTAATTCGAGCATGAAAGAGTGCACAAAGAAAGGAATTGTACAAAATGGGTGAGGCAATGAACTAATGTTCGTCATTTTGAACTGAGATTGAAAGTTTAGGTGGAAAGGCAAAATGCTGCATAAATTTATTTTTATGGCATTACTAGCGACCGCCGTAGCCGAATAGGTTAATAAGACCATTGCCCGCAACATCATTTAACTAAATAAACCAAGCATTAATGGCATACACTATTATCAAAAAGTACCGGTAATGTTTAATTTTTCGGTCCATATTTTATTTCTTATGTTGGTAGGACTATAAGACACACATCTGTCACTTCACTGTTGTGAAGCGTTTGAGCGATCCTGTACGTTGCAAACGGCCGGAAATGTGGGCAAACAGTTCTTGGTTTTTGCATGACGATAACGCGCCATCGCACCGAGCCCAAATTGTGCTGGATTATTTGGCCAAACACCAAGTAAATACCATCCTGCAAGCACCGTATTCACCTGATATGGCTCCGTGCGACTTGCCTTTGTTTCCCAAGTTGAAGTTACCACTTCGTGGAAGGAGATTTCAGTCAATAGAGGAGATCAAAGAGAATGCGACGAAGGAGCTGAAGGCCATCGCTTCGTCGGCCTACCTGAGGGGCATGGAGGGTTGGGTTCCACATTGGCACATGTGTGTTGCTTCCGACGGGTCATATTTTGAAGCAGATAAAATAAATTTGCCTGAAATTTAACTTAAACATTCCCGTTACTTCCTGATCATAGGGTAAACAAACAAAAGCGAAAACGAAAAATGTTTACAGAATAACTATACAATTAGACTGCATAAAGGGTGATGAATTTAGAGGTATCGGATTTTAAATTAAAATAAAACAATGAAAATTCAAATTGATTGGCTTATCTTTATTATTTTTTGTGTCGAACCATTCATGATATATGTATTTATTGTACTTTTAAAACTAATCGGTCATCCGTAAACACCAATTTTGAATGACTCACTGGCGGTCTTCGGTCGGTATCTCGTGAATAACTTTAGTAATGTTGACTTTCAATGACTCAATCGAAGCCGGTTTGTCCACGAACCACAAATAAAAGACCAAAGGTGTGACATCACACAATCTTGCTGACCAATCCAATGGTCCGAGATGAGAGGTAAATTGCTCACTGAAACGACGACGCAGTAAATCCATTTTTTTAAAAGGTTGTATGTATATATAACAAGTAGCGCTGTCTTGTTGAAACCAAAAGTTGTGGAGATAACGAGCTTCAATTTTCTACATTAAAAATTCAAAAATTTTTTTATCATGGCGCAATAGCGTTCGCCTTTCACTATTACATTGGCGCCAGCCTCGTCTTTAAAGAAATATTAGCCGATGATTCCTCCAGCCCATAGGCCGCACGAAATGGTTGTTTTCAGTGGATTTAATTTGTAAACATTGTTGAGGCGTAAATTAAATGTAAATGAATATTGAAAAAAAATTATGTATTAAGTTTGAAAGTTGTCGGTAGCCTGATCTGTTACAAAACCCCTATTGAAAAAAGTACCTCCAATCTGTTCACCCTTTATTTGTATTATGCAAGATCTACGAGAAAGCTCTGTTTAAAGTGGGTGCTGTATTTGCTAACTATTTTGTCTCATCAAGACAACGGCACCGCTTTACAAGTCAATTAAAACAATGGCAAAACTACATCAATTAAACTTCGAATTGCCCCCACATCCATCGTATTCGCCAGATTTTGCTCCCAGCGACTGTTCGCATTCCTAAAAAATGCTCGCCGGTAAGAAATTTCCCTCGATTGTAGAGGTTATCGCTAAAACTGAGACCTATTTTGAGGCAAAAAATAAATCCTTCTACAAAAGTGGTCTTGAAATATTAGAGCGGCGCTACAGTGATCTTGTTATTGATGGCAATTAAGTTGATGAATAAAGCTAATCTTTAACTTAAAAAAACGTGGTTCTTTGTTAGGCCCGGGGCTTTTCAGTCCATGTGTTATTTCTCTATATTTGGAAAGATTTGCGTGCGTCAATAACCTGCTTATGTGACTTTTGCTTGTGTTTTTATTACTTCGTCAATAGTATCGACCACAATATCACGATGAATACTGGCATTAGATATATACCACGGCCATTAGTTATGGTCAGTAGATATTTTGGATTGGACTCTTTGCAGAATTCTTAAGTTTGATCGGTGCAATTTTCGTTTTCTAAATAAGGACTTCCTTTTTCAATGATAAATTGAATTGAGGCAGTACAGATTTTGAAAGCGATTTTTGATTTAATTTCGCTTTTTCTTTATGTGTTCCCGACAGTCTAATTTGGTGTCGAGTGTTATGTTGAGATATTTGGCTTTATTATCAAAATGTAGGTCAGAATTGCCAACCCTAATCGATTCATGGGTGTCCTTTTAATTTCGATGTTCCATTTTTAACACCAGTTTAAGGTAAAAATCAGCTCATTTATGTAGCCGTCTGAACACATAAAATAGAAAAAAAAGTTCGTGTAGCGTAGTATACATAACAGGAGTGAAACTTTCAAGGCAGACAAAGAAAGAAGGAGAGACCCGAGAGAGAATGAGAGAGAGAGAAAGAATATATATCTAAATAAATTCCCAACATTTGCAGGTAATACAAATAGACAAAATTTACAAAAAACGGAGAAGGGTCGACCGGTGTAGGTAAACGCCGGACACAAACCGTGGCAACAACGCGCCTTACTCCGAGAGTTTATCACTCGTACAAATGCAGTGGGTCCAGGACCCCAGCAACGGCCCAAATTACCGCAAGGTAATACCAATAAATCCGACGCCGGAATGAATAGCCCTTTATAGTACGCACAAGCACTAGCCAGGAAACGGAAATAAGCGCCAAAAAGTAGGCATCAAAAAAAAAAAACGCCGAAAAAATTGGGACCAAAAAACACCCCAAACAGTAGGCACCAAAAAGAAAACGCCGAAAAAATTGGGACCAGAAAAACGCTCCAAACAGTAGGCACCAAAAATGTATTTCCTACAAGTTTGCACCAACAAACAAGCGCCAAAAAGTTGGCAGTGTTATTTCTCACTAGAAATTAGCAACCACAAGGAAAAACTCAGGAAAAATAGCCTAAAGTGTATCTAAGATATATATAAGGCATAGCTCTCTCTCTCCTTTTCCTCTACGTTATATATTTTTCTCTCTCGCGGAACGAAAATGCCCAAAACGTTGCATGGCCTTGAAATTTTACTCTCCATTCTCGCTCGTCCATCGACGCCTAAGAAGTTTCACAAAAAAGGCCAACTCATTCCACTGTAATGCAAAAAAAAAAGTCACGACGCAGCTTAAATGATACAGTCGAAAAAAGCAAATGAAAAAAGAAAAACTCTAATTCTTATTTCAACAAGATTAGATTGCCATGCATGCGGCACGCGCCACTCGAAGTTGGCTTCAGGAGAAGCGAGTTCAAGTATTAGCGTGGCTATCGCAATCCGCGGACTAAAACCCGATCGAAAACATGTGGGACAATCTTTCTCGTTTACTATAGACTGTAAGACGTAAGTTCCAGGCTTTAGAGGAGTTACGCAACGTCATTATAAAAGAATGGTCTAGAATCCGTCTGGAGTTTCAAAAGGCATTGCTTTGATGCATGACTGCAGTTTTGAATTCATAAATAAATTTGGGGACTGAACGCATTATTCATTTTATATAACACGACTTTGCTACATATTTTCCGAATATTTGTTTTTTATTCAGGAAGCAGTGAATTTAATCGAATTTTGCATTTGCATTTCAATTTTTCAAATTCAAATTTCAAATTTGTTTTGCATTTAAATGATGAACTTTTTGTTAGTCAGACTGGACAGTATGGAAAGAAATATCCTCTAGGGTTTTTTTTTCTTGTTTTTTTTTTAAAGGTTCTTAAGGAAAACAAAGTGATTTTAATTGAATTTCGCTGTATTTGGTGTTTGCAAGACATTCGATCAACAAACATCTAAAATTATAAACTTTTCCCACATTTTGCAATAATTTCTGGAAAAGCCATTTACCTACATACATATTTATATATTCGACGGACCCATCTGGCAACCCTGTATCTTTTGACAGGGACGTCAGATAGCTTAATGACATACCGCGTTGGAAGCGTCAGTCCAAGCAGATTTTTACCACGGAACTGTTGAAATGTACATTCAACAAAAGAAGTCAATTGTGAAAAGGGGAAGAAGAAGAAGAAAAGATGAAAATTATGATGCCAATTGTTCGTCGAAAGCGTATGAGGCAGTTCGTCGTTTGATGTCGAAAAATGGCGATTTTGACTGTCCACCGCGTTCGCCCGATTTAACGCCACCTGACTCTTTATTGTGGGGATATTTAAAATCAAAGGTTTGTATTAATAAGCCAAAGAACATAGAAGAGCTCAAGAATAACATCCGTGAGGAAATAGCCGCTATTCCAGCCGAAATGTTAGCTAAAACTATGGAAAATGCTGCAAAACGGGCACAATACGCCGTATAGGCTCAAAGCAGCCATTTGAGAGTGAGAGTCATATTCAAAAAGTGATGTGAACAAATCTAGTTTTTATTTTATGTCAACCTTTGATCTCAGGAAATACTAGTACAAGTATTTATATTCAATCGATTTCATAACACGCAATTAAGCCCAAAATTATGCTCAATGAGCTGCACCATTCATTTAGCAGCCTTTTATTCGCAAATAAATATTTTCCCCTCTTACCACCCTAGTGCATATTTTTGATTATGATTCGATTTGAGACATATGTAGCAAAACCAGTATGGCTGTTGTGATCTTATTTTAGGTCCAGTTATAACTATGCTCTCTGCCAAACCAAAACCAGCATTCTCTTCCTAACCTTCGACAAGCAGGGTGTAGCTCTACTTGTACAATTCAGTGCCCATATTGTCCATTTCAGAAGCTCAAACTGAAGGCCACTTACTACCGCACATACCTTTGGAAGCCCAATAGCTTGAATTTTTCATTGCTGAAAATGCCAATAATTCTTTCATAAATGTCCATTTCGCCACGTATTCGAAAGCCACAACCATTCAGCTGGGTTGGGATGAGCGGATGGATGCGATACGTTTTGGAAAACTGATGGCCCCGTGCATTGCAAGTGGCAGTCAATATGTGAGTAGCAGCCTCAAACACCACCAGGTGAGGTGAAAAGTATATGAAGAGTATGGTGGTGAGCAGACATTTTTATGGGCATCAATTCAAGTCGAACAACGCTATGCCAATTTTTTTTTGGACGAGTGAAAAAACAAAACAAAAATGTCTGAACGAAAAATAATTTCATATACCCTTAACACAAGAAATATTTTCACGAAGGTAGACAATCAGAGAGTTTGTGATTTTTTGTTATTGATCAACATTTACGCATTTTGATCTCCGGAACTCCTGGATGCCTTGAGTTCAAGTTTAAGGAAAATCGTAGCAATTACTTATATAGGGTGATTTTTTAAGATCTATAGGAAAGTTTTTCAAAAAAACACACGTAAAATTCAGAAAAATGCATGAAATTTTTATTTAAATCGATAGTACAGTCCATATAATTTAATGTTTGAAGATTATTTCATGCAAATGTTGACCACGACTGCGCTTCAAGTGGTCCATCCGCTTAGTCCAATTTTGGGATACTCTTTCCAATGTCTCGGCCGGTATCTCACATATAAATGCTTTAATGTTGTCTTCCAATCCGTTAATTGAAGCAGGCTTGTCTGAGTAGACATGGGCTTTAACATAGCCCCACAAAAAATGATCTAAAGGCGTTATATCGCACGATCTGGGTGGCCAATTGACAGGTCCCGAACGTGAAATAAAATGTTCACCGAACTCGCCTCTCAACAAGTCCATTGTTCCGCGTGCTGTGTGGCATGTGGTACCGTCTTGCTGAAACCACATGTCATGCAAGTCAAGCTCTTGCATTTTGGGTAAAAAAAAGTTGGATATCATTTCACGGTAGCGCTCATCATTCACAGTTACGTTACCATTCGCAGCATTTTCGAAGAAGTACAGTCCAATGATACCTCCAACCCATAAACCGCACCAAACTGTGACCTTTTCTGGATACATTGGTAGCTCTTGGAATTCTTCTGGCTGATCTTCACTCCAAAATCGACAATTCTGCTTATTTACGTACCCATTGATTTGCAAGCTTTGTTCGTTTGTAAGACGATTCATGGTTAAATTATAGACCAAACTGAAGATGTTTGACAGTGAAACAAAACACGAAACGTGCGTTAGCTGTTTAAACCAACTGTTTAAAAAGATAGGAGCTAAAAAATCATTCTTTACATATAATTGCCTCTTACACACTTTCGAAAAATTCAGAGAAAAACTGTACTGTAATATACAAACTATGGGGGTCTTCACACCTAGCCGTTGTTTCGTTACTTGTCAGTTTTACGCATATTTTGTTTTTCTAAATCCAACGAAAGCGTCTAAGCGCCAAGTAACGAAGCGCCGCAGTGACAGGCTTGGCAGTTTGATCGGTAGTTGGCAAAATAACAATCGGCTGTTTGACAATTAGCATTTGATGGTCAGGCGTGCAGTTTAAATTTGAAAATCAAATATTTGATATTTCAAGGATATTTTCTTCCAGTGGATGAAACGAAACTAATTCACAAGCATCAGAAATTTGTAATTTATTCATATTGATTGTTAGCCCATTTTTGCTTTCTCGCTATATTTCGGCATTTTTAATTCTTTTTTTTTGTACAAGGTGGCGCAAAATTAATCAACCTATCGGAAGATTTATAAATTTTGCAAATGCCATCGTACGTCATTAATACTCGTCATCTGTGAACTAGACAGGTGCAGTATACAAACAGACAAGCACTAGACCACGTAAAGCTCAAACGAAAGATTTCCATCACTCAAAATTATTTATTTCTTATTCAGTATAAAAGTTCTTTGCGGCCTCGGTAGTCTAGCGTATGCGCACTATCCTCCCATCCCAGAGGTTGTGGGTTTGAAACCCACGTAAAGCATGGTTCTCGCACTTTTCCAAACTTACCTACTTCCCTAGTTTCTAAACAACAAAAAAAAAAAAATTCATTCCTCAACCCCAAAAACCGTATCCTTCCAGTAAGGACTCCCGCACAAAAGTCAGCGCATGACTTGCATTGTGGCTGCTAAAAAAAAACGAGCAAAAGAACCAAAAATAAGGCACAGTTACACATTGCATCAATTAAGCTAGCAAGAGGGTGCGAGCAATCGCGGTAATAGCGCAGACACACCAAAATTTAGCGAAGTCCTCAACCACCTGTATGATCCTTCTTACAGAAAAATATAAAACACAGATGGCGCTCTAAACAGTTAGAAGGCGTTGTTCTTAAGCAACGACAGGTGGACACTCCCATTACTTAGGACTGGTAGCGGCAGGCTAATCACCTACCCTGCCAGGAAGCTGAAATAGATTAACGAAACCAGCGCAAGACTGAGTCTTGACGAGGCCCTATGCTCCCGAGTGAAGTGAACAAGGAAAAAACAAAACAAAAAAATTAAAGTTATTCAAAAACAAATGTGGATGATTAATTTTGTCTGTCGCCGGTGCGAAAGAGTAAACCAAACCACACTAACACAAATAAGTCAAAAAGGTCATTCATAGCAACAACCATTTACTGAACTGCCAACAAGCAACAGCCAAAGTAATGGAATTGCTGTATGTACCCCTTATGTTGGTCAAACAGACTAGTGTTAGTATTTTAGGATTAAAAATGTCTTACTGTATTTTTGATGAATATAAAAGTAGTTGCAAAAGTAAGCAAATAAATAACTTAGACCAGGATCAGCAACCGTCTAAGTCGGAAGAGTCAAAAAAAAAACATTTTACAAAATTTCAAAGAGCAACAAAATCTTTTCTTGCCAACAATAAGTAGTACTCGTATGAATAAAACTTTTTGATAAAAAAATTTTATTTTTTTTCATAATAAAATATATCTATTTATTCATATGTAAACAGTAGTAGTATTTCTCACACCAAATTATAAGTAAATAATATACATAGGTATATGTATATGGCATTATTTGATAATAGCTTAATATTTAAGTAAGTAGTTGAAAGAGTGAAACATTTCCTTACATCGCTATCTTGCACTTAGACAAAAAATAATTGAGCAAACAAATTCAATGGGAGCGATGGCCTTGTATGATTTTAGAACGTTTGGATAAATTTGGCACATAACTTCTTGTTTTAAGTTTCACACACGACTATAAATTTTCATTTGTTAATTGGCTTCTTACTTTACTTTTAATTATATTCATGCAAAACAACGCTTGCTCGCGCGAATATGTCGATCCGAAGATAGTCAGCACTCCAAGTGCCAACTTCTTCACCTCACTGTAGCAATCTGGAAGACTATTCCTTACATCGAATATAAGTGCCTCAACACGCGCTATTTCTTTTACAGCTGCCCACTTTTGTAGCTTTAGGTACATAAATATCTAGCTTTTTAACTCTGTAAATTTTCCACTCCACAAAGTTTTACTTTTCAAACTCGATCACTTTTATTTCTAGAGATCCAGTATCAACTCCAAAAGGCTCAATGTGAACTTCGTTGCTATTTGTTTTAAGAGGATTAACTATGAATGCTAGAGCAGTTTTGTTGGTTCTGAATTGCTAAAATCTATTATATCAGGAATTTAATCTTTAATATTTTTTACTATATAACTGTTCTGAAGTGATTCACGCCAACAGTGGCACGGATTTCATCGCTATATTGCTTTAGAACTTGAACATGAAGTAATTTACCGCTCGGAATATCTTTTGCAAAAAGAAACAATTTTTCTTCAAAACAAACCAATTCTTCTACTAAATCTATCTAAGCAATTTTTCTGAAAAATACAAGGAGTGCATGTTATGAGCAACATTATGCCATCGGCTCCACCAAGAGAGACGTGTGGTCAAGTTTTTCACTGCATACTGAACTAGACCATTTCCCATTTCTTCTGGGGAAGAATACCTTTCACTACTGTTTTGAATTGTTATTAAGGGTATATTCGGAGCCCTGTGACTCATATACGTTTCGAATCGTAGCAATAACATTCACTTTCACTTATACAGATGTTTTGTTCTTTCGTTTTGTTTTCACAGTCATCAGCGGTCATATATTTCAGTAAGCTTTGCCGCATTGCAATCTCTTAGGCGACAAGCTTGTCGGGAACTGTACAGTTGCATACAAAATGTACACCGAGTCAGACTGCTGTCCACCCAACTATTAATTTCACTACTCTTTCAAACACACACATATGTCCCTACATACATCTGTAAATCATATTTCAGAATATTCGTATATGACTTCGCTCTGCTTTCCGCAATCTAAAGCGTAATTTATCATTTTTCACCTTAGTTGCAGCAGAAAAAATGCTCTTTCACTCGTGCGGTGGAGCTGTCACAAACGTTTTTCCACAAATTTATTGGGACTTTTTTATCAGTGCCGAAAAATATATGACCGATACATTGTTTGTTCGCTGGTTTTTTTTGTGTAGCACAGGAAATGAAAGCATAATGGCAAACTTGTTCAAAATTTATGCTTCTTTCTAGTCAAAAATAAAATAAAGAGTTGAACAATATTGGAGGGGAAAAACTGAGCGTGGTTGGTGTGCTTTTTAGATTATATTCGTCCTAACTATAAGATAAATTTACATGAAACAAGAGTATGAAGTTTGAATTAGAAACCTTTGAAATTAATGCAAAGATAAATTTGGGCTGGACAGAGCCTGTTTTTCAAGATATTTTTTTTAATGTTTAACATCACCTCTTATACAACCGAATTGGTTCCATTTTTGAACAAAGTCACTAATTTTAATAGGCAATAGGTAAAAGCTTTGGACATTTTCTAACCTTTTTGGTTAAAGATAACCCCTTTTCAGATAAATTTTTTTAGCGAAGTCACTCCTTTTTCGACTCCTGGGGGACTCCTTTCTTCGACAACCTGGGGCAGTGCGCCAACCTGAATCCCATCAATATTTTCCACTACATCAACTGCTCTGGCTAAATATGTTAGTCTGTCTTATATGAAAGGCAATATGTGTACCAAGTTTTATTAAGATATCTAAACATCTACGAGGGTTATTTGAAAAGTCCGTGCAAAGAGGTTGTGTTTAGTTAGTAACATCCTTGCAATAAAGCACACACCAAGTTTTAGTCAGATCGGTCAATTCTTTGTGATTGGCATTCGTTTGAATCGAGAAATCGCGTTATTTTATTTTTCCATCACGACAACGCACCAGCTCACGCCTCAGTAGTTGTGACTGCAAAATTAATGAAAATAGGGTTCCAACTCCTTTCACATTCCCCCTATTGTCCAGACTTGCCTCCCTCGGATCACTCGGACTACTATTTGTTCGTCAAATTGAAGAAATGTTTGGAGGGAAAAATATTTTATTCAAACCAGGAGGTGATTGCAGAAATGACTTAACAAATCCTATTTCCGAAAGGGGCGGAAGGGGCGAGAACAGCTTTGGGCGAAGTGTATTAGCGTAGCCAAACACTTAAGTATTTTTTATTTTTGCACGAACTTTTCTAAGGACCCTCTTATTTTGTGGGAAGTGAATTGACTTATTTCAGATTTGAACTAATTTCAAAGTTAGTAAGGTAAAATGCAACGATTTACCATGCTTTATAGAGTGTTATGAAGTAGTTTTAGGTATAAGTATTTACATTTACTTAACAATGGGCGATACAGCGATCCCCACAACGAGTTTTCATTGAAAAAATCCACATAACTTGGGGCACATAATAGCACATACCTATTATGAATCTATATGCGTAAATTCTGTATACACAACCGAGATCTAGTGGTCCAACCGTTTTTCGGGGGGGTCCGTTCATAGTTCTTGAAAACACAGTAAAATAATAACGAAAATGGCTTATTTACTTTTCAAAATATTCTCCTTGGAAGTCAATAAACTTGTGCATTGGTTTGAACCAATTTCCAAAGCACTTTTGCCACTCATCACTTTTGTCACTCCAAAACGAGCGGTTTAAAGACTTCAACAGGTTCTTCAGGTGTTTAAAGCACCTTGACCTCGCATTTTAATTTTTGATGGTCGGGAAGAAAAAGAAATCAGAAATCATTGAGTGTCAAATCAAGGCTGTAGGGTGGATGACCCATTAATTAGATATTTTGAGTGCTCAAAAACTCTCTTGTGTGAGCCGATGCGAGAGAGCTCACATTGGCTTGGTGAAGGTGGTAAATGATGATCCGTCTTCAGCGGTTGGGTTTACTCCGGAAAATTCTGCCAAAAGAATTATTGTGCACTACTCAGAATTGACCACTTTAAATTTCTCTAGTGGTACAGTTGCGACATGCCCAGATTTTCCGAAAAAGCAGGTGATCATTTGCTTGGAGATACTTTTCCGCGAACAACTTTTGTTGGATTAAGCTCACCTTGGAACACCCATACTGTCGATTGTTTGCTTTGAATGCTGAATTTCTTCAACATGGGTGCATTTGGGCAATCGTCAATGTACGCTGCTAATGCCCAAGAATGCATCTACCTCAAGATATGTCACATGACGATTTTACGTTATCCGTGGACGCACAGCATCGATTGTTTCTTGCACAACAACCGTTTTTGGACGGCCTCAAGAGATTCATCCTGCAAGGATCGACGACCACGTTGGAACTCGTTGTAACAGTGCTTCACAGAGGCTAAGTGTGGTGATTCAATGCCAAAAGTCGAAGTAAGTTGATCAATGCACTGCTGCCTCGATTACTCGTATCTACTCGAAAATCATAATAAATCATCGCACGAATATTTTCACGAGTTAATTCCATTGTAAAAGAACAAATGAAGGAGTAAAACAAAAGGAGTGAAGATGTTATATGTAAATTTACGCTATAAAAATTCTATAAAAATATCGAAATACAGCTCATCACACCACACTAGATGGTCAAATGCGTAAAATATAAATGGCAATCCTCGTAAGTGCCATCTACCGAAACGAGGATGGTGATAAATAAAGGGTTCTCCAATAAGAGGTGTTATTTTGATATTCAAAGAAAATGCTATTTTTTAATATAAATGATCGGATGTTTATTTCATTATAAAGAGGAAGGTATGCCGTTAATAGTGGGAAATAACGTAAGGCAAATGACCACCACGACCACGCTTACAAGACAATATCCTATTTATGAAAATTTCCATAACCGAATTGCAAAATGGCTGCCTTATGTCCTTGATAGCCTCACCAATTCCATCTTTGAGGTCTTGAATCGACCCTGGGCTTCCCGTAAAAGCATAATAGTCACGTTGCTTGTGTGCCACGTAGCGCCGTCTTGTTGAAAATAAACCTTGTCCATTTATGTATGTATTTAGTTTAAATTTAGATTCATTGCAAGAGACTCCTTATTTCTTTGGCTTCATCTATTGGCTGTATGTGGCCGAACTTTTTAGGTCACCCAATATAGCAGTGATTATAAAGCAAAATCTGCATGGCTGACTCACATTTGTGAGTCCATGTGTTGACCCAGTGAACAGATTAGCTCATATTTATTTACAAATATGGGAAACAAGAGCTTAAGTGATAAAAAACTCAGAGTCTTACAAGAACTTAATCTATCACTAATCTAATCTTTTTTAGTAACGTCGTTTCCATATATAGTGTGGATATGTGGATACATTATAAAAATAATATAAAATTGGACTTACATCCTTTGACCGAGCAGGAACTCCAATTTTTGGAGTGCGTCTTGACGTTGTTCCATAGATGGAAGACCTGCAGAGCCGCTTTCGAAATACAGGTGATTTTTTATGAGCAGATAGCCTGATATAGCCTGTCGAGAGGCGACCGCTATTAGAAAAAAACTTTTTCTATTATTGGTGTTTCATGCTCGAGGTTTCGAGCTCGGGCGTTACCGAATGGTTGTCAAGAACCTGCCCATCCGGCTGCACCGGCTACCATGTGCATTAATTGGAAATTTTGAATCTTTTTTAAAGTTTTTAGGAAGTAAAACTGCCATTTTCGCTTGATACTAAATGAGGTTTCAATAAACGAGAAGTATCGGAAAATGATCGCGAGGCTTCACTTATTGAACTGGTTTAATCTTATAAGAATTTTTACTCGAAATTCGCCACAATTTAGTCTGTGGGATCGATTGATTTGATTGAAACACTTGCGACTGTAATATGTTCGGAACTTGAGCTGCTCCGTTGTTTCACGGGAATAGGAATATTCAATCGTGAAAATGTCGACTTTAATTTATCCATTAGTGCATGAGAAACCTGTCTCTTGGGACGATGAGCGAAATTTGGGGTAAGTGATCTTAAAGTGGGCTTCATCAGTTCAGCGTCCCGGTAGTAATTTGTATATAATTCTCTTAATTCCTAAAAGATATCTTGAAATTGCTAAATCATAGTTGAGTACAGCATTTTTGGGTCACTATTTAAAAGCCTGTTAGTAGTGCATCGGTTACTCCTTGGTTCTCTAATTTGGTTTTGTTCCAATAAGAATTCTGGAGTTTCATATCAAAAAATCTTTGTTATGGTATCTCTGGAATGGGTCGTTTTAAACAATTAATAGAGAAATACCTTCTCCACTCAAACTTAGGCAAGAAATTATATTTCGCTTTCGAAAATTGTGCATGCAGTTGTCATTTTATTGGATAGATCATTGCTTAGGGGCTAAAAAACTATTTGACCCTCCATTGAATTCGAAAGGCACATATATGGCACTCGAGATTTTCTTGGCTGCAAATTAATGCGCTGCATGCGCTTAGATTAGTTACACCACAGTGCGTTAACATTTCAGCACCGTCGTCTGTAAAATCTTGCAACAGTTACCAACGTGGTACAAACATTCCAATACATCCGAATGTTTATTTACAACCACTAATATCAGGTATTTACTTACCTTCAGCACTTGTGTACTGCTTACAGGAAATATTGCCATGTCACAGCTAACGATAAATGTTAGTAAGTCCCAAGGCAACAACTAAAATACACGCTCTGTTGATAGGACAACAACAGCAACAATGGTAGCAATAACAACAAGAGTCATCAACAACTTGCAATGCAATGCTCAACAATATTTCAAAGTAGCAATGTGCGAATGCGTGGCAACCAACCACATCAGTAACACCATCAGCAACATATGCGTGGCGTGACAATCGCGCCATCGCAAATCACATTAATGCAACCGTGCAGCAAATGCATGCAATACGCTTGACTAATTGCAAAAATGTCATGTGGCAGCAACGCAAGGTGGCGGTGGCAGCGACTGGGGCCGCCTGTGCTAGGGGTTGCGATTATAAGTGTTCTGAAGGGATACACTGAGAAGAGGCAAGTGAGTGGTTCATGTTGGTGCCTTACCAAGTGCGAATTGCAATTAGTGACAAACGATTTGTGAGGTCTTTGCAGTAGAAAAATTAATATGCACATGAATTGCACTTTAAAACTGCTACAAATTCCTACAGTGGTATGAGAAGCGAACAAATTTACTGAAAATTATTACAATCAAATAATTTAACACAAATAATCGCATCTATAATGTCTGTTGAAGAAAAGAAAAATTAATAAAATAAATAAATATTGCCGAGTAAATGGCTTTCTAAGCGATGACAACAAAATGAATGATAGTAGAGTAAGATCGGGTATTGTGGGATATTCGGGTAATGTGGTCAACGTCTGTATTTTTCATAACAACGAACATGCACTAGAAAGATTGCTTATGAACTTCAAAATTCATACAACGGATGTTTTACGCTGCTCGCCTTTTGAATTGGACTCTTTGCTGATGAGCAGTTGATCAAAATGTTTTATGAATTGTAATATTAATGGTATTTTTTAGCAAGTAATTATTTTTGGAGTATGAAAGTTCAGATAGAATTATTAAACTATTAGCATTTTTTAATGCGGTAAGAAACTCTTTTTACATTATTTAAACAAAAGTTTGTAATACTTTTTTCTTGTAAGTAGTCTAGTCAGCGTCGGGAATTGTGTACTCGTAGCCCACATTACTCCCTTAGTACTTTCCTAATTCTCATTAATTTTCCTGTTATGTATTTCACAACTATACATATTTAGACTAGCCAAATGGAAACATAAGGAAACGGGACTCAGGTATGATGCAAAAAGCCATTGTAGATGTTAGGAATGAGGAGATGGGCACACTTTTTGCATCAAAGACTTTTTTTGTGCCGCGTTTTACAATGCAAAGAATGGCAAGGAGTAATGCAACCCTTGCCTGCTTTTAAAAACCCCACCTGGACGTAAGCCAATACTGGACGAAGCCACAGAAAAAGGCCTTGTAAAATATACATTAGAAATGGAATCAAAACTTTGCGGCCTCACAAGACACGATATTCGTTCCCTGGCGTTTCAAATGGTGGAAAGAAATAAAGTGCCAAACAAATTTTCGGTCCTTAAATGTGCAGGGAAAGGTTGGCTGCATGGATTCCTGCGCAGGCACAAAAAATTAGTTTAGTTTTCGCTTTCCAACGGGACGTCTTTTTATATAGCAATGGGTTTCACAAAGGAAAATGAAAAGAAGTTTTTCGATTTACTTGAGCAATAGTATGAGAAACACAAATTTCCACCATCTGCTATACAGAATGTGGATTTGTATTTACCTAAGTTTAATCTTTTTTTTTCAAATAGTCTCTTGGTCATTAATTAAATTTAAAAAATATATATGAATAAATTCATTAACTTATCATGAACTCTTAGAATTGTTTTCGGTGATTTTATCTAGTGGCCCACTTTACCCGAATACCCTGGGCCACATTACCCACCATTTTTCTTTTCATCAATTTTTAAGGTGGTTTCAGTTTTTCTATATTATCAAATGTCTCGATAGTCTCTGCCGTGTAGCAATGAGTCAGCAGCATTGGGTTGGAATAGAATGGAAAAGCATTTAATTGTGTGTGTCTATTTGTTTGCATATGTATGTGCACATGTATTATAGCAGTATATAAGTAAAGGCGCTTATTTATTGACTATTCAATATCTTAGAGACAGGAGCGCCTGTCATGACAGGTATGAAAATAGCTTTTGGTGAGCTAATGCGCCTTAATGTAGGCTAAGCGTAGAGGAATTTCCTAAATATTCGATAGACTTCAGCCCCCTAGAAAGGTTGCTGTCAAATTAAACGCTCAGGAGTGATAAGGCAGAACTGCTCGCTATACAGTCCTGACGGTACATCAGCTGTTAGCTGCTGACCGCCAATCGCGTCTAACATACGCTCAAGCCATCCTTAATCACCACTAAGAGGAAGATGATTTTTCAAGCAAGATCGCCTGATGTGACCGCTCCAGACTTCTTTTTGTGGGACTTTTTGAAGTCGCGGGTTTATGTCAACAAGCCTCAGACTCTTGCAGCTCTTAAAGACAATATCCATCAAGAATGTGAGGACCTATCGCCGGAAGATTTGGCCAAAGTGATGGAAAATGCCATAAAAAGGGCTCAAATGGCAATAAACTGTGGCGGCGGCCATTTACATGACATCATATTCTCGACTTGATGTAAAAAAAATTGAAAGACCAAATAAAAATAATCCACAAGAAGAATCAAAGTTTTTGATTTTTTTTTTAAATTACAGCCAAAAAACATCGCAAGGTTACTTTTGCGCCACCTTGTAAAACCATAGTTCGACCGGTGCTGTGTAATGGAGCTGAAACATGGACGTTGATGAAAAAGATAAGAAAAAACTGCAAACATTTCAAAGGAAAGTTCTAAGAAAAATATGTGGCACAGTCAGAATTGAATAAGTCGATGGGCGTATACGATAGAATGATGAACTGGACGAACTTATTAAAGGCGAACATGTATGTTAGTACGTTTAATTAAAGAGCAACGAATACAATGGCTAGGCCACTTTATAAGAATGGGCAGTTCAAGAGTACGAAGTAATATTCTGGAGGCGAATGTATATACAAATAAAGCTTGAGGAGGACCAAGATCGAGGTTGATAGATGAAGTGAAAGAAGACCTGGAACAGCTTCATCTAAAGAACTGCAAGGAAGCAGCAATGGATAGAGCAACATGAAGGTTAAAAATGAAAATATTTACTAATATAAAAATACGGACGCAATACAGCACACGCGGTTGCTATTATGAGCGTCGTAACGCGTATATTACACAGACGTACTAACATACACACAAACATTCGTAGGACGCTTGGTCTAAGCAAGTAATAGGCAGTGTAGTATACATCCTACAATACTCACTATACTAGCGTGGCTCAGCAGTACGCAGCCACACACATATACGTATATCAACATATAACGCTTCGTAGTGTCGCTTTTTCTTTTCATCGAGTCTCAAATCACTCCCAACGATTTTAAACAAGTTTTCACTTCAAAAAAAACAAAAGTATCCAAATATTTTGTTCTAACTCAAGTGTTGAACAACATTTATTTCACACAGATATTTTGGCAAACTTGTATAGATTCCAAAAATTAATATTTCCCGTACACAACTGAACTGGAATTCCCTTCATAGTTTAATAGATCACTCAAATTATCTTCAGCCCTTGATGGCCCTTGTATACCTCGCCTTCTTGCTGCTAAAACAGTTCTCTTCCTGCCTCCAGCTGGTCCTTCATCGAATACTTTCAGAGCCGGGGCGTTTATATCCATTCAGGCGACATGACCCTGTCAACGCAGCCGCTGGATGCCCCTGCACTATGTAGCCGCAAAGCTCATACAGCTCATTGTTCCATCGCTATGATACTCGCCGTTACCAACGTGCAGAAGTCCAAAAATCTTCTGCAGAATCTTTCTCTCAAACTCTCCAAGGACGCCTCATCGGATGTTGTCATCGTCGTCTAGCTTGAAAAAGTTTACCTCTTGGAGTTAAAATCTTTAGGGGTTTTGGTACATTCACCCAATGTCATCGTTATGCAAAGAAGTTTTCCGAGTTCCAGGCCTCAACTATTAATTCTCAAAAGAATATTAGATTACAGATTCTAAAACAAAACTAATTCAGGATGTCCGGTGGCAGATTTAGAAGATGAAAGTGAAATTAAAAAAGAGTTACTTATGATAAAAATGTATTTCAATAGCAATTAGAATAATATATTAAGTGCGATTTTATTTTTTAAATATTATTTAATCTAAATGTTGAACATTATGTCGTATACACTCTTGGAATCTGGTCTCCGAACTACTCGCTGGAGAAGTGCTATCGCGATGCCATTAATCTCGCGACCTATACTTCCTTTTAGTGCTGAGATATTCACTGGGTTTGTTTCATATACTTTACTTTTCGGATGCCCCCACATAAAAAAGTCTGGGTGTAAGATCGGGTGACCTGGGTTGCCAGAAGTTGTCACCGAAACGGTTTATCAGTTTGTTAGGGAAGAATTACGCAGTATAGCCATGGTCTCTTTGGGCGTGGCACCATCTTGCTGAAACCATGTGTGTGTATTGAAGCTCCCTCATTTCTCATTATTGGCAGAATATATGTAGTCGTTCAGTAAGCGGCTATAAGATACACCGTCCACAGAAATTGATTGACCTCGACGATTTAAAAAAAAGTTGGTCCAATTATTTCACTGCTTGATAATTCACACCAAACCATCCAAACAAATGTTGGTACTGTAAGGTGACTGTTGATATTTTAACAGTGAGCTCTAAGTGACCAGTAATGGCGATTTTACACTTACATTTCCATTTAAATGGCAATGGCTTCATCACCCCAAAAAATAGTGTGCACGAAATCCAGCAGAAATTTTTGCGAACATTGTAATCGTTTGACTGGAACTCTTATGCGATTTAAATGTTGGAGGGTTGAAGTCTAAGATCATTCCTCAATATTTCATGAACAATTTTCACGAAAATTGTAATCGTTACACTTAATCGCCTGCGCGATTTGAATTTTGAAGCGTTGAAGTTTAAGATCCTCAATGTTTCATGCCCAATAGTTTGAGAAAGCTCCAGGGCAACCGCGCTCTTGCGCTCAGACTAACGTGGATTATCGTGCAAACTTTTAGCGACGAACTCAATATTTCCATTTGTTCTCGATGTCCAGCTTAGCCTCAGTCATGGGCTGTTTACCACTGAACTTGTTTCCCGGAACCTTCGCACCCATGAACAAATCAAATCTTCACTTGGGGCATCACGTAAACGTCGAATATTGTAATGTGAACAAAATTTGCGATGCGCAATTGCACAGAAATTAATGGTCTCTAAATATGTTTTGAGTGCGGACGCACGCTGTTCCCCGCCCACTGCCACATAGTGACTAAATAACTCGCACGAATAAAGAAGTTATCGCTCAGCGATTAGGAGACACTTTAAATTTAAAACCTATTAGTGCCACCTGTACTAAGAATTAATTAAGTGAAAGGAAAATTTATATTCAAAATAGTGCCTTAATTATGTGAGCGCAAGTGTATGTATTTGGGCGCCATTACAACGCCCGTGAATTACACGCAATTCGAGAAATGCAAACAGCTGAAGGGTTTCAATTATGAAACACCTCATACTTACGTACATTTTGTTTGTTGTTTCAACGGAGTACATACTATTGTTAAAAAAAAAATCAAATCAAATTGTTTTGCAAATAACTGTAATATGTTGCACTGTGCAACATATTTATCAGCTCTTGAAGGCAACGCCAGCAGCAACGCATATTTCTTAAAAAAATTTGCACGCTTCACAAATTAATTTTTTACACATTTTCCACGCTTTTCTGCTTATTTTTTTTGCCTTGATTTGTATGCCTATATGTGGGTACAACATACACCAACTTCCACTAAAGTAAACATTTTTTTAATTGCCCGAACTACCGCATTGGCTGCTTATGACATTTTAATAAGCAAAGGGTGCAGGTTATGTGCTGCCCGTTGCATAAAGTCAGTTGCACGTTTGTGTCAATCAAAAAGTTCATTGAGCGTGCATTTAATGCTAGATGCGTTTTTATTCTTTGATTTGCTTTGACTTTTGCATGACTGAAAAAACGCTGCATGTCTACATCTCACTTGTGTCAATACAAATGTTCCATGTGACTTGTGGCAAGGTACATATGCAGTGTATTTTGCAATGCAATGGCTCATTTTCTGTTTTTTGAGTTTTTTTCACCTTCGAATATGTCTGCTTATCATGTTCGCTTTCCACCAACACCCTCCCTTATCTCTTCTGCGGCTTTTGTTTATGCAAAGTTCAAGCAGTGGGTGGTTTCGACACTTCTTTTTTATCGTTGGATTGCAGCCGTCCATTCAGCGACACGAAGTGATGTATGCTTTTGTCGCCTGTCAGCGCTTCCTGCTGTATTGCGCTTATTTTTCCATTATACAGAAATAAATAATGACCCGACGCTCGCAATATGAATGTGAGTATTTACCGGCAGTTTGACACTGTCAGTTGCATTTGACAGCGTGTGCTTGCCGTTGCATGGATTAAATCACTGGCTGTTGGATTGGTGTTCGTATTTTGCATGCAAATGGGCTCGGCTTTTAGTAATAAATTAGAGGATAGAATGTAAAATACCGAGTAGTACTAGAAAAGTATTATTTTAATTTAAATATTGCCGCGAAGCTTAGGCTAAATTATAATAGATTGGATGGTTGTCCCAAGGAGAGGGCCCCTCTGAAGGTGATTCTAATTCGTTCTTTGGGGTGTGGATATGGAAAGTAGTTAAGAAGTGAGTGATAAAACATGTAAGCTCACTCAAGCACCTCCGGCTCTAGTTTCGCCAGAAAGAAGAAGGTAAATGCTCCCTGAGTTGACTCGGGGCACATTTTTCCAAGAGAAGGCCAGAGAAACCTCTCTTTCCTGTCTAATCAGCTCATCTTTTTCATTAATCTCTTTACGAAATGGTGGAGAAGAATGTGCTTGGACGCAACATAATTGTATGTTAGTCAGGTATCGCGGAGATACACCCGTTTCCTCGAAATCTGCACTACACTTAGATATTATGTAAGCAAATCGTGATCTTTAGAAACCTATATGAACTAAGTAATTAGGCTGTACATTATTATGTACAGTTGGTCAAGGAAGTGTTTTGACATCTACTAATCTATTGAAATTCAGACATATTACTTAAGAAAATGTGTATTTTTTTATGGTTTCGTAGTCTACTTCTTATAATACGAATCAATTTTTGAGCATCGTACTCCTGGGGTATCTTGTGCCATTGCTCTAAAATAACTTTTTCAACTCTGCTCAACCTTTTCAGTGTTTTTTTGAACTTTTTTCTTCAAATATATCCCTAAATCTTACCAAGCTTTGAGCTGTGTATCCAATACTTTACTGCAATAAAAAAGCCACTTTCTTACATGGTCAGTTGTATTTTTTGGATTGTTGTCCTGGTAGAATTCAAACTGAGGTTTGTTGTCAACCATGAAGTCGAATTTTATTGCATTATTTGTTATATGGCGTTGCAGAATATTCAAATATGGAATATGCACCTTATCTTCTATAAACATCAAATCACCCATTCCCCTGCTGGATATGCATCCTACACCATGACTGAAAGTTTACATCAGTTTAGTCTCAATGCAGAATATCACATCATCTCAGTAGCTATCTGGCTAAGGTTGGTACGTTCTAGCGAAAGATAACCGATTTTTGATATGCGGTGCAGAGACCAACTCGTGAAGTATAATTGTGCGGATTGTGTCATGAGAAACTTCGACCCCACACACATCTCTAAGCTCACTAGATTATTATAGATCGAATGAGACACCTCAAACGATGTCCGCTTTCCAGGCATTTGACGTAGGATTTGATATTTTGATCCATGAATCACTTTTACGATCATGATAAAAAACTTAATAATAATGTTGATGCAAGTAGGCCAGAGTTTGAACCAGGAATAAAAGAGTTGGTAGTACCTTCTTTGCCTTCACTAATGTTCTGTTTGCAGCAATCATTAAATCCTTAAATTAACTGAGAGTCGGAACTAACATAGTAAGATTTATTTACTGCATGCAATAGGCGTCTTTTCAGCCCTCACTTTGATATGAACCAAAAAAATATATCAATTTAAAATTCAATACAGGAAAAATTTGCCTTGCAACCAAATCATTTGAGTAAAATTTAGTTTTTTAACGATATCAACGTAAGCCGGTGTTTATCCTTTGTTGTTAAATTTTTTATTTTCAACTGGAATAAAAATTAATGTCGTTTGTACATATGTATCTATGCGTGTATTAAAATGGCCCTGAACATCCATAAGAAAAAAGAAATTCTAAAAAAAAACATTTACCCAGAGCATGCTGAAGTACGATTCACCGTTCAGTTCGAGACTCATGACTGGTTTTGGCATTTTTGCCATTATACGAAAATATGATTTTTGTCCAAAATATACATACATACCTACATGCGATTTCCCAGCGAAGGCATAAAAAAGTTATAATGAAAATCTATATATCAGCTACTTTTTAGCTGAATGAGAACTATCGATATCGATAACTATGGTTTGATAGCTGATAATGCTGTTTTGACATATCTATTTAGTAAGGCTTTGTAAGCCATCATGAATTATTCAATGCCAGAACAACGCTTCAAAATTCAGGAAATTTGCTTTGAAAAAAAAAAATAACTCTGCAACTGCCGTTAGAGTGAATGACGAGTACTGTCGAGTCACGCTGACTAAATTTTAATTTCCAAAAATTAATCAGCTGAGCATCAATTAACTTTTTTGATATAGCATTGCCGCCAATCTAAAAATAGTACTTAACTACTGCGACATTTTAAGACGGAAATGAAACGAAGCGTGTTTAGAAATAACTTAATTCAACACAATGTTTGAGCAGGTGTCCCACTTTAATAACAACTGTTATTTTATATTTAAGTAACCCTAACTTAAAAAAAACATGTTACGAAAAAAATGTACCTTTCTCTAATGTATAGTATATATAGAGATTAACTGAAAAGTCTAAAAGAAGAGTATATTGTAATACAAAAACAACTAAAAACATTTAGAAATTCGCCAAGTGATATGATTTTTTTCAATAATAGTTCGATATCAAATGATGACATCTACACACTTTCGGCTAAGAGATCTAGAGATCTAAACTGATGATTGAGTACCTTAGAAATCTTAGCACACTGCGAGATTGACGTGGCCAATAAATTAGTGGGAGAACCAATTATTGAATTAAATGGCATTGCTGGCAATCTGACAATGAAGGAAGCATCAACTATCATTTTACATATGGAGGTCTGGCGCCCTTCTGCGGCTTGGGCAAGGGCTCACTATGCACTCTGACAAAATAAGAGGAACAAGATATTAACTAAATTTTTTGGCGCAATTAACCGGGTTTGAAGCACTTAGAGATTTTTGGGGCTCTTACAACCGAAAACGCTTTAAAGATTGGCTTGTATTTGCACAACTTGAGAATTGTCACGGGAATTATAAAAATATAATATTATTTGTATCTTGGATGGAGGCACAATGGGTCTTATGATTGCAACAAAATAATAATATTATAGTAATAAAACTTAGTCTGAGCCAGAGCAGGGCGTGGGCGAGTACAGTTAATACATTAATAGATATTTTCGTTTGATGAATTTCCCTGGCAAAAAGTTAATATAATTTGGCAGCTTTAAATGGAATAACTGATTGGCTTTCTTGGAATCAGTGGGTCTCTTGTCTTAAGGTTATATGAAATATTTTGCCTGTAGTCCAAGCTTTTGTACTTACCCCAAACCCACTGTGGGCACTAAAAAATGCAAATGATGTAAAAGCGATTTCTAACAACAGTTGCCCTCGTCAGAATATGGTACACCTCTGATGTGTTTCTGCAATGAAAAAGTTTCTCATAAAAAACCATCTGTCATTCGGAGATGGGATAAAGGAATAGGTCATTGCATTTGTGGAACAAAATCAAGAAGCGCACTATAAATTCGAGAAAAAGATCGGGCAAACACCCAACAAAGGATGCACGTATCAATTATCGTATATATCGTACAACATTATACAAGTAAGAGAAAGCTCTGTAACTGGCACCTCAGTTAAGTTAAGGAAGATGAGCTAGAATCTTTACTTCGCTTGAGCTTGGGCTCACTTGAATACCTTAATATACTTTGACTTATTGAATTATTCACAGCTGCTTTTGAAGTTGCAAAAGATATATTTTCTTTACGTAACTTTCCACCAACCATAAATCTAATCCTCTCGAATAGCTGCCTTCAAAGAAGCAGTGGATTGGATACTCATCAGGGCATTATTCATTAAGGGGACGTTTCAACAGGACTCGACACCGTCTCACAAAGCTCAAGTGAACCAAGATTGGCTAAAAAGCGACGTTTCGAACTTCATAACGTCCACACAATGGCTCTCAAATTCACCAGACGCGAATCTCATGGAGTATTCTCTTTGGGCAGTTTGTAAAAGCAAGGTCCCCACTAAAAGATTCACCAGTCTTGAGGCGCTAAAAGAAGTTATTGTCGGCGAGTGGGCCAAAATACCTGCAAGTCACATTCGGGCAGCTTGCGATTCGTTTCTGGACCGTCTCAAGGCCATAGTCGAGGCAAAAGGTGATCATATCGAGCAAAAGCAAATTGATTCTTAATTTTGTATTATTTTCACACATTTTTTACTTTGAACTGAATAAAAGTAATTTTCCTAACTAATTGTATGGCCTTTTTAATTGGTTACACTTCGAGTGCCGGACCCTGTAAAAGTATATTGGTGAGTATTTGACCGAAACTTTCCTCGAACTTGATATGTGCGCTATGCTACAAATGAAAGTTCCAATAACTTTATAATTCTTTTTCAGACAGGTACTCGGAGATTTGCTTTACCTGCAAACACGCATTACTCTCCTGAATTATTTCAGGCATGGATATCAGCAGTGTACGGAATTTTTTCCGTTGTCAATTAGATTATTTCTTAAGAAATTGCTCCTTTTAAGTTATTCTAAAATACGCGTATATATTACGTATATGTTTACGAAGATTCATTTGTATGTATTTAGAATTTCAGATCGTACAGCATTTTCATGCGACCACATACTACACTTATACATGCATGCATGTACTTGTATCTCTAATCCGATCCGAACTTAACCAAAGATCCCATCAGTAACACGCTCAAATTACAAACATTCAAGTGGAAAGTATAAAATAACACGAATGAAATATTGACATGAATAAAAATATTAATATGAATGCTAATAAGGAACATTATTTAAGTCACACCTTAATTTCAACACATAACCATTTTACATACATATTAGTGCTGCAATTAATATGCTGACCGTCACTAGGCTCCGTGTTGTGGCATAAATCGTATGATATACTTGTACATATGTATGTACGCGCGTACATACGATAGTTGGCTCAACGTCGCTATACATGTATAGACACACACACATACGTACTACATACTTATGTATCGTATGTAGGCTGGAAAGTAATGGTGTTTGCTTTCGTTAAGATGGTTTCAACTGATAATGTTAACTGGTCGCCGCCGCGAATTCGCGACTGTTGGCCACATTGGTCGTTGCATACGAACGCCATACAGCAAATGCCACACAGATTAGCATCAACAACATCTGTCTTTCAGGTGAAAAAAGCAAAAAAACTAAATAAAGAAAAGTCTGCAATCATACGTTCAAGCTGAAGTAACATAACGTTTTCATACACATATAGTATGTGTGTATGTATGTTTGTATGTAAAAATGTATTTACGTTGTATGGAAACGTGGCTGGAAGCACGCAAAATCGTGGCATTTATTAATTCGCAACACGAAATGTGGTGGTAGCGAGCAAACGGTGGCCAACGAGCCGACACTTCGCTCTACCTGCCTGGCTGCCTGGAAGGCAGTTTGACTGCAGATTGTTGACAACATGCAAAATGCCAAATTCATAACACAAAATAAAAGATTTTACCCTAACGTGCATAAAACAATTATAAAGAAGTGAAACAACAATAACAAATCCAATAAATAATACATAAAACATAAAACATAGCGCTGAATTAATAAGAAAAGCGTGAAAATGTAAATTCACGCTCACTCGTCTGTGGTTGACAAAATTTTGTGTGGCTTCAGGTGGCAAAAAAACCCTGACATCACACTACGAATCGCAAGTTTGCCACATGCCACGAAACTTGATAGTAGCGGTGGCGGTGTTAGCAACGCTGAGAGGCCAATGATGAGTGCGGCATGCAGTAGTAACCGAGATAGTCGAAGCGTGTATGCTGTGTCGATATATTTTTTGGGTAGCGCATGCCTCCCAGTAGACAATAACGTGATACAGAAATCTACAACATAAGAAAAAGTGCAGCATTTGATACCATCTAAGCCAATCATACGTAGTGGAAATGAAAAATATATAAAAGTATGATATCAGTGGCAATTTGGTGAAAAAATATTTTTGTAGAAAATATCAAAATGGAAAATAGTTCCAAAAGGAACAAAAGTAAAATCTTCATTATAAAATGAACTAAGGAAAAAGTTAAAAAACATTGTTGTCATCTCGAACATATTGCGCTGGCATCCCATCAGTATTTAACAATAAATCCTCTGCGGGCTCCAAAAGTATGACTTGTCGAAGTAGAATAGGTTTTAATTTACAACTACCATCGAGAGAAGAGAATCTTTTAGCATCACTTTTCTTAGAACATAATTATATTGTATTATGGGGCAAAACCATTTATATTTTTATTTGACGACTCTGAAAAACAAATTTTACCCAAAAATAAATTAAAATATTTCTCCTCAATCGTGTGAGGGGGTACTGCAATGCCGATGAAGTAGTTAGACTGAGCACCAAGCTGACCGATGAAGGAAAAAAATCGCTCACAAAATAGTCAACAACCTCTAAAGCAGCCATGAAATGCTGCACATCTCTTAACGATGCCGCTGAGTCATTTCACCAAAAAGAGACATGGGTTGCTGGCCATTGCGACATCGAGGGGAGCTGCAGGACCGATGAACTAGCGAGTCAAGCTTACTGATGAGTTCATTTACAATAACATAGGCATACATTTACAGATTTGTAAGCAACTTGTTTTTGAGAAAATTGCAGTGAATGAAAAATGGCGTAAGGAGCCCACCTGCAGAATCGCACGATAATTGTTGCCGACTCTCAATGCTAAAACTCAACTGCTGAGCCAAAACACACAATGAAGGGAACAAGGCGCCGATCGTGGTACGACTACTGTGCTCTCAGCAAATTTGACAATATCAGCTGATTTTCATGACGTCACCTGTGCATAATTGGTTGTCAGTGTGACCAGCTTACCTTTCTCGTAACATGATTTAGCATTGTTTTTTTTTCTGTTTCTCTAGCACCGTTGTTGTAGTTATTTTTTCCTGACATTTTTCTAGCCTTTTTTAATTAAAATTTCATATTTTAGTTTTAGTTCAATAATTCACTCAGTTCAATTCACCTTTACTTTTTTATAATCTTGTCCCATTGTCGGCGATGTCGATTATTGTTGGTATTTGCGATAAATCGTATTGTGTTATTTGTGTAGGGCATTTTGCTTTTTGCTTCTTTGCTTTTTCATTTTTTTTTTTGCAAGTTTGTTCTTCTTCTTCTCCTACAAGCAGCCAAATCTCTCTCTCTCTCTCTCGCAACTGCAGTGTTGCCTAGGTTTGGATATAAAAAAGCACTAAAATTACCATTTAAAGAAAAGAAAATAACGAATTTTTATTAAATTACTTAAAGCATGACAAATAACACTAGTTTACAAATTTTCTGTTTCAAAAATGGTCCTCGACCAAAAAGTGTGGTCGCTGGCCCCAAAAATGACTTTTATTTTTTTTTTTTCAAATAACGGTTTCCGAGATATTCCCAAAAAAACTGTTTTTTGTGCAATAGTGCAGTTATTACCTGCAATCTCGAAAAGATATGGCGCGCATTTCTTAGAAGTGCATAAATTTCGAAAGGCACACATATAACCTACATGACAATATATAATTCGTGTCAATGGAAGTCGTAGTTTTCCCAAACAGCTGTTGAAAGTTAAAACAAAGGCATTTTTGACGTTTTTTACTAAATTATCAAAGTTTATTAACTTTTTTCTGGAACAAAAAATTTTTTTATACCGACACCTACATTTTAAGCCTAAGTTTGTCTGAATCGACGAAAAATTGTAGAAGTTATAACATATTATGTGAATGAAGACATTTTCATCGTCTGTTGTATATACTTAAAATGTTGAAAATTTAAATTTTTTTTGAATTTATTAAATTTTTGTGAATATTGCACCAAGTGAGGAACTTGATGAAGTTTTGGTTGATTTTTAATGTTTTTATAAAAAATTAGCGAACAAAATTTAGCATGAAAAATATTACGAATGTTTTAAAGTTTAAAGTGACTTAGTTATTTGGGCACCAGCGTTGGTATATGCTTCGAAGACTCCGAAGAGCATCCAAAATGCGGTTAAAATGCTATATATATAACTCCCTCAACTTTGCTCTGATTGGCCTGAAACTTTGACATACAGCCTTCCACTAGAAGTACTATAACTCAGCTTTACTCTGATTGGCTTGAAATTTGGACGTGTAATTGCAGAACATCAGCCATTCTAAATATGCAAAAATAATGATTAACATCTTTGAGGGTCCAAAGCATGCTAATTATAGAAATTCTTTCTGATTGAATACTTTTCTTTTGAAATATCTCCTTTTCAAAATTTTCACATGACAGATTTCATCATGGTAATTTCATTCATGGTAATGTCTTCCCAATGGGATGCTTTCCCTTAAACTTCCGTCGCAAACAGATGCTGAGGCGCTCTCAAATATTTTGCTCACAACTGCCCGGCTTTAGCAATGCCTCTTGAGATTATCTTCAATAATACCTTATCCTTTGGTATTTTCGTTTATGAATGGATTTTTACTACCATCAAAAGTGGTAAAACTTTTTGAATGCATTGACATCCATTGAAAATACAAGATTTATTTTGCGGTCAAGTCATTAATCAATGCTGCACAACATGGATTTGTCTCTGCTTGTTCTATAGCTACCAATCTTGCTGTGTTTAGTAAATTCTGTGTGTCTCGTCGTCGAATGACATCAAAACGATTGCATCTATACAGATTTCTCTAAGGCATTTGACAGAGTGTCGCATAAAATTATAATTTAGAAGTTAGCTTACTTTTTTTTCTCCTCTTTTATTCAACCTTTTGGCTTATACAACTAATATTCTTCAAAATAGAACCCTTGAGCGTCAATACACCGCTGGCAGCGGTCCTTCCACTGCAGGAAACATTTTTTAAACTCATCCGCCAGAATCGCGTTCAATTCGGCTGTCACAGTTTTTTGGATCGCCTGGATGGAGTCGAAACGCCTCCCCTTCAGCTTTCTTTTCAGGCGCGGGAACAAGAAGAAGTCCGGAGGGGACAGGTCTGGGCTGTAGGGAGGGTGGGGAAGCACCGGAACTCCCATCTTGGCCAATGCAGAGGTGCAGAGGAAGGCGGTGTGCGCCGGCGCATTGTCGTGATGAAAGGTCCAATTGTTGACGAGGTCGAGTCGAACCCGGGCGACGCGGTTTTTCAGCTGAAGGAGCACTTCTTTGTAAAATGCCGCATTTACAGTGCTTTCTGGAGGTACAAACTCCTTGTGGGCGATGCTTCGAGAGTCGAAATAGATGATCAGCATGGTTGCTCCAATGATCGCTGCATTTTCGCCACTGCAAAATCCTAACACACTTTTAAAACAGCTTTCACGCGCGGAGCGATGTTGACTGCACCGTTGTTGCCAGGAACTGGGACCGGTTTCTAGTGGAAGGGGAAGGTCCAATGATCATTTTCACCTACCAGCCGATTCGGTTGATCGCTTGGCAGACGCTCCGCGCGGGAAGGCTCATTACTTTTCAATCAAACCCTGTAGCAATATTTGCTATTTAACTGGCCAGACAATCCTATACTGATATTTTCAAGTTCTATAGCTGAAAATTTTCAGCAAATTGTTTTATTCCGGGCCGTGTTGGCCAAGTATAATGACCGAAAATGAAAACAATTTGCGGTGTCATGCGTTTTCACAGAACCAACATTATTGTGGTGCATTTTAGTTGTCATTATGCGGTTCTCGAGCAGAATCGAACTCATTTCAGTAAATAGTATCCCATCTACTTATCATACATTCAGTCACTCACACCTTATTTGATGCAGATACAATCTGAATATAAAATACAAAAAAGTGTTCACTCATTTCATTGTAACGCAAAAATGAAACCACACAGAGAATTCACGCCGCAGCTTAAATTATGCAGTTAAAAAAGAGCAACTATTTATTTATAATTTTTAATGCTTTAAGATATTTAGTACTTTGTTGGGTATCCTTTATTATCAAGTACAGCTGGAAGTCTACGTGAAATCGAGTCAACCAATTGTTTTGTGTATTCTGGACTAATTTTGTGCCGCTCTTCAAATATCGCCTTTTTAAGATCAGGTTTGGTATGGATGTCATATTTTCTTATATTTGTCCTCCCAACCGACCCCTGTTAAAAAGAAACTAGAACCTAAATTGCCCTCTACTTTAAATCGTTTAATAGTTACCATACATTGTTATTCTTTTTGTACTATCTTAAAAAAACCGAATGCCTTATGTTAGCTTCGGTACGAAGTATAATGTTTTGATTCCAGATAGAGATGAACGGTTACGTCTAAAGCACTTATTAAGAGGATTTCAGCACACTTTCTATACCGACGGCCCTTAAACCACTGATGGTAGCGGATCTGGAGGGTACTTAGCTGAAGACACTAAGTATGTACTCCAACGCTACAGGAAGTCCATGCCAACTTTAATGTAGAATACTGGCTAATTGATAAAAAGTGGAGTGGCAGTAGTATTAAAATTTGTAGTGACAGTCAAGCTGCACTAAGAGACCTTGCTAATCCACGCTGTTCTTCGAAATTTGTCGCTGAATAAAAGACAAAACTACACTGTTCAAGAAAGTTTTCTTCGTTTGGGTGCCTGTACATTGAGGTATTGCAGGAAACGAGTTTACTGATAAACTGACTAATGAAAGCTCAACAAGCATACCACTAGGCCCTGAACCCTTCCTCGAATTCAATTCTGCACCGACTGCATCGATCCAACTATGGATTGATGACTTCCTGAGGTGTACTCATAGAAGTCATTGGTCTGAGTTGGACTCCAGCAGAGTAGCCAAGTGATTTGTAAAAGAACCAAACAGGAAAATAACGACCTTTCTCCTAAAACTTAGTAGAAAGGATCTGAGAGTGCTGATGGGTGCAATCACAGTGCACAACGCCTATGGTTCGCATATGGCTGTAATGGGAACCATTGACGAGGGTAGGCATCCAGCCATGAGAATGAGGACACTGCAGAGGGTTTTCTCTGTAGCTGTCCGGCGTTTTCTAGAATCAGACTTAGGCTATTGGGGTGCGATGTTCTGAGTATGGATAAAGTGTATACCGACTTATCTTCCGGACCAGTCTTACCATCCATATAAAATCTATCCTGTCAATCTATTCCTTCCACTGTAATCTATCCGAGGGTAGTACAATGGTCTTCCTGACTGCGTGCTTGGATTTGACCAATATAATCTTGAAAAATCCTAATATAGTAGTACATTTCGCACTTTCTAAAATATATCAAACGCATTCTGAAGTACAATTGACTGTTCTGAAATATAAATGACATTGAACAACTATTGGAAATTATGCAGATAGGAAATGATATTAAAAAAAAGTTTTTGAAACCTGTCGAGAATGGTATAGTGATAAATACTGTTATGCTGTTGCGCTTACTTTTAATCTAACTGTTTTTGTTTTAGTTGGTGGTGCTGGTGCTTGTTATTACCGTCGTTGCTCATTTGATTGCCACGCCTGCCGGTTTAGCACGACTGCACGACGCCACTTATCCTTCGCACACAACCACAGAGCAACCGCTAACCATAAGCCACGGCCACCTTGGCGCATGTGTCATACCACCTTCTGCCTGGCAATTCATTTTGTCTGGTTTGGTTTCAATCTAAATGCAAAACTGCAACGAAAGCACAAAGCGTAGCAATCGTGAAACGCGACGAATGAACGCAAATTTATTTATAATGTCTTTCTCTTATGCATATTTAATGACGACGTAGTCTATTGCCACAAAACCCGTACGGCTCGTACAACAAGTAGCACATTTTTCACAAACTAAGGAGTCGCCACAACTTAGAGAGTTACTATGTAGTAGCAGTCTTCATCTCTATAAGCCAATGTTGCTGCGAATAATTTTCGTTCTCGGTCACTGTGGTTGCTTGTCGCCAATTACATCAGCAACTGCCAACAGCAACACCATAAACGTCAGTCGGCATATCAACAACGTCACCAACTAACAACATTTTGTTTATCATAACGGGCACCAAAGCCGTGCACTTCTATGTTGACATGCCAATGTTATTGACTTCTTTTTTCCGCACAATTTTGCTTTCATTTATTCCAGTTATTTGGCCAGCTCTGTATGCTCATTGAATGGTGCTGCCCCCGGCGTCCTTATGTTTGCATGTAACACTGTGTTCTTGCGTTTTATATCGAAAATACTACAAACCTCTGCTTTACATGAACATTTCGATTGTGATCTGCGTGAATGCGTGGAAGCAAAAATTCAGCTTATGGATTTATTAGATTTTATTATATAAAAAAAAATGCCATTGGAAAACTGAACATCGGATAATCGCGAATATTCTACTTCTGTCAAATTCCAAAGCCAAATCTGTATAGCACAAAATTTACATAGTAACTGAACGATTTTTTTACCTTTGATGTCCAATGAAAGTAAAATTATCCGATTTCGTTAAGAAAGGGCAGATGTAGATGGTGGCAAGTGCATTCGTAATTCATTATTCAACTTGTTTTTAGAAATTGCACCTAGGATATATTAAAGGATACTAATAAACAATTTTCATTTTGATAATCTAACTTGTTTTAAGAAACATTTTACAATATAATCGCTAGTCGCTCTCCATAAGGACCATAAGGTCTTCGAGAAGAATTTAGCCGAATAAAGCTGGATGCTACACCGTTTATATGATTTTTTGATCACTGTTTGTCAGCTATGGCAAATTGCTTCGTTACTTCAGTCACACTTGGTGTGCCAAGATCACGCTGAAGGTCGTTACTCCTTATACATGTATGTAGTATGACTCGTTTAATAGCTCCGCAGAATTTTGTTTTGCAGACGTTGGATAGAGGTGATGTACTTTTGGCTATCGCATCCCCAAAATTGTATCCGAGTATAATTCAACTTTTGAAAACCTTTTTGCCAAAAATACATTTTTCACCATAGTTAGCACCGTATCATAAAAACAAATCAATCAAAAATTTTCTACAATTTAGTAGCTGTTACAATCTTCTTCTAAGACCCTTATAGACCACTGTATAAGCCTCGGTAACTTTTCGGCAATTTTTTTAAGAATAAAATAAAAGAAATAAAAAAATTATTTTAAGTATGCAAATCCTTGTTTTTTGACCATAAAATAAAGCGTTTTTTAATAAGAGGAGTTATTTTGCTATTCAAAGAAAAATTTTTTTTTTGTATATAAATCATCGGATGTTTATTTCATTATAAAGAGGAAGGTATGCCGTTAATAGTTGAAAATAATATCAGGCAATTGACCACAACTACCACGCTTACAGCACAATATCATTTTCATGAAATTTTCCATAACCAAATTGCAAAGTGTTTGCCCTATGTCCTCGATAGACTCACGAATTCCATCTTTGAGGTCTTGAATCGACCCTGGGCTGTTGGCGTACACCTTCTCTTACACGTGGCCCCAAAAAGAAAAAAGTCACAAGGTGTTAAATCATACGATCTCGGTGGCCAATTTTGATCACCTCTTCGAGAGATAACATGGTCCGGAAACTTCTCCCATAGAAGATCAATGGTTTCGTTGCTTGTGTGGCACGTAGCGCCATCTTGTTGAAAATAAACGCTGGACAACGTTTCATTACCATCCAATTCCGGCCATAAAAAAACGTTAATGGAAAACCCCTTATAATAAAGTACAATAATAAAGCGCGAATTGCCTCTTTGTATACTGCAGCTGTCTTGTTCACAAATGTCAAATATTATCGCCATATGACGTCATTTAAATTATATATCTTCCGATAGTTTGACTCATTTTAAATCACCTTATATAAATATCAACATAAAAATATTTAACGATTAGATTTGAAGGACGAATTGGTACTACAAGCCTTCGTAGCTAAATTGAATTGTGCGTGTATAGGGAGGGAAGTACACAGGTTCGAAACTCCGAGCATGAAACACCAAATAATAGAAAACGCGCCTCGGCAGACAATGGAAGACCACCCAGTGTATTTCTACCACGAAAAAGTCCCTCACAAAAAACTATTTTCCGACCGGAGTAGGCTTAAAACTGTAGGACCCTCCATTTGTGGAACAACATCAAGGCTAACACCAAAAATAGGAGAAGGAAGGCGACCAAACACCCAATAAAGATTGTTCGGAGCACCACCGATCGAGCGCAAAAATTCTTGGACGATGACTTCAAGGATTTAAGCGCCATTTTTATACTATATATATATTCTTTTCCTTGTATGACACTATACCCTGGCACCGATATCAAGTGGATGCGGAAATGTTCCACCACCTCGTTAAGAGATGCCCGGCATTTCGAAATAATGTTTTAATTAGGGATAATCGCACCAAGAGATTTAATCGACGCTTGGCTATAAAGATAAAGAAAGATATAAATAAAGACTTCTCAAAAGGTAGTCAAATTTTTGCCTATCCAGACAGCTACTAATTAGGGAAACGAGCCAACAAGTGCTACTTTGGACTAAGTAGGCAACTGAGCAGTAAAGTCCACTCTCGACGAACAAAACTAACACTCTACAAGACTCTCATCATGCCCGTCCTAACGTATGGCGCAGAAGCTTGGACGATGACAACATCCGATGAAGCGACCCTTGGAGTGTTTGAGAGAAACATTCTGCGTAAGATTTTTGGACCTTTGCACGTTGGCAGCGGCGAATATCGCAGGCGATGGAACGATGAGCTGTATGAGCTTTACGACGACATAGACATAGCACAGCGAATAGAGATGTAGCGACTACGTTGGCTGGGTCATGTTGTCCGAATGGATACAAACGCTCCTGTTGTGAAAGTATTCGATGCGGTACCAGCTGGTGGTAGCAGAGGAAGAGGAAAACCCTTCTCTGCGTTGGAAAGATCAGGTGGAGAAGGACTTGGCTTCACTTGGTGTGTCCAACTAGCGCCGGTTAGCACTAGAAAGAAACGACTGGCGCGCTTTGTTAAACTCGGCCAAAATCGTGCAAGCGCTTATAGCGCCAATTAAGAAGAAGAATTAGGAAAACGAGTTGCAACGCCTACCTTTGGCTTCCTACAGTAGACGCTAAAGCCAACTTTACCGTCAAGCTTTGATCTAGTTATATAGTCAATCAACTCAGGTCTAGCTGGATCCAAGAGAAACAAGCATCTGAGGAAACATATTTTGGTAGAGGAGGAGGTTTTATTGAGGAAGTTAGGCAATATTATAGTATATTTGTCAGATCGCAGTGCTAAATTATAATAATAATAATGTCTAAATATGCCAGAGGCTGTAGTACCAATTGACCTTAAAAAAATATTTAAAAAAATGCCATACCTAAAATTACTGTGAAAGATCTGCATTACCATTAAATCACTGTTTATCCAATAAGTTTATTTTAAGTTTTTTATTATTTTATACTTCCGCTTAGTTAATGTTTTCTGAACAACATAAAATCTGTTAACTAAGTCACGTCGAACTTGTTAAGCCAACCACAAACACAAACACTTGATTAATGAAATCAATTTTAAATTATTATTGAAAGTTGCCCGCAATTCCAATAACTAAAAGCAGCTATTTATATACGCACACTCATGTACATACGTATATATGTACATATATAATACTCAATTAAAAATTTTAATTCGTGCCACACACCTACTCGCTTCGCACAATTAATTGAGTGTCATGGCATTAGTTGTACGACAATTGCTGTACATACGTGCCTGGCTCTGCCTACATACATACGCACATATATCTTTTTACAAACCACTCAGCGCCAGAAATTATGGTAGCAATTGTAGTGTCAATTGCAATTTATTGGCAACACACAAACGTTGCAGCACAAAAACAACGTCATAACAATATTACAATTCACCCGCATTGAATCAAAGGCATTAGACCACATAAATATGTACAATAAATAAATAAAATTACAACCAATATTGTAAATACGTACATGAAATGCATTCGGCCAACAATAACGAATGTTTTCTTTAGTAAAGTATTCGTATTTATTGTATTAAGTATTTATTATGAACATTTCTCATTACAATATTTGCCTGTAATTAGAGAGCGTTAGCATTGCATTGAATTGCAAAAGTATTATTGTACAGCAGTTTTAATTGCACAATACAATAATTAATTAACTCATTCTCCCATTCATTGACCACTTCCACCTTCGGCCCACAAACTCATAAACTCGTATATCCAGCGCTCGATGGCTTTTAATAAAGCGTAACTACATTCAAACAAATAGCAAATTTATGCAAATTTTAAATGTAAAATATGATTATTTTATGCGGCTTGTCGGCTAGCCAATGCAAGGTGCAGCGAGAGCGTGCGGGACGGATAGAAGTGGAGTGACTGCAATGGAATTTGCAAAATATGCTAACTACCTCTGTGTAGTGTATAAAGTCGGTGTATTAAATTTGATTTTATTTAATGGCTGGTGCAGTTAAATCACCATTATTTGATTTACTTGCAGCTAAATGGCAAAAACGCTGCGATTGGAATGGGAGTCACGGTATCATTTGGTGTTAAATTGGTTTATCTGCTTGAATAAGTAATTTTCATTGGCATTAAATATTTATTATGTACATATAATAAATGTGATATATTAAATAAGCTATTATTAGTGCACACGTGATTTTATTTGTTAAATTATATTTGATATGAAAGCATTGCCAAAGTATTAAAAGGAGGTATGTCACAGAAATACGAAACTTTGGAGCAGGTTTTAAGAGTGAAAGGGATTTTTAATCTCACAAATAGTTTATAGAGTATTGCAGAGAGAATAAAGAGTTGTTCAATGTATCGTGATAATTTTAATTATGTTACGGTAGATACCTATGAAATGAGACATTTTTTCAATTTCAAACGTGTATTAACAAAAAATGGTTACAAATTTAATCTTCAAAATAATAGCCATCGCTAGCGACACATTTTTCCCATCTCTCAAGCAATTTGTGGATGCCGCGCCAAAAAAATTGGCCGTCTTTGGCCGCAAACCAATCATTGAGCCATTTTTTGGCTTCTTCGTGAGAATTGAAGCGCTGCTCGGAAAGTGCGTGGCCCATCGATGCAAACAAATGATAATCGGAGGGCGCCAAGTCTAGTGAGTAAGCCGCATGCACCAGTGGTTCCCAATCGTACGTCTTGACCAATTCTCGGGTCGCTCTTGTTAGATGTGGCGGTGCATTGTCATCAAGAAAAATTGCTTTGTGACGCCGATCGCCATATTGTGGGCATTTTCGGTGTATAGCGTTGTTCAAATCGGTCATTGTCGTTGGTAGCGTGCACCATCAACTGTTTCACCTGGTTTTAAACGCTCGTAGCAAATCATACCACGCTAATCCCAGAAAACACACAGCATTGCCTTGCGTCCGAAGCGATGTGGTTTGGCCGTTGTTTTTGACTTGTGGCCGGGTGGACCATACGATCGTTTACGCTTGCATTGGAGAAATACACCCATTTCTCATCACCCATAACGATTCGATGCAAAAAAGATTTCCTTTTGAACCGGGAGAGCAGCATTTCACAAGTGGTTTTTCGGTTCTCTTGCTGCCTTTCAGTCTGTTCATGCGGCACCCATCTTCCGACCTTTAAAATCATGCCCATGTCTTTCAAACGTTTGGAAATGGTTTTTTGGGTCACTCCCAACTACTCTGCCATCATTTCTTGCGTTTGACCATCATCTTCATTCAACAGTGCTTGCAATTCGGCGTCCTCAAACTTTTTCGGTGGCCGGCCACGGTCCTCGCTCTCAACGCTAAAATCACCACTTCGGAATTTTTCAAACCACCTGAAGCACTGTACTCTACTTAGAGCATGTCCACCATAAGCTTCTTTAAGCATTTGATGAGCCTGAGAAGCGTTTTTCTTCAATTGATAACAGAAAATCAACGATGTCCGCAAATCGTAGTTCGAAGGCACGAAATTCGACATTTTTAAGAGCGACAAAATTGCATTGTTGCATGAAACGGATTTCTTCGGCTGACTTTTCGATGGTGCACCTATAGGGCCGTGTAAAATTTGCTATTTTTTTAAACTTTTTTTTTATTTTGAAGATTGAACATTGTCATTTATGAATAAAAAATAATATCGTTCAAAGGACTGCCACGACTGGCTTTACAGTAGGCCATTCGATCAACCCAATTTTTAAGCACATTTTCGATTGTTTGGGCTCCAATTTCATGAATGGGAACTTCGATTTCGTGTTTCAAAGCATCAATCGTCTCTGGATGGTTCGCATAGCATTTTCCCTTAACGGCTCCCCACAAAAAATAGCCCAATGGGCTTAAATCACAGCTCCGAGGCGGCCAATTGATATCGGAATTTCGGCTGATTATTTGGTTTTCAAAAACGGTAGCCAAAAGTTCGAGTGTAACTTTGGCAGTGTGACAAGTTGCACCATCCTGTTGAAAGCAAATTTCGTCCATGTCATCCTCTTCAATTTTTGGAAACAACTCGTTGAGCATGTCACGGTAACGCTCGCCATTTACTGTAACCGCGGCTCCTCGCTCATTTTCGAAAAAAAAATGACCCGATGATGCCGCCAGACCAAAAACCGCACCAAACAGTGATTCGTTGTGGATGCATTTAGTTCTCTACAGTAACGTGTGGATTTTCTGAGCCCCAAATCCGACAATTTTGTTTATTGGCGTAGCCACCGATGTGAAAATGAGCTTCATCAGAAAATATGATTTTTCGGTAAAAATGCTCATCTTCGGTCAAACGATTTTCTGCCCATTGAGTGAACCGAAAACGCATTGTATAGTGATTAGGCTTCAGATCTTGCACCAATTGAACTTTGTAAGCCTTCATACCGAGGTCTTTATGCAAAATTCTTCTGAAAGAAGTGCGTGAAATGTTCAATTCTTGATAACGATGACGAGTTGAGGTTGTTGGATGTTCACGCACATTTTCGGCTACAGCAGCCATGTTTCCGGATGTACGCACTGTAGGAGCACGTTCACGTGTTGCTTTATCAATTAACGATCCACTTGCACGAACACAATTAACAAATTGATCCACAAACTATCTTGTTGGCAAATTTTTTTTTTTCAAATTTCTCACAGTTTGAGTAGAAGACTCACCACTTTGGAAATAGGTTTTCAATATTTCCCAATTTTGTTCAAGCGTATAGCGTCCCATTTCGTAAATGTCAAACCTTTAAGTAAATTATGAAGACATTTGACATGTCATTTGTGTTACCATTCTCAAAAAAATAGGTGGTTCAAAAAGCAAACGCTATATGGCCCGCAATTTTCCAAGGCTTTTCGATAATTTCAGGCTTACACATCAAGACGCACCCTACAAATAGGACGAGGGGCTTGGCCAAACACCTAGCAGCAGTGCATACACAAATTATTTATTTTTTTCTCTTTAAGGGGTTATAAACAGTTAGAAGGCCGAAAAGAAGAAAATTTTACAGATTTTTTTCTGAGAAAACTTTTAAATTTATTGATCTAAAAATTTGTATCTTTTAATTGTATTTTAAGACTAAGTATTGTAAAAATATTTATTTGGAAAGGAGCTACAGCTGATTCCCGGGAGCTCCTCTCAAAAAAGACGTTTTGTGGTGACCATTATATCCCTGAACTGGATCCTCTGAAATTAAAAAACCAAACAGATTTCGTTAAAGTAATGTTAAATCTAGTAATTAATCGAAGGAATAAGCAAAATAAGTATTTTTCACAAAATGGCGATTTCTCAAAAAGAAAAATTTCAGCCTTAAATTGTTTATAAAAAAAAAAATTATCGGTGAGAAAAAATCTTCTATTAATTACTAAACAATATATTTAAGAAGTTTGTGTTAAAATTTGAGACTAATCGGTTTAGCCGTTTTCGAGTAATGTTGGTCACCGACTTTGAAAACACCATTTTGAGAAAAATCCGTTTAAAGTTCCGGCCTTATACCCTCTAGCACTCTGCAACGGGTTTTCAAATTTGCGTCTTCGCAAATATTCACGGGAACGATATTAAATTTTCTGTGTGTATTCTTAAATATATGTACATTAAGAAAACTAAAATAACAAAATAAAAGAAACCCTTAAACCAATATCCTTACGTAAAATTTTCAACGGACCCGAAGGGCAAAAGTCAACAAGTTTATTTTGTATTTATTTCTTTATTTACTTTAATTTATTAAACGAATTAATGTATGAATCAAATCAATATTTAATCATAATTTTAATAAATTAAATAAAGAATTAAATACTACTACTAAGTCAACAAGTTGAGAACGACGATGAATCAACATTTCGGCGTCTTCTTCAACACTTCGCTCGCTCTATGAACTTGGCGAACAATTTTTTTTTTTATCAAAGTAAATTGACAATTTGAGAGCATTGTTCTGGTATTCAACGATTCATAGTGACTTGCGAAACCTTTTTGAACAGAAATGTCAACACACTTTGCCATTCATAGCTGCCAAACCATAGTTATCGACATCGATAGTTCTCATATAAAAAAAATGGTTCTAAGTGACGGAAATCTTTATTTTGACCTTAACGCGCTATAATGCATGTTTGTTTGTATACTGCAGCTGACAAGTGTCAGATATGCATGACGTGCGACTCCATTTGCACAGATTATAAATCTTCCGATAGTGGGACTAATTTTGATCCACCTTGTGTTATCGCTCACGCTCTGAAGTGAGGCGTGAAATGGCTTTGCTAAAGAAAGGAATGGGGGATTTTTTAACACAGCGGTCAAGAAAAAAAGCGTCTCGTCAAAGAGGAAACTTTTCAGCTAAGCTCGAAGAATTCCACTAGTTTAAAATGCTGCACAAATAAAGGGTGGTTAAATTTTAAGGGCCGATGTTGAATGTGAACCACACCTAAACATCAAGTTTTTTTTTACATTTCATTCGACATTTTTCAATTCCAGATTAACTCAATTTGAACCATGGAAAGATAAACTACACAATCGAGCAACGCGTTAAAGCTATTCAGGCTTATTATGAAAACGGGAGTTCAAATCAAAATGCATATCGAAGAAAATCATCATCTGATGAGGCACATTTTCACCTCAGTGAATTCGTCAATAAGCAGAATTGCCGCATTTGGGCGAATGATAATCCAAGAGTGATTGCCGAAAAACCAATGCACCCACAAAGAGTGACTGTTTGGTGCGGTTTATGGGTCGGCGGCATCATTGGGCCGTATTTTTTCCAAAACGAGGCCGGTCAGGCAGTTACTGTGAATAGTGTTCGCTATCGTGAGATGATAACTAACTTTTTATGACGCGAATTGGAAGATATGGATGTGGCCGATGTGTGGTTTCAACAGGACGGTGCCACTTGTCACACAGCTAACGAAACAATGGCTCTTTTGCGCGAAAAGTTTGATGGCCGAATAATCTCATGTCGCGGCGATGTCAATTGGACGCCAAAATCATCTGATTTGACACCGTTGAACTTCTTTCTTTGGGTTATTTGAAAGAAAAGGTGTACGTCGATAAGCCAGCAATAATTCAACAGCTAAAGGATGAGATAATTCTGCACATTAACGGCATAGAACCTCGATTATGCCTCAGCGTCATCGAAAATTTTGAGCATCGGATGGAGGTGTGCCGCCGAGTCCGCGGCGGCCATTTGGCCGATATTTTATTCCGTACGTATTTGAGTCATACCAATATTATCATAATAAAGAGAAATGACAATAATTTTTTAAAAAAATGTATTTTATTCAAAATCAGCACCGGCCCATCAAACTTAACCACCCTTTATATTTCTTGTTTTTGCATGAAACATTTACCTAAAATGTGAAGACCACATAGTTTGCTATGCCGATTTATCATAAGAATATGCAAAATGGTGAACTTTTTTACCCATCCTAAAAAATATTCAGACTTAAACTTCCGATGCATGCAAATCTTTTTAAATCTCACCTATATCAGAAGATATTTTCGGAATGTTTTTCAAAAACAGGTTTGGATATAGATAGCCATTCTCTCTAGATAGCCAATATAAATATAAATTAGTCATCCAATTTTGTTTTTTGATAACTTTTTTACTACATAAAAAATGAGTTTGAATGACGGAAATCTTTATTTGGATCTTTACCATTTTTTCTGTTAAGTGGAAAAGATGATATCCGTCAACTAGCTGACGATAGTGTTAATACATATTTCCGACGGCTTATCGGATTTTCCACTATTTTCCGCAAGATTTCCGGTACAAATTTCTGTCGAAAATTTTCCTTAAGTATTGCAATTATCTGAGACTTGTTGGCATAAGCCCGCGGCTTCAAGTAGCACCAAGTAAAGAAGTCTGGGACGTTTAAATCGGTTGATCTTACTGGCCTCTCTAAATCGCCAAAAGTGGAGATTACGTGACCAGGAAGCGCTTCCGCCCCAATACCCATTGTTTATTTTTTTGCGGTGGCAAAAAGAATTGGAAGCCGAAGAGTGTGAGACTTGTCTTTCGACTCACCCACTCAAAACCCATCCCAGCCCCGTTTCCCTTTTGGGGAGCGGCCTATTGTCTCTATGTGAAAATCTGCGCTGTTGTTCTGCGCGACGCAGTTTGGTAATTACTAATCTTGCCATATTACTGACAGCGGACCAACGTTCTTCTGAGTCAAGCATGATATCCACTAGGTTACTAACCGTTATAGGCTTCCCAATCCTACCACCAAATCTTCCCTTTCCAACTCAAAACGAAGGCAGACAAAGAATACATGATCTGCATATTTAACTAGACTTTCACAAAAGGTCTTCATGCTTACATCTATGCAGATAAGATATAAAGAATCCATGTCCACTAAGTACTTGGTTCAGGTAGAAATCTATCTGATCATGTTTTCGATTTATCTATTTGCTGATAAATGGAATCCCAATGCCCATTGTGTCGCGTGCTGTGTGTGCGATTGCACCATCTTGTTGAAACCACATGTTCACCAAGCCTCGATCATCCGCTTCTGTCAGTATGAGGTCGCCAGTTACAGTGACCGTATAGCCGATGACGTCCTCAAAAACATACGGCCCAGTCACTTCTCTCGCGTAAACATCGCACCAGCAGTGGCTTTGAATGAAAGTAATGGCTCTTCGTGCATCACATGCAGATTTTCAGTGTCCCAAAAATGAAGATTTTGCTTATTGACGTAATCGCTTAAGTGGAAATGCGCCTCGTCGCAAATGAGAATTTTCGTCACAAATCGTAGTCTTGAAATTGAGGATGACTTGACATCAGCATTGAGCATTTGTAAGTATTTCATTAAATTCGTTGTGGGGTGCATTTGGTGATACCCAATTGTGAGGTCCTTCATCTGGTTGATGTTTCTAAGTTCTCAGTGACATCGGCAGCTACAGCTGCAATATTCGCGGTTAAACGGGCAGTCCGATAACGGCCCGATGTGGTTCCAATTGGTTCAAGTTGAGCAGCTAAGCGCTGGAATGTTTGTTTGCCTAGTCGACGTCATATTCACGCTGCGCGAACACAACCAACCGATTATTGGTAGAAAAGTTGGCACAATTATTCCACGCTCTTGCGGAGTGTAGCGCTCCATTGACGCTTGTGATAAAGTGTAAAACATGAATGGCGTACGATGTCATTTGCAAAAATAACATCATAGGATTTTCCGGATAGGGTGGAAAAGTGGCATGCAACTTATATTATATGCATTATTATTACTATTTATTAGATATATCAAAATACAATACAAGCAAAGGGTACTAGCTACCAGGACTTACTACTTGCATTAAATATTTTTTTATTATTATTATTCTTCTTTTTTTTTGAAATGCAAATCTTCCCTACAGAGATTACTCTTTATCAAGCAGTAGACCCGTCCATCCAACAGACAGCAGACACTTTGTGTTTATCACTTAACGCCATCCATCCATAGCGACTGCGTCAACATGTTTTACAGTCAGCGCGTGACCACTTAAGATGAGAGACGCTGTACAAAAGCTGTGATGATAATCAAATAAAGTAAAGTAGAATAAGTAGTAAATACACACAAACGTCTATCAACGTAAGAAGGTAAAGGTTAACAGGTAAAAACAAAAATATAAAAATAAATACGACAGAACAATTCAGGTAAATAAGACATGAAATGTTTGTTCAATGCAATTAAAAGCGGGCGTGAACAGCAGCCAACCGCTTCTATGGGCAATAAAATTATGAAAATCGGAGATCCAACGAAATACCAATAATCTCCAGAAATTCTTATGAAAATAAAAGCTAAGCAAAAGTTTAGGTACACATGCACGTATAAAAGTAATAAAGTAAAGGTTGTAAATAAGTAGCCGGTGCGCGATGATCACTGGAATTACTGGTAGCCATGAAATACAATAAAAGTGACAACATTTAAACAACAAAGTCGGATCTTATCTTGACTTTACTGTCAAACGAAAAGCAGGCGCACATAAATTATAAACACACAGGCAAAAATGAGGCAAGCTCGAGATGATGTCGCATTGCTCTTCAATGCCTTCTTGGCGGCTTCACTTTGCCGGCGGTTTGTCGTAGCAGTTGTCTCAACGGATGTGTCTTGGCACTCGCGCTGGTGGCATAAGTAGCACGAAAAGGGATTTTTATCAACGGCAACAACACAAGTCGCACATCACACACACAACCATATGCACACATGCGCACATATCAAGCAAATATTCAAGCAAGTATATAAAATAATTTCAGCCTGCATTTCAACGCTGTTTACGTCCGTCCAACATTTAGTCTTAAACGTTGCTGCCTAAGAGACTCGTTAACATGTTGTCTTCAATCTTGAGTGCTTTGCTTACTAAATATCTACCTACATGCTACAAACCATCAGCAACAAAGGCTGCAGCTTTTAAAAACTTTAGCAAAAATCTGAAAAATTTCAACATTACTTGAACTTTTTTTAGGAAATCGTGCGCGCATCCTCCTGTCAAAGACGTTTGCCATTGGGTACTGATCTGATCGTACGTGCCCAATGTCTTTCTTTTATTTTGTTATTGTTGTTTGGGATTCTGTATATGTACCCTTTTTGTTAAATACTCTGACCATGATTTAACATCTTCCCGGAATTTTGTACATACGCTTTCAACTTTGCTCTGTTTAACATTGCCACTGCAACAGCTCTAACCTTGCTGCTCGGTGAACTGATCATTCAGTACTATGGGCGAGATATGTATGTACGTAGGTGAGCACAGTTAGTGAAGGTATTTATTATAGTTAAATTGTTCATCGTTGTATGGAGAGACGCTACAGAGAATAAAAGCGGCTTTTTCGTTTCGCACGAAATAATAAAATATACATAAAAAATATAAAACTTTTAAAATAAAAAACCCAATATAATAAGATACTTCTAGTATTAAACATTAAACCGCTCAGTAAGGCAGGATTCCATTCGAAAACCTGATGGTTCATACACCATTTCCAAATCGGAAACGTTTAATGCTCTACTCGAAACCCATTTTCCGGGTAGTAGAACTCTCTCTGAAGTTGAGAGTGGCATGAACAATAACGGTAGCGACGGTGGAACCTCTAGGTACAGCTGGTATATTGCTAGTCGGATAGTGACAAGGGAATCGATAAGGTTTTCCTTGTCTTCCTTTGAGAACTTTAAGTCCCCTGGACCTGACGGAATATATCCAGCAATGCTTAAAAAAGGAGGAGACAGGCTGGTTGAGGCCCTGAAAAGGATCTTCACAGCCTGTCTCGCATTTGGTTATATACCATCCCTATTTATTCCGAAACCAGGAAAAGACGACTATTCCCTAGCAAAAAGTTTTAGACCAATCAGTTTGACATCGTTCGTGTTGAAAAGTCTAGAACAAGTGGTGGAGAAACATATTCGAGTAGGGGTATTGCCGAGAAGTCCACTTAATAGAAATCAACACGCTTACCAGAGTGGAAATCATGTGAATCAGCCTTACACGATCTTGTTAGCAAGATTGAAGCTGGGCTGGAAGCTGACGAATACACAATGGGCGTGTTCGTGGACATTGAGGGGCTTTTGATAATGCCACTTTCGGCTCGATATGTTCTTCTGCCGAACGACACGGAGTTAATCAAGCCATTATAAAATGGATATATTCCATGCTCTCTGAGAGGCTGTTAACCGCTGGTGGGAGCAGTGACGAACAAATCACAGTCAGGGCCAAGCAAGGATGTCCCCAAGGGGGTGTTCTTTCTCCGCTGCTGTGGTGCTTCGTCGTAGACTCTCTATTAGTGGAGATGCAGGAACTCGGTTTTCACGTCCAAGCATATGCGGACGTCGTCTGTGCGCTAACATCGGATAAATCCTTAAGGAGGCTTTGCACGAAAGTGCAGAGGATTCTTGACAAAATAGATGACTGGTGCATGAGACAAGGTCTTTCCGTTAATCCGAACAAAACCACCATAGTCTTGTTTACGAGAAAACGGAAATTGGATGGACTCAGTCTTCCAACACTGAAAGGTGTGACACTCGGTCTTTCCAACGAAGTTAAATATCTAGGAGTAATCTTGGATAAGAAGCTGACTTGGGAGACACACGTTTCACTGAAGGTGAATCGTGCATTGAAGATTTTTCAGCAATGCCGTAGAGCCTTTGGCAAAACTTGGGGTCTGAAACCTGCTGTGGTCCTATGGATATACACAGCACTTATCAGACTAATCATCACTTACGCTTCTGTGGTCTGGTGGCGACGGAGCATGGTTAAGTCCACAATCCGGGAACTATACAGGCTGCAAAGAAGTGTATGTTTATGCATCACGGGTGCCATGAGACCAGCCTCTGGTGATGCCCTAAATGCTATGCTTGATTTGCTCCCCCTGGATCTTAAGATACAACAGGAAGCAATAAAAGCAATGTGTAGACTTCATAAATATGGTTTCTGGCACGAAGATGGAACTTCGGGACACAGAGAAATCTTTAAGTTGCTGTCGGAGCAGTATCCACTGTTTTTGGCACCTAAAGATGACCTGATACCCACCGTTTCATTTGGAAGGAAATTTGATGTCAGATTTCCATTGCGTGAGCAATGGAGCAATCCAAGACTGAAATAGGATCTGGAGCCGGGACACTCCGGTGTTCAAGGAAACGAAATTGCCGACGAATTGGCCAACCGTGGATCAGTGATGCCCCCACAGGGGACAGAGCCAATAATCGGAATCAGTCCAGCAGGAATCATGATTTGGATCAGCAATTATGTAAGCAAGAGCGATAAAGAGCGATGGTCCGGTCTAGAACGCTGCAGAACTGCAAAGTGTTTTGTGACAAGTCCGAACAGAAAACTGTCAAACTTTCTACTAAAACTTAGAAGGAAAGACATTCGGTTGATGGTCGGCATCAGTACAGGACACAACCCATGGGGTCAGCATATGACCACCATTGGAATCATCGAGGACCCGGTATGCCTGTCATGCTTGGAGGAGGCGGATAGCACTGAGCACTTTCTCTGTGAGTGTCCTGCCTTTGCTAGAGCGCGACTACGAGTATTGGGTTCCGATGTCATGAGAATGAGTAATATTCGTTCTCTAAAACTAGAGGATATTTACAGATTTGCCAAAGAATCTGGAAAATTCTCACATCTCTGTCTCTATTCTTTACTTTCTCTTTCTCTGATACTTTTCTCCCTCGCTCCTTGACTATCTACCCCCTTTCCAGAGCTTTAAATACAATGGGCTCTTTAGCCTGAGTGTCTTAGGAGCCACCAAATCTCCTGGTGCTCCTTGGCTCGACCTTTTCAAATTCAAACATTAAAAATTGTAGTTCATCAAGGATCCAATAATTTTATATAATATAATAATAATAGAATATAAACAAGCAATTCTAAAAATATTTGTTCATTTATTTATTCTGAAATCAATAAACAAAAGTTCTTACTGACGACTTACTGCAAAAACATATTTAAAAAAAAATTAAGTTAAATTATGAATGTTTTCATTGATTACACACTATAACACAAAAATTTCGTTAAAAAAAGTTCCGTTAAATTACAATACACAATTTAAGAAAGAAAAATATAGCTTCCTCTTCTTCTTGATTGGCGCGGAAACTGCTGAAGCGTTTTTGGCGCGCCATTTCATTTCATTTCTTTCTCTTGCCAACCGGCGCCAGTTGGAAACACCAAGTGAAGCCAAGTCCTTCTCTACCTGATATTTCTAACGCAGTGGATGCCTTCCTCTTCCTAAAGATCCAAGGGGCGCCTCATCGAATGTTGTCATCGTCCACGCTTCTGCGCCATACGATAGGACGGGCGTGATGAGAGCCTTGTAGAGTGTTAGTTTTGTTCGTCGAGAGAGGACTCTACTACTCAATTGCCTACTTAGTCCAAAGTAGCACTTGTTGGCTAAAGAGATTATACGTTGGATTTCAAGGCTGACATTGTTATCGGTGTTAATGCTGGTTCCTAAATAAACGAAGTATTTTACAACCTCGAAATCTTAACTTAAAACTCAAAATATAATGAATCAAAAAATAAAAAGTGTGCTGAATTTGGCTCAGAACTATTAATATTATATAATACATACAATATTAATTCACATTCCAATTATCAAAAATTTCAAATATCTGATTTTTCCTTGATATGCTGCACACTCAAATCATTGCCATTTACTCAAAATTGTTGAAATTCTTCCAGATAGATATTCAACTCAATTACTTTATTTTCAGCTACCGATCATAGCGCACTCATTTTGTGTTCGGCAGCAGAAACTGCAGCAAGGAATGCATGTATACACCTACATATTTTTAAATATTTTTGTATGGGTAACTCCCGATGGATGTGTAAATTTATGTATGTTGCATGTACTATATCTCGCAAACGATATCACTATGTGTGAATCAATGGTTTGATTTTGTGTGAATTTCCGAGTCACGACTAGTAATTATTTAACTTTATTGTTTTCGGTGTGGCTTAGCATTTCTTTTCACAGATCTGAGTGTCGATCTCCATACCAGGCATAAAATGCTTTCGAAATGCGACAATTTCAGAAGATTTATCAGTAAGTAAGTGTATAAGGCATAAAATCAAAAGCGCTGAATATGTGAAAGCGTTTTATAAAATTGGTATGGGATTTCACAATAAAAAAATAGCCAGAGTACAAATGTCGGCGGTCAAGGTCCTCCAATTACTGTACTGATTATTTTGGGTTTATTTTAGCTGCATGAGATCTATAGATATCGATTAGATTTATTAATTAATTTTCAGAAAAAGTCAAAAAATGGACAGATTGAATGGACCATGCAACTCGTAGCCGCGGCGGACATAAGCCGGATATTATCAAAAAATAAATACCTTGAAGTTTTCTACCAACAATATTTCTATTTTGTATTATCATTAAAAAAAAAGCTGCTCATAAAAAATAATTTGCCGTTCATGTGTCCGCTTATTACTGTAGGCTCCTCCATTTGTGGAACAATGTCAAGACGCAGGCCACAAATAAAAGGGATTTTTTAAGAGCTTTAGGAAAGTTTTTCAAAAAAACACCCGTAGAATTCAGAAAAATGCATGAAATTTTTATTTAAATCGATAGTACAGTCCATAAAATTTAATGTTTCAAGATTATTTCATGCAAATGTTGACCGCGACTGCGCTTCAAATGGTCCATTCAGTTCGCACTTTACGTAGGCGTGTTGGTGGTTTTTTGTCCAATAATGTAAATTTGGTTCTAAATTTAGTCACAATAGCTCGAATAGCTCAGTGGGTGGATTAAACTGACCATAAAATGGAAGAAGCGCGCGATAGACTTTCTTAACAGAACACGGATTTTTATAATAAAATTCTATGATTTGCAAGCGTTGTTCGTTTGTAAGATGATTCATGGTTAAATTATAGACCAAACTGAAGATGTTTGACAGTGAAACAAAAGACAAAACGTGCGTCAGCTGTTTAAACCAACTGCTTTCGAAAGATAATACAAACACCTAACAGAAGTGTACGCGCCAGTTATTTATTTTTTTTTTTTTATTATCATTTTAAGTTTGCAATCTCTTAAAAAATCACCGTCGGTTGGATATCCGTTATGAATATAATGTGTCAAAACACTTCTCTAATAGCAGCCGCTTGGAGGCAATGGCACGTCTCCGAGTTTATTCATGTTATGAAAAAAGATTCTCATAAAAACCATCATTTGGAGGTGATGAATAAATACTCAATTTCCTGTTGTGGGTACGGATAATACGCATGAATATATACATATAGTACATGCGCACTCATATATAAACGGCGACTGTAGTGAATAATTCATACACGATACCCTTTTTATGCCATCTTTGAAATTTGCCAGTTAGACAAATGTATTTACAATACGGCGCTATAAAACAACTGGTTAAAATTATTGAAATTTATTATAAAAAATGTTCGACCTTGAAGAACAACATAACACAATAATTGCAAGTTTTTTGGTGGAAATAATCCTCTGAATGAGTGGGCAGTTGATGAAAAAATTTCAATAAACTGGTTCTGTTGAGGACAGATAAATGACTGGTAGACCAAAAATTTGACGTTCTGTTGAGAATGTTGCTGCTGTAGTTTAAAGTGCTCGACGTTCTCAACAATTAAGCATTCATGAATTCACTGTTTGACAGATTTTACCTGTAAAATATTTAACTAAACTCTATGAAAAATCCATTTGAATTCAAATTTCATCTCTTATTTATCTTCGGTTCTCCACGAGAAATCCACCGTATCAATTATTCTTTAGTATCTGCAGTATTATTTGTCCGGTATCGAATTCGTTCGGATTGTGATTACACATCGCCAAACAATTTTAAATTTCGAAAAAATGTATCATCCATCTCGCTGTTAACCGGATAGCTTATTCATTCTGTAGCCTATTCTGAGATTTTCCTTTATATGGAAAGTAGAGTTGGTTATTGATCGATATCACCCATTTTCTATAACAAACTGCATTGGACAAAGGGTATTATGCATATTTAGTTTATTGTAATAAATTGCTTTTTACTCAAGATATCGTGCGCACGGACAGACCTTGCATGCCTCTCACCATTCTGAGCTTTTTGGTATGTATGTGCCTATATCTATCTCGACTCTTTCATGCTGTAACATACAACCGAAACATGGAACAATTTTTAGGTATTAAATTAAAAGCAAAAAGGACTCGTCGAAAAAATACAAAGAGCACTCGACCAAAACCAAATTTTACCCAGCAGTTTTCTTTCGACCGAGTGTGGCACCAAGGCCTTGGTTGGTTAGAGTGGTGATTCATCCAGAATCCAACTAGCGCTTCGTTACCAACTTGTTTAGCAGTTATTTACAGCAAGACTATATCCAGTCTATGCGGTTTAGGAACTTTATTAGGCTGTTAACGTTTAAGCCAGGCAGTTGTTCGAGACTCTCGAACCGCGGTTTGCACAGGATTAATATTCTGTCCTTCCATACGGCAGGGCATTCACAGAAGAAATGGAAGATTGTTTCCTTTTTCTCCGGTTGTTTACAACTATGACAGTATGTGTTGTGAGGGATGCCCATTTTGGCTGCTTGTTCTCCAATAAACCAAAACCTAGTTATGACTGCCGTTGTCGACGATTGCTTGATGTTGTAGGTGGGCCATAACGTCCTGCTGATTTTGCATTTTTTCTGGGTTCTCCATCTACAATCTGCGATTCGAAGGTATTTTAAGGAAATTGTATTCTTGACTGCACCTAATGGGGTGAATACCGGTACTGCAAAAACGTTCTACATGGCAGATCCCCCTCTTGCCAGTTCATCGGCTTTTTCGTTACCTTCAATGTTCCGATGTCCCGGGACCCAAATTAAGGTTACTTTATGGTTTTCATTCAAGGTGATAAGGCTATTCCTACTTTGTTCCACCACTTTAGAGGTTGTTGTAGCCGAATCCCGTGCCTGGATTGCAGCTTGGCTATCCGAAAGAATTGCGATATTGCCTTTAAAAGAGAAATCTGTGATTAGTAGCCTACAAGCTTCCCCAATTGTCAGTACTGTCGCCTGGAAGATGCTGCTGGTATTAGGGAGACGCGCAGAATTTCAATTCCAAGTCTATGAGAATATATACCAGCTCCAATACCAAGGCCTACTCCTTAAAATAAAAAAAAAATAAAAATTACCGCTAGATGCCCATTTGCTCTTTATATCGTTTCTGAACCTACGACTGCTCTATGTATATTACGAAAGTCAACTCTATAATTTCGAATGAATTAAAGCTGAGGTCCAACAAGGTAACATATTAGGTCCAACCATGTACCTAATTTTTACACACAATCTACCAACCACAAATAGTGATCTAACCGGTTCTTTTGCCGATAACACGATTACTATGATGATAGCAGCAGATCGGCAGATCGGCATGAATGAAATCTCCAAATGCAGGCGCTTGAAAGTGAACGAAAATAAATCTTCACATGTAACCTTTACTCCAAGGTGAACTACCTGCCCACAAATTAACTTACACCTTATTTGTTCCTACCCAATGGAAAGTAACACAAATAAAAATTATCCTTAACCCAGGAAAAAAACGCCGAAAAAGTGGAATGTTATCGCCCCATCAGCTTATTGCCCATTGCCTATAAAGTTATGGAATTCATTTTTCTCAAAAGAATGCTGCATTTCTTGGCATATTTCAAGCCTCCGACCGCGTTTAGCATGACGGCTTACTTTGCAAAATAAAAGTCACTCTACGAGTTATCTAGTATACTTTTATCAAGTCCTACCTCAAGAACCGACACTTTTTTGTTAAACAACGAAGAACAGTGCGCACTCTATGAAAGTTTACCCGGCGTATCCCAAGGCAATGTCTTACTTGCCTTACAAAAAAACTCGCAGATGACATCGCCCTACTCGCTATAGACTCCCACCCTGAAGTGGCTTCCTTCAAACTCCAGAAACGACTTGATAAAATAGCTCAATGGCTGAAAGACTAGAAAATAAAAGCTAACAAGACAAAATCTGCTCAAGTTACCTTTACACTCAAACGAAACACTTACCCGCCCGTTAAACTCAATAATGTAATCATTCCCCAAAATAATGTTACAAAATATCTAGGCATGCACCTGGACAGCAAGCTTACATGGAAAACGCATATTTTCACCAAACGCAAAGCACTTAAAATTAAAATCCGAAACCTATACTGGGAACTTAATCGAAATTCTTGGGTTTTTCTCATAAGCAACCTCTAAATCTACTCAGCTATTTTAAAGCCCACATGGATCTTTGGCATGCAAGTATGGGGCACTTCAGCTAACTCTAACATCGAAGTACTACAAAGATTCCAGCCGAAAACTCTAAGAATGATTACAAACGCGCCATATTATATCACAAATGGCCAAATGCATGGTGAACTCAAACTTCTCACATTAGCTGAAGAAATAAAAAAGCTTGACACATCTCACAATAAAAGACTTCTATCACATACCTACAAATCCTTTAATCACATAAATAACTCTCAATCCCATCTCCTTTAACAGACTAAAGAGGAAGTCAACAATGAACTCAAAATGGATTGAAAAAAAAAAAACAAAAATCAATTCCGCAATGTGATACTGCCTAGGCATTCATTTTGCTAAACCTGTTACGTAGATAATGCATATCTTTACCAAAAGAAAAGCCCTAGAATTAATATTTCGAAACATTTATTGGCTGTTAAACCGTAAATGCCCCCTCTCATTTGGACAACAAGCTTATTCTTTACAAATCTGTGCTCAAACCAAACTGGACTTATGGAATCCGATTGTGGCGCACAGCATCAACGTTTTCAGTCCAAGACACTACGCTCACTGTTAAACGCACATGATGATCCCAAATTCATCGGAACCTAAAAATAATAAAACCTTTGAAAAAAAAATTATAAAAGAGGAAATAAAAAACTTAACCGGGAAGGTATTTCCGTCTTCAGTCACATCCAAATGAACTGGCCTCTACTCACCTATCACCATTGCGTGTCGTTTTTAACTTTGAAAAACGTAACACCAATTCAGCTCATCTGAGAGGTATCTATAAATGTTAAATTTGTTTACTAGAAAGGATATTTCGCAAAACAAGCAAAAATCAAAGTGTATGCCTGGTACAAAAGGGCGTGGATATAAAAATGTTCTATGAAAGCCCCTAAAGAAAGATCATACTTTTATTTTAACCGCGTCAGTGACATGAAATCAAAATCATCTTCTGAGAGAAATGTTTATTTTGTATCTCACCGACTGTGGTTGAATTCCACGTAAACTTTGTTTAACGAATACAAAATGGCAACTTACCGTTGAAAGCTGGCAGCTTCTCGAACCAAGTAGCGAAACCAAGGTAATTTAAAATTACCAATCAAAAAATCAAAATAAATCTGAACGTTTTTAAAAATGATTGAAAAATAAATGTGACAGTAATTTTTCATAAAGGAAAAAAGAATGCACGCATATATGCCTCTAAATTATTCTTGATGTTAATACTGCGACTCTCTCGCTTACATTTTTATTGGTTTGTGTGCACTTATGTATGTGCATAAATGCATATATGCATACATAAGTGAATACGAGTTGGTGAAGCGAAAGGAGTTACCGCAAAATGTTATGCACTCAAATTTACGCATATAAAACGAGTGTGTGCGTACGTACTTGTTCCCAAAGGATTTCCTAAGCTTCGATTTTCCAAGCTAGACCACCACGCATCCTCTTCACATTCAATGGCTGCTTGTTGTGGGTTCATATTTATTAATTTAAATTTTTAATAAACAAATATCGTATCTACACCATAGTCTACACATACGGGCACCAGATTGCACACACATACACATATGTATGTATGTATTTTAGAATTATAGGCGCATAGAGTTGAATAAGTGATTGAGTGAGTATGTAAATTTGTTAGCATGTGTGAGTGTGAGTGTGCCCTGGACCACCAGTTGTGCCATTTCCCAGAGACGGCGGATGCAGTAGTGAATGGTATCCAGTTCGAAAAGCACATAAATTCTATGGGAATATGTGCGTGTCGGCTGTTGTGGCTGCTAACTCATCTTTCATAGTTGTTGTTATTGCATTTGCTATTTGTGCTGTGGCATCTAGCCTCCTTCTATCCCTGTGTGTGTATGTTTATTCGGCACATATTGCAAACGTATATAACCCAAATGAAATATGCAGCCATGCATAAATGTACTCGGCAAATGTTGATGCTGCCACTGCCACTGCCACTGCCACTCTAACTGTTGTTGGTATTGTTGCATGTGTTGGCTTTGCTTCTGGTACACATTCCCCAATTTATATGCACTGTTTTTGATTTATTATCAAAATGCAAACAAACTGCATGCAATTTCAATGCGTTCGCCATACTCAACTCCAGCCTCTCACCTTCAGCCTCTTTCACAAACCAAACTGCGCCCGCTTACACCACTAGCTCTTCCTCTTTCTACTTCACCAAAACCATCTGCTCATTCTAATCCTGCACTCATACTAGTCATCAACCGTACACATGTTAATAATTAAATACATACATACATACAAACTGTTAACGACTACAAAATGGGTGCGTTGGCGTTGCCTAGAGGATGATGGATAGCAGCTAAAGGTCTATTCCAGGTTAGGAGTTGGTGTTTTGATTTGATTTGAGTGAGGTCTAGAGGGCGGTTTCGGAACTTTTTATATACATATGATATTTGTGATACAATTGGAAATAAACCTGATTCCGAAATTCATTATTTTTCAAATTTTTCAAACAAAATCAGAAATAAAATAAGTGGGGAAGCCTAAATTCCGGACCGAACTTTATTTACCCGCGCACATTTTAGTAAACTTTTACCTGGTACGACTGTTAGTTTTCGGACAACAAAGTCATAAACAATGAAAGTTAAACCTTGTAATATCAAGGTAGGTAGGTATGTAGGTAAAATGGCAAGAGTACCCCAGGTACACTACAAGTAGCACTTACGTGACGTTTTGATACCATAATGTGGACCACTACCTGTGAAAGGATTAAGGGAGGAGATAAAACCGTCTACAGCCATCCAGTGCTGTTGATGTAGCGGAGGAGAGAAAAGGGATCTAGGCTGGAGAATTTCTTCAAGTCATCCCCAAAGGGGACGCTGAGGAATCTCAAGCGTCTAGCCGCCAGAGCCGGACATTTGCAGAGAAAGTGTTCCACAATATCTTTCTCTGCAGGATCCCCACAGCTTCTGCAATGGGGGTTGTACGGAATTCCAAGCTTCTCCGCTTGAGTTCCGATCACCCAGTGACCAGTGATCACCGCAATGAGTTTGGAAATTGAATAACGGGGGTTCCCATCACCTTAAGCGTTCTCTTTATATCGTATTGAGGCCACAGTGCTTTTGAAGTGGCACACGATGAGACAGACCTCTATCTGTCTTGCGCTTTTCTTAGAAAGAAGTTGTGTAGTTTCCCTTTAACGACGGCCAAGGGGATACCGATGTCTGAGAAAGGGGCAGCTGAAACCGGTTCTGCCGCCCCCATCCTGACAAGCTCATCGGCAATTTCATTTCCCTCTATATTCCTGTGCCCAGGAACCCAGATGAGGCAAATGTTTCCTGCACGTTCGAGACATTTAAGTTCCTCTTTACAGGAGTTCACTAGAAGAGAGCTGCAATACGGCGACGACAGTGCCTTGATTGCAGCTTGGCTATCGGAAAAAATATTAATGTCTCCCTCCCAACAGCAATCCCGAAGCATTTTGCACGCCTGCAGGATCGCGAAGACCTCTGCTTGAAAGACGCTGCTTGTCTCCGGCAGTTTAAAGGAGACCGAGATGCTGGCTGATTTAGAGTAGACCCCCGCTCCCACTCCGGACTTCATTTTGGATCCGTCGGTGAAAACAGAGGCATCTATATCCGCACCAACTCTCCCCTCTTTCCAGTCTTGCCTGCTCGGAAAGATAGCCCTAGCACAACCCTCAAAGCACAATTTGCGGATGGAGAGGTCGGTGCGAATATCAGAGATATATGATATCAAACAGACCAACAAAAAACATAACGGATCTAACATATATAAAAAAATGGGCGAGCGGTAGGATCTACAATGATGGGGCGGTGTGCAGCGAGTTTTGTCAAGTTGTTAACGAGATACTCGCATTTAAGCAAAATGTCTCTCAAAATTTTACTTACATCATATTTCTTTATTGAATTCCTCATTTGCACCAGGTATGGACCCCCACTACTCAAAAACAAATCAGACTACATAATCCATGACCTCAACTTCAAGAAATACTTTACGGTACGTTTTCCACCGAGAAACGAATGGAGGGCAGAGAAAGTTATTGGAAGATTTCATTTTGAAATCTCCACTGACGGTTCTGTGGTATGGGAGCTGGTCTTTATTCGGAACCGCTCAGCTTATCAAAATCAAATCGACTTTCTGAATATGCCAGCGTGTTCTAAACAGAACTATTAGCAATCAGGGAAGCTTGCAAATCACTGAAATACTACAAAGAAATTGGTGGAGCTATCTTTTCAGACAGTCAAGCAGCTATCAAAGCCTTAGACTTCAACTCCATTTCATTGAAACTAGTTTCACAAGGTAGAGAGGAACTAGAATTGCTTAGTCACTGGCTTTAAATTTCTCTGATATGGGTTCTCGGACACAGGAATATAGAGGGTAATGAGAAAGCAGACGAGCTAACAAGAAAAGGCTCGACAGAAGACATAACAGAGGCGATTGCAGTCGCTACCACATTCAAGACAATAAAAACATCCATTGCGTCACAGTACTATGCTTTAGCCGAAATAAGGTGGAAGCAATTAACTACACGTACTACATCAAAACCGTAAGCGTCGTACAACATACAGAGCATGAATTACCTGTTAGGATGCTCTCACTCAAACATTTCAGGTATTACTGCAACCCTTACAGGTCACTGGAAGGTAGGGGATCATGCAGCCAGACTCAACCTTCCTTTCAATTCCATCTGCAGAAGCTGCCAACATAACTAAAGAATAGGTTAGACTAACCCTTTCAAACCCTTCGTGCAGTGATGCAAGGAGCCGTGTCTACAGATGACATACCCTACCCATTCCCGCCTCCAGTAGATGAATAAAATGCCGCTCGTACTCAGCGTATCAGTCAGTTACCGAAGAGCTTTTGAGCAGCTTTGAAAGCTCGTAGCTTAAGTCAAGCTTGTATCTCGTGCCTCTCAGCTTGACTGTGAAATGAACAACAGCGATTTTGTCTGTGATGTTCAGAGGTAATAAATTTAACGTTGTTCTAAGCAGTATCTAACTACTTGATATGAGGGCAATCCTTTAAACTCTTTCCAGCTGCGTAACCCAAATCGTCTTCTTAAAGAAGTTTCGCCATATGAAGACTCCATGTTATATAATCGGTTTTGTAATAGTATTATAGAGCCCACAGGATACTCTAGACGAGAGTTCATATGTATTGTACTTTTTCCACTTGGCATCCCTGAAGCCTTACAACGTAACGTATGCCCTATTTATGCTCTCCGCAATATGAAACTTTTTTGAAAATCTTCTGTCACACTCACTATACTTCACCCTATCAGGAAGCATCAGCGGAGCACTGATTATTGATGGATTGGGCTCCGGGTATCTCTAGCTCGTAAATGAGACAATATTCGTCTTAAGAGGATCACCAGATATGCCATAGTCAGCGGTCCACTGCACAACTAAGCTTAAATGTGCCTGTCACCGCGTTCAGAGTACCTGAAGCTTTCCGGACAGCTTCTTCCTGCAGGAATTCAGTAACTATAACAACCGAAAATAATAATGACAAAACACCACATTTCGAAGTTGCTTCCTCACTCAGGTAGGGCTGTTCCGTCGGTACGCATTTGATGAATAAACTTGCTAAGATCGGTTTCGGCCCCCATTTCAGCAAGGGATTTAGTGATTGAATCCGGAGGAACGTTATCAAAAGCATCCTCAACGTCGAGGAAAGTGTCCACTACAAGGTCTTGGCGTTTTTGGTAGGTCTCAGGTGGTATGTGACGTGATATAGTGTGATACGATAAGTATTAATAAGAGAACGCCTACAAAATTTGATCGTCAGAAAGTTTCTGATGGATATGCCTAATTAGAATGACGTTGACAAAGTAATATCAGCGGACATCTGATATTCATACATATGTACTAATGTTTGCTTTATTTAACTGAGGATTGAATATCCTAATAACCGTTGTATGTATGTACTTATGTATCACACCAGAATGCAATGGTTTAACATCGTTAAGACTGTATACGCAACCAACTATGATGCAATTATGATGCATGTGGCCGAAATTCATCAAAAGTCCATACAACGAAACACACCCAGACTCACTTATTTTCAATGCAATGCAATGCAATCTTAATTTATAAACAAAAACTTGTGCTAAGTGCACACATTTGGCTGGGTTGTGGGCTTAATTCCTCCACCTCATATGCACACGTATATATACCTCACAATATTGCTACTTCTCCTTCCAAGGAGGCGCCCGGTGACTGATTTCTCTTAGTCGGTAGGTTAGTTGGCTGGAATCTGAGCACTGACTGTGAAGATTTTATTACATAAATTTGGTTACTGACATATGATATGTCTAGTGGCAGTACTGACAGATCAAGCAATCACTCAGCCAGTCTGTTTGTCAGTATTCTATGTACTTTCATAGCAAGGCGTTGTGCAAAGAGTTTAGTAGCAGGGGAATCGAGATGAATGGACTTGAAGACTGCTACAGTAAACATAAATGGTTGAGAGGTATGTAACTATGTATGTTATTTAGGGTGAACGTAAAAGGTGCAAGCAACAGGCAGGATGAGATGAAAAACAACTGAGGACGAATAGTCAAAATAGGTAGTGCGGTCATGAGGAAGCTGTCGTATCAGAGAATGTAGGCAGTAAGTCAAAATTTTGTGTTTGACAGTTAGAAAGTGTGGAGTGGTCAAATGGTTACCATTTATTGTAAATTTGCTGTTGTGACTATGAAAACTTAGGGCGTAGGAGTGGTAAGGAGATAAAGGGGCAGTAGAGCTTTGTAATGACTAACGGGCGGAAGCATAAATGCATATTTTATAGGCATATAATATTTATTGCGTGCATTGCCAAATGCATTAGTGTGTTCATAATGTGAGGCAGTCTTGAAAATGGAAATGAATACTCAATTATAATTGTATTCCTTCGAAATTTGCGATGTGGGAGGCACAACGAGCTATATTCGTCTTCTGCATATCTCGTACATTTTAATACGTTTTTGGCATTTACAAATATCATAAATAAGTCAGTGCGTATGTATGTGCATATATATACATATTCAGATATATACAAATGAGGCATTGTCTCTCCGTATATTGTTTATCACATCTTCCAATACAAAAGTACAAATACGCAAATAGATGAGTAAGTTTTGAAATGCAATCTGTTGAGTGGCATACACTAAAGATGTAAGCGAGATATAATTTCAATTGAGTCTCTGTCTAGTATCAAAAATTAGACTGCATGAAACTGAATTTTTATTAATGAGTAATTTCTTTACAATATAAAAGGTAATCCTGAAGTTTACACAGCTTTTGAAAAGGATATTTGTCAATTCTGTCGTACACAGAAAGATATGCTATCGACAATTCTGTTTGTAGTGTGGCCAGATAAAAACGATGGGAAAATAAATTTAAGGGGACAGATACCTGTAAAATTTCAAAAAAAATTTTTTTTTTTCATAAAATGTTAATACAATTCTTTAAGAATATGTCACAAAATTTTTAGAACGTACATTTAAGTATTTCTTATATACAGATCGCCAACCGTGACGACTCTGCTTTGCGTTCGAGCGCTGGGAGAGGTATAGTTACGTATTCAAACTTTAGACGCGCTTTTCTCAAAACTATATTTTTCGAATTGGCGTACACGATAACTCGAAAAGTTATTGACCGTTCTCCCTGAAATTTTTCACACAACTTTTTTATGATATTACTTTCTATGTGATTTTACAATTCGAAAATTTTTCGAAAAAAAAAATTTTTCGAAGCAAAAATAGTAGGAAAATTTGCCCCAAAATTCCATTTTTTTACTTCATATAGAAATTATGACATTAATAAACAAAAAGTTTTTTGGTTTTTGTATTCAGGTCACTGAAAATATGGCCGTTTACAGGTATTTGTCCGCTTAAAAAAAATAACAACAATTGAAATAAAACAAAAATATATTGAGTTTGGCCTTATTTTGAAGCTGCTTTCGTCATGAACTCATAGCACATCGTTCTAGATGCTTCTCGACATCACCGGCAAGTGCTTCCAGCGGTCTGGCAGTAACTTCTCGAATGTCGGGCTCAAATGCGTCCGAAGTCATAGGCTTGTTAGCGTAGAAGAACTTGCCATGGTCCCAAAGAAAATAATCGAGGGTTGTCAAGTCATTTGATCGCAGCGGACAATTGGTGAACTCTGGCCATGGGATGACCCAGTCCTCCAATTTCCATTTCCCTATTTGGAGGTTTGCGTCGATTTTTGGTACTACATCTTTTATTTAATTCCATAAAATATTTAAATTGGCTTAGGCTAAAGCTACCTATAATTGATTTTGATTGCGTGAAGCCCGGTGGATTGATGATATTCTTTATCTTTCTTCTATTACTTGAATAAGAGAAGAAAGGGTACCCTTTCATAGCCCACAAAAAGGTTCTGGTTCTATAAATTTGAAGACCACCCTTTTCTTTGCTAATTTAACTGCCATTTCATTCCCAGTAATTCGTATATGCCCTAGAACCCATAGTATGCATGCGTACCTAGTTATTCTGGCCTAAGATATTTCGCTTATCGAGACATTCCAACACCAGTTTTGATGAACCCTGGAAAGAGTTGAGAGCCTTGATTGCTGCCTAGCTATCAGTAAGGATAGCATGCCGCTGTTGTTGTAATAAATTAAAGTTTTTTTCTATTGCGTAGACTTCCGCTTGCAATATATTTGTGTTCTTGTCTGGCGCTTTCGAGTATATTTTCCCCGGTCTGCAAACTCCTATCCCTGCACCTTCTTCGGAGCCGTCGCCATTAATTTTTCTACTACGATAATTATACCTATACATGGTTTTTTGACAGTTAGAGCTCTTTCCCACTGGAAATCTTGACATAAAGTATTTTCGTGTATTATATATTAACTAATCGATTTACGCTTGGACATCGTTGGCAAATATTGCATTCTTTTTTCAAAGTTAATTTTGTATAGCCCAAAAAGTGCGTTTGCTGAAAAAAAGTGTTTGCCGAAATGAAGTACACACCACGCCTGCTGTACAAAAAATTCGTGAGAAAGTTATGCTAGTACGGTGCACACTGACGAGAATATGGTTACTCAGTCCTGGAATATCGGCTCGCCATATATTCCTTCAACTTAACATTTCAGCTACCTGGCAGGTACGAATTTTTGCTTCGCATTTTTCGCTAACAAGGCGCAGTTGGCACAGAAATTAAGAGTTGACCATTATTGCTTTTCAGTTTTTGATTTTGCTCGACAAATCATATTTTCTGGCGAATCGCATTTTCATGTGGCTTCAGTGGCTTTGTTACCGAGTAAAACCGCTGCATCTGGTGATCATAGCGAATCATCAAAACGGTCATGCATCATCAGAAAGGATGGAGCGATGGCCCGTTTCTCTTTGAAAATGCCACTAGAAACACCATTTCTTAATAAATGTTTTTTATGAAAATATACAAAGACTCGGACAATATTTGATTTCACCTTTGCTTTTGTTCGTCGAGAGAGGACTTTACTACTCAATTGCCTATTTAGTTCAAAGCTGACATTGTTATCGGTATTAATACTGGTTCCTAAATAAACGAAGTCCTTTACAACCCCGAATTGATAAATATCAAGAGTGACGTGAGTGCCGATACGCGAGTGCACCAGCTGTTTGTTTAATGACAGGCCCATTCGCTTTGCTACTTTATAAAGTTGGAAAAGGCTACATCATCAGCATAGGCCAATAATTGTACGCTCTCATAAAAAATTGTGCCTGAGCGATTAAGTTCTGCGGCTCGCTCGATCTTTTCCATCTTTTCACAATCTTTTTCAAAGATTTTAACTAAGCTTTGTCATAAAGAAAATTAGAGATAAAAAGGCATCTGCTAAGTGAAATAAACTTATCGTCGGGAAAAGATAGCCTGAAGAAAAATTTAGTTCATCATTGCCCCCTTGTCGTATGAGTAACCGAAATTTAATTATTCCGACGTGATATTTATATCAGGGGTCTAACAACTTCACAGGAAGGTTTGGCGTTGTTTAATCGCAATATGGAGGAGTTTTTGCGCTGTTTTGTAACCGTGGACGAAACATGGATCCATCACCACACACCAGAGACCAAACAACAGTCGAAACAGTGGGTTTCTAAGGGTGAATCGGCTTAATAAGCACACGAAATTCAGTTTTTTCCATTTTCTCGTCAAATTACTGGGTAGTCTGATAAAGGTAGCTGTAAAACACAAACTAACTGACGCAGCACGTTCAAGTTTTGACAGGAGTCAACTGACAGATGCCTGTTGACAGGAGCAGTATTTTTTTTCAGTAAAGAGGTCAGAAATACAAAAAGTCACGGACTTATTGAACCGCCCTCGTATATATAGGAAAAAACAAAAAGTTCGCCATACACCTCTAAGTTTAAAGTAAAGAAATAGTAAAATTTTTACATTTTTCATCACATCTTCGATATTTACGGGGTCATACATGATATTGGGTTGGAGAATAAGGTCACAGCGTTTTACCGAATACTTTTATTTAAACAAAAAACAATAATTATATCAGATGGTAATCGGTCGGTGCAAGGTCCGGAGAATACGGTGATATCTTCCATTCGAGTTCTTGGAGTGCGGCTTTGATGAGGTATACGATTTATGCAAAAGAGTGGTCGAAAATTGGGTTCAACGATTGGACTTCGTAAAACGTGCCCGCGGTGGTCATGCAAAAGAAATCGAATTTCATACTTAAATGTATATGTTCAAACTCGATAATAAAAAAAAAATTAGTTAAAAAAGTCAAACCGTTTGTGTTTTATTCAAAAAAGTTCAAAAGTTGAAGCGCTCTTACTGAAAAATCCTATAGTACTTAAAATGTTTATTTATTTTCTTTCTATAATTAAATTTTTCAATCCAATTAGCTTAATACAACCAACTAACTTCACATTATTTCAGAGAAATAGAGGCAAATAATGTTTTATTTACCAAGCAAATAAGACTGCTACCGAGTTGCAACGTATACGAATACATACATATTTTATAAGGAAATCCATGTACATGTGGGCATATAGTTGCTAGTTTGAATTTGTAAACTTGGCATCCATCTGAGTATCTATTATTATTTCATTACTATTTACGTTAATACGATACAGTCTATACTTAGTCCTAATTTAGTAAAAGCATACATAAATACTTACTTAAGTTACATACTCGGACATGCATGTGCATATACTCGTATCCTGATACTGCACCTTGTCAGCTACTACTTCCATGAAAATTTATTTCGTATTAGACTTTAAATTACTTAATTATTTTAAAGCAAATTTTGCAGGAACACATACAAGTATATGGAAATACATACCGAACAAAACATACCCACCAACGTAAATGAAACAATTTATCGTATCATATATCAAAAATGAAGGATCCTCCTCAGATTATAATGGCCCTTCCACACTGGAATAGTTTTATGAGAAAACATTGTTTTGTGAGAAGAATTTTAAGAACCACACGATAGGTGTACAGGTTCAGATGATCAAGATATATTTCCTATGACGTTGATCAGAGCACTCCATTTGAAGGTTGATAATGAAAATAAATTTAAAATATACACATTTTTTGCTCACTCAAAACCTTCGTGAATTCTTATTAAAGAAAAATCGTGGTTCTTCGCTAATTTTGTAACTCTATCCATTTATAAGAAACGAAATTGTTTAATTTTGTTTTGAAAAACTATGTCTGCCCACTTAATTGATTTGCAGTGAAAAGGAGTAAACAAGACGTAAAAAGTTACAAATTTCCTTAAACACGACAAAATTCCATCATGTGACTTTTCCCAAAATCCCCATTGTCTTTCATACTTCTTATAGCATGACATAGAAATTATATTCAATACAGAAAATTAACAAAATGTTAAGAAGGAACAAAATTATAGCATCTTAAACAAAATTTAACACAAATTCATATCAGAAAAATAAGTGTGCAATAAAATATATGATAAACTTGTTAAGTACAATAAAATTTACTCGTATTCTTAAGATAAAATCCTAGTACTCGTATTTGGCTGGATTTCCATTGGGCTTAATAATATTATATGATAGGTTTAACACGTGAAGGCATTGATTTCACAAAGCTTTTAGTTACTGTTGGTGTTATTTTCTTGTGCTTTTTTTGAAGAACATTTTCCAGTTTTTCCTTATTTCCTATCGAATTTCATTTTCAGCTGTTGTATATAGCCAATTATATATATATTATATAGTACAATACAGGATGAACGATATGAAGTGTTACCTATTCAAAACACCATAACTATTTTGTGTGAAAATAGTTTTTATTGATTTCAAAGATAAAATTGTTCAAAAATGATTACTCTTTTAACATATATTCACTTTACCTCGATATGATCACCTTTTGCCTTGACTATAGCCTTCAAACGGTCAAAAAATGGGTTGCATGCTGCACGAATGCGATCTTGAGGTATTTTGGCCCATTCTCGTATTATCGCTTTTTTCAGCGCATCCATACTGGCATATTTTTTTGTCCTCACCTTGCTCTCCAAAATGGTCCAGATGGAATAGTCCATCGGATTTGCGTCTGGCGAATTCGAAAGCCATTGTGTGGACGAAATGAAGTGTGGGACATGATTTTTTAACCATTCTTGGTCCACACGAACATTTTCTTGATAATTCGATAAGTCGCATTCACTTTGACACCAGGCTCGATAAAAACGATTGGAGAGCCTCCATCAACGGTCACTGCGGCCCAAACCATTACTTGCGATGGGAAATTGCTTCGAGTGGCCATACGTAGGCTCAAATTCTCGTATGAGCGTTCGGTCAAGTAAACACGATCGTTTTGAGTGCTTATGAACTGCTCAATTGGGAATTTTTTTTCATCAGAAAACACAATGTTAGGAAATTCGCCATGTTCGTGCAAGCGCAACAACTCCTTTGCTCTTTCGCACCGAACTTTTCTTGCTGGGGTGAAAGATCGTGTGCTTTCTGGAACTTGTAAGCCTTGACCTTGAGCTCATTTTTCAATATGCGTCGAATGCTGTCTTGCGATATTTTCAGCTCTTTGCCATTTTTCTTAAACTTCGACGTGGATTTCGTTCAAATCGAGCCTTCACTTTCCGAACAATTTCTGGCGTTGTTGCGGCTTTTTTGGTCCACCTCCATAGCGTTTTGCAATGCTACCAGTATCATTGTAACGTTTTATAGTGCGATACACAAACATTTTATTCACTTTGAGGTGACTGAGCTCACGAACAATGGCAGGTTGTGATTTTCCAGCCAAATAACGGGTGATTTTTTAGCTATTAACTTTTTAAACAGTTGGTTTAAACAGCTGACGCACGTTTCGTGTTTTGTTTCACTTTCAAACATCTTCAGTTTGGTCTATAATTTAACCAAGAATCGTCTTACAAACGACCAACGCTTGCAAACCATTGAATTTTATTATAAAAATGCGTGTTCTGTTAAGAAAGTCTATCGCGCGCTTCTTCCATTTTATGGTCAGTTTAATCGACCCACTGAAGCGGCTAATCGAGCTATTGTGACTAAATTTAGAACCAAATTTACATTATTGGACATCAAACCACCAACACGCTTACGTAGAGTGCGAACTGAAGAAAATATCGCAGCTGTATCGGCCAGTGCTAATGATGACCATTAATAATCGATTCGTCGCCGTTCGCAGCAATTGTTGGGCCTCTGTTACTCAACAACATGGAAATGTGTGAAGCCTTTCAAAATACAGCAACGCACAATTTTTGGTGAATGGGCTCCTGGAAAGTTGGCCGAAGATCCATTTTTTTATCGAAAAATTGTGTTCAGCGACGAAGCTCATTTTTGGATCAATGGGTACATAAATAAGCAGAATTGTCGATTTGGGAGTGAAGATCAGCCAGAAGAATTGCAAGAGCTACCAATGTATACAAAATAGATCACAGTTTGGTGCGGCTTATGGGCTGGGGGTATCATTGGACCGTACTTCTTCAAAGATGCTGCAAATCGTAACGTAACTGTGAATGGTGAGCGCTACCGTGAAATGATATCCAACTTTTCTTTGCCCAAAATGCAAGAGCTTGACTTGCATGACATGTGGTTTCAGCAAGACGGTGCCACATGGCACACAGCACGCGTAACAATGGACTTGTTGAGAGGCGAGTTCGGTGAACATTTTATTTCACATTTCGGGACCTGTCAATTGGCCACCCAGATCGTGCGATATAACGCCTTAAGATTATTGTTTGTGGGGCTATGTTAAAGCTCATGTCTATTCAGACAAGTCTGCTTCAATTAAGAAGCTAACTAAGCGGACTAAGCGGATGGACCATTTGAAGCGCCGTCGCGGTCAACATTTGCATGAAATAATCTTCAAACATTAAATTATATGGACTGTACTATCGATTTAAATAAAAATGTCATGCATTTTTCTGAATTTTACGTGTGTTTTTTTGAAAAACTTTCCTATAGATCTTAAAAAATCACCCTTTATTTGCATATACTTTTCTTTTCTGGTGCCTAAGTACATTTTGAAACCGTAATTTCTTAGCTCGCCCGCATGCAAATAATTAATACATACACGCAAACAAATATTCACATACAATACTGCAATTAATAATTTACCGCACTGGAATTGTTAATAATAATAATAACCATCCTCACAATTCTTTATTTGATTATGGCTGGAATAATTGCGTGCCGCATACACAAATCAATAAGAGAATATATTTATTGGCTCATTGAACACTGCATTCAAACGTAAAAAAAGGTAATTACAGCACTGCACCTCAGCTCGGCGAAGTAGAGGTGTACCCCCACAGTGTACAGTCAACATTTTGCATGCTAAACTCTTAAAAGGCACAACTGAGGATCGAAAAGATTCAATAAAAAAACAAATTTATGTAATTTTAAAAGCATACACGGAATCAATGTATAAACTGGCATGGCAAAATGAGGAATGCACATCAAAACATAAATGGGCTATCATTTCTTAACTTACGTTGCACTCTATAAGAAAAGAAAAAAAGATAAAAAACGAAGATTCTGACATGTGACCCTTAGGAAATAAGGCGGTAATGTAATTATACGCGTTTGTACATACATATTTACATAGCTCTGATAATTATTGGTAAATAAATTATGGGTGTGTTCCATTGCATGCCAATTCAGAACTAAATTGCAGTGCCTCACTTCAACTTTTTCAAATGAAATGAGTAATAATGTGGAAATGTCATAATCATAATCATAAATCAAAGCAAATTATTATGCAAATGATAATATGACTTTATGAGTACATAAGTGTACGAAAGTATGCGGCTTATTAAATTCCAATAAAAATTGATTACAGCTCATAAATTAGGTAAATATATGTCCAACGTGCTTCAGGCCACGGCTCCGTCGGCAGGCCACGAAGCAAACAAATGGAAATAAACCAAAAACTTTTAAACAAGTAAGTAATAAAACAAATCGCGATTCATTGTTATTACCGCTAAAATACTCATCGTATTCATTTTCCTAATAATTTACTGTGCATACGTACATATACACACATTCTTAATATTAATAATAATTTTTCATAATTTCTAGTTCTTTCATTTTTACCGCATACGGAATACTCTTTATTTGCTAGTCGCCTAATAAAATATAATTAAATGCGAAATGGGTGTGGGTCATTCGTGTGAGTGTTTTTTTACAAGGAAATGTTTATAAATACTTATCGAGGGGTAATAAACCTAAACCTATAGTACCTTAGGTGTCTAACAAATAACTTATTTTAATGTTGACTCCTAGGTGATAATAGTTGTTAACTATTTATTTAATGTGAGCACTGTATCGTTCGAAGTAAGCAATTAATTGAGTGCAAACTGCATATTCATATGTATCGGGTGGTTTTTAGCTGCATGAGAACTATCGATATGGCTAACTATGGTTTGACACCTGAGAATGGAAAAACTGTGTTGACATTTCTGTTCAGTAAGGTGTGGCAAGTCATCATCAATCGTTTAACGCCAGAACAACGCTTCCAAATTATGGAAATTTACTTAAAAAACAACAGTCTGTTTGCTTAGTTCATAGAGCACTTGCCATACAGCGCGCTTAACAATAAATTTATAGCAAAATCAATTTGGTAACAAGTCTCTTTCCAGAAGTTCACCTGTTCACGGGCCCCCTCGTTCGGGCGATTTACCGCCTGTGGATTAATTTTTATTTAATATAATTTAAATTTGGACTGATCGAATAGCTCGTGGCTACGGGGGACAAATGCCATGCAATTATTTACCAGATGATATTAAAAAAATCATTAAAACACTATTTCTGTTTTGTATTATAAAGGATAGTTAAGTTTCAAGGGCCTGTGTTGATTTTGAATAAAATACAATTTTTTCAGGAAATTTCTGTCAATTCTCTTTTTCGTATGGAACTCAATTACGTATGGAACAAAATATCGGCCAAATAGCCGCCGCGGCCTCGGCGGCACACCTCCATCCGATGGTCCAAATTTTCGATGACGCTGAGGCATAATTGAGGTTCTATGCCGTTAATGTGCCGAATTATCTCATCCTTTAGCTCTTGAGTTGTTGCTGGCTTATCGACGTACACCTTTTCTTTCAAATAACCCCAAAGAAAGAAGTCCAACGGTGTCAAATCACATGATCTTAGCGCCCAATTGGCATCGCCGCGACGTGAGATTATTCGGCCATCAAATCTTTCGCGCAAAAGAGCCATTGTTTCGTTAGCTGTGTCACAAGTGGCACCGTCCTGTTGAAACCCCATATCTTCCACATCCATATCTTCCAATTCGGGCCATAAAAAGTTCGTTATCATCTAACGATAGCGAACACTATTCACAGTAACTGCCTGACCGGCCTCATTTTGGAAAAAATACGGCCCAATGATGCCGCCGGCTCATAAACGGCACTCGGCAAAGTCACTCTTTGTGGGTGCATTGGTTTTTTGGCAATTACTCTTGGATTACCATTCGCGAAAATCGACTATTCTGCTTATTGACGAATCCCATGAGGTGAAAATGTGTCTCATCACTGAAGATGATTTTCTTCAAAATTTGAACGCCCCTTTTCATAACAAGCCTGAATAACTTTAACGCGTTGCTCGATTATGTATCTTTCCACAGTTCAAATTGAGTTAGTCGGAAATTGAAAAATATCAAATGAAATGCAGAATAAGACTTGAGGCTTAGGTGTGGTTTCCATTCGACATCGGCCCTTGAAACTTAACCACCCTTTATATAAAGATGCTGTCATAACCCCGGTGACGTCAGCCAACTAACTGATTATTTCAAATTCACTGAGATCCGGTTAGCGTTATTTTCACAATGGTTGAAAAGAGCTTTTAGAGCTAAAAACGTCCAAATTATGTTAGGTACTCTATTTAATTAAAAGCTCTACGCATCTATGAGACGGGTCTTATTACAAATACACGCCCCCTTTGCAGTAGCTGTCTGAGTAATTGATATCACTTACTACTATTTTAAGATTCAACTGAATAATATTATCATCAGGGCAAAGGATTTCTCACCTACTTAACCAGTCATCGTTCGGATATCAACTATAATCATCCGTCTCTCCCTACCTCGGTGGTACCAAAACGGCGAAATCGAAATTCACATTCACATCACCGTCTGCCCCTCTTCTTCTTGGGGCCAGCCATCAAACCGAATCTAACCTACCTACCCCTTTACCATAATTTATCACAACCTCTTTCCTTTTTTGGTATTGTGCAGTGTTATTAAACTCAATGCACATTTAATTTCTTCAAAAAATAAAATTTTTATTTATGGCATTTTAGCACTATAATTTACGCGACCATTTAGGAAAGTCACACTAAATACTAGTAATTTAAAATACGATACGTTCATATGGAAATGAGCGTTCACGAGCGAATTGTGCATTCAACCCACTCAGTAAGCCCACTAGATCTCTCAATAAATGGTGATTGGTAATCACGTTTCGTTCCGCTAATACGAATTTAAAATACCCACAAAGTACTTTTGTAACTTTATACATCGCTTACTTAGACGCATTAACAAGATTAGTGTCGGCGATAAAGATGCAAATGATCATAAGAAAGTCTACTCAACTTGTATCCATTCGCACATAACTACATATTTATGTAGATGTGGCAGGCACTCAATATTCACTATTGTCGTGCTTGCAATTTGAAATGTTGTATTTGCCTATTTTACATATTTACCTTTAAATGATATGTTATTAATTTTCAGTCAAGATAACAAAAAAAATTCTACTTAAACAATTTTTTTCTTAGCAGTTTCTTGCTAATAATTCAAATTGTCAGCAGTGTAAAGTATCCGTATTGATATTATCTGCTTAATTATTTCACACGACATGCCTGCCGATTGTGTTAAATCGGATTTATTATCCGCATTTTCAGAATTGTCGTTTACTCAGTTTATTTCGGATTTTTTTTTAATTAATTTAAAATATCAAGTCAACGCTCACATTACAAATGAGTTAAGCACCCCTGCAGGAACAGCCAAAGACGTATGAGTTGAAATGTATAGGGTTATCTAATAAGAGGTGTTATTTTGATATTCAAAGAAAAATGCTATTTTTTAATATAAGTGATCGGACGTTTATTTCATTACAAAGAGAAGGTATGCCGTTAATAGTGGAAAATAACATCAGGGAAATGACCACCACGACCACGCTTACAGGACAATATCCTTTTCATGAAATGTTCCATAACCGAGTTGTAAAGTCCTTATGTCCTTGATAGCCTCACGAATTCCATCTTTGAGGTCTTGTATCGACCTTGGACTGTTGGCGGATACCTTCTCTTTCACATCGCCCCAAAGAAAAAAGTCTCAAGGTGTTAAATCACAAGATCTCGGTGACCAATTGTGAGCACCTCTTCGAGAGATAACACGGTCCAAAAACTTTTCTCGTAAAAGATCAATGGTTTCGTTGCCTTTGGGACACGTAGCGCCGTTTTGTTGAAAATAAACGTTGCCCACATCAATACCGTCCAATTCTGGTCATAAAAAATCGTTAATCATCTCTCGATAGCGATAGATAACACTTGTTATTGGAAAACCGCGTATATTCAATAGCAGATTTACAAAGCTGAAAGTCAAAATTGATATGATTGACAGTGGACTTTAAAGACCACGGGCCATTTATTACCTCTTTCTCATTTTAGTTGTCTAGAGTAAACTAGGCCGAAATACGTGAGCACGAGGAGCTTGAGATGATGGTCAATAGAAATAGCGCCCTAAAATCATACCAGAAGGTTTCAAGGCCGAACCGTTTTGCTGTGAAAACAAACACGGAGATCTGATGACTGATATCCAGAGGTTACTTAAAATAGCGATAGCACTTGTTAAATGATGACAGCTGCGCATGGCACAGAGAATGTGAAGATGCCGGCACACCAATAGTTGGGGACGGAACTGTTGTTCCGCTACCCGACCGCGACGAGGTGAGAATAGCGGTAACGCGGCTAAAGAACTATGAAGCCGCGGGAGCCAACGGACTGCCGGCTGAGGAACTGGTAAGGTGCATGCATAGCTTCTCTGCAAAATACCGCCGGATGAAAGCATGCCTGCCGATTGGAATTTAAGTGCGCTCTGCTCAATCCATAAGAAGAGTCATCCAGCTATCTGTGCCTATTATCGCGGGATCAGACTTCTAAATGTCGCCTATAAGGTTCTAGCGAGCGTATTCTGTGAAAGGCTGAAGCCCACCATCAACCAACTGATTGGACCTTATCAGTGTGGCTTTAGACCTGGAAAAGAGCCATGAAAGGATAGTCGACACACACATCTTTTTTTCGATTTGAAAACTGTACTCGACAGCACGAAAATGAGTTGCCTATATATATGACAATGGGAAAATTAACAAAAAAAAAAATGGCGTACTTTTGAAAAAAAGGTATGTTTTGTCACACCTGCCAGAATGACAAGCCTACAGAATAATAATCTATCAAGCCACCTATCTTTTTTTAAAAGGTTTACTTTGGTGCCACCCTACTCCAAAAAAATATATCAAACAAAATTGATTTTGGATACTATTTGATGTCAATAATAACTTACTATAAAATCAAAATGATCGCATTTTATTTTCTTAAAAAAAAATTCCTAAAAAAATATCTATATGAAATGAGTATTCGACCAGACTACGTCCTTAAGTGTAAGGAAAATAGTATATTTTTACCAAATTTTTTTGTATTATAGTGATCAGGGATTTGAAAATTCACACTTTGCCTTAGTACTTATTCAACGCTCGACTATCCCACTCGCAAGAATAATATGGGTACTTGACATAGCCTGCTTGCATTCCTATTAAAGTTAGGACCTCATAGGCCATACCAAGTATTTTTTCTATTAGATTTACTTATATAACTCCCTCATAGTAGCAGAGTATTAGTGGAACTGACGGCATTTAATTTTTGTAATGCATTAAAACTGCCTGTAAAAATCATTTCATAAAACCACAACAGCAATATTTACGGCCAAAGGAGCAGCATGCTCAAAAGCAACGCCCCGAATGTAAGTATTTTCGGTACCATCTGGTTGGAAAAATGGACATACTATCCACTTTTGTGGGGTTCAATGTTAATATAAGCTCAACAGCTATATCAAGCTCAACTTAGCAAACATCATGAAGCTTCCCGAGCGCCGGTTTCCACGAGCAAGTTGGAGCGAAGGAGCAGTACCACTTCCTATGCCTTATCTAACGGATCCAATTTGCACGATACGTTCAGCTGAACTTTCTGAAAACCATCGTCGAAATTCACGCTGCGTTAACATAACAAACCTTAAATTGATCAAATCCTTTAAAACTGATTATCTGCATATCTGAGCCAAAAAGATCACGGTAGTATGATATTTACAAGAATTAAAAAACCCTTATATTATGGCATTACTGACTGACTTACAGCGCAAATGCTTAGGCAACACGGAAGCGGGAGAAATATTAACATTTTTTCCGATAGTCAGCGATCAAGGCTCTGAGGACGCCATGGAGCAGAACGAAATTAGTAAACTCCTGTAAGGAGGAGATCAAATCTTTTGGGTGTGCAAATAACATTTCTCTGATCTGGGTTCCAGGACATAGGAACATAGAGCGAAATGAAATTCTAAAGGAGCATGAGGGGACTGAATTGGCCTCAGAGACCTCCATCCCGGTCATCGGCATCCCCCTGGCAGTTGTTTAAGGGGAACTGCACAAAATATTTCTCAAGAAAGCGCAGAAAAGATGGAGCTTCATTTCTTCATATGCTATTTCGAAAACCCGTTGGCCCCAGTACAATATACGAAGGACTCAGAAAGCCCTTTGGACTCCTCGCCCTTCAATTTCCAAACTCGTAGCTGTGTTTACCGGTCACTGGAAGATCGGTAAACACGCGAAAAAGCAAAAGGGTTACCATTTAACTCCCATTTCAGAAGCTGTGGGGACCTCTCAGAGAAGAAGAATGTTGAGCACTTTCTCTGCAAATGTCCGGGTTTGGTAGCTAGACGACTAAGGTCACTGGGCGCTCCTTTCTTAGACCACCTGGAGCAGTGCGTCAACCGAAATCCCATCAATATTCTCCATTATTGCAACAGATCTGGTTGGCTGTATATACCCGTCTGTTGGAGGTCTCATAATGGTACCAAAACGACGCTTTAATGCTACCTTAGTGCCATGCTGGCACTTCAACCATTTCACCTACCTACACTGCAAATCACTTTTTTTTAAGCTGAAGAAATTCATCAAATTTTTTTATATTGCATCTTGACAACCTTCCGGTTACTAATTGTCCGGGTTACAGAGATTATTTTGTACTTACAACGAAGAGTAACATAATCCGCAGGTACACATTTTTTGTGACACAAATTGTTTAAATTTATATCTACAATATCTACAGGCAAATATTCACACCAATCCGTACTGCTCACCCACCGTTAGTATCTGCTTGAGATATGTATGTAGGAATTTTATATTGGCCAGTTAACTAGGACCTTAGCGCCTCTTCGGCTTCTGACAAAGTACTTATGAATCCAATACTTTGTTGTTTTCTTCTGTTCATTTTCTCTTTCCTTTTCCTTTTCGGCGTAGACCTTTTTCTGCCCTTCAGTATGTTCAATTTGAAACACACAATGGCTGACAATAGGTTAAACGTTTTGATTTGTGCTTACCAGTTAATGTGTGTACACATGCATTTCTATATATATATATAACATATATATAAGTATGTATATGTGCATATGTGTATTTCGATAGGTGATGGCGGTGGTAGCCATTAGAGTTAACAGTCAGAGGCCAAAGTTGTTTGTCTTCGTCTGTATGTGGCTGTATAACTCATAACTTATGCTTAACGTGGCCATAATAAATAACCCACAAAGACAATAGGAAATGAGGACAGACATTAATCTTTAGATAAAATATGGCATCGCCTTTTTGCCGGTTTACCTTGCTGCTATTGTGCACGAAGAAGGGTAAAACGGTAGCCGAAAAAATGAAACAAAACCAAAAACACAAATAAATGAAACGAACAAAGATATAAGGAGAATGAAGATGGTTTTATAACTTATTTGATCCGTGTTGCCAAGACTCTGAGATCCAAAGGGAAAGAAGAAGGCTATAAATGTGTTTATCTGCGTTTCTCAAATACCTACATATGTCCATGTGTATATTTAATAGACATAGAAACATTTTTGGTTTCTAATATTAATTAAATTGTAAGGCTTATGACGACTTTTCTTATCTTTCACATACTAGTTTCTTAAGTTTCAATTTTTAGATACTAAAATTTCGCAATGATTTCGAATAGTCGCTTGAGCAAAATTTTGTGACGTACATATTTCATGCGTGATTCTCTAATATTTGATTAGCTAAGTTGCTCCAAAAGCATGGTATTTTCCATTTTATCTGGTATTCTTGAAAATTTCTTTCCATTTCTTTAGTAGTTTGTAGCGCCGTACCCTTATTTTTTTTTAATATTATTTAATATTTGTTCCACCGTATCTTTTTGCACTTCTTTTTGCATTTTTTTTTTTTTGATTTTTTTACTTTTTATTTTTTCTTATTCCAATTTTCGCTAGCAACTGCCTCCGGTGTTACTGTTGCGACTACTGTTGCTGCTACGACGTTTTGTCAAGCATTTTTATTTCTGCTTCATCTCTTCGGCCGCCTTTGCCTTCCAATACACTGCTGCTGCTTTGGGCACTGCTAACGATGCTAAATTTGTTGACATTAATCATTTGCCATGTCGATAAGTTCATAAAGGGATTAAATGTTGTTGGCCAACAGACAGACATAAATTGTGTGTGTACGTATGCATGTATGTATGTGTGTTGTATGCTTCTGTTTGAGTCACTGACTAGCTGCCTGTCTACTTCAACTGTAGCATTGGCAAAAATGAGAAACTTCTGTTCGCCTGTTGACCTTTCGTTAAGTTGATTTGTGTGTACGCGCGTATGTGTCTGTCATAACTAAGAAATGAATTATTGTGCCGCAGACAGCAAAGTAATAAATTTATATTGTTTATGTTTTTACTGGTACTTTATCATGTTTATGTGGAACGGAAATGGCTTTAAGATTGATTTTTGGTTGATGGGCTTTTAATGTTTATGTGCGTGATCGAGTAGCTTTAGAGCTTTTATTTGGTAAGGCCTACGGGGGATAAATAAATTGGTTATATTATGTGTTATATTTAAAGAAGCGATGGCGTGCTCATCAACACAGTAGGTTCACTCTCATATTTGGTTGAATTCGGAGTCATGGTACAAGGTGGTGCAAAAGTAATCCCTTATCGAAAGATTTATACTATTTACAAATGGCGTCGTACGTCAATCATATTTGGCGCTTGTCAACCAGACAGCTACAATATATATACAGACAAACGTTTGGGCGCGTAACGGTAAAATAAAGATGTTCATCAGTCAAATAACTTTTTTTATTTTGTAAAACTTATAAAGTCCCGTTATGATGATGAAATTAATCATTCCATTTTGATTGTTTTTGCCATGAAAAAGCTTCTCAAAAGAAACTATTCGCCATTCAGAAGCTGTATAAAACTGTAGATCTCTCCATTTGGAAATTGTCAGCTATTCAATCTTGTATCGTCACCGTTTTGTGCGAAGTAGCAGAGTCTGGCTAAAACATGTATGGGCTGTCACGACGTACGCTATATGTAAATCCAGGGTTTCACTAGTGTCTCTAGGAACTCGATATATGCAGCAGAATTCACTCGAATGCAAGAATAATAGAAGCAAGATTGCGCCCATCAGAGAGTGCGTGACATCACGTTTGCCAAGTTGTGCAGTGTTGCCTACCTTTTGCTATTCACAATAAATTCACTGCTTTTTTATACCCAAAATACGAAAATTCTTGAGTTTGGTGTTTCTTTTTTTTAATTTAAAGCTACCGAATCTATAAGTTAAAGAAAAACTTTATTATTTAACAAAATAATGTTAAAAAAGATCACTCTAAGAAGATTTTAGTGCTAATGCAAATGTGTCGATTCTTACAAAATTTGATATTTTGATAGTGCAAATTTAAGTTCTTGCTCCAATTTATCACCCATATAAAGTTCTTTAAGTAATTCAATAAAAATTTGGTGTTTTATTTTCTTTAAATGGGAATTTTAGTGCGTTTTTATATCCAAAGCTAGGCAACACTGCAGTAGCGAGAGAGAGAGATTTGACTGCCTAAACCAGAAGAACGCCAACAACACCTGCAATCGCGGGCAATGCCACCAGATGTTAAAAAAAGTAAAGCTAAATAAAACTGAGTGAATTATTTAACTAATTATTAAAAAATGTATATTTTACAAAATTATAAACATTACATTTTAATTAGAACAGGCTAGAAAAATGTTATAAAGAAAGAACTAAAACTCCGAGACTAAATAACAAAAACAAAAAAATGCTAAATCAAGTTACGAAAATGGTAATCTGGCCATACTGGTGCTAAAACGACGTAACTCATTGTCAAATTCGCTGAGAGCAAAGTAACGGTACCACGATAGGCGCCATCTCATTATTCTTTCCATCATGACTCGAATGCACTCACTTGAGTAAAGAAGTGTGCTGGCATGGCATATCCTTTGTTGCTCACAACACCCAAAACTATAACAGTGGCTGGAAACTTCGTGTGCATGACAGCAGGAGCCTCTGTTGGATTTGGAATATTTATCTGTCATTTCTGCGGTGTTTTCTTTGGTCTTGGTCAAAATTTCGGTCTTTGTCAGAAAAAAACATATTATCTCAGGCGCTTCATTGTGTTTTATTTTGTTTAGAAGGTGTTTTGATCAGATAACTCGCTGTTTTCGTGTTTGCTACGACACAAATTGCCTTCTGTGCTTAACATATGATTTATAATGGAGATCTTCATGCACAACTCAATGGATAAGACCTTTAGAAACATTAAACTCCCTCGCAAGGACCCTCTTGAATTTCGGAGGGTCTTCGTCATTGATTGCTTGCACTTGGTGAATAAATTCTGCAGATCGGAGAGTATCAGTATCAGTAGTCGTTTTTTTTTTAGTTTTGTAATAGATTCTGCATCGCCACCTGATGCTTCCTATTCACGACGAACCTTAAGAAGGTATGAACGAGCGCACTTAAGAAAATTAGAGGTTTCTAAATTGGTATGATTTTCATGTCTCTCCCTTTCTTGAGTTAGGTTATAGTCCTTCATATCTTATCTGAAAAACAGATAACAAAATATTGGTTTCGGAAAGTTATAGCCACATAAGTATATGCATGCCCTCAGCTACCATATGCAACTTTTATACATACATAATTATTATATAAATATATACTAGGTTGTTCAACAAGTTTTGCAGTTCGATAAAAAACACAATTTTAAGTTTTGAAATACACTTAATTATTCAGTCTGGTCTCCTTGAGCAAGAATACACTTGTTTCAAAGAGATTCCAATTTATGAATTCCATCCCTGAAGTGAGAATCTGGAAGGGCTGCAAAATACGCTTATTTCATCATTATGACCCCATCATTTGTTGAAAAACGCTTTCCGCGCATGAAGTTTTTTAAGTCTGTAAACAGATGGAAGCCGTTAGTGGCCAAATCTGGTGAATACGGTGGATACTCCAACAATTCGAGCTTTACTGCATGGATTTTAACCACTGTCAAAAAATTTTCTTCTTTTGCTAACTGGTTTTTTCACGAAGTTTTTCCTTCAGCTGTTCTGAAAGTTACAATAATATTCAGATTTTATTGTTTCATCGGTTCTCAAGTAATCTACAAACAAAATTCCTTTTCCATCTGAAAAAACTGAAACCTTCTTGGCCGATTTCTGGACACGAACTCGTTTCGTAGGCGAAGAACCAAGTCCACACCACTCTTTAGCTTCTTGTTTGGATTTAAGATCATGCTGATAGACCCAAGTCTTATCCATATTGACGAATCGACGCACAAAATCTACTTTATCCTTTCGGAAACGCTCTAAATGTTGCTGAGAAAATCGCATTCGAATGTGTTTTTGTTCCATTTTTAGCGAAGGCGGCATCCATTGTGCACACAACTTTCTCAAGCCCAAACTTCAGACAACATATTGCTTACACTGCCCAATGAGATGCCTAGGGCTTCTCCTAAATCTCTTTCAGTCACTCGATGATTTTCCGATACGATATCCTGTATTTTTGCTGTTTCTGGTGTTGTTGTTTTTGGACGTCCTTGACGTGAATCGTCTCAAGGCTTGCACGGCCACGTTTAAATATATACTAAATGGCTTGTAAGCAAAGAATTAATTTGACATATTTAAATGAAACTTCACATACGTTCATATGCAACGCCCGCTCTTATGGAACCGCAGAATTTACTGAACAACCTAGTAACAGGTGGCGCAAAAGTAATCTTCCTATCAGAAAATGCTATAAATTTTGCGATTGGCCCCTAATGTCAGTTTTGTTTTCACATTTGTCTAGTAAACACATGCGAAATACACGCCAATAAACAATGCTACGCTACACTGCTCCAGAACGCGGAATATTGCTCACTATTTATTTGACCAATAATCGGTCGGTGACTTTGGCACAACGTGAATTTCGTCGCAGATTTCCTCGCCGTCCAACGCCTACTGGTGAAATACTGCGACGTTTAACCGCTCGCCTCGAAGAGACTGGCATAACACGAGATGCTGCCAGGCGTGGCACACCCCGAAGTAGCCGTTCTGCAGAGATTATTGCTGCTGTAGCTGAGGATGTCATGGAAGCGCCGTCGACATCGACCAGACGACGTGCCACGAAAATGGGTATCAGTCGACGGTCTTTACAGCGAGTTTTAATACAAGATTTGAAGATGTTTCCGTACAAAGTCCAGACGGTGCATCAGCTGTTAGCTGCTGACCGCCAATCGCGTCTAACATACGCTCAAGCCATCCTTAATCACCACCAAGAGGAAGATGAGTTTTCATCAAAAATAATAATGAGTGATGAGGCCCATTTCCATCTTAGCGGGTACGTAAATAAGCAAAATTTACTCTTCTGGGGCACTGAAAATCCGCGTGTAACCCACGAAGAGCCATTACACCCGCTCAAAGACACTGTATGGTGTGCTGTTTTCGCTGGAGGAGTCATCGGACCTTTTTTCTTCGAATACGTCGTGGGCCAAACGGTTACTGTGAATGGTGAGCGCTACAGAGCAATGATCAACGAGTTCTTTTTGCCGCAACTTGATGAATTGGGATTGGAAAACATGTGGTTCCAACAAGACGGTGCAACGGCACACACTGCACGTGCCACAACCGATATGCTGAAGGGTGTATTTCCCGGGCGACTAATCTCCCGTTTAGGCGATTTGCGCTGGCCAGCAAGATCGCCTGATTTGACCGCTCCAGACTTCTTTTTGTGGGGCTTTTTAAAGTCGCGGGTTTATGTCAACAAGCCTCAGACTCTTGCAGCTCTTAAAGACAATATCCATCAAGAATGTGAGGACCTATCGCCGGAAGTTTTGACCTAAGTGATAAAAAGGGCTCAAATGGCGATCAACTGTGGCGGCGGTCATTTACATGACATCATATTCTCGACTTGATGTAAAAAAAATTAAAAGACCAAATAGAAATGATCCACAAGAAGAATCAAAGTTTTTCATTTTTTTTAAATTACAGCCAAAAAACATTGCAAGGTTACTTTTGCGCCACCTTGTAGAAGGGCTTCTTCACCACATTTGATCAAAATCCAAGCTTGGAAGTTCTAGGTGGGTACACTCGACTTGTTTTGTCTCAGAAATACTACTTCGGTCTCCAAAGCCGAATGTGTTCGTGCGTGACTATCATTGGTGCGAAACCAACGTGTTTAACGTACGGATACATAAATTTCACTTCGACCGAACTTAGTCACTTATTTATTGTCACTTCCCATTTTAGGTATACCTTTGCTAAAAATTTACTTTTACTATAGCTACATGCTCATCATCTTAGCTATAATTTTCGAACAAATTTACTAATAATTTATTATTTTCAATAATTTACTTATTTTCAACAGTGTAATTGTATATCAGATCGAATAAATTTTTTGCTACTTTCACAGTTTTTGAGGGACCTACATTTTTCAAATCATTGAATGATTAAGTGTAGGACTACATCGCTGTAGTTTCCTCGTTTAACATAATAAACCACATATTTTCTCTTATCATATCACCTTTTTTCATACGCATTCACACTCTTAAGCGGTAAAATATATGTATATATGTACGGTCCCCACTGTGCATAACATCGCCCACTATATATATATGTACATAAGTATGAATGTTCACCTCCGACGAAATCTCGCTTCTTGCATTAATTTCCTTTTTAAATGAGCCGACAAAGGCGTTGGTGAGACAACAAAAGCGACGCCGCGACATAATGGTTTAACCGCTTCAAATTCAAACGAAAAGCTTTGTATCCGCCAACCAAACGGCATCCGAAGAGTAACTAAAAAACATGAAAAGCCATAGAATCAAAAGCAGCAAAGGCAGAAGCGGTAGCATGTGGTGCAACATACATATGCAGCTGCCAAACTTCAGCGCCTTTTTGATTATACCAGCGACACTGGCGCTTTGTCTTTAACAAAATTTACGGCCACTGCAAGCACAGCCACAAAAACAAGGAGTAGTTATGCCACAACTAAAGTAATTTTTCTTAACGAGTCTAAGAGGTATCAACTAACACCGACCTACCCCTCTCGACTCGACTTGACAGCTCGATTTAATATTACAATTTATGTTGGCCATTAAAATGTCGGATGATTCTGCTCGTTTCTTTATGTGATTATAATAACACAGTCGCTGAAACAACAACAGGAACAGAGACAGAAAAATATCACACAAAACAAAAGATAAAAGTAGCGAGGGTCGCAACCACCGGCCAATCAGCAAATCAGCTAAGGTTATTCCATAACGAAAGGGCTCGCACATCCTCAGCATGAAAAGCATGGAAACTTGTTGCTAATCAAGTCTTAATTAATAATTTACCTGTTGAGTTTTGACTCACAGTCTATTGTCCAGATCTTTTTGCCTACTTTTAACAGTTGAACGATACACTTGTACATTACTAAGTGAAATATAAACTTACTTTCAGCTATAATTGCACGTGCAACAAGGAGAGCACCAGCAAAACAAATTAAAAGAAGATTAAGAGTATTATTTCAGCTGTCTTTCAGTTGGAGATCACTTTATTATTATAAATTAAACGTAGCAGTGAATATTTCACCGAGAGGGCTACAGTGTCAAAACTTTATTTGTGCATTTTGTGAAAATAATTCACTTCCCACGAAATATTGGAAATTTTACAATGAAATTCATGCAAAAGAAATCAAAAGTTTGCAAGGAACTGTCCTTTAGAAAGCAGAAAAGTCCTACTTAAATTAAATAATTAAATTAGCGAATGCCTGTACCCTCGTTGGCAATACTATTAAAAAATATACTACAGTTGTGTAAAATAGGTTAGGTTAGGTGTGAGATCCACAAAGTTATATGGAACACTGACAACTTTTTTTGTAATAAATAAATTAGAGGTTAAATCTTTTTACTTTTCGGCATAAGGGAAGAAAACAAAAGTAAAAGTAAAGTATGTTAAAAGTATTTATTTCAGCCTTTTCTTGTAAAAATTTAATAATTTTCAAGGGCGTAAAAAGAAATAAGTATATGGGACAAAATTCATATTAAACGTAAGAAAATAAAAAACCTTAAAGTAACGATACAAAATAATATTTAATAGCTTGTACTATGTCCTCTATTATTCATTGTAACTGATACTAGTTGTCGTGGCATCGAATTTACTGAGTGACTGAAGGACACTGAGAGCGATTTTTGCCCATTCCTATTGAATAGCTTTTTTAAGGTGCAATAGGCTTGCACCTGCCTTTATAAACTTGCTTGCTAATAATGCTCAAGAGGTTTCCCATTAGGCTTATGTTTGAACTAACTGCGGTGCACTTCATTACAGGAAAATTGTTTGACACGAAAAACTACTTTTGTATGCTTAGCGCTGTGAATTGGAGTCCCGTCATGTTGATACGTCCAGTACTCTCTCCTTCGACAAACTTCAATAAAACCATCCATGTTCATGACTTTTATATAATTTTCTACGTTCATTTCATGCGAAATTAAATAAATTGGGGTATTGCCATGGTAGCTAAAACACCCCAGTTCATAAGAGAGCCACCGTGGCAGTTTCGGATGTGACGTGTTTGTAGTAGCTCGCGTACTTCTGGCAACTATCAAGCCCGTTGAGATTACATTTTTTTTTCATAGCTAAAAATTATGGACTACCATTCATCTTCCCAGAACTTATGTTTATAGACGGGTTCAAGTCTAGTCTATTTTGATATTTTAAATTTGAATCTTCACTCAAAATTTGCTAAATTCTTCTCTTCTTAATAATAGCAGAAGGTCACATCTAATTTGGTCAGGGTTAAGAGAAAAATTATGAAATTTGATTGTCCCATAGAGCTATTTCTCTTAATGTTTAATCGGATTGGGGCAGATGAAATGGAGTGAACTTTTCGAAAATCAGGAGCCGCTATAGAGGCACTACACGATACACCCACTTTGCGATTTGACTGCGGTAGAGTTATGGTGCGGAAATATATGATAGCGAGGTGCTTGACAAGTTTTATTGTTGCAAAGTAATAAAACACGTGGTCAATTATTTAAGTAAATTTATACGACGACGAATAAAAAAGGATTTTGTCATACTTCAAAAAGGGACACAGAGATTGTTTCGAGATGGAAACTAAAAATATTGGCAACCCTGTTACTGTTTCTGCGATACGATTTGTACAGCCAATCATTTGTCGAAAATCCACATACCACGTTTCCTTAGGCAAGTTGTATGGCAAGCACATTCTCTATTCCGAAAAACTATCAGCTACCAAAGGTAAGGAACCATCTTCATCTCCTACCGTGGTGCCTTGATACTATTATGAACTTCAATGAGATGGCAAAACTCTTTTGTTCGTACATAAGGAGCAGCTCAATTATTTTTTATGCGATATGCCTCTGACTTAAGAAAACTCGGAACTGCTTGTGCTCCAATTAAAACAATGGCGTCTTTTGCAATAAGAAATTTACGTGTGCAAATACCATAAGCAACTAACATGATCTGGGGTCACCAAAGACATCTAGTAGCGAACATTCATTGAATTCATTGAATTCACTTAATATAATTTAAAGTTTGGTTTTTTTTGACAAGCCCGAACAGAAAACTGTCGGACATTCTTCTAAAACTTGGAAGAAAAGACGTTCGGTTGATGGTCGGTATTATTACAGGACACGACATAAGCATATGACCACAATGGAAGTCATTGTGGACCCGATTTGTCTGTTTTGCTTAGAAGAGGCGGAAGGCACTGAGCATTTTCTCTGTGAGTAAACCACATTTGCTAGAACAAGGCTATGAATTTTAGGTTCCGATATCATGAGGATGAGTAAAATTCGGTCTCTCAAACTGGCGGATATTTTCAGATTTATCAAAGAATCTCGAAAATTCTCACAGGTCTAACTACCTCTATTCTTCTATTCTCTCCTATTTTTTCTATCTGTTACTTATCTCTTTTCCACCTTGACTATCTACCCTTTCACTTTAAATACAATTGGCTTTTTATCCTGAGTGCTTTAGGAGTTATCAAATTTTCGGTGCTTCTGGGCTCGACCTTTCAAATTTCAATTTGGTTACAAAATACCCATAAGAAGGTTGCGTTTTATGTTTTGCGCCCAAAAATGGAAACACAGTAAAATAATAATGAAAATAGTTTCAGTGTTTTTCAAAATATTGTCCTTAGAAGTCAATACATTTCGCTTTCGTGTAAACCATGGATCTTAAAGCTCCTTTGCCACTCAGAAGCGTATACCTCCATAAGGAGCTGCTTAAAGGCTGTTGTTGTGTGAGTTGTGTACAGATACGTGGGAACTCACATTGTCTTGGTCAAGGCTGCTTCGTTTTCGGCGGTTAGTTCTCTTTAATACTCCGAAAACTTCTGGCAAACAAATAATTGTGTACCACTTAGAATTTACTGATTTTAGTTCTAGACGAACTGGAAGATGACCAAATTTTCCGAAAAACGCAGCGCCGACCATTTGCTTTGAGGAGCTTTTTCCCCGAACAACTTTTCTTGAATTAAGCTCGACTTTAAGCACCCATTCTTTCGATTGTTGTTTTATCTAAGAATGCCTCTATCTCGTGATTAGTCACATGAAGACTGCGCGCTAGCACCGATTGTTTCTAGCACAACAACCTTTATTGGACGGTCTTCACCGAATTCATCCGGCAAGGATCGACGGATACGTTGGAGCTCGTTGTATCAGCTTTCACAGTGGCGAAGTGTGGTGCTTCAACGACAAAAGACGAAGTAAGTTCATCAATGCAGTCTTGTCTCGATAATCCACGTCGAAAATCATAATATTGTAAATGATCGCACGAAAAATTTCAGGAGTTAATCCATCTTTTAGGCGATATGAATTTCCCAACTCACTAAAACAAGTTTTACTAAAAAATACCTAACTTTTCAATAAACATGTCCTATGACAAGAATCAAAAAGGCAAAAGAGTACGTCCGGAAACTAAGCAATTTAAAAATTTAAAAAGAAAATATCCCATACCTGTATACGTGAATGTGTATTTCTATACACATATATTTATTACCATACGTGTACATATGTAAGTGAATACAAATTTTATTAATCGTAGCTATATATTCATACATACTTAACTAACAAATTTATTATTAAACTCCAACAAAAATCTCACCCAAGTTCTTGCGCTTTTCGCAGTCGTAAAATCTTTGTGAACGATTACACAATAACACGTAACAATAAATCTACTCAACTTAAGCACTTTTCAAATCATTTCAATTTTATTGTAGAAAATTTTCCTTAGACTAATTAAAATATCAACATTAAATTTTACTAATGTGCCATATAATTTTCCGAAAACACAAGGCTACTTGGTAAATGCAAATGTTGCTGAAAATGTTGTTACATGGTCACACATCGTATAATTCAAAGTGTGTTAAACAAAGTGGAATACCATAAATATTTGACGTACGCTTATTAGACAACATGAAAATAAACAATTTGTATATTTGTGTGGTTTAACCAATATATTTGATTTTTAAAAACGATTTGCAGCAGTGTTCTGATGTGCACACCCTAAAGGACCAAAAATGTCACGTGCATCTGCAGCAAAAAATTTCAAGAAGTCGGAGACGTTCATTAATAAATGGATGCGACAGTATATATAAGCTAAAAACGGTGACGACTTCCGCTGATGTGACCCAAAACAAAAACACCTCTCCAAGCAAGATCAGAAGATTATTGAATGGTTTGTCACAAAGCCGAGCTTATCGTTCCGTGAAGCTGAAACACTTTTAAGAAAAAGTGGCGCTCATGTGTCCAAAGGCACAGTTCGAGGACGGTTACGTGCAGAAAACCTCAAATTCCGGAGTATTTTGAAAAATCCGATGCTCATATTATAACACATTGAAAAAAGACTTGCATGGGCTAAGGCAGATTCCGAACGGAATTGGACAAGCACAATATTAACAATTTCAACGAACTGTAAAGCATCCAGTTAAGGGGTTATATACAGTTAGAATGTTCAAAAATCGATTTTTTTATTTTATATTTAAGAATACACACAGAAAATTTAATATCGTTCCGGTGAATATTTTCGAAGTTGAAAGTACAAGGCCGGAGTGGCAGCGCGTTTTTCTCAAAATGCTGTTTTCAAAGTCGGTGACCAACATTACTCGAAAACGGCTAAACCGATTAGTCTCAAATTTTAACACAAACTTCTTAAATATATTGTTTAGTAATTAATAGAAGATTTTTTCTCACCGATAAATTTTTTTTTATAAACAATTTAAGGCTGAAATTTTTCTTTTTGAGAAATCGCCATTTTGTGAAAAATACTTATTTTGCTTATTCCTTCGATTAATTACTAGATTTAACATTACTTTAACGTAATCTGTTTGGTTTTTTAATTTCAGAGGATCCCGTTCAGAGATATAGTGGTCACCGCAAAACGTCTTTTTTGAGAAAAGCTCCCGGAGATCAGCTGTAGCTCCTTTCCAAATAAATATGTTTACTAATACTAAGTCTTAAAATGGCAACAAAATGGTGCGGAAGCGCTAGTTGGATTCTGGAAGAATCACCACTTAAACCAACCAACCAACCAAGTTTTAAAATACAGTTAAAAGATACATTTTTAGATCAATAAATTTAAAAGTTCTCACAAAAAATTCTGGATTTAGTCTTTTATTTGTGTTTACCGCTAATTAGAATGCAAATTTGATGAACAAAATTTAACAAAAAGCATTCATACCGAGAGATATGAGAAGATATTTGAATGAACCAGCCGACCTTGGAATTCACAACAAAACAACGATCTCAAGCATTTTTTTAATTTCTATCTTCACTTTTGCGTTATAAATTAAAACATTTCCAATTAGATACGAAGTTCTCCATTCTAAAAAAACGGTTTCAGTTTTTAACATAGTCTCCTTTCATCTCAATGCGCATCATTCAGCATATCACCACCACCAGGGTTCTCAAAATAGGCGATTATTTGATCGACAATTCCCCTATTCGTTCCAAATGTATTTATTGGGTCCAAATGTATTTCTTCATATTTGGAATTAGCAATAAGGTTAAGATCTGGATAATATGAACGCGATTTGTGACCCAATTCATGCAATTTTATAATTACCTCAACGAGTTCGTGTGTCAGTCAAAATTTAATTTTTCGCAAAATGGGATCCGAAACCTTTGTACAATAAGCGTCGGTCATACGTCTACCCTTTTCAAGACAAACGAGGTGAATGACTTATTGTCAATTGTGAGCAGATGAGGATCCATCTCGTGGATACATTTTTCGTAGCGAAATATTTATGGACAACTAAAATCACTGATCATGACTAGTCTTTTTAACTTGGCGCACCTTCTGGTGTAGCCACCCCAATTGGGCAATCTGAGATATTTGCGGTACTCGCTGAGGCCAACTTCCTTGCCCGGAGTCCGTTCTGCCACGCCCTTCTGCAGCCATCAAAGTCACGTTTAGCAAACGAGTTACTCTAACCCACCTGCCATGTCCGACTGACTGTCGTGGACAAAGCACATGAAACAGATGGGCATCTCAGACAGTGCACTCTGCCCAGCTTGTGAAGAAGAGGATGAGACGGCGGACCACTTTCTGTGCGTCTGTCCCGCCTTTGCTCGAATCAGGCTTGAGGTCTTTGGCACTGATGTGTTAAGAAGCGACCACCTTGACTCCTTGGTCCCATAAGATCTACTCAGATTTCTTCGGAGGTTGGGTATATTAGATTTAAAGAAAATTAAAAATGGAACCCGAATGCAGTGCAATGGCTTATCAATTAAAAAGCATATCCATAATACTTTTTATGCTTTTGTTTGGTTTGCGTTATAGTTTTTCGGGCAAACAAAGTATTTAATGAGAGACATGCACTTTTTACAATTTTTCACATATTTTCGTGATTGCTCGTAAGCGTCAGTTTAATATAGCACCTGAGGTGGCAACACTGTGAGACAAATTTTCAATGACTAATATAACCAATCTCGTGTAAGGTGCCCTAATGTTTACCTCCAGTGATAGGTGAATGAGTTCTTGCGTGCCTAATAGTCGGTAGTGCCTGAATTCGAACCCCGCTGTGGGCACGAAATGTTTTCCTAGTTGAGGCATAGCAGGCAATGGCAAGCCTTCTCGTATATTTTTTCCATGTAAAACCTTCTCATAAAAAATCATCTGCCTTTCGGAGTCGGCTTGAAACTGTAGGTCCCTTCATTTGTGGAACAACACAAGACGCACGCCACAAATAGGAGGAGGAGCTAAGCCAATCAAGCAACTAAGATGTACTATAGGTGCCAATTATAGTGTAAACACAATATTTACCTTCACAATACTTTTTATTACTAAATTATTCCTTTTATTTAAAAGGCCCAAGTATCCCACTGCGGATGGTCCATGACTGTTTTGTTCGGTGGTAGGTTAAATTTTTAATGGCTCTGCTGCATAGAATCGGCTGAATTTAAACAAAATGCAGAGATTATGTCGTATTGACATAGAGTACCGACCTTAGTAAACTACACTAGAAAAGGTTAAGAGGGGTCAAATCGCACAACCAGCTCGTGGGGATTGATTAGATTTGTTTAGCCAAAATTGGACGGACTTCCGAAGAGAATTCAATCGATATTATATAATACTAAAATTCGCCAAATAAGAATCTGCTTAAAGCCGAGTAATCGTGGCGGGAATTGACTATTATTAACGATTCTTATTCATTTTTAGAAGCGTTGCAAAATTGCACCTGTATAATAAATATTTAAATGGATACCATTAAGCAATTTTTATTTGATAATTTAACTTGTTTTAAGAAGCATTTTACAATACAATCGGTCTGGTACCCTTGTGCGTTCTAATCGCCTTTGATAAGAATTCAGCCGTAGTAAGTTGGATGTTTCATCGATGACATAATTTTTTAGTCTCTATTTGAGAGCTATGGCAAATTGCTTCGGTACTTCAGTCACAGTTGGTATGCCAAGATCACGCTGAAATCGCTGTTCCTTATATAATATGGCGCGTTCACAATGCTCCGCAGGATTTTGTTTTCCATAATTGTATGCCGTACGTTCAAAACTGTATTAGTGTTCGTTGATCAATCAGTACCTGTAATTTGTTACAGTACATAAACCGGAGCGCCTGCCAATGAGATAATATAGCTTATTTAATTTCAAGTGAAGCTCTTCTCGTTTTTTCTTTGCATGAGCGCAATTTGGCTTCAAATGTTATGCCCACAAATTTCGAAGTATCGTCGAGCCCATGTACGAGGGACATGCAAGTAGAGTTTTTTATGAAAACACTACATGTACAGGGTTGTCCATATTCGACGGACCCATCTGGCAACCCTGTATCTTTTGACAGATTCCAATCGACGAGGCTTGTCCGCAGGCAACAATCTTTGCGTCAATTGAATCTTATACGGGAATAAATGCAAATTAATGTGGATAATTCGTTGTAAAGTGGTCCGAGCAATGCCCAACTGCTGAGAACGGCGATTTTGGGATGTCCTTGGCGACGTCTCAACACTGCCTCGTACAAGAGGTATGGTAAAAATCTGCTTGGACCCCAGCTTCCAACGCGGTATGTCATTAAGCGATTTGACGTCTGTGTCAAAAGATACAGGGTTGCCAAATGGGTCCGTCGAATATTAACAACCCTGTATGTATGTGCTGACTTGCTTTTGTTTAGTCATTCCATTTCTTAGCCCATGTAGCAATAAGATTAAGAGCTTCTTGTAGCTTATTCGTTGCGTTTTTGATAGTGTCATCGTCTGCAAGTATGGCAGTGTCATTTGCAAATGTTGCAGTTAGTTGCGGATTTGCCGATGGTAAGTCATGGGTGTACAGGATGCATAGCAGAGGACCCAAAATGATTCCCGATTATAGTTTTTAGAGACAAAAGTACCGCTCATTAAGATATGACGAGAACCCCTCGCAGTATTGTATTGGCAGCATAAACTTGAGCTTTTGGAGGAGCCCTTCGTAGCATACTTTGTCGAAAGCTTGAGATACATCAAGAAAAATGGCTGAACATACTTTTTTCATTTCCATAGTCTTTTCTATGGTGCTTGGGACTCTATGTATTTGATCAAGCGCTCAATGATGTTTTCTGAAACCAAATTGGTGAAAGAATATCAGACATTTATTTTCAATAGCTGACTATAGCCGTTTTAAAATCATTTTTCTAAAAAGTTTGAACATTACTGGTAACAGAAACCTTGCCCTGTAAGAGAGCATTTCTTTGAGTGGTTTATCAGGCTTAGGTATCATGGGAACTTCGGCAAATTTCCATTAAAGCTGATGCACTTGTTAAATAAACTGGTAAAATGCAATGTTGTGACAGTTTACGAAGGACTTCAGCCGTGATTAAATCAAATCCAGATAACTTTTTAAGCTTCATTTTGTTTATTTCCTTAACAACTTCTTCTGGTGTACCTGGAATAAAATATTCATAGTACTCAGGGTAGTTCCCAATATATTCTACTTCATCAGTGCCTTCCTTAGAGCTAAAGGTTTTTCCCAAACGTTCAGCAAAGAGATTCGCTTATTGCCTGCTTATCTTATCCGCCCCTATTGGAAAACTCCTCTGATTTTCGAGAACGAAACCATATAAATAACAACTATGAGGTGGAAATTAACTCTTTGATTACTAACTTTCGTAAAGGCTTTGCTGCCAATAAAGGGCGAATACATCTCAAATTAACTTTTTTATTTAACTGGTACTCTCTATTTACATAATATGTTCGTCATAATTATAACATTCGCCTGCATATACATATCAAAGTTGTTTCAACTATCACAAAGTTGATATAACATTTTTTTTAAATAAACGTCAAATAAATTCACTTTTTATTTGCATTTAAGAACCGCTGCCATCCAAACTCTGCTACATAAGATTAAAATACATATCTTCAAGTGTCCGCCAAGAAAAATCGCTACTGTTAATTTGCATTAAGATGCCTAATAAATTTACGAGTGAGGCGGCTGTTCAACGTGAAATTCCAATATTTCTTCAGCTCATCCACAGTGGAATGTGTCGCACATTTCACAAGCAAATCCGATGAGAAATGGGTGAAAAGTGTCAGCAAAACAACACAGAAGACACGACAGTCAAGCACTCGCCTAATAAATTAAAATTAAAAATCTAAAACTGTCTTGTGTGAAATTAGCCATCGCAGAAAGAAAAAATAAAGGAAAACGAAAAAATAATAAATAGTCTTGAGACGAAAATTCGCAACTGCATTTGTGTGTATGTGTGTATGTTTGAACGAGCAACTAAAAGTATGTTTTTATTCAAAATTCAAAATGAAAAATTAATTGCCCACCTACACGCTTCACATACGAAATATATTTGTTGCATATGTACATGCGTATGTATACTTATCATCTACGTAAAAGTTAAATTTATTTTTTAATTTATTATAATGACTGTGTTAATATTTATACATATTGCGGCCGATGCTAAGTGTGCCGCATTACACAATTTGGGGCGGTAGCGGCGAGCTCGTATAGAAAAAAAATAAAAATAGTAAAATTATAATAATTTGTTTCTATAAGTAATTATTATATGCGAATACTTTTTCAACTATAGAGTACAGCATTTTGTAAGGTCTTTGTGCTTAATTCAATATCTACTGTAGCACCGAGACTGAGTCGTGTGAACTTGAAGAGGAAGCAAAATATTATATTAGAGCAATAGATCTTCCATACCTAAAAATGTTTAACGCTTTCACTTTTGTAGACGACACTTTTCTGGACGATTTTGCGATCTCATACTAATATTTTTTTTAAATTTTCTTTTTTATTTTTCATAAGTGACTAACAAAATTCAGAACAGACATTTAAGATATCAATTCAGAACAATACAATAAACAATATTTAATATTAAAAAGTGTTGAAAAATTAGATTATCAACATAAGAAACCATTAAATTGCTAAAAATATATACAAGTTACAATTACTTTCTCTGCAAATTTGCGGCTCTGGCGGCTAGGCGCTTGAGATTCCTTAACGTTCAACAGCACTGGATGGCTGTAGAAGGTTTTCTCTTCCCAAAAATTTTTCTTTGCACAGGTAGTGGTCCACATTATGGTTTCAAAACGGCACCTAAGTGCTACTTGAAGTTTGCTTGGCAAGAGAACAATTTTACCTACCTACAATTGAATTTTAATGAAATTAATAACTATCAAACTCAAATAACAAATATATACAACGTATTATTATGATTTCTAACATAGAAAGTAATTTTTTAATTGCACTAGAAATACTTGTTTGGCCTTAGAAAGATCCAAAAAGGTCTAACGAGTGGCGCATTGGCACTATAAAATGTCCTACTAAAACCAACGCGAAAAATCTTGCAACGGCGAAAATTTCTGCAAGGAACATTAAACTGTATTCTTTCTAGAAGGACCGGGCAGTCAATTTTGCCATTAATGAGGTCAAAGATAAATGATACTGCCTGAAAAGTACCTCTGTCACTTAAGAGGGGAGCCTCATGTACATATAAGCATCAAAAATAGTATCTTAAGAATATACTGTGAAATTTTCATGCCGAAATTCTCAATATTATAGTCCCATTAACTAGGTAGAAAGCGGTCCACGCGCTCCTGTATCTCAAACTTTAAACTCATTTATCTCGAAACGACTTTTTTAAAAACTGCTCGTGTTGTAACTCAAAAAGTTATAGACCGATTTGTTTGAAGTTTGGTGAGGCCCTTCTGTACATTACTATCGGAAGGATAAACCTAAAATTTCAGATATTTCGCGTTGATAAATTACTTTTTGGGGGTTAAAAATGTCAATAAAATAGCCCTAAATTCTGACTTTTTTTTCAAAGGCTTATTTTATAATTAATTTTATACTTGTTTTTTAATTTTATAGGTTAATCCTTTCCGTTATTATGTTATAAAAAAACAACCAATTTCATTTTTTTGTTTCAGATCGATAGATAAAGAGTAATAAATAGAGCAGTTTGGGACCTCGCGCCGTAGGCAGCCGACAAGAAATAATCCTGAAAAGCCATTTTGAAAACACAATTTTTTTGTACTCTCGAAAGGTTAAATAATGTTGTGTTAAAGCTTCAAAATAATATAATTATTTTATCACCTTTAAAAATATGTTTAAAAAATTACCGATTTTGAGGCTCCGCCCTTAATGGAAAGAGACTAATCGAAAGGCAGCGTGATTCGTATGATGGTTTCGGGTCTGAGAAATTGAGTGAATGTAGTTTTAGATCATCAGCGTGGAGAAGAAAATAAGCAAAGGAAAAATACGAAAACATATCATTAATGAACAAATCAAATAACAAAGGTCCTAAAATATTACCCTGAGGTACATCAGAGATGGCGATGTACTGTTTCGAAGAAACTCCATCGATAACTACAGTACTGCATCTCTTTATTAAATAGGATCGAATACAATCAAAGAAAGTTGAATGAAAATCGAGACATGCCAGTTTAGTTACTTTATCAAAGGCTTTAGAGAAATCTGTGTATATAGTGTCAGTTTGGAAACCATTCTGGAAGCCTGCGTGGCAATCTTCAGAAAAAACGGATAAGTTAGATAACGTAGATCTTGGAACTACAAAATCATGCTGTCTAGGACTAATATAGAGAGTACACACTCTTTTTTTTCGCGTGAATGTAGTTCAGGCATGGTATTTTAATAATATCATAATATGAATTTCTCCTTTCTCAAAAGAATATTTATCAGAGCAGGAATTCTCACACAACTAATAGTCGAAAGTCAATAAATCATGAATATTGACATCATAGGTCTTAGCAGCCACACTGTTAGTTCTGCCTTTTCAAAATTGAACAAAAAGCAAGGCGAATGAGTCTGGTGATGAGCGAGGATAAAACCAAGTACCTCCAGTCATCAAACAAACAGTCAGCGCACTCGCGTATCGGCACCCATGTCACTGTTGACAGTTATTATTTCGAGGTTGTAAGAGTCTTCGTTTACCTAGGAACCTGTATTGACACCGATAACAATATCAGCCTTAAAATCCAACGGAGAATCTCTTTTGCCAATTTTTGATTAAGTAGGCAATTGAGTAGTAAAGTGCTCTCTCGAGGCTCTCATCATGTCCGTCCTAACGTATAGCGCAGAAGCGTGAACGATGAGCACATCCGATGAGGCGTCCCTTGAAGAGTTTGAGAGAAAGATTCTGCGGAAGATTTTTGGACCTTTACATGTTGGTGACGGCGAATATCGCAGCCGATGGAACGATGAGCTCTAAGAGCTTTACGGCGACATAGACATAGCACAGCGAATAAAGATCCAGCGTATTCGTTGTCGTCCGAATGGATACAAACGATCCGGCTCTGAAAGTATTCGAGGCGGTACCAACGAATGGCAGCAAAGGAATAGGAAGGCCTCCTCTGCGTTGGAAGTATCAGGTGAAGAAGGACTTGGCTTCAATTGGTGTGCCCAACTGGCGCCGATTAGCACGAGAAAGAAATAATTGGCGCACTTTGTTAGACTAGGCAAAATCGCTAAGCGGTTGAAGTGCCAACCAAGAAGAAGAAGAATGATTAATGAAGACATGCATCAGATCCTTCGGCATCTTTTTACCAATCTTCGATGAACCCTTAGTAGATTCTAAGAATACCACAACGTCTGCCTTCCTTCCTAATATAATATGACTACCGATTTCTCGTAAACAAAATTTTAAGAGTTTTTCGAAAGATTAAAGGTACCTTCACTCAATCAAGAATTTCATCGTTTGGCTGAAACTAATGGGATTATGGGCAACACAAAGCCTAGGCCACCATCCGGGCATTCGAGTATAGTTTTCAGCCCTTTAAGCTCGGCATTCAACTACGAGGAAAGGTTATTCCATTCAAAAAATCTGAGATTAATGAGTTTCATGAGTTGCATACCTTCTCATAACCCATACGATGAATTGCCTACCTTCTAGAAGCTTGTTGGCATCATTGTGCTCTCCATCATTCGCGTCTACTACTCTACACTTTATTCTCTCCTCACTAATTACATATAGAAAATGAAGGCTGCACAACTCAGCCCTTCATTCATTGAAATGCCACGGATGTATGTGTCGCTCTTGCAGTCTTCACGCATGAGGATTTCACTGGCCAGAGTAAGGTTGAGATTCAGGCCCTCCCAGACATCGCCGATGCTCGCCAAGTTCGATCACGATTACTGCTCACTTACCAACATAGGTTCATGACCACAAAGTAATGAACTGGAAACTCGGTTACAAATCCCCTCTAGTTTTAACTATGTGCCTTCACAAACACACTGGAGAATCGACTACAAGTCGGCACCTTCGGGTAACGAGGTAAAAGAAAAAAGGGTGAAAAGTAGGTGCAAGCTGGAGAGAAAAGTGTGCAATTGATGATCCAATGCAACAGCGAATATAAAAGCAAAGCGAAAGTTCCAATTATTTTGATATGGTAATAGATGTCGGGCATGGCCGTAGAACAATCGTCGAAAATGTCGTCGAAGTCATGGAAGACTTGGCGCCGGATCGGAATGTGAGCACTTATTCCATTGCCCAGAAACTGACGATTTAGTAATCGCTTGAAACCATGTGCATGAAGCCGAAATTTTTAAGAATCTCAATGCCAGCCTTGAACAGACCTATGGACCGAATTAGCGCCCACGATTCTTTGCTGAAATGTAACGAAGTTGACGCATTTTCTAAGCGGTTGGTAATTAGGTCACATCACTCTGAGTTTGGTATCCAAGCCCAAATTAATGGCGTCGGGCTAACCTCCTTATTTGGATCTCTAAGCAGATTAAAGCAGGGTGATGTGTTCCATCGAGGCAATTTCTGACCACATATACCTTTCACAACGCGCAGGAAGCTCTGAGAGCTGGATGGGAAGTTCTGTTTCATATTGCCAAAAATGTATTGATGTTACAAAACTGGAGAGGCTTGTGAGCTGATGAAATTTTTGCCAATAGGCTGGAGGACTTAGCGGAATTATAAAATTACTTTCAAAGTGGAACCTTCTTTCGAACCATTAGGTAAGATAACAAATGTTACCACGTATTTGATCTAAAGCCTATACTCGTAATATTTGTTAATTTCATTGCCGAAATATAGCCAAAACATGTTCAAAACTTTTTATTTGACCTATAATGATCTAATGCATGAGTGTGTGTATATTTTTAATTTGAAAATGTTTGTCGTCGCAGCAGCCGGCGCCACAAAATACATTGCCATCATTTGACGGACTAAACGACCTCTGGCACAACAATATTTCCAATTTATTTTTCATTTCACGCCACAAATTCCGACTAATTAACCTGTCCAAGTAGGTGAAAAATGTACGCCAAATGTTTTCTTATAAAATATATTTCTATTTTTGTTTTTTTTTTCACTTTCCAAAAGTTATCATCTCAAAATTTTTGTGATCCATTAAAGACATCTTCAAAAACAAATGCGTGCCAAAAGCTACAACATTCATATTCAAATATATGCATATGTACATATGTATATATGTGTTTCTTAAGAACTAGAAAATCATGAGCGATGTGAATCCCGAATTATGAATATGTTTTTCTAAGTTTTAAGGAACTAAGCTAAAGCCTGATTAAAGAGAAATACAGAAAATCACTATTTATTCATTTATTTCCTATTTATTAATCATACACACAACCATAAGTTATTGTACAGTGTTTGAGTGCACAGAGTGCACAAAGTGCACAAACAAATTTGACTGCTCGATATTAGGAGAGTGTTGAGTCCCAAAAATGCTGAAGGAATACTTCAACCCTAAGTTATTTATAAAATTTAACACTTTAATCTACCTCCAAATTATGGCATTACGACCTATGTAATCAGAAGTGGATATTCACACATTTATGTTCAGGCGTTTCCCCAGTAAATCCCATCTCACCAAGATCGTATATCAACCTGCTGTATTCCGTCAGGTAAATATTAAGAGATCTTAGACTCTCCCTGTCGAGTTTCAGAAGGGGTTTAGATATTCAACGAAACGAAGTTATGGATCTCTTTGCTTGCATACTGAGACTCCTCCCAGTTTATTGATGGTTCTGTAACAATATAACCTTGCAATGTTACAGAGAAAGGCTCTGTATGGTAGAGACGTCGTTAAGTCTCATTTTTGCAATCCAAAGCACACCACAAAATTATCTTATTATGGGTAGGTTTATGCTTAAGATTATTGTTCCTTGGCCATGACACAAATACAGTGTGATGCTAGAAGAATAGAATCCCTCAGTCGACAACCTCTAAAGTAGCCCTGAAATGCCGCACATCTCTTAAGAAGATGACTGAGTTATTTCACCAAAAAAACACATGGGCTGCTGGCCATTGCGACATCGAGGGGAGCTGCGGGGCTGATAAACTAGCAAGACTTCTCTTACTAACCAGTGATCTTATATCAGCAGAGATTGTTGTCTTCTGCACACAGGCAGCTGAGAGGGGATTGAGACTATACACCATTTTTCCCATAATAAATCTGTTTCAATAACTTTCAAGTTTTTTCCCAATCAATGGTTCTGCTTTCTTAATCGCTCTGAAAAATCAAGGATGTTTGTTCTGATGAAGCTGATCTCAACTCTCAGTGTGCACATGTATAAGCTCGTTAATTATATATCTTTCGCTAAAGCCTCGCGCTAACTGTACGGTCTACAATTATTATAAGCGTAAATAAGTAGGATGTGGGAACTGTGAAAAGCATCCTGGGGTGTAGATTTCTAGGAAAAACTTCCAACTGGATAAATAACTACATCTATATTATATTAGGACCGCGACTAAGCTCCCGCTGTTTGTCAATAGATTCCGCCAGCAGTGTGTGCTAGTCGATTCTAACATGACCTAAACGTCCTAAACGAAGCTTAGACATATGGTAAACCAACTGCTTCGACACATGATTTTGTTTTCGTATCACATACTTTTGGTTTTGTGAAAATGTCTGATTTTGTGCCGAATAAACGTAATTTGCGGGTAGTGTTGATTTTCTTCTTTCATTCGAACAAAAACAGCGAGAGCTACAAAAAGTTCATGGATATGCTGCTTTAAATGAAACAACGTGCCGAGGTTGGCTTCGTCGCTTCAAAGACGGTGATTTTAATGTTGACGACCGTCCGTGTGAAGGATTGATGGCACATGGTCTAGCTGACCAGCAGTTCCATTTATATGAAGACATCAGATAATGGCTTGATCAGTGGATAGCCTCAAATGATTAAGAATTTTTGATTTGATTTTAACCATTCTTGGTTCACGCGAGCTTTATGAGACGGTGCCGAGTCATGTTGGAACGTCCATGGTCTACGACCGAAATGTTTGCGTGTCCACGGCTCTAAAGCAGCTTCTAAAATATTTTCCCGATAATAAGTCACATTCACTTTGACACCAGGCTCGATAAAAACGATTGGAGAGCGTCCATCAGTGCGGTCTAAACCAATACTTGCGATGGGAAATTACTTCGAGTGACCATATGTAGGCTCAAATTCTCGTATGAGCGTTCGGTCAAGTAAACACGATCGTTTTGAGTTTATGAACTGCTCAATTGGGAATTTTTTTTATCAGAAAACACAATGTTAGGAAATTCTCCACGTTCCTGCAAGCGCAACAACTCCCTTGCTCTTTCGCACCGAATTTTTTTTTTGCTGGGGTGAAAGATCGTGTGCTTTTTGGAACTGTACGCCTTGACCTTGAGCGCATTTTTCAATATGCGTCGAATGCTGTCTTGCGATATTTTCAGTTCTTTGGCCATTTTTCTTCCACTTCGACGTGAATTTCGTTCAAGTCGAGCCTTCACTTTCATTTCTGGCGTTGTTGCGGTTTTTTTTTGGTTCACGTCCATAGCGTTTTGCAATGCTACCAGTATCATTGTAACATTTTATAGTGCGATACACAAACATTTTATTCACTTTGAGGTGACTGAGCTCACGAACAATGGCTGGTTGTGAATTTCCAGCCAAATATAACGCAATCACACTATTACGTTTGACTTCCATCACAGAAAAAAAAAATCAAAAAAACTGAGACGCAAATGCTTTTGATGGCTTATAAACAATATATTGAACTGTCGTTAGAACAATTTTGACGTTTATGTCATGAGCTGTTTTACAGATACAAGCAGTGTGAAGTTGGTAACATTTCATATCGTTCACCCTGTATATGAAAGAGTTTATTATTTTTATATTGTAGTTATATTACGCACTATTTGCTAAATTGATGTTGAGTTTCAAATTGAATCTTCATACCAATGCACTTTAGGTCAAATGACCGTTTTTGCTGTGCAAAAATGATAAGAATGAAAGTGTCGTTTTACTTTTGTTGGTGTTGTTTTGTAATTAGAAATACTTCAAAACAAAGGTGCGTGAATTTTATTTTCTCTTAATAAAAAGTACCTTTACACAGGCACGCGTCAAAGACAATCGACGTAATTTTTCGTATAAATTTGTTTGCGAGTTCAGCAGTGCTTGGTGAACTTTGAGTCCGCGTTTCTCGAATTGTGTTGAAAATAATTCATTAGTGTAAAATGGAAAATAAAGAAACATGTAAGTATATATGTGCATTTAATTAAAACCCTTTATTTTTATGTTGCTATATTTGTAAATAACTTATTAGCTAACGTAACCTTGAAATGATACAACTTATCTTTCACATTGACTATACAATTTCACCTCTTTCAAACTAGAGAAAACAGATGGAACGGTATTTAATGGGTTACTTACAATTTATTTCAAATTGCGATTTTTTGCGTTTTAAGAGTAATTCCTCTTTTCTTTAGGCATCCTCGGTATAAAAAACGATATGTTTGAAATATGGCGAAAAGAACGTTGACAAAAAGGTTCTTGGAAAAATTAAGGACATTAATATTTCTGATGAAATGAAGAAGGATTTAATGCAAAAAATACATTTTTTCACTGTAAAAGTGGAAAAATGCCACAGAAAGATAAACGTCTTTAAGGATCAAAATTATGTGTCTGAATTCGGAGCATATGGCATTCAGCGAAAAATCAGAATTTGGCAAAAGAAAAGAAGCCGCAGACCTTTCAACTGAAAATCTAATCTTCTTATTCGTGCAGTAGCTATATCGGGATACCGATTAGGCTTTAGCTTATATTCTTCAATATAATTTTTCAAATGAGCAGTTCAACACAATACGCTGCGAAAATAACTCAAGAAACTGATACATTTATCCTCAGGGTATAGAAGCAAATGAGACCCTTGTAAAAGTTTCGTTGCAATCTATTTTACAGCATACGGGTGAAAGAATTGTTGAGATGCAAAGAGAAGGTTTTCAAGCAGTAATGCAAGAAGAAAGCACGGATTTTTTAAGCTGTGAATTATTGTTAAGCTATGGGTTTGATAGTAGCGCTGGCCAAGATCAATTTAAAGAAACGTTTGATAAACCAGGTTCGTCGAATAGCAGTGATGCCTCTCTTTTCGCTACTACAGTACCTATTTCCATTAAGGTTACTGCTCTTGTCGGGAAAACCAATTTGGAACAATCGCTCACCGCAATCTATAAGATTTTATCGGCTTCGGTGGCACAAATGACGGGAGCACTGCTCGTGGAGCTTTTACAGAACATGCTATTTTTTCTGAAATAACTGATGTTGACCAAGATCTTATGTTTCGTTTCAAAATAATTTTGATTTGTTTATACTGCCAGTTCAAAATTAATGCGAATAACACTCAAAGAAGATGCTGCTGAATCGCGCCATAAAATATAAAGGGTGTTTTTTTTAGAGGTTAGGTTTTCAAGATGAAATAAAACGTATATAATTTAATGTTATGGCCAAGAATTTAGCTTTATTATAAAGATAAGGGTTTGCCATTATGTTTTAAAAATGATTTCTGGCAAGTGGCTGCCGCGGCTGGCTCGAATAAATTCCAGCCGAGAGGCCCAATTTTCGACCACTTTTTGCAGCAATTGGGGCCGTATGTCAGCAATAACGCGCCGAATATTCTCTTCCAAGACGTCAATCGTCTCGGGCTTATCTGCGTAGACAAGCGACTTCACATAGCCCCACAAGAAAAAGTCCAGCGGTGTTATATCGCACGATCTTGGAGGCCACGCCAGAGGTCCACGGCGCGAGATAATGCGCTCACCAAAAGTTTCCTTCAATAAATCGATTGTTGCGTTGGCTGTATGGCATGTAGCACCGTCTTGTTGGAACCAAAGGTCGTCCACATCTACATCGTCCAATTCAGGCGCTCTCAATTGACTGTAACATTATGGCCGGCTTAATTTTTAAAGAAATATGGACCAATGATTCCCTCTGCTCATAGAGCACACCAAACAGTGACTTTTTGAGGATGTAACGGCGTCTCAGCAATGGCTTGTGGATTATGTTCACTCCAACCAAAAGTGAGCTTCATCGCTGAACAAAATTTTTTTGTGAAAATCGGGATCGGTGGCCATCTCGTTTTGGGCCCATTCAACGAACGTGCGACGCGCTTGATGGTCGTTCGTCTATTCATTATGAAATGGCAAACCAAACTGAGCATAAATCAAGTGACAGCTGTCAAAAAGACCATCTACGAAAAAAGTAGTGCCAACTGGAAAACCTAACCTCTAAAAAAACACCCTTTACAACGCTGACAGATTGCGTTACGTTCGCAGAAACAACCGCGTAGACGTTAGACGTATTTAATAGGGCTGTCGATACTTCAGATCCATTTATTTCCACACTATTCTTCCACACTATACTTCCTTCAGAAGTAATTGAACTATTATGTTGCGAAGAATTTAATCTTAACAACCATGTCGATGAAAGTGAAGTTGTCATATTTAATTTGAATTTACAAAATGAATTAGATTGAAGTATTTAATAATGTTAAAAAAAACAATAAATGAATTGTCACCTTTACATTAATTGTTACAAAAGGGTTAATTTTGATTTATGGTCGTTAATGGGTTAAATTACATTTTTTTATATTTATTCTTACTAGTAAATCGCTGACTAGTTTTGGTTTGAACATTCTGATTTTCTAGCTGTAATTAATTTTGCACTGAAAAAGTAGTCATTTGATCTATAGTGCAATGCCAGGTTTTCGGGATCACATGCGAAACATCACCAAATCTCGAAATTGATAATGAGCTCTAATATTGGCATCTCTGGTCCATAACAACTAGATATGTATGTATGTATGTATGTATACTTTTAAATTTCTGGTTTCCCTTATTTTTCGAGATATCGCCGCCTGGTCATAATTTAAATTTGATTTTAATTTATTGGTTGGTAAAATTTTATGTGCAGCACCACATTTGTTTAAAAAATAACATAACTGTAAGCCATTTGTCACTTGGGGAATTAGTGGTGTATTACTAAATAGTATTTTGATTCTTATTTATACACTTGAGGAATTCTTGTTTTCTATTCATAAGCTAATTTAGTATTTATGAGCCTTTATGTTATTCTCGGATTTGCGTAGGTATTGCCATAAAGTATAAGATTTAAAACACACGTGCCCCACTCTGTGATTTTGCAGCTCTTAACATACATACCTACATACACACATATGAGCTTATATATATTTTGCTATTAATATTTAGATTTTATTACTACTTCTGTTTCTTGCCTTTTGTTTTGTTGGTTTCCATTCCGTAAAATTGATAATAATGCTACGATTTATGCTAATTTGACATTTGTCATAATTTTTGACATTTCTGTTAACAGCTTATAAAGTACTAAACTAAACATTCGCCATAAATTAGCTGCGGTTTTCTTTGAAGTAGATAGATTTCTATATGTATTTGGTTTTAATAAACCATTACGCATACCTACTTGATCCTGTTTAAACAGCTAAGTGTCATTGGGGTTTCTTTTTGCATTATTAGTGCGTGTGAGTGTTGCTTGTAAACAAATGTTTTAATAATGATCTGTGCGATTAAATCTGGATGACTTAGTGTTCGAGTCACAGAACTTGAAATATGGTAATAATAAATATAAATACAATTTTAATTTAAATAAAATTTATTTCATCACACAGGTTGTTGTGCTTCGATGCCATTTCCTGAAAGCAATTTTGAGAAACGAATTCTCAATTTCAATAAATGGATGATTAATTAGTCTGCTCACAGTTAATTATATTTGCACAAACGTAAATACGAGTATTAGGAGCGTACTAAAAATCGTATTTGATTTACGTACAATAGGGATGTGGATCACGATTCCGCTCATGGTTTTATGACCTCATATCTCAAACATCTTATTTTGATTTTTGTAGCTAAAGAGAAAATAAATGTGAAATACAAAGATTTAGATTTTTTCATTTCGCTTTACGCAGAACTGGCTGCGGTATTTACAGATGATGAGAATCATAGAGCAGATCCCACTTCATATGGGACTCTGGTCATAGTGATATAGAAAGAAACGCACTAACAAATCTGCCTGCAAGTTGGATAGACAATTTTTGGCCGATGAAGTAACCAATCTCCACAAAATGATTACTGGTGTGCCTTAAGGCTCCGTCCTGGGCCCATATTACACCTGTTATTCACGCATGATATGCCTGCTTCAGCCTATTGATAATGTCGCAAACAAGTCATCTCTAAAATTGCAAAAATGTCTCGATGACATTATCCAAAGGCTACAAAATGGCTAATTAAAGTGAATGAGACTAAATCGATTCAAGTACAGGGTCCGGCACCCGTACGATAACAGGAACCGGCTACTTACATGGCTATTGGTGCTCATAAAATATTAATACCAATACTTTTATTGGTCTGCTCAACGTGAAAGCAGAATAAATGTGTAATAAAGATTACAGAAATTGAGACAAATTGAGAACTTCATTTCGCAGTCATACAAATTCGGAGAGAAATAATAAATCAACAGAGTTTTATAAAAAATTTAAATTTGTACAAATCAGAACTTATGGTAGTTACATTCCCTTTCGCTTTTATGATAGCTTGTATGCGCCTGGACTTGCTCTCTACACATTTTCTTTTATCATATTTTGAGATTGAGGTGGTGCCAAATATTACTTAGCTTTTCCATTAGCCTTGTATTGGGGGTATGGGTATTTAAGCCGTGATCTCCCTTTGATTGGAGTTCATATTATGTCAGGTAAATTGCCAAGTCGAGATTAAACTGAAATGTTGTAGCCTTTCAGAAACTTGGGAATCTTCTTTTTCTTCCTAATTGGCGCGTTAACCGCTTACGCGATATTGGCCGCGCCAGTCGTTTCTTTCTCGTGCTAACCAGCGCCAATTGACATCGTTATCGGTGTTAATGCTGGTTCCTAAATATTATATACGAAGTCTTTTACAACCTCGAAATCATAGCTGCCAACAGTGACGTGGTCTATGTGGAGCGTTCCAGTTCCCATAAATAATACCTAACGATAGTTCCACTGAAACGGATCAGCGGCGGATTTTTAGCGCGATGAGCTGAAAGGCAAGTAGTTTGTGGCACTTCTACAACAACAAAAAACAAAAACCATTATTTTGAAAAACTGTTTCGCCTTGTGCACGATACAGTGGATGTCGTAGAGGAAAGCCCATAATCGTCCCAGGCTTTACTCCTAACCAAATTTTTGAAAGATGTTCACTGCCGTTTCCTTGATTTCAAACAAGAATTCGACAGTGTTAACAAAGATAGGATTCACCATGTATTCCTTATCCTTGGAATACCAGGCAAACTAATAAGGCTCATTAACGCAACGCTCAAACATACAACATCAAAAGTGACCATTCATGGAAAGCTCACATAGTCATTTTCTATTGAAACAGCTGTGAAACAAAGTGATGCCCCATTCACTGTCATATAAAATTTGATGCTGCACTTCATTCTAAAGGAAGACCACGAAGGCGGTACCTTATTAATTACCTAAAACAACCCAAATATGTGCCTACGTTGATGACTTCACTATTATTTAGAGGTATATGAACGATTTTAATGGAATATGGCTAGGTCACCTCAGTGAAGAAGACCATTTTTTTGAGTTGAAACTTCTTAAGCGTCGATGGACGAGCGAGAATGCAGAGTAAAATTTCAAGGCCATGCAACGTTTTGGGCATTTTCGTTCCGCGAGAGAGAAAAAATATATAACGTAGAGGAAAAGGAGAGAGAGAGAGCTATACCTTATATATAATATGTATATCTTAGATACACTTTAGACTATTTTTCCTGAGTTTTTCCTTATGGTTGCTAATTTTTAGTGAGAAATAACTCTGCCTACTTTTTGGCGCTTGTTTGTTGGTGCAAACTTGTAGGAAATATATTTTTGGTGCCTACTTTTTGGCGTTATATTTCCTTGGTGCCTACTTTTTGGGGCGTTTTTTGGTCCAAATTTTTTTGGTGCCTACTTTTTGGCCCTTATTTCCGTTTCCTGACTAGTGCTTGTGCGTACTATAAAGTGCTATCCATTCCGGCGTCGGAGTTATTGGTATTGCCTTGCGGTAATTTGTGCCATTGCTGCGGTCATGGAATCGCTGCGTTTGTGCGGGTGATAAACGCTCGGAGTAGTGCGCGTTGTTGCCACGGTTTATGTCCGGCGTTTACCTACACCGGTCGACCATTCTCCGTTTTTTTGTAAATTTTGTCTATTTGTATTCTCTGCAAATGTTGTGAATTAATTTACATATATATATTCTTTTTCTCTCTCTCTCTCTCCCTCTTTCTTTGTCTGCCTTGAAAGTTTCACTTCTGTTATGTGTACTACGCTACACGCACATTTTTATTTTTAATTTTATTTCATTTGCATTAGAACCAGTTAACAATAAATAAACTAACGAACATTTTCTTGGATTTTGAATAATATGATTAACGTTTTTCCGTTTCAACCTTTCAAAGCATTTGTGTTGGTCGGTGTGGGCTGACGGTTCGCTGTTGACATAATGAGATAGCCTGCTCATGTGAGATACGGCATTTTTTCGAAACACGACAGCAACTGGATCACTAACGCGCATATATCAGGCCGCATTAGTAGCACATCGCAAGACCTTATTTTGGATCCTTTAGATTTGAAGTATATTGATGGTCCCATACGTCCAAATTGGTTTAAGCATTTGATTGTGGAGAAGTATTTTATTCTAAGTGGATAAAGAGGATGGCTTACCCATAAGACAATACATGTTTCTGAATGGAATATCAAGATTTTCGTTTTTCTTCTTTACCTGAACACTCCATCTGAGTTTGGTTTCAAGAGTCTTACCCAGGTATTTAGCCGTATTATGATACGTAATTTGCACTCCATTCATATATATATGTAGTGGATCATATCTCATTATATTCTACGTGAAGTCAATATGAACGGATGTTCTTTTGTTTAATTTTATGCGCCAAGTAGCTGTCCACTCGCAGATTCTGTTTAAATGTTTTTGAAGATTCGTAATCGACTCAATATGTGTATTTCCAACTGACAAGATAGCGGTGTCGTTTGTAAACGTTGCTGTGACGCAGTTCTGATGGGTAGGCACATCGCTTGTGAAAATTAGGTAAAGGATGGGCCCCAAAACGCTACCCGGTGGGACACCAGGTTTTATTTCTTTCGAGTCGTCGTATTTAATTCGAAAGAAGCGATCAGAATTTTAAATATCGAAATATGAGTTGGTAAAAGCTCTTTTATTTTGTTGAGAAGGCCACCGTGACATACAGGGAAGCTAATGGGGATGCAGGTCGAAAGCAGACCGAGGTAGAAAATGAGCTCAAAGATTTGGGAACTTGTAACTACGAAACAAATTTGTAACTACGACCGCTATAGAGATTCATCTAAAATCAATCAGACAAGAGAAATTAGTTTTATTAATAGATAATCTTGTGACTGATCTAAGCTGTTTTTTTTTCTTTTCAAAATTAACAATTTGGTGGTCTCAGCAAATATTTTTCAGATTTTCGAAAAAAAAACTATAGATTTATGTAGGGTTATACGAATTATTTAATTACTTACACTGTGTCATCTATTCCTGGGCCATATAATAGTTCTTCAGCCGTCATAGAAGCTTCCAAGCATCGATTTGATGTTGCCTACGTAGCATTCTACCTTCTCAAGTGTTATTGTTAGCGACCTTATCTGTCACTTTCATACGTGCGGCATCCATTTTTTCAGCATACCGATGATCATTAGGCCCACAATTAAGTCCCATTGTATTTTCCCTATAACCAATAATGAATTTATACCTTCATTGAATGTACAAGTAGCTATTTATGCAGCAATTTGTACTATAGTAATTATAACTAGTATTTACCGTTTTTTGGCATATTTTCCATTCTAGTTGATTAAAGCTTTCATTATTATTTTGATTGAATCCATCTACACATCTTGAAAGTAAATTTGCATTGCTGAGATCTTGTAAATATATATAGTAGGGTATATATAGGGAATATATACATATATTTAGGTATACTTATATATACATATATCAAAGTTGACATTCATGATAATAAATCCCGGGAAGTCGGTTGCTTGCAGCTGCTGCTAGCTACTTGTTCTCGAACGCTCCGGAGCGCCCGAGCGCCCTTTCTTAATTGTTGAATAACTCGAAAAGTATTTGTCGGATTGATTTCAAACATCCACACAATGCAATGAAATCTAATTTTTCATCAATGCAAAAAAATCTAATTTTTTGAAAATTCTGACTACCCCCAACCTCTTAAGGGGACAGATACCTGTAAAATTTCGAAAAGTTTTTTTTTTCATAAATCTTACGAATATGTCAAAAAAATTTTAGAACGTAAATTTAAGTATTTCTTATATAATATTATAGATCGTCAACCGTGACTACTCTATTCTTTGCGCTCGAGCGCTGGGAGAGGTATAGTTACGTTGTATTCAAGCTTTAGACGCGTTTTTCTCAAAACTATATTTTTCGAATTGGCGCACACGATAACTCGAAAAGTTATTGACCGATCTCCCTAAAATGTTCCATACATCTTTTTTATGATATTACTTTCTATGGCGGCCGCCGTAGCCGAATGGGTTGGTGCGTGACTACCATTCGGAATTCACAGAGAGAACGTAGGTTCCAATCTAGGTGAAACACCAAAATTAAGAAAAACTTTTTTCTAATAGCGGTCGGCGCTCTGCAGGCAATGGCAAACCGCCGGGTGTATTTCTGCCATGAAAAAGCTCCTCATAAAAATATCTGCCGTTCGGAGTCGGCTTGAAACTGTAGGTCCCTCCATTTGTGGAACAACATCAAGACGCACACCACAAATAGGAGGAGGAGCTCGGGCAAACACCCAAAAAGGTTGTACGTGCCAATTAAATATATATATATATATGGGCCACAGATAGAATTACTGAAAATCTTGCTGGTTTAATTAAAAAGCATGTCAACGATAATTTTGACGACTCCAATTCTAAATTGTAATTGTTTTATATGTCTAACGGCACGATACAAAGGTCACTCTAAAATATTTAAGGGCAATGGTCATGTACGCACTTTTCATACTATAATAGATGAAAGTTGTGGTCTTTATGAAGCTGCTTCAAATGCTCAACTTCGCTCTACAAGTGGACATAGTACTGCTGAAAAGAGAGCGTCCATGAACATTTGCAGTAAATGTTTTAAAAAAAGGCAAAGGTGTGCGTCATTCATGTGGCGCAGGTCCTGCTTCATCTCGTGCTCGTGAAAACGCCTTGAGTTTAGTAGAAAAACTACCAACTGCTTCAGCAACGTATCCTTGCCCTTACTGTTTCATCACTTTGAGTGAACTGCAAAGTTGTGGAAAATTGCGTGGTGGTGCCGATAAAGAAGAATTGATGGAATTTGACTTAGATAATAAAATTTTGAAAACATTCAAAAATTTAAATGATGATTACAATACATTTAAATGTTTTGGCAAAGATAAAAAGTATGCTAAGGAGTGCCACAGTACAATAAATATGCCTCTCTCTTTTTATGAAAAAGAATCGGAGAATGAAGATGTCCTTATTGATGAAGAAGAAGATGACATCAACATGTCCGTTCTTCAGAAATGTGTTTTGTCTGAACTTCATCTTTTACAAGGATTTACAAATCCTTCTCCACGCAACGTGCAAATATTACCGATTTAGATGAGAACTTAAAACAACTTCGCAAAGATCTAGAAAGTACAGGAACATCTCAGACTCTAAAACTGCATATTATTTTTGATCACTTGAAAGAGGGCATGTCATTATTAAACAACGATAGTCTGGGTTTGTGGTCAGAACAGGCTGGTGAATCTGTTCACAGAGAATTTTTAAAATTTCGGGAAAGATTCAAAATAAATTTAATAAATGATTCTTCATATTCCAGCCGTTTAAAAAAAGCGGTTGTTACTTTTTCTTCACAGCATTTATAGAAACATGCCCAAGTTATTATTAATTTCATTCCTACATCAATTTTATAGTGAGAAGTTAGTAATTTTGAAGTGGATTAGGCCTACAGGGGATACCACATGAAAAAAAAAACGCGCCAGGATATTATATCGTTAGATGGTGAGGAAAGATATCGCTTAATTATGAAAAAATTTTCGAAAATGCTAAAATCCACTTATCTCGAAAAAAGGATCAGCTAGGATTTTAATTCAAGCGGATTTTTAATGTACTATTAATGGACAACAAATCGCCGCTTTCAGTTTTTATTGGCATTTTAGGTCAACCTGTTTCTACTTCAGGCGAAGTGTATATATATATATATTCTATGTCAATTTACACGTTTTCGAAAATTTTTCGAAAAAATAATTTTTTCGAACCAAAAATAGTAGGAAAATTTGCACCAAAATTCCATTTTTTTTAATTATGACATTAATAAACAAAAAAAATGTTTGGTTTTTTGTATTCTACAATGCCCGCCGATTGTGAAGCCCCGGTGCGACCTTCCTGCACTGAGTATACATCCGCTTTTTTAAATGATTAAAATAAAAAAAAATGTATAAATAAACTGGATGCCAATTTGGAAAAAAATATATTGACTTCTTCATTTTAAATAATTTTAACGAAAATCAGGGAAAATATGGCCGTTTACAGGTATCTGTCCCCTTAAAGCATCACGCGTTGTAACGTTGTGAATGATGATAATGACGATATAGCCCGAATACTATTTATTTCGCACCTGAGTGTCATCTGACGAAGCTATCATGTCGGCTAGAATTTCGAGTGTTGACCCATCTGAGTAACAAACCTAAACAAAGTATGTTTTATAATTTGAATGAATAAAATAATGAATGCAATCAAATTCATTTTAAACAGTAATGATGATGGTTTTCACAAATAAATCTTAAAAAAAATTAAATTAAATTAAAAAAAATTACAACTTTATTCCAGCATTCGCACGATTTATACTCGCTTTATTGTGCCGCGGATTTATGAGAAGTTAAAATGGGCTTGAGCATTACAATATTTGGTTTCAACTAAATAGTATACATGTATATATGTAGACATGTATATTTAGTATATATATGTATATACAGGTGTGTAATAAAAAATTTCATGGAATTTGAGTTTTCAAACAAAATATTTACATTTTTAATTACATTTGTGTGGCACGATCGTTTTAATTTCCTTTTATTCTATTTTATGTTTATTGCATACTTCATAATTTTATTTTTTCATTTTTAAACAGAGGCTCATAATTTAAAAACGATAGCATACAAACGCTTGCATTTGGTGAAAACTTTAAATTATGTACATACATTCAAAATTATTTATGGCGTTGTTTATAGATGTTTGTATGGCGGCAGTGCGCTGCAGTGTGCGTGTGTGTATGTGTGTGCATATTAGTTTTGTATACGTGTGCATGCGCCCATATATTTTCCGCCTGCGCCAAACACGAAAACCGACGATAAATAATAATAAATTTTAAGCACAATGCAGTTGCAGTTGCACACAATGAGTTGAAGGTGGATAAAGGTAGCAATAAATTAAAAATGCAATGCATAGTGAAAAAAGAGGTATAATGCAATAATAATACAAATAAAATAATAACAGAAGGTAACAACAAAAACATAGAAGAGGTGGAGCGTTGTTATGCAAAGATAGGCAAGAAGGTTGGCTGAAAGTAAACCAGCTCAGTGGCATGCATGCATGCATTCATAGTGCATACAAACATACAAATATATGTAAGTACAGACAGACATTTTAGACATACTTACTCCTGAGCTAGTTAGTTAGGGGCATACGAAGCTAACTACAGCCGCTTGCCTAGCAGACTGTCTGACAGGCGAAGTGAGTTGGCTTTTCGCCGTGACTTGCGCTGCCTCCACGGCTCGATTCATACCACTACAGATTTGTTGCTGCTCAAGAATTTCCGTCAGTTGCGTGCAAGGTGTTAACAAAGTTGCAGTAAAGAAGGAAAAAATTTTGAATATGAATTATTTGTTATTTACGCGCACGTCAACAACGACAACAACAATAGAAAGAGCGCAACCGCACTAACTATGACATGCATGTGTAAGTATATAAATTAAAGGAAGGGAACTAATTTTTGCAAAACCCAAAACGAAAAACAACTAAAACAAAATAAATTTATTCATTCGAACAATGCAACGCACGAAAATTAATACACTTTACTCATGGCATGTGAAAATTTTCTATTATGGCAAATTGTGACGGACAGCTGAATAAATATATGCATGCTTTTGTTGTTGTAATTGAGACATTCTATATTTTTTATTTGCATGCACACACAAAACTAATTACGACCAACACGCCAACCAGCGGAATAGAGGCACGATAAAAATATAATAAAATTAAATAAGCTGCAGAAAAAACATTAAAATTACTAAGCGTTAAGCCAACTAATGGCAATGCTTGGTGACAGATTTATGACAGCAGAAATGGCATTGCCAACACGACTCACGAACCAAGCGTCACACTAAAGGCCTTGGCACTCACTCGATAAACGAACTTTTTCTTAGTCTATTATAGAGGTTGGAATATGTTTGGCATATTCTAGACTAATTCCCGCAAATGGGCTAAGTTATTGGGTGGCCTGGTATTAACTTTAGAAGTTTTGACAGCTGTCAGGGCCAATATGACAACAAGAAAACAAATTGAATTAACAGCAAGAAAACATATTACATGATTTTGAAATGAAAGACAGCAGAATTCTTAGCCACATTTAATGAAATGAGTGAATGAATGCAAATAATATTTTAAGGGAATTTTCTATTAATTATTTACGAGCTGATAAGATGAGCTGAATTGAGAAACTTGTAAATCGTATTTTTTGCTTATTTTCATAATATCGCCTTAAAAGGTTTAGTTCTTGCCGTTGAAATCCAAAGCATAGATCTACAAAATCTATAGTCAGTTTTAGTTACCTAAAACCTTTGTAGGCCTCCTCTTTTCGCCAATCGTTAGCAAGTGGGGAATAATGGTTAATGGTTAATGTGTAAAGGGTTAAGGTGTGGCCCTTTAGCACTGCGACCATATTGATCTATTGTGCACCCTATGCTGTCTATTGACTGTTAAGTATGCTTATGAATTGTACCAGCTCCTTCTGAGGGAGTGATTGAAGGTCTTCATCTGTAAGCATGAACTTGTTTAAAAACCTTTTCCTTCTATGCGTCAACCCCGGACATTCGATAATGAGATGTTCTATAGACTCCTCATCTTCGCAGCAGAATCTGCAGGTGCTGGTGTTAGTTATGCCTAATTTATGTAAGTGTTTGTTGCAGGTGAAGTGACCCGTGAGGGCGCCTGTGAGAGTGCGAATGCCATGAGGGCCATGCTCTTTTAGCGTTGAAACTTAGGAACTTTTTGGAAGACCCTCTACATTGTTCCAATGCTGATTTAATAGAGTTTTTGTTTTAGATATTTTTTGTTGAATCCGAACATAGGACTAGGTCCGATGAAGTTTTCATCTGCCCCTTTTTTGGCTTGAAAGTCTGCCTTTTCGTTGTCGTCATATCGCTCATGTCCCGGTACCCAAATTAATGAAACATTGTTTTTGGATGCTAGATTATTGAGTGCCTTGTGGCATTCTAAGAGGGTTTTTGAGTTGTAGGTATAAAGTGGGGAATAAATGAAGCAACTGGTTTAAATAAATATATATTGGCAGCTATTTCAGTGCTACCTAAAATTACATTTGTTGGTAAAATAGTGAGTTATACCAGATTTATGAAGTAGTGACAAATCTTGCTCAATAATTATGTTGTTGCTTTCACATGCGAATTTTTTCATCAAGATAGCCGAGAGATAGCGAGCAGAGAAGTGGCGAATAGAAGAAGCCTTGGCATATTAACAGAGATCACTCTTTATTGACTCTACAACCGTCTAAACAATTTCTGTCGAGAAATTCTCTCTTCAAAGAGAATATTCCGCACATAGTCAAGTCCCAATGCTTTAGATGCTTTCCATTTCAATTCTAGCCCGGGTCATGTTCTTCGATTTCGATGTAACTCAAATATGTTGATCTCTGGTCAAAATAATGAGACACGTATTTTTTTGATCGCCCGAAAAAAATTTTTTTCAAGAGTTATCGGCAATTTTGTTTTTCGGCTCAAACTCGATTTTTTTTAATTATATAAGAAAAAATTTGTCTTAAATGCCCATAACTTAGTCAAAAATGAACCGATTTTAATAATTCTGTGTTCAAAATTATCGTAATTAGTTACACGAGCGACTTCATGTAGAAACAATTGCAAAAAAGTAGTTGAACATTTTTTATTTAGCAAAAAAGAAAAAAAATTGAAATTTTTTGAAATTCAATATTTCAAAAAGTATATTTTTTTTATTTTTATAACTATTTTCAAATCAAGAGGACACCTCAAACTTCAATTAAGCTGAATGCCCAGTAGCTAAAATGAGTTGTTTTTGAGTAATGAATTTTTGAGTAAAAAACCTGTTTCGCACTTTTTGTTTTTTGGAAAATAAAAAATTTTTAGCTACTTTTTTGCAACTGTTTCTACATGAAATCGCTCATGGAATTTGGTCTCCATACCTCGTGTCACTCGCTGGAGAAGTAATGACAGGGAGTCATTAACCGCGCGAGCGATATTTTCTTTTAGTGCTGAAATGGTCGCTGGGTTTACTTCATAGTCTTCATAGTCCATAATAAGATCGGGCGGCCGGAGAGGCCAGGATATGTCACCGAAACGGCTTATCAGTTTGTTAGGAAAGAAATCATGCAGTATTGCTACAGTCTTTCTGGCCGTGTGCGGCACACAGTAGTCTCAAACGGGGTTGCGAGGGACATATCTAATTTCCGCCTCTTAGAGAAGAGCTACGGATATGTTTGATATATCATTTGAAAGGTAATTAAATGTACTTTTATGGAAAATTATAGAATTTTTTGTTTCTAATAAAGAAACAGTTAAAAAATTCTCCCAAAGTGACGATTTATTAGCCCTTTTTTTCTTTTTTTAAGAAAAGTATTAGTGAAATGGAAGTTCTGGGAAAAAATGATGACTTTTTCTTAAAGTTCAGTTAAAAAGCTTTAATTTGATAGTTTTTTCATGTCTGTAGGTGCTACAGACCCAAAGTTATGATACTTTAAAGATGTCGATTTTTTCATTTTTAATTTGTTTTTCGTTATTATCCAAAACTGAACCACAACGCTTAATATGCGATCAAAATATCAACAAAATTCTTATAAATACTTCAAAATTTTTGTTATGACTAATCTTCTAAATCCCCTATATTGCTGGTACTACTGAAAAAAATATTAAAAATATACATAAAATTGAATTTTCTCTCAAAACTATCTTATATAATTCTTTAGAAGTTATAATCTTTGAAAAAATTACATTCTTAAGCTTAGGTATGTTACCTTAAAATGTACTCCTCCAGATCATTAGGGATTTCCATTAACTTCTGAAATTTTAATCGATTATTGAAGAACGTTAGCGATATTTTTGGGTCAGAATAGTATATTGCGTAATTAAAGACATCGGTAATTCTGTTTACGCAGCTGCTTTGTCGAGCATGATCTCGCATGTTTCTACGGTTGTGTTTATACCACGCCTCGCTTGAATCCTCCGAATAATATGAAATAGGAAGACTAAATTGACGGGCAATTTCACATCCATGCCTTAAAAGTTTATGTACTGTTGGACTTAGTCTGGCCCATGGATATATTGTGTAGTGGTCTTCATACGTTTTAAAACAAAGTTTTTCTAATTTATCCAAGTCAATTTTTTTTTTTGGTTTTAAAGCACAGTAAAATACTTGTTAATTTTTTGACATATTCTCCACCGAGCTCCAAACATTTCCCAAATTTTTCGGGTTGTCTTAGACATTTTCGAGCAACATTTCCTGTATTGCTTGTACCGTGACCTTGCAGACACAGATCGATTTTTACTCCGAAATTATCGAAAAGAGTACTTTGAATTTTTTGTTTTCTTAAATTAAATTCATCTATTAAAGTTAAAATGTAAATAAAATTATATTTCATATAATATTGTATAAGAAGTAAATATTTATACGCGTTTTATACCATTTATAGATAGAATATTTATATCATAATCAATATCGAGTTTGTAATTCATTATTTAATTCATTCACGAATAGTGTGAAAATTAATTTATCTTAGTATTAACACTAACCTCGTAAATTAGAAGTAATATCCCACTGTTTAAATGGCATGCGATAACTTAAGTTTTTTAAAAATTCAAATAATTTGATTTCGGCATGTAGCAAGCCTAGGCCGAAAGATAAGGATGTTTCGTTTGGAGTAAAATCGTTTTGAAGATTTTCAAATTGGTGTGCTGTACACAAACATATTGGACATCTGGAGGAGGCTGGATTATCCACAATACTGTTCACGCATTTGCCATCAAATAATGTTAAATGAACTTGGTATTTTACACAAACGCGCTTTCTATTATTCAATTTAAATTTGTGTATTTTTAAGTTCTTAATTTCATTTCGTAAGCGCTCATATTCTTTATGTATAGCTGCATCATCCTCTTTTTCAAAACACATTCGTAAAGGTCTAGTAAATCGAACACTTTGAGGTGTAGGATTGATCCACGTACAATTTTCGTCTGAACTACTTTTAACTTGAATTATATTAAAACAGCTTGTGAACAATGACTGCTGGGCACAAGTAAAATCGACATCTCCATTTTCAGAGTTTTGGTGTGGACTCAAATGGCCAGAAGAGCTATCAAATCCGATAGATACTTCCATTTCTAAACTGTTTTCGTTCCAATCATATGTGATTACATCGCATAAACGTTCGCGAGTTTTATTTAAAATTGTTTGCAAGGATACTTGTATCTCTTTATTTGATATTACTGAAAACTCTACCAAGCAATCCTTTTTTGCATGATCGATAACCTTATAAGGTGGATAAATAAAACAATTGCGTAGCATTGCATCTGCTCTTAATCCGCAGTATTGATATTTAGTAAAATTATTTTCTAAATAAAATGCTAGTCCTGAATCCTTTGTATGTTGCAATGTGTCACAAGTAGGTTCAATACTTTGATCAGCAGCAAAAGGTGCATTTGCTGCTTTTTTAGCATATTTTAGTGCTAATTCTAACAATTATTTGCAATTATTTGCTTTTTCAATTGCTCTTCTTCTAAATGTTTTTTCTGTAACATCTTGACAGGAAACAGTTTTACGAGTTCGGCCTTTCATATTGTTACTAATAGAAGCATTCCTTTTTAATTTACAAGGCCTTCCACTTGAACAACGCTTTATCCTTTTCCTTTCGCCACCCATAACAAATGTTTTATTTCTGAATTAAAAATTTCAATTCAAATTAATTAATTAAGTTCTGGTGTGCTTTATTTAAACAATAGTTAAATTCTTTTGTTGAGTTGCAAAAGAACACTCGTTTAGATAGCCAAATACATGCAAAGCAACAACACAAACTTGTGAAAAGAACGTGTTGAGCCAAGGTGTGTTGTTGATTCGCATGTATTTGACTAACTCACAGAGAGTTCTTCAACAAACTCGGTAATCATAGAACGCAGCTAATATTGTTTTTGTAAGTACTATAAAAAAACTCACCGAAATTCTAACCAAGTGGTAGAATAATAAATATATGAAAAACTAATAAACCACACAAAGAAAAAAAACCGTATACTAATTGCTGATTCTAGCGTTTTAACGAAGAAATCTCTCTTGATAACTATTTAACTATCTTGACTGTGCTTTTCAAGTTGACACTTTCATTTTTATTTTAAACTACCTTATACTCGGTGCGCGTTGCCACTACTGTTCTTTACTGACTTAAAAGTATAAAGAGTTTCCATTCTTTTGTTTTTGAGTTTCACTTCTTTTTTCAGTCTTTTGTTTTAAAGAGCTTTACATTCCTTGGAAATATAATTTTATTTACATTTTAACTTTAATAGATGAATTTAATTTAAGAAAACAAAAAATTCAAAGTACTCTTTTCGATAATTTCGGAGTAAAAATCGATCTGTGTCTGCAAGGTCACGGTACAAGCAATACAGGAAATGTTGCTCGAAAATGTCTAAGACAACCCGAAAAATTTGGGAAATGTTTGGAGCTCGGTGGAGAATATGTCAAAAAATTAACAAGTATTTTACTGTGCTTTAAAACCAAAAAAAAAATTGACTTGGATAAATTAGAAAAACTTTGTTTTAAAACGTATGAAGACCACTACACAATATATCCATAGGCCAGACTAAGTCCAACAGTACATAAACTTTTAAGGCATGGATGTGAAATTGCCCGTCAATTTAGTCTTCCTATTTCATATTATTCGGAGGATTCAAGCGAGGCGTGGCATAAACACAACCGTAGAAACATGCGAGATCATGCTCGACAAAGCAGCTGCGTAAACAGAATTACCGATGTCTTTAATTACGCAATATACTATTCTGACCCAAAAATATCGCTAACGTTCTTCAATAATCGATTAAAATTTCAGAAGTTAATGGAAATCCCTAATGATCTGGAGGAGTACATTTTAAGGTAACATACCTAAGCTTAAGAATGTAATTTTTTCAAAGATTATAACTTCTAAAGAATTATATAAGATAGTTTTGAGAGAAAATTCAATTTTATGTATATTTTTAATATTTTTTTCAGTAGTACCAGCAATATAGGGGATTTAGAAGATTAGTCATAACAAAAATTTTGAAGTATTTATAAGAATTTTGTTGATATTTTGATCGCATATTAAGCGTTGTGGTTCAGTTTTGGATAATAACGAAAAACAAATTAAAAATGAAAAAATCGACATCTTTAAAGTATCATAACTTTGGGTCTGTAGCACCTACAGACATGAAAAAACTATCAAATTAAAGCTTTTTAACTGAACTTTAAGAAAAAGTCATCATTTTTTTCCAGAACTTCCATTTCACTAATACTTTTCTTAAAAAAAGAAAAAAGGGCTAATAAATCGTCACTTTGGGAGAATTTTTTAACTGTTTCTTTATTAGAAACAAAAAATTCTATAATTTTCCATAAAAGTACATTTAATTACCTTTCAAATGATATATCAAACATATCCGTAGCTCTTCTCTAAGAGGCGGAAATTAGATATGTCCCTCGCAACCCCGTTTGAGACTACTGTGCGGCATCTTGCTGAAACCAGGTATGCGTTATGAAGGATTAATGTTCACTAATTTCTCATTATTGGCAGAAAATAATCATTCAGTATACGCCGATGAGAGACATAGTCCAAAGAAATTGCTTTCCCTCGACAATTTTCAAAAAATTTGGACCAATTATGCCACTGGAGTGGCTGTTTTAATAGTGAGTTCTCTCCTTTAGGTGGCCAATAACAACAATTTTGCTTATTTACACTTCCACTTAACCAAAAGCACAATCAACTCATTTGCTGATGGCACCGTTTAAAAGACATCTAACCACAACATGAATGTTGCCACAAATAAACTAAATCAGCTACTTAACTCAACGCTGGCCTGGTTCAATACATAGGTCATCGAAATGAACACAGATAAAGCTGTCCAAGTAATGAACACAAATAGAATCTTTGATGCACAAATATTTACTATAAATAATAAAGTCATTAAATATTATACAGTACCTAAACAGAAATGAAGTCAAAATCAGATTCAGACAACTCTACTGACTACTGACGAAACGACTCGCGACTTTCACCTGGTAATAAATTGATAATCTACAAAATTTTTATAACTCCAATTCTGCAAGCATGCAAAAATTCTTAGGGAACGTGGAAGCGAGGGAGATATTAACATTTTTTCCGATATCCAAGACGCGATCAAAGCTCTGACGACGCCATGGTGCGGATCCACACTAGTCAACTCCTGTAAAGAGGAGATCAAATCTCTTGGGTGTGCAAGTAACATTTCTCTGATCTGGGTTCCTGAACATAGCAACTAGAAGGAAATGAAATTGATAATGAGCTTGCCCGGAAGGGGTCACTGAACTTCCTATATGGTCATCGGCAACTGCCTGAGCGTTGTTACAAAGGAGTTACACAACTTATTTCTCAGGTAAGCTCAGAAAAGATGGAGCTGCATTCCTTCATGTGCTATTTCGTAAACCCTTTAGCCACATTACAATAGACGCAGAACTGGGAAAGTTCTGGGGACTCTACGCGCTTCAATTCCCAAACTCTTAGCTGTGTTTACCGGTCATTAGATAATCGGCACACACGCGAAAAAGATAGGTTTACCATTTAAACCCCACTGCAGAAGGCGTAGGTCCCTCCAGAGAAGGAAACTATTGCGCACTGTCTCTGTAAGTGTCCGGGCTTGGCAGCTGGATGATTACGGTTACTGGGCGCTCCTTTCTTCGACAGCCTGGGGCACTGCTCCAATCTAAATCCCATCAACCTTCTCCATTACATCAACAGCTCTGGTCTCATAATGGTATTGAAACGGTGCTTTAGTGCTACTTGGGTAGTGCCAGAGTGGTACTTCAACCATTTTCTACCCATCTGGAAATGTGGCAAGCATCAAGGAAATCAAATCTTAAAATAATGCAACGACTACAACAATCGACGCTCTCCAAAAAGTGATCAGTTGAGGCCCATTTTTGGTCTAATGGCTACTTCAAAAATAGAATTGCTGCATTGGGACTGAAGAGCAACTTGAAGTCATTCATAAACAGCCATTACATACATTGAAAATAGTCGTTTAGTGCGGCTTATGGGCTGGAAGAATCATCGGCCCATATTTCAACAAAGTCAGTGACAGTGAGTGGCGAACGCTATCGCGCCTGAATGAACGACTTTTTTGGTGTTGGAAATTAAAGCCCGTTGTTGCAACAAGACGGCGCTACTTCCCATAAAATCCGTGAAACAAAGGATTTACTGCGACGTCGTTTCGGTGAGTGATTTTGCTCTCGTCTCGAACCAGTAGATTAGCCACAAAGATCGTGTGATATCACACCTGTGGACTTTTAGTTGTGGAGGTATGTAAAGTCTAAATGCCTTGTGGATAAACCAGCTTCCATTGAGGCATTGAAAGTCAACATTACTAAAGTTATTCACGAGATACCTACTGAAGTCCTCCAGCGAGTCATTCAAAATTGTTGTTTAAGGATGGCGGAATCACGGCGTAGGTGCGGCCAACATTTGAAAGAGGTTATCGTTAAAAAAAAATTTCATAAATTTCATTATATCAAAAATAATAAAGATTGCCCAATCAATTTGAATTGTCGTTGTTTTATTGCAATTTAAAATCCGATATCTCTAAATTGCGCACCCTTTATTATATAATCTATGTATTTATATGTATGTGTAAGTGTGTATGTATATGTACTATGAAAAACTGAACACTTTGAGCTCCAGCTTTTGCCGATACACACAAAGAGTATTTTCCAAAACTCAGAAAACTTTGAAGACGCAAAAATATTTGTGTCCTCAGAAAAATTTCGTTATCGACCGCTCAATTCCATACATTTATTAATCTATTGGCAGCTGCAAAAGTGTTTTTGCTATCATTGCCGCTGTCAGTTGGTTGCTCAACCCATTGCATAAATCAGTTTGACAGTTATGCCCGTCAGACGGCAGTGTTAAAGCCGTCACGCCTGTAGCCTGCACGTCCGACTTAAGGCCGCATGTCACCAACAGCAGTTCTTTACGGCCAACAACGACAAATTAACAACAACAGCTCAATGGTATTCAACACCATCGACGTAATCGCAAAACTTACGTGCCGATGCAGTTGGCGGGATCGCCATAGTCACGAGATTAATTTGCACCCAAACGTCAAATTTTATTGAGTGACGTGTTGGAATGACGCGTCGTCGCCACAATCGCCGCCCCAACAAGCAGACTACTGGTGAAAACTCAGAGCGCAGACGAAAAAAAATAATGTAGTCCCAGCATCAATGGTGCGGTCTACTGGCACAGGTTGTGGTTGTGATTGTTGGTTGTTTTGTGTTACTTTTTTGTTTTTGTTTTTGTTTTTTGCTTTAGTTGCTGTGTGCGTTAAATCAAGAAATCAATTTCTTTGCAAATGAGTTTACGCTTCAGTGAAGCTGTCGCCGTTTAGCCAATAAGCGTAAAAGCTATGTGCTGTTTTAGTCATGTTGTTAATTCAGCAATTTGTGGTAATTATTTATGTTGTTGTTGTTTTTGATCGAAACTACGATTATGGTAATTGTGGTGGCGGCGTTGCACTGCGACATGATTGATTTACCGCGCCACTTGATTAATTATTTAGCAAACCGAACACATACGCACACACATTTATTTATTTCTTCCATTCACACATACATTTATTTGCATATACATTTATGCATATGCGTACATACAATGCCTGTAGGAAAAGCCTGCAGCACTAAACTGTTGCACTGATGAATGAAGAACGATGATCCATTCGTGTTTCTTGTTTTTCACAAGGATATATTTTTTCCCCCTGGAAAAATTCACTGTCACAAATGACCTTAGCCAAAGTTCTTTACTTCCGCTCTTTGCTCCGACTAGAAGCGATAATATGTACAAGGTGACGTCCAAAATAAACAAGACAGGCGTCATAAAATTGTTTTTGATGGCGCCATCTTTTTAATGAGTTAATGCGTTGGAAGTTACATTCCTAGCTGACTTCCATTGAAAGTTTGGTGACATTCGGTTCAGAGGAACCGAAGTTATTGCATCTAAAGTGTCAGTATGTTTGTGCCATCGGTACAAAAATGAGTTTCGCACAAAGAGCTAATATCAAATTTTGTTTTAAATCGGTAAAACGTTCACTGAAACATTTAAATTGATGAGAAAATTTTTTATGGCGATGATTATCCATCTCGTGCCAGAGTTCATGAGTGGTTTACACGTTTCAGAGATGGGTGTGAAGACATAAATGACAATGAACAAAAACAGTAATCACTGAAAACTCCATCGAAATTGTTTGTAAATTTATCAAAAATGAACCGAAAATATCATTGAAATTCATGAAATCGGAGTTAAATATCTCCAAAACACCGATTTATCGCATTTTAACTAATCGTTTGGGCTTACGAAAGGTCTGTGCACGTTTCATTCCGCACAAATTAACTGAGGACCAAAACGTGCTCAGAATTCAACATTCGAAAGACCTCATCAAAGACGCGAGAAAAGGCGAAAACTTCCTTTACAACATTGTAACTGTTGATGAAACGTAGTGTTTCCAACATGAACCTGGAACTAAGCGTCAAAGTGCCGAATGGAAGGCCCCAGACAGCCAACACCCAGAAAATCGCGTTTGAAGAAGTCAAAAATCAGGTCGATGCTCATTTGTTTTTACGATTCCAAGGGAATCGTCCACAAGGAATTAGTGTCAACGGGCCAAACCGTCAATGCAATTTTCTATCTTGGCGTCTTGAAGCGTTTGTTGCATCGTATTCGTCCAATTCGCTCTGAATACCGCGAAGAAAAAAGCTGGCGCTTATTGCATGTTAAAGCACCATCTCATCGATCCACTCTTGTGACAGATTTTTTGACTAGAAATGGATTTAAACCATCAATCACTCACAGTATTCGCCTGATATGGCTCCCTGAAGGATAATACGGTCAATGACCTTAAACACTTTTTCGAAAAGGAAAAGCTTATGAAAAGCATTTAGATCGCGCAAAACAGTGCAACGAGGCCAGAGGGAACTATTTTGAATAAATAAACTCGAAGTTATCAGAACAAAGCTCCTTTCGTTTCTATCTTAGCTCAGTCTTGTTTATTTTGCAAAATAATTTTTTTACATAGATAGCAAACAAGTTATTTCAAAACAAAATTGATGATTAAAATTGCGCCACCTTACACCAACAGTGTGTAGATACAAACCGGCAGTATTTTTGCAATCCTTTCGATTTCGTTGGTATTCGATGTTGAAGTCTCTAATATTTTCTCATCGTTCGCAATTCATCGAACATTAATAAATAAAATAAATAATTGGTGTATACACTTCGGTTTGGTGTTTGCACGAGTTCCTCCTCCTATTTATGGTGAGCGTCTTGTTCCACAAATAGAGGGACCTACAGTTTTAAACCGACTCCGAACGACAAATGCTTTTTTATGAGGAGCTTTCTTATGGCGTTGGACATTTATACTATACCAGAAATTTATTTCGTTCGTTCAGGTTTTTCTTGCGGGGTTCATACACACACATATGTGGACAAAAGTTTTTTTTTCTGAAATTTTTTAACACAATTTGTTGTCATTTTAAGCTGAAGTTTATGGGGTAATTTTGCATTTAGATTTACGATGTCAGTGTGCCAGTTATTCAGTTACTCAGCCAGAAATGTGACATAGATTTCTTTGACATAGTGAATTATTGCCCATTCGGAAGATATATGAGTTGGGGAATTTTTATGGGTTGCAGAATTTTCGATGGAAATACAAAACAATGGTGGAACTTGTTTTCATAATACGCGCTTATTTGTGAGCAATTATTTTCTGCGATAACCGGACTATCAAACATTTATCTAAGAATTTCGAAGTAACTCATTTTGGAACCTTGCCAGACGGTGCTTCATGAGATCTATCACACAAACTTTTTTAAATATTTTTTTGAAAGCGGCTTATGAAAAAATATTATATATAAATTATAATATAAAGTGTTTAAGGATGAGCTTGTCGCTGTAGTCGACTACCAAGAGCTTAGTTGCATAATTTTAGTTAACTTTTTTTCAAATCTCAACAAAACAGAATTCATCCACCACCTTAAGGTAGCCGCATTTAATTAAACAAAAAGTAAAGTATGCGCATAAAAGTCCTCCAACATTTTTTACGACTACCATCACCAGACTTTTAACTCAGACTTTTAATAATTGAGTTGTTTTCACATATATAAGGTGGCACAAAATTAATCATCCCCTTTTGTTTTTGAATAACTTTTTTACTAAATAAAAAAATATGTATTTTGAATGATGGAAATCTATATTTTGACCTGTATGCGTTCCATTGCTCATCTGTTTATATACCGCAGCTGTCTAGTTCACAAGTGTAAAATATGATTGACGTACGACACTATTTGAAAAAAATTATAAATTTTCCGGTAGTGTTATTAATTTTGCGAAGGTATTCCAATAGCAGGTGTTAGATGTTAAACAGGAGAGATGATTAACGATTTTTTATGGCCGGAATTGGATGGTATTGATCTAGACAACGTTTACTTTCAACAAGACGGTGCTACGTGCCACACAAGAAAGAAAACCATTGATCTTTTACGGGAAAAGTTTCCGGACCGTGTTATCTTTCGAAGAGGTCATCACAAATGTCCACTGAGATCTTCTGATTTAACACCCACCTTTGGGGGCGACGTGAAAGATAAGGTATCCGCCAATAGCCCAGGGTCGATTCAAGACCTCAAAGATGGAATTCGTTAGGCTATCACTATGCAACTCGGTTATTGAAAAGGATATTGTCCTGTAAGCGTGGTCGTGGTGGTAATTAGCCTGATGTTATTTTCCACTATTAACGGCATCACTTCCTCTTTATAATGAAATAAACATCCGATTATTTGTATTAATAAGTAGCATCTTTCTTTGAATATCAAAATAACACCTCTTATTAAAAACCCTTTATTTTGTCAACAACATTTTACTCCTCAACATATCTCCGTTTTTTCTGGTATATTACGTCCTTCAATTCCGTCCATTCTCTTTAATATCTTTTATATTCTCCTTTATAATTGTTACTGTATAACTTTTTCCTTGGTAAATCTTATGTAAGTCCGGCGAAGTAAAAGTTAAGGTACAACGCCAAAATTATAAACGATCCGATAAGATGATTAATTTTGTGCCTCCTTCTATATGTGAAAATAATTCAAATTTATTCACGAGGAAGAGCAAATTTCTTTCAGCAGAGAGCAAGCCAGGTAACTGACAAAACTGTGACGGAAACCCATTTTAAAATCGACCATAAACCGATTTGATTCTTACGCATATACATTAGGGTGGATCAAATTGTTCGGGCGAAAATTTTTCGACAAATCATGTCGTACTATCAGTTTCTGTAGATAGTTCTAAAAGAATGTGTGCAAGAAGTCATAGTTCGAAAATAATTTGCTAGCCTGCGGATTTTTTTAAAGGAAAATTTTACTTTTCACAAAATTTATTTTATTTCAATGTAGGCCAGTTTTACAAAGTATTCACATTTTTTTACAATTATTGGATAAAAATTCAAAAACGAGAAAACCATTCTTTCCGTTTTCTTAATTACAAAACTTACCAGTTTCCATAGCGAGGTACCTCGGATCAACTTTCTAATCTTGCCTTCATAACTCTATCTAAAGGGTATTTAAAAAGTGACACCTTGATGACAGTAGTGAATATTTCCTAGACGGTAACTTTTTTATGTAATATAATTTATTTATTTATTCGTTTAATAATCTAAAAGTGCAGTATTTCTTACAGATTATGAAAAACAGATTAATATTAAACAATTCAAACGAAAATAAATTAAACTTATAATTTATTTATTTCATTTTAATGAAAAAAATTTAATATTTCTTATAATTTACAGAGAAAGTTTTAGAGAATACTTAGAATCTAGCTAACCATTTCATTTGACATCATTTTAAAGCAGTACTTTGTGGAAAAAAAATCTAGGCCAATATGATTCGAAAGCATATTAAATTCTCTCAAAGATGTAACAATATGTAGAAGAATATTGAAATACATTTTTCCGTGTAGCGATGGGGAATCAATCGCCCCACTTATCAAATCGAAAACGGAAGTGAGGGAGAGAATAGTCCCACTAGATATTAGTGTCTTTAGATTAATGAGCAAGCACCGACTTTAATAGGATGGAATTGTTTCAGAAATGGATGGAATTGTAACGATTAACGAAAGAAGAACCCATAATTAGGCAAATCCAACGTAGAAAGTGGCGATGGATAAGTTACACATTGAGAAAACCTCCAGGTAGCATCACGAGAATGGCACTGGACTGGAACCCGCAAGGAAGCAGAGGTTGCGGTCGACCAAAAAGCACTTAGAGATGGTCGATGCTGCGCGAACTAGCAGATGCCGACATCTCATGGGACGGTGCAAAAACAACAGCGCCGAACCGTGTACGATGGAAGAATCTGGTCGAGGCCCTATGCTCCCAAGAAGAGTGAACAAGGAAAACAAAATTTAAAACAACTTCTATGCGCGTCTTTCAAAAACCCTTTAAAACCCGTCACGGCAATTTAGTAAACAACTTAACGCGCCTTTCCATTCCTTGAATGGGTCTTGTAAAGGCGAAACAGAAAAATTTAAATATTCTAAAAAATTTTCGTAGGGAATATTAGTTGCTCAAATAGAATACTGTCATCAGTGAAATAGATCTACATAAGTGGCACAATTGTTCTTGGCCTTTTATCCACCCTTAGACAGTTTGACTTCTGGTGGCTTATATAGGGCGTTTATTTAGCTGCATGAGAAAATATCGACATTCGTGACTATTGTTTGAAGGCTGAGACTGGCAAACTGACATTTCTGTTCCATAAAGTTTGGCGAGTCATCATGAATTGCTTAACGCAAGAACAACGCTTCCAAATTTATATTGAAAAAAAAAATCTGTTCGCGAAGCTCATAGAAATGAGGTGCTTTTTCTATTAATAATATCGACCAAAATACCAAAGATCAAATACTAATAAATTTGTTTTTTACATCGGGAGTACTCGTAAATAATTTGTATCCAAAAGTGTACCAACTGCTGTTCGTCTGGATGATAAAGTAGCAAACTCTCCTCTTGAGATGGCCACTTTATTTGCCAAGTTCTTTCAATCAAACTTCGTCCACGACAATGGCCACTCTTATGCTTATCTTCATTGATGATTGGAACGTGACAACAGTTGCTCCAATCTTTAAAAAAGGCAACCAGAATGATGTGCGTAACTATAGACCAATTTAAAAGCTGCCTACTACTTTCAAATTATTCGAAATTATTATTAAAGAAAAATTATACTTTGCTACGAATTATGTAGTTTTTTCCAACCAGCATGGTTCTTTAATAGTCACAGTTTCAAACCTGACCGTTTTCAGTTGTATATTGTACAGAATAATTTTCGTGTGGCTTCATCTACACCAATTTCTCCAGGGCCTTTGACACTGTGTCACACGGAATTCTTTTGTGTAAACTGGGCTTTCTTGGCGTTGACCCGGTTTTCATTTTACGGTTAAAATCGTATGCAAGTCAAAGGAATCGTTTTGTTACAATTGAGGGTGAATCTTCTGCCTCTTTTATTGCCACTTCTGGGGTACCTCAAGGTAGTGTTTTGTGCCCCCTACTATTTGCCTTATTTATAAATGATATTAGCAGATGCATTTCATCTGCCAAGCAGACGACTTAAAAATGTGTTTGTGACAAAGCCGATCTTATAGTTGAGTGAATCTGAAGCATATTTATGGAAAAGTGGTGTTAATGTATACGAAGACACGATTCGAGAATGTTTACATGTAGAAGACCTCACATTTCGGGACACGTTGAAAAAGGACTTGCAGGGGCTTAGGCAAGCTCAGAATGTAATTGGACAAATGTAATATTCATGGGCGAATCTTCCTTTTAGGCGAATAGTTGCATACGTCAGACCTGGCGTTCTGCTAGATAATAATCGACGACTTAATACTCATGTTTTGAGCTGCATCTCCATAAAAGGATTTGGCTATTTATTTGTGTCAACCGCAAATTTGTATGCAGTTTTTATAAATAAAACTTACCAAAAAGCAACATTGTCATCAGCTGCGAAGATGTGTGGAAAAACTAAAAGAAGAAGAGAATAACGCCACCAAGTAAAAAGTCGAAGGTGTATGGAGTGTATAAATAAGGTGTATAGTAATAAGGAAAAGCTCTTTGAACTTAGACTATTAACACAGGGGTTCAAATGGTTTCAGCGAAGCCAGGAATATCAGAATTGAGGAAGGCAAAAGCACTCATCTCTGTTCAAAGCATCAAAGGATGCATATTGCATTTTCATACTAATAATTGAATTTATTCGGATATTTGCGGTTATTATTTATGTGGAAAATATATTCTTTTAAGAACACAGAATCCAATGTATGCAGTTGTCTATGTACATATAAATATTCATATTCATCTCCCTGCATGTATTTGTTGGTTTAAAGGAACCATGGGTCAATGCATTCACATTTCCCACACAAATATTTTACATTTCGCACATTCGACACTTTCATGCATATTCATAGGCAAAACCAACAGCTGTATGTATGTATGTATGTAAATATTTGAGTATTTGTACGTGCGCTAGTGTTTGTGCGTGTGCATGTGTTTTCCTTTCTCATGAAAACCAACCATGACTATTAATTGCTCAACCATGTGACCATGTCTCGCGTTTGGGGGCAAAACCAATAAATCTTCCAGCATGATATTACGATTCAAATAAAAACGCCTGTCATACGTACAACACCTATTGACACTATTTTTTCACCCGACGCCATTTGCACAAATGCATAAATTTACGTTCGAAAACAGCAAGTAACCACTAACATACAACATAACAGCAATGAACGTCGTTTGAAAGAAAATGAAAACAAAACAAAAAATAATGAAAAATGTGAAGAAAAAATGTATATGTGGATAAAAAAAAAATATTTTGGTAAAAAATGAATTGCTTGTAAAGCGGTGCAGCCCCATAATCATTCCGTCAAAATATTTGATTTATTTGTTAAAAAAATGTTGGAACTCTATAACAACAACAACAACAACAGCGACAATACAAGTTGCAAGCGCTATGTTATGGATACCAAAAAAGTGTTTGTGTGACAGCGGTGAATAATAACAGCTACAGCAGCCGGCTGCCGGCAATATAGTAACAGCTAGCGTGACAACAACAACAGCGCCTGCAACATCGAACACTGCCACTAAAACCGGCAACAACAGCATTTCAACATAGCTTGTGGAGGAAGTCAACTGACAGTTGATTATGATTAAGTGCTAAAACCTTGTAAAAATTATAATTTTCTATATTTTGTCACATTCATTATTTATGGCATGCAAAAGTGCTGAACAACAGCAGCAACCCGGCTAACAGCAGCGTCAACAACAAGTAAGAGCACGCACGCAAACCACTCAACCGCACAGCTACGTTGACAGCGCGAAAGCACACACACGCGCGCACACATACCATAGGTACTTCCATAGATATATCTATTTGTATTTAGGAATTAATGAGAGCAACGCCTGAGCTCTGACTCTGGCACACATTCATGCCAACATACACACATATAAATACATGCTCGTTACGTATACGCCCGGGCGCTCGCAAATCGTCGCTCCTTTTAAGTAAACTTGTGCTTCGTTTTTGTCCACTTAATTCTATTAATCACTCTAAGCTATTGATTGATCGTTAATTTAAATGCTTACTTGGTGTATGCAACTCACCTTAAATCAATCCATAGTAATGGAATGTGAGTGATAAATTATTATCACTGCGTACATGCGAAACTAAAATAATAACATTAATCAATACTATCCGGTTTGTTTTTGAATTGAATTAATAGGCTTTATAAATATGTACATTCAAAGCTATCGTAGGCAAATGGCTTTGCACACGACTACCATGCAGTTAATCCTATGTTCGATGCCCAATGTTGACTTAAAACATCAAATGATAGGCAATATTTTCTAATAGCGTTCGACAATCAGGGAGCTGTGCAAACATCCGCGTGCGATTCTACTTTGAATACATTTAGAGGGATTTCCAAGGGTAAAGTGGGTTTTGTGCGTCGATGCATGACTATAGATGAGATTTGGGTCTATCACTCTGATCGTAAATCAAAACAAGCGGCTAAAGAGCGTAACATTTTAGACCAGTTGAATGAAAAAATTCGTAAAAAAGAAAAAAATATTTTTAATCAGCACAGTGCACCGTGTCACAAGAGCAAGGTTAGGTTAGGTATGGCAGCCGCATCGCCCATAGAGACAACGATGCCACTTAAATCCCGAAAAGGGTCCGTTATGAGCCGTAGGGGCTGGGCTACATTTCGATCTCCATATTGAACCATCCTGAGTTTTTGACGAAGCGTAAAAGGTTGTTGATACCAAAATTGTATGGATTATCTATATTCGTTAAGAAGTAGGATTTTAAAAATCGGTTCCTGCTGCTGGCTAGAGCTGGGATGTGCAAAAAAGGTGCTGAATTGTTTCCAACCTCTCCTCATTTCATTTCTGCACACGTGTAAACGCCTAATCTCCTTGCATGATTTCCTATGAGACAATGTCCTGTGAGGGCCCTTACTAAGGTCCTAATTTGAAGTCTACTTAGTTTTATAATACTCTTGGACAGACGTAGATTTAGTATTGGCCATGTTTGCCTAGCAATTTCACAGGTGTTAACGCTAATCCACCCAACCTCCATAATCACAAGAGCGATCCATGAATTAAAGCTCCCCCGCATTCACCCGAATTGGCCCCCAGATTCTTCTATCTGTTTCCAGACCAAAAAAATGCATGTGTGGAAAGCGAGGTAATAACAGCTGTGGAAACGTATTTTCTCAAACGTAGATTCTCAATTAAAGGTTGGAATTCATAAACTTTTATCTCGTTGGAACAAGTGTATTGATGTCCAGGAAGAAAGTGTATTTCAAAACTTTAAATTGTGTTTTCTTATCGAATCCCAATACTTTTTGGACAACCTAGTACAGTACTCAAATTCTTAGGCTATCAGCCAAATCAGCATTTTGGAGAGTATCGTGTTTCAAAACTATGGAGAATTACTAATAGGCTATCTAAAATGTTTTGCACTTTGGAGAGTTAACTCAAGGTGGTTTGACACTTGTGAACTGGATAGCTGCAGTATACAAACAGGCAAGCAATAAAGCGCTTGAAGGTTTAAATAAAGGTATTTTTTTAATTTAGCAAAAAAGTTATTCAAAAACAAAATTGATAAACATATTACTTTTGCGCCAATTTGTACGTGGACAAACACATACAAAATATTCTGATTTTTTCTCAGACCACCCATCAAATCTAAAGCCTTTTTCTTCAGAAAAATGGTAAAAGATCACCTGCAATATACTGTTAAGTTGCTCTGAAGCTCTCCGAGTCATGAACTTCTTTGTTTTATTTGTTTCTTTGCCTTACGCCAGTGGGCTCAAATGGAGTCGAGGGAGATATAGGTTTAGGTTATAGTCACTTCAAGATAATTAATTTTGAAAATAATTGACCTATTTCTATTTCGTTCTGTGTTACCTATTTCTATATTACCTAGTTGCATACCTAATATTATTATATATATATTATATATATATATTTGATTGTGCAACATCCACTGAGACATTTACGGGGAAGTAAATTTAATTTCCGAAGTAAAAAAAATCTCAATTGAGCAATTGAACATACCCAAAAAACATATTCATTTAAATTGTCCTTTTGAATTAAAAATTTCAATAGCAATAGGTAGTAATTGATAAGTTCAGTTATCTATTTATACACTTCCTAGTTTTATAGCAAAAAACTAATAACCCCATTGGTTCAATAATTTTTTATTTATTGGTGTTTGAAAATTAATTTGAAATTTTTTAACACATTTCGGATTACATAAAAAAAGGGAATTTTTTAATTTCGCGGGCTACTACATTCGACTTTCGATTATTTTTATTATTTTTTTTTTTTTTTGATACACTCGTCTCGAAGATATGTTCACGGTTTCAGCAATATGGCATGTTTAGTTTGTTTGTTAGAAACATAAATAAGACAAGTGTTATGCGTGTTTGGCGATTTTCTGCTATCGAAAAAATAGATCAAAAAAGTTGCATCAAATTTTGCATAAAAAATGGAATTAAGTGCTCAAAAGCACTTGAAATGTTGACAGTGGCATACGAAGAGGAGTCAAAAATATGTTTACAAGTTGTACAAGCTTTTTACAGAAGGGCGAGAAGATATGAATGACGACGCTCGCTCTGCACGCACCACCAACCGATGAAAATGTTGAAAAAGTGTAGAAAATTATGTATTATTGAGAATTGACGAATCATACTTAGAGAAGTTGCTGAGGACGTCGGCATGCGTATCATGGGTATATAGTTATGGCATCGAAACCAGAACCCAATCGTCCCAATGGAAGATTCCAGGAGAGCCAAGGACAAAAAAAGGGCGCCAAGTTCAAATGTCAAGGTTTTGCTCACTTCGATTACAATAGCGTTGTGCATCAGCAGTTCTTACCACAAGGTCGTACGGTAAATAAGGAGTATTACCTTGAAGTTACGCGCCCTTTGCATGAAGCAATACGAAAAAACGCCCGGAATTGGGGGAAAAGATGCATAGCTTTTGCATCATGATAAGGTACCTGCTCACTCATCTTTGTTTGTGAGAGATTATTTGGCCAAAAACAGCATCTTTATCATGCCTCAGCCACCGTATTCACCAGATTTGACTCCCTGCGACTTTTTCCTCTTCCCAAGATTGAAGAGACCCATGAAAAGACGGCATTTTGCAACGATTGAGAGAATAAAAACCAAATCGCTGAGAAAGCTCAAGGACATAACAAAAAGTGCATATCCCATATTGAGGAGTGCATATCAGAACTGCTTCGAGGATTAGAAAAACGCTGGCGCAAATGTACTATATCTGAGGGGGACTACTTTTAAGGAGATTAAATAGAATTGAAATAAATAAATATTTTTGGAGAAAAATTAAAATGTACCTTATATTTTAAACACACCTCGTATTGTAAGTTTATACCAGTTATATAAAGACATCTGCCTAGATAGGGACATTAGCTTCAAAATGCGGGTCATCACTTTTTAATGTGCATCTTTAGAAAACTGCTGGATACGCAGTCTTATAGCCCATTCAATTTTCGTACATTAAAGTCTAAGTTTAAAGTCGCTCAAGCTGTGAGAGGAAAATTTCCGAACACAATCTGTGAAATGATGCAAAGCTTATTAGGCATAAACGCTACCAAAACTGAATTTTGAGAGAATTATTATTTACTACGAAACTTGATTTACCGGATGTAAGGCCCGGGAAATTGAATGGAATCCCCTTGTCGGTCAGCGAAAATGCTGTGTCGTTGTTGTAGCAGCATAAACATTCCCATACTTACATACGGGGAATGCTGCTGGAGTGGCAATCCTTGGCCGGATATAAAGCCGGGTCGTTTCAGTAACGTAGAACCGACAGCCGTGGAAACCAGCGAAAATGCTTGGCGATTCTTCCAGAATCCAACTAGTGCTTCCGCACCAACATTGTACTCAAGCAAGAAAACCATAGGGTTAACTTGGGGTTTATCTCCGAAAATCGTACACTGGTTATATGGTGGCCGGCACTTGCTAAAAATATTTTTGTGAACAGATTGGCTCATATACAAAGAACAGCAAGCTTATGTAAACGTGGAACTCTTAGAACCCCTCCCACATAAGCACTAAACGTAATTTTGTACTTATTGCCAATTGTCGTATATGGTAAGCAACTACCTGCCAAGTCAGCATTGAGGCTCAGTGAACTCGCCGGCATAAAAACATTCGATAAGGGTCATTCGACTATATTAGAAAAGTTATCCACTATTCCAGCCACTACAGATTTCTATAACAGTAATAATAATAAATTCTTTACCACAATATTCAATTCTAAAGGGAACTGGGACAGTGGTACGGTAAATGATAAAATTAGAGTCAGCATATTTACTGACGGATCTAAGCTGGATTAACAGGTTGGTGGAGGAGTTTACTCTGGAAGCCTGAGCATCGGCACATTCTTTCGCTTGCCTAATCACTGTAGGCACTTTCAGGCAGAATTTCTTGCCATAAGAGAGGGCTTATTGCTCTTAAAGAAGATACCCCTAACTAGGAGGGAAGTGTATGTCCACTCGAATGATCAGGAAGCTCTGAATTCGTTAGAGTCAAACCGGTAGTTGAATGCCACAAATTAGTATGGAAAGAATCGCAATATAGCTGATCTGTGTTCCAGGCCCTAGAAATACGGGAGATAATTGCAAATCAGATTAGCTTGCAAAAGAATGTACAACACAAGATAATCTACTATTAATATTATATGTATATATAATACTGTGGGCAAAAAGTAAGGTGAATTTGGTTGTAAAATGAAAAATCTTTATTTATTCTTGTAAATCAATTTCATCCCCTTCAAAATAATCCCCTCTCGATGAAATACACTTATGCCAACGATTTTTCCAATCCCCGAAACATGCCAAATAGTCCATTTCCGGTATAGCCATCAGCACCTTCTTCGATTCAGCTTTTATCTCCTCAATCGACTCGAAACGCGTTCCCCGGAGTGGTCTCTTGAGTTTTGGGAATAGCCAGAAGTCACACGGAGCCAAATCAGGCGAATACGATGGTTGCGGAACGATATGCGTGGAATTTTTGGCGAAATGGTCACGAAGAACGAGTGCAGTGTGAGACGGTGCATTATCGTGATGCAAAAACCAAGAGTTGTTTGCCCATAATTCTGGTCTTTTTAGACGAATTGCTTCACGTAAACGACGCATAACGCTCAAATAATATTCCTTATTAACAGTTTGGCCAGGTGGAAGGAATTCATAGTGCACCACACCACGAGTCGAAAAAAACTGTCATCATGACCTTTATTTTTGAACGACTTTGACGTGCTCTTTTCGGTCTGGCCTCGCCTTTAGCACGATATTCATCTCCCGTAATCATGCATTTGAGCTTGTCCTGATAGTCTGAAAGCATTGTTTCACACACACCAACGCGACGACTTTTTTCCAAGAAATTGTGAGTTTTCGGTACCAAACGAGATTTGACTTTTCGTAGGCCCAAATGGTCTTTCAAAATGGTTTTCACAGATCCTTCTGATATTCCGATCATATCAGTAAGGTCTTTAACAATCAATCGACGATTTTTGAGCACTAACTCCTTCACTTTATTGACATGTTGGTCATCTGTTGACGTCGATGGTCGTCCGGAGCGCTCCAAGTAATCAACACGTTCTCGACCCTCTTTAAAGTCTTTGTACCACTTATAAACATTTTTCTGCGACATGGTCGAATCACCAAATGCCTTCTGCAACAGGCTAAACGTTTCCGCAGCCGAAATTTCATTCCGCAAACAAAATTTGATGGCACAAGCGTAAATATATTACTGATAATGACATTCACATGAAAGTTGGCCCAGATGTTATTAACAGTGCTGTCAACTCATGAAAAAAATAACTAGAGCGAAATTTTAATCCCGCGAAGTTTGACAAATAAATTCACCTTACTTTTTGCCCACAGTAGTATACGTGAGTATACGTGGTTGGTGCGTGACTACCATTCGGAATTCACAGAGGGAACGTTGGTTCGAATCTCGGTGAAACACCAAAATTAAGAAAAACATATTTCTAATAGCGGTCGCCCATCGGCAGGCAATGGCAAACCTCCGGGTGTGCATATTTCTGCCATGAAAAAGCTGCTCATAAAAATATCTGCCGTTCGGAGTCGGCTTGAAACTGTAGGTCCCTCCATTTGTGGAACAACATCAAGACGCACACCACAAATAGGAGGAGGAGCTCGGCCAAACACCAAAAAAGGGTGTATGCGCCAATTATATATCTATATATATGTATATGTTTTGCTTACATAAATATAGATTTACTAATATTTAAGTCGTTAATTTATTATATTATTTTGTGTAAATATATTTAGTTAATTCACATAATAAACTCTTGGATTTACATAAAAGTAACAAGCAGTTGTATAAATGCATCATTTTTTATTTTTACATATTCGGATTTTCGTTTTTTTTAATCAACTAGGCGACAATGTAAAATATGTGATTTGAGCGCCCCTGCTGATCCGCTAACATACATATATGTATATACGCATAAATAATTTACTATCTTAATGACAGCAACAAAAACGAGAGATAACAATAAATACTGATTTTAATCACTTACTTGACTGTCCGATTCCAATACAATTTCATGCATATGTAAGTATGTACATATCTACAATACATATTTCAAGCTACTTTGGCGGTCGCTTTAGGTGCGGCTTGAAAAATGTCAAAACTCATTAGTAGTGCTTAGAAATCGATTCGTAGTAGCTCAGCATAAATAAGATGTAAAATAAGCAAAAAAGAGAAACAGGTGAGCATTGAAAAAGTTACAAAATCAATATCGGCAATCATCTAATACATAAAAGAAATCGTTACTACTGCGAACTGCTTATAAGCGGTTGTGATTAATAATTTGTTGTAATTGCAACAACAACGCCTCTAATAATAAAGCTAAATCCAGTAAAGCCATCGAATAAATTTAACTGTATTTTATTTTTCGTTTTTGCATTTTTTTATTGTTATTAAAAAAAAAAAAGAAAAAAAAGAAAAAAGGAAGATGAGCCACCACTTGCGTGGAAATCTACTTTTGTGGCAAAGTAGTTGAATGCAACGTTTTTTATCGTCACAGTAAAGTGTGATCGTGGTGATTATGGAGGGAACACTTCTCGAACCTGTTAAATAGTGATAGCTGCGCATGTCCTAGAGAATGTGAAAATCCCGATACCCCAATCGTTGACGACGGAGTTTTTGCTCCGCTACCCGACCATGACGAGGTGAGACTAGCGATAACGCGGCTAAAGAACAACAAAGCCGCGGGCGCCGACGGACTGCCGGCTGAGCTATTCAAACATGGCGGCGAGAAGCTGGTAAGGTGTATGAACCAACTTCCATACAAAATATGGTCGAATGAAAGCATGTCTGCCGATTGAAATTTAAGTGTGCTCCGCCCAATCCATAAAAAGCGTGATCCTGCAATCTGTGTCAGTTATCGCGGGATCAGACTTTTAAATATCGCCTATAAGATTCTAGCGAGCGTATTGCGTGAAAGACTGAAGCCCACCATCAACCAACTGATTGGCCCTTATCAGTGTGGCTTTAGACCTGCAAAGTCCACCATCACAATACGCCAAGTCTTGGAAAAGACCCATGAAAGGAAAATCGACACACACCAACTTTTCGTCGACTTCAAAGCTGCATTCGACAGTACGAAAAGGAGTTACTTGTATGCCGCGATGTCTGAATTTGGTATACCCGCACAACTAACACGACTATGCACGATGACGTTGCTTAACAGCAGCAAAATAAAGATTCCATCATTCCTCAAAATCATTCTTTTTAGGAAAAGGTTATTCAAAAACAAAATTGGATGATTAATTTTGCGCCACCTTGTGAAGGGTCTTTCAAAAGGCGCGCCTAGATGTTGCATTAAAATAAAACATGTAAAAATGTATTTAGATTCTTTCAGGTTTCACTATTTTTATTCAAAATACGGCTCTAACAGTTTTTATCGTGAAAAGCGGCATCATTTAAATGTCCACCCTGAGCACGTCTACAGGTTGTCATGCAAGAATTAAAATTTTTAAGGAATTGCTCCCTCATTAACGCATTGAGTTCAGCAATCTCGATCCGAATATTGTGTTTCAGCTCTGGAATCGCTTTTGGAGGATTTACATAGACTTAGACTCAAAAAATCCCACAAATAGTAGCCTAGTGGAGTTAGATCTCATGATCTAGATGACCAGTTTATATTATAATATTATTACATGAAATTAATCGACCAAGAAACTTAGATCGCAGTATTAATTTGTTGTTCTTAAAGATCAACCATATTCATAATAAGTTTCAGTAATTTTAACGAGTTGTTCTATGGTGCAAGCATCCACGCTTAAAATTGCACTTCTGCCTACTCGACAAATGTCAAAGATGACATAAGAAAAGGCACCATGTAGAAATTATTCACTACTGACATCTAGGCGGCAATTTTGAAAGACCTTTTATAGGTAGGTCAGGTAAGATTGAACTGGTTGACTTGCAGTCACTCATAGACTGGTTCGGTTCATAGCGATGCCAGATGGAGTTCTTTATATATACATATTGAAATAGTCCGCGCACATGGTAACTATTTCTATCGTGAATTTCAGGAGACATTTCCAACTCACTGCTGAGATGTCTTCCAATCCGTCAAACTGTGATGCCCCTAAATATTTTAAATGTGTTTTGAATAACGCAGAACACCCACAAAGGAGAAGCTCTACAGTTTCCCTTGAGTTCTGCCTCCCATGCATTCCTCGCTGTCCGAGATTCCTATCTTATAAGCATAAGCTACTACTGGGCTACATTCCGTCAGCACCATTCTCGTAGTTCTACAATCTTTTCGTGTTAGTGATAATTATAAATCGAGTGATGATCTTTGCATTCCTGCGAGTAGACAGACTCTCCCCTCTTGTCTTGAACTTTCTGATCATATTGTCGGTTAGTTCGTTGTATAATGTTTTTACTGACTTTGGTATTATGTTCACAAAATCCGAAGATAGAGAGACCCCGTTATTCGCTATGTCGTATACTATCTCGTTTCCCTCAATGTCCTTATGACATGAAACTCAGTTGAAATGTAGCTTACAATTCGCTGCCAACCATTTTAATGCCTCCCTTCTCTGAAGAACGATTTTGGGCATTCTACTAAACGATGTGATTGGTTTAATGGCGGCCTGACGATCTATTTAAAAGGTAACCTTAGAGTTGGCCCCGTTGTATAACAAGCTAGATCTGCTGCTTTTCCCACTGCGAAAACCTCAGCCTGGAATATACTCGTACTACAGTAATCTGGAAGCATATACAATTTCCAAGGTCCAATCCCTTTACAAGTATTTTTATAAATAACCTGACCTGATATATAAATAACTGACCTGATTATATATACCTTATTTTCAATTGCAAACGTTTATTAACAAAAACTTGTTACAAATTTAATCTTCAAAATAAAAGCCATCGCTAGCGACACATTTTTCCCATCTCTCGGGCAATTTGTGGATGCCGCGCCAAAAAATTGGTCATCTTTGGCCGCAAACCAATCATCGAACCATTTTTTGGCTTCTTCGTGAGAATAGAAGCGCTGCTCGGAAAGTGCGTGGCCCATCGATGCAAACAATTGATAATCGCAAGGCGCCAAGTCTGGTGAGTAAGCCGCGCGCACCAGCGGTTCCCAATCGTACGTCTTGACCAATTCCCGGTTCGCTCTTGTTCGATGTAGCAGTGCATTGTCATCAAGAAAAATTACTTTGTGACGCCGATCGGCATATTCTGGGCGTTTTCGGTGTATAGCGCTGTTCAAATCGGCCAATTGACGTTGTTAGCGTGCAACAACACCGTCAACTGTTTCATCTGGTTTTAATAGCTCGTACCAAATCATACTACGCTGATCCCAGAAAACACACAGCATTGCTTTGCGGGCGAGGCGATTTGGTTTGGCCGTTGTTTTTGGCTTGTGGCCGGGCGGACCATACGATCGTTTACGCTTGGGATTGGAGAAATACACCCATTTTTGGTCACCCGTAACGATTCGATGCAAAAAAGACTTCCTTTTGAACCTTTGTTTGAAAAAAGCAAGACTTTTGGGAAGGTTTAAAAATGCTCCTAGCGACATCTATGGACTAATAGCTGAAAGTCTCATTTCATAGGTATACACCGTAGTTTTGCACAAATGATATTGTACTCTTCGTACAAGACTAGTTGAGCCAAAGAAATTACAGAACAATTTTAAATATATCATATTTTTATTTTTATTTATAATTTTTATAACTTTTTCAGATATAAATGTATGTGCGGCTGATTTAAAAACTATAAAAGTTATAAACGAAATTTATATTCACGACTACAGTCTAATTTACCCTTTATTTTGAAAACATTTTTTATAACAAATAAACATTTTAATTTTATCATAGTTTGATTAGATAAAAATTATTTTGTAGTTGCTTTTCTCTTGTTAGATTTTAATAATTTTTCTCGCATATAAAAAAGTTCAGGCCAATACTCGTTTATAGTCAAATAATCGATTTTTAAAATCTGTTAAAAGACCTGATTCAATTTCAATTGAGTAATCAATTTGCAGTTGATTAATTGTTTTAGTCGACTATACAAATTGAATAAAGTGGCTGTACAATTTTGGAAATAAACTTTGCCCAAATTAAATGAACGAAGATACAGGAAAGCCAAAAAAGTCGTTCAACGTCTGCAATTAAGACAATAAGATTAATGTAGTGGTTATAAAAAAATGTTTACCTTTTGTAATTTGAATCCAAATAAGCGTTATTTTATTATTTTAGGCCGGAATAACCGCAGAGAGTAAATATATATATGTAAATCAGAGCATAGATATTTTCCAAAGCTATTCTCAAAGTAAAATCAAAAATGTATATATCGACTTTTTGCAAATGATTTTAGAAATATAGAATATGTTTTTACTTCTAAAGATTTTACAAATTATAAACATCACTTTTTAACTGAAACGGCTTTTAATTATTAAAGGGAATTTTAAACGATGCGCCTACATATTGTCTGAAACTAAAACATGTATAAATTTAGATTTTTTCAGGTTTAACTATTTTTATTCGAAATACAGCTCTTAGCAAAATATATGTGAAAAATCACATTATTTAAATGTCCACCATGAGCACGCCTACAGGAAAAACCGCCGGATAGTCGATTCATCATGTTGAGCACGTCGAGATATCGATGTTGTTGGGTGTAGGTTGTTCAGCAACACTTTGCACCACAGCAGCAATATTCTCAACGCAGCGACCAGAGACCCTTCATAAGCAACGAAATTGATTTCATTGTAAACGAATCTAAACTAATTGACTTCGCTGAGCATTCGCAATAAGATATTATGGGCCCTAAATTGAATTGTTTTAAATTGCAAATTTAACTGGTTTTTATATTTATTTATATAATATTACATTCCGACTTTAATTAGAAATAAACTATTTTAAGTTAAAATGCATTCCAACTGATCTAATTTGAAATGTGTTCGTTTTAAGAGGTTTAAGTATTTATTAATCAATAATATATTTTTCTTCATTATTTACAATGTCTTCCCAACGTTTAGGCAAATTTTTAATTCCTTGCTCACAAAATTTGTTGTCCTTGGAGCCAAAATACGCTTCTATATCCCTTTTTATAGCTTCTTTTGAGGAGTAGTTCTTGTTACTCATATGGGATTGAAGTCCACAGAAAAGGTGATAAGCACAAGGTGTAATATCCGGAGAGTATGGTGGATGCGGCATTAGCTCCCATCCGAGCTCGTTCAGCTTGCCTAATGTTTGTCTTGCGGTATGAAGCCTTGCGTTATCGTGGTGAAACAAAACTTTGCGTTTATTCACTAAAGACAGTCGATTTTTGTTAAGTGCTTCACTCAAGTTTGATGGCTGATGGGAATAATAATCAGCAGTTATCGTCTGGTTTCTTTCCAGAAGTTCATAATTAACAATACCGGCCATGTCCCATCAAATAGACAGAAGAATCTTCTTGGGGTGAAGGCCATCTCTAGGGGTCGGGGTCGGTTCTGGTGTTTCATCTTTATCTAACCGTTGGCGTTTGTAAAGGCTCCATTTTTCATCCCCAGTAACGATACGGTTAAAAAAAACTGCAACGGCTTAGCAGCTGAGAACACACATTCACTCTCTGCTGAAGGTTGTCGACGGAAAGTCTATGCGGAGCCCATTTTTCCAGCATTGAAAGCTTTCCCAATTGAACCAGGTGTCTATGAACTGTTCCATGCGATGAATTTAACCTCTGAGCTATCATATCGACTGTGAAATTTGGCTCAGCTTCCACGAGTTCGAGCAAGGCGTCGGAGTTAAAGACTTCAGGACGACCAGCGCGCGGGGCGTCCTCCACGTCGCAGTTACCACTTCGGAATTTTGAACACTGAACAGTGTTTAATTCTGCAGCAGCAGTTGTTGCATTTTTACCACTTTTATAAAAAAATACAAAATTTGCCTCTATACGCGTTCGAAGATTCCATTTTCTTTTTAACAACACGTTCTTCTATTCGCGATTAAAATCACTTGTTGAATGCACAATATATCAAAGAATATATTCCGCGAATAATTTTTTGTATGCAAAAATCGTACAAAAGTGAAATTATGGGTAAAATACGCACGATCTTATAGACTGACCTGATAAATAGGCATTAATGTTTTATATATCATTTAATAATATCAAATTGATATTAAAATCACTCAAATGAATTAATTTTTAATCATGTAGAGTTGACATTTAATTTAAAGTATTCTTAATACTACTTATATCCCAATATACTAAATAAAAATAGTAAATAATAAATAATAAATAATAAATAATAATAAATAAAATAATAAATAATAAATTTTTCATTTTTATTTCAAATAAAATGTTCGGTCTTAATTATGTATATTTTATTAATTTGCACTTGTTATATTCTCCTTGGCATGAATTCTACTATATTACATTTCTAAAAACTTATCAAACATTTTGGCTAAACGTTACATTCTATTGTACTAGAATTAAGTTTTTTAAATTTTTGTAACTTTCATTCTGCAGATGCATGTATTATAAAAGACTTAAAGTCGTACATATACACCCACATAACTTACAGGGTCCGGCACTTGAGGTGTTACCAATTAAAAAGGCCATAAATTTAGTTTGGAAAATTACTTTTATTAAAATAAAAGTAAAAATTGTGTGAAAATAATACAAAATTAAGAATCAATTTTCTTTTGCTCGATATGACCCCATTTTGCCTTGACTATGGCCTTGAGACGGTCCAGAAACGAATCGCAAGCTACCCGAATGTGACTTGCACATATTTTGGTCCACTCGCGAACAATGCTTTATTTCAGCGTCTCGTGTCTGGTGAATCTTTTAGTTCGGACCTAGCTCTCCAAAATGGCCCAAAGAGAATAATCATTCGAATTCCGTGAATTGGAGGGACATTGTGTGGATGTTATGAAGTTAGTTCTTAGTTCACTCGAGCTTTGTGAAACGGTGCCGAGTCATGTTGAAACGTTCATGATCAGCCACCGAAATGTCTGCCACTTATAATACTTTCCCGATAAGATTTCGCATTTAGCTTGGCGCCAGGCTAGATGAAAACGATTAGAGAGCATCCATCTGCGGTTACAGCGGCCCAACCCATTACCTGTGGCGGTTGTTGCCCGCTGGTGGGGAATCGATGACTCAAATTCTCGTATGCACGGTTGGTCAAATAAACCCTATCATTTTGGGAGTTTACGAATTGCTCAATTTGAAAAATTTTCTCGTCAGAAAACACAATGTTCGGAAATGTTCGAAAATTGGCCGCTTTCAGCCAAACGAATCAACTCCTTCGCTCTCTCTAGTCTGACTTGCTGTTGCTTTGGTGTGAAATCATGTGACTTTTGGATCTTGTAAGGCTTGACTTTTAGATCATTTTTCAGTATGCAGTGAATGCTACGGTCAGATATTTTCAGTTCTTTCGCCATTTGATTGGCACTTGGTCGGGAATTTCGCTCAAGTCGCTTCTTCACTGTTTGAACCATTTCACGTGACGTTGCAGTCTTTTGATGACCACCTCCATGACGTTGCTCGATGCTACCAGCATCATTGTAACGAGTAATGGTGCAATATACAAACACTTTATTTACTTTAAGGTACTCGAGCTCACGAACAATCGCTCTTGTGATTTTCCAGCCAAATATAATACAATATCATTATTACTTTTAGAATTCATTACTGATTTTTTTTTGCGTTTACTCTCGGCGAAATGCTTCCGCGAGCTTTTAAACAATACTCCGGACTGTCATTTAGTCAACTAACAGGCAGCTGATGTCCGCGCGTGCGGTCTGAAGTTGGTTAAACATCGAGTGCCGGACCCTGTAGATTAATAAAAAATTAATAAATAAATATAAGTATACAAATGTTATCCCACTCGCGCTGCTTAAGGCTATCAAACTGCTTTAAATTTGCATAGATCCTAACAGTCCTGTTGGAAAGATCCAAAAGATTTGTATACATTTGCGCATTTTACTCAGTACAAAGCATGTTTTGGGCCTTTCTCAAAAGCCAAGCCATTGGTAGCGCTTAAGAGACATTTGCCCTCCAATATTTACGCTAAATATCTAGACAAACCATGTTAACCTTTCTTTCATCGCTGAAAATTATTATCAAATTAGTCGTACCAATTTAATATATTTGATAAATTATATTTTATTTATATCATATTTTAATTTTTATGCCGTTGGATGCGATTCGATTTTGATTAAGTTTTCTTATAGTTGAGGCTCAAGTTTGTTTTCAATATTTATTGAACATGTTGCCTAGTAACAGCCAATCCCAACTGAGTTTCATTTATCTGCAGCTCATTGTAATTATTGATGATCCAAGTTGGAATATGGAGTTTTTGGCTGTCATCAATAGCTGGTATGCGGCCACTACACTTATTTGTTCCACTATTTCCAGTTAGAAATGGCACGAAATACAGAGCTTTCAGATGAAGAGCGTGGAAAGTAAGACAAGAGAAGTCTCGCTGGTATGAAAATTGACAAAATTTGTTATTATAATTCAATATCAAAAATGTTTATATCTAAATACAAACAAATCGTTTTGGCCATCAGGGCTGCTATTAGCCAGGTAATTACATATTTTCTACTATGTAAAAAAAGCCGGGTATTCGTTATATGGAGAAAATGCACAAAATCACCAGCACAAAAAAGTCAGAAATCAAGCTTACGTTTTGTTATACCTACCAAGATTCATTGGGTTACAAAAATGCACCCGACATTTTCTAAAAATTCTATTTACAACGTTTTAAAGTTTGATGGAAATTTTTTCAATTTTTTTACTTTACATAAAATGGGTAAAAATCTACTCTTTTAAATAGTTTATGTACCATATTTTATATGCAGTCTAAAATATGGATTTTTATTTATTCATTTTGGTGCAAAAATAACAATAAACCAATTCCAATATTTTTTTGGATCCCTGTATATGTAAATATTAATGTTTTATAAATGCAAAAGCATAATTTAAAAATTTTATATTACTTTATTTTTACGACTTTTTCATTGGCGGCTCAATTTGATATTGAAATCATTTTACTGTTGCTTTAAGTGCCATGCGCGCATTTAAACATTTGCACGCACACAAGACGCCATTTGCATATGAATACATACGAGTAAATATGTATATGTATGCAAGCTTTTAAATTTACATCTTTGTACTTATAGTAAAATCGTAGATATACGACAATAATTGACTTTATTTCATGCTTTAACACGATTAGCCTTAATCATTTTATTATTTAACAACGAGCGCCCATTGGCGGAATATCAAAGATAGAAATGACAAAATCAGCAATAATAAAAAACCCTTTTTTCAAAAAATATATCACCTAACTCAGTGAATGGAGCAAAAACAAATCTGTGCATGTACACAAACTGAGTCGCAAGTAGCGGTCACAAATTTCTACAGTTCCAGAGTGGAACATAAGGCCACTCAAGTATTTGTGGAGATTGAATAAAACTCAAGTTGGCGCCATCGAGAGGACATTATAAATATATTATAGGTGACCCGAACCTCTTTCAGCGATTTTATTTTTAACCTCAGTCGACTTAAGGTCCACCATGAAGTGATAATTCTAGTTACGGGAATATGACAAAGCGTGAGCACCAACAATATAACAGGGTGCTTGCGGTATTTGGGAGCAACTTGGCTTTCAATTGGCTTTTATGTTGAACAAAATTTAATGAAACTTGACGAATTTTCTACACATTAGCTCCAATAACCTTCTCGATCCGGGTTCGGAAACCAATGCATACCCGAATTTAATACTCCTTATTCATATTGACAATAACGGTATTAATTGCAGTCTTCACAGAATAAATGGTGTTATGAGAATGCTTATTTGCTTCAAGCTCAACTACGCCCCATACGTATAATAGTAATCCAGAGAATTACGGTCTGGAGAGTTACACGGCCATAAAATCGGTTTATGTGTTCATGGAAAATTTCAGCCATCTGACCTAGTGACGTAATCGCTTTATGTGGAGGAGCACAGTTTTGGAGAAAGGTGTATGGACTGTCACTGGGTACACTATCAATCCAGGTTTTCACTACTGTCTCTAGAACCTCGATATGTGCAGAAGAATTCACTCGAAATCCTTGAGTAAAGAAGAACGGTGGCATGTCATGTCATTTATTGCTCACAACACCGAAAACCATAACAGTGATTGGAAACTTCACTTAACAGGAACCTCTGCAGGATTGGAACATAGACATCTGGCATTCTGGTCATTTCTACTGTTGGTCTTATTCTGTTTGTTGTATGGATGGCGTTTTGATCGAATAGTTTGCTCGGACATAAGCTATCTTCTGCGTATAACGTAGGGCTCATACCGGAGATCTTCATAGACAATAGAAGGGATAAGACCCTCAGACACATTAAGCTCCCTCGTATAGGTTTTCTTTGACTTTGAAGAGTACTCGTCATTGATCACATGCACTTGATGAATAAATTCCGCAGATCGGACAGTTTCAAAACGTTCCTTGCCTTTTTTTGCGTTTTGCGACAGATTATGAATCGCCGTCTGATGTTTCCGATTCATGGCGAATCTTGTGCACGAATGAACGAGCGTACTTAAGAAAATTGGAGATTTCTAAAACGGTGTGACGTGCACATACATAAAATTTGGGTTGAAAAGTCCTAGACCTCACACATAGATGGCACTAGTTTTATTGTTTTCACCAATTTTTTAGTTAGAACTAATCTTGAAAAGACAGCTGTTGAAATTTCATGATATTCTATTAGTTCGTAAATTATTGGGCTAACAAAGCGGGCTTTCAAAACAATGGATCAAATAGAATTTCGTGTTTTAATTTTGCACTGCTTCTTCATGAGAAAAAACTCTTCAAGCGAAGAAATGGCTTCAAAAGTGTTATGAGGACTCCACTCCATCGGAAACAACAATAAAACGATGGTTTGCTGACTTCAAACGTGGCCGTAGAAGCACCGATGATGCACAACGCAGACGGCGCCCAAATGAGGCGGTAATACCAGAAAACAACAAAAAAAAGTCGAAAAGTGAAGTTGCGTGAGTTAGCTGACATCATAAAGATATCAAAAAAACGTGTTACGTTTATATTGCGTGAGCATTTGACTATGAAAAAAGCTCTGTTCAAAGTAGGTGCTGCGCATTTATAAGTCTATCGAAACAATAACAAAACTACATCAATTAAACTTCAAATTGCCCCCACACCGTAGTCGCCAGTTTTGGCTCCCAGCGACTGTTCGCATTCCTAAAAAATGCTCGCCGGTAAAAAATTTCACTCGAATGTAGAGGTTATCGCTGAAACTGAGGCCTATTTTGAGGCAAAAGATAAATCGTTCTGCAAAAGTGGTATTGAAATCCAGCGCCGCTGAATGATTGTGCTGTTCCTGATGGAAATAACATCCAAGAATAAAGCTAATTTTGAACAAAAAAACTTGTTTTCTTTGTGAGGCTTGGGACTTTTCAGCCCACAAAAAACAAAAAATGTTTACAAATTTAATCTTCAAAATAATAGCCATCTCTCAGGCAATTTGTGGATGCCGCGCCAAAAACATTGGCCGTCTTTGACCGCAAACCAATCATCGAGCCATTTTTTTGCTTCTTCGTGAAGCGCTGCTCGGAAAGTGCCTGGCCCATCGATGCAAACAATTGATAATCGCAAGGCGCCAAGTCTGGTGAGTAAGCCGCGCGCACCAGCGGTTCCCAATCGTACGTCTCCACCAATTCCCGGGTCGCTCTTGTTCGATGTAGCGGTGCATTGTCATCAAGAAAAATTACTTTGTGACGCCGATCGGCATATTCTGGGCGTTTTCAGTGTATAGCGCTGTTCAAATCGGCCAATTGTCGTTGGTAGCGTGCAACAACACCGACAACTGTTTCACCTGGTTTTAATAGCTCGTACCAAATCATACCACGCTGATCCCAGAAGACACACAGCATTGCTTTGCAGCCGAAGCGATTTGGTTTGGCCGTTGTTTTTGGCTTGTGGCCGGGCGGACCATGCGATCGTTTACGCTTGCATTGGAGAAATACACCCATTTTTCATCACCCATAACGATTCGATGGAAAAAATACTTTCTTTTGAACTGGGAGAGCAGCATTTCACAAGTGGTTTTTCGATGTCTGCAAATCGTAGTTTGAAGGCACGAAATTCGACGTTTTTAAGAGCGACAAAAATGCATTGTTGTATGAAACGTAACTAACAATGAACTGAATATTGTTGGCAGATGACGAAAAAAACAAGACATTTGGAAAGGTTTAAAAATACTCTTAGCGACATCTATGGACTAATAACTGAAGGTCTCACTTCATAGGTATGGCTCTAATTTGTAAATAAATAATTTAAAATAATTATATTATATTTTGCAGCGCATTGAAATATTTTGCTAATCTCTCTATGTTTGTTAAAAAATTGATAAAAATATGTGATGATTTTTTGAATTTATTTTATATCAAATATTTGCTTTTTACAAAATATCAAATACAATTTGTTTGTATGAAAATCTTCTAAAACAGGATTTGCAATTAATAAAGATTTCTGTTTTCGAACTTTTCATATTCGCATTTTTACCAATTCTTTTTATAGGCGAAACTAATCTACTCGTATTATGCTGATGTGCAAAAAAATGCTAACACTTGAATTGAGTAACCTCGCCATTTCGAACTGTCAGTGAAAAAGGCAAATCTCAGTTAGCACCACCAACAACTATGTACTACACTACACCGAAAGTGGCAGCGGTGACAACGGAATCGACAGCGATCGCGAACTGCCACTCAGGTTGTTTGTTGTTATTTGAGTTTTTATTGTTTCTCTTGTTGGTGTCATTATTGTTGGCATTAATGTTGACATTTTATTGCGTACCGTTGTGGCGGCTGTGGCATTAAAGTGCTATAATTTGGTATTGTCACAAAATGTTTTTTATTATAATACACTTCATTAGCGGCTTTGAATTTTTAATAACCTAAACTGAAATGCGTGCAAATTGGTAGGACCTCCCCTCGCTCCTAAACCCGCTTCGACCTTATCCATTTTATATCGCTTTAGCAACTTTAATGAATTCATTTTCAGCCGTGGCGTATCGAAATCCAAATCAAGTCATAATTTTCAGTTTCTTCCAATTCGACTTTACCTTCGTTTAAATTTTGTTCGCCTCGCGTGCTAATTAAAATGTTAATTTCGGGTGAAACTTTGTGACAGTTTTTTTTTATTACTTTGGTGTTCTCATTTTATTACCAATATATAATGGCTTTTATATGGATGAAAAGCAAATATTTGATGGATGAAAAGCAAATATTTGAAAAATATTGTAGTTTGTGCCCGTTTTGCGAACAACAAAAGTCGCTGTAAACAAAGCGTATAAATATTTACCTGTCACACTTGGGCGTTAAATGGCAGATGAATGTGTATATATATGTATGTATAGGTAGGGACTGTGTGTGTATGTGAATATTGGATGTATTATTATAATTGTGTTTTCCTTATTTATTTTTCTTTGAGTATTTGACAAAATATTTACATAATTCTCTGACATATGTCACATTTTATTGGATTAGTAAGCTAATAATAAACATATATTTTTATATTTGTATGTGTGGTTGTCCAAGTTTTCACTCGGCTAGCAAGTTTGCAAAATATCGTTGAATTCGATCAGCCAGTGCGTGTAGAAGGTGACGCAAAATTAATCACCCAACTGGAAGATTTATAATTCTTGCAAATGGCGTCATACGCCAATCATATTTGACACTTGTGACAGCTGCGGTATGCAAATAGACAAGCAATGAAACGCGTGAAGGTCACAATATAGATTTTCAGTATTCAAAATCATTTTTTTATTTATCAATAAAGTTATTCTAAAACAAAATTGGTATATCAAAATTGATAAAAAAATTGGTATAGAAAGTATAATGTGCTTAATTCTACAGACTGTTCAAAGAATTAAAATTATGCAGCCAAGTTAAAAAATTAACGTTTTGTTATTGTTGTTGTTGTTGTTGTGGTTGCGTATTTCCACTGAAATAATCCTTATTAGTGACCAGTACCGTTTTACTACCACTGTCCTCGTGTGATGATATCTTTTGTTCTAAGTGAGATCCATTTAGTCAGGTCCAAGTATAGCAACAAATTCTTTATCTCGATGTCTGAGATCTCATTAATTTGCTGCCAGAAAGGCTTACCAAAGGAGCGGAGTCATGCCTTAGCTAGCCCTGGACATTCACATAAGTAGTGGAAATGACTTTCCTTCACCCCTTCCGCTTGACAGCTTCTGCAGATGGGATTGAAGGGTAGGTTGAATCTAGCTGCATGATCCTCTACTTTCCAATGGCCTGTAAGAGTTGCAGTGATGCGTGAAATGTTTGGCCGAGAACATCCTAACAGATCATTCGTCCTTTGGATTTTGTACGACGGCCATGTGTTTTTTGTTGTAATACATGTAGTTAGTTGCTTCCATCTTCTTTCGGCTAAAGCATGATAATGCGAAGCAATGGATGATTTTAATGTGTTGAGTGGGGGTGGAGACTGCCACCGCCTCTGCTATTTCTAGTGTCGAACCTTTTCTTGCTAGCTCATCCGCTATCTCATTACCCCGTATGTTCCTATGACCGGGAACCCATATCAGAGTTATTTCAAGCCGATGACTAAGTAATTCTATTTCCTCTCTGCACTGTAAGACTAGTTTGGATGAAATGGAGTTGGAGTGTAAGGCCTTGATAGCTGCTTGACTGTCTGAAAAGATGGCTACTCTTGCACCAACTTCCTTCTAGAGTTTTAGTGATTTGCATGCTTCTCTGATCGCTAGAAGTTCTGCCTGGTACACGCTGGCATAGTCAGGAAGTCGAATTGACTGAGATAGGTTGAGTAACTTCGAATGGAAGCCAACTCCCACACCACAGTTCATCTTAGAACCGTCGGTATAGATTTCAATATCGTATCTTCCATTCACCTTCCCTTTGCTCCATTCGGCTCTCGTTGGAAAACCTACCCTAAAGTCTTTCTTGAAGTTATGGTCGAGGACTGTGTAGTCTGATCTATTTTTGAGCAGCACGGGTCCCTGTAGTAGGATCTTGCTGCGACCGTATGACCTTGTTGTCCAGCTATGTCTCTGAGTCTCACCGCGCTGCAGGCGATGATTGTTTTTATATGTAAATCTAATGGTAGCAGATGAGTTAGTAGATTGGGCGGCTCAGTAGGACTGGTGCTAAGCGCTCCTGTAGTTAAGATACACGCTGTTCTTTGTATCTTGTTCAGTTTGATTTGGCTGTATTTCTTTTCAGTTGCGGGCCACCACACTAGTGCCGCATATGTTAGTATTGGCCTTACAATGGCTGTGGAGGACCAATTGGATAGTTTTGGAGACCCCATTTTTATCCAACATTTTCTTACACGTGTAAAGTGCTTTCGCTATTCGCTTTCTTTACCCTGTACTCTACGTTGGACTTCCAGCTGAGTTTGGGTTCTTCTCGGCCTTATGGCTAAGATCAAACGTTCTACTTTACGGTTATTTTCAATGGCTTAACCCCATTGTGCGAATATCTGCAATGAGTTCAGATTAAAATATTCAATTGTTTACAGTTTGAAATTCGAGATTTATGTATTTTGAATGGGCAATAAAATGTTGGTGCAATTAAGCTCATCATGCCCCCACTGTAGCAAACATCATCTAATTCGGCACTTAACTTCTCAGTCAATTTGAAGTACATTCAACCATTGGTTTACTCAAAGTTTTCACCAACATTTATTACTTACATTTTTATATGTTATTTACTTAAATATTAACGAAAGTTGATTTTGTAGCTAATCATCGCTTCAATTTTATTGGGTATGGGAATGAGTTTCCGCCCTCGTAAAAGTGGTGTCGCTGCTGATACTATTTTTGTGTTCGCTCTAGTAATATACTGGTGATTTGAAGGTGTATATGTGAGGTCTCGATCGCAGTAGTTGACATTCGTTCCAAGCGTAAAGTTCCATTTTTATTTGACATAAAAAATGTCTAAGTTCATCCCGAAAAAACAGCATTTTCGGGAAGTCATGCTTCATTATTACCTTGTAAAGAAAAGTGTAGTTGAAACGTGTCGTATATTGATCAATAGTTACGGTAATTACGCTCCATCAAATACAACTTGTAAAGAGTGATTTCGACGCCTCCAAAGTGGAATTTCGACGTGAGTGATAAAGATCAAACGAGCGAAGGGGCACCGAAAAAATTCGAAGATACTCAACTACAACAATTATTGGATGAAGACGCATGTCGAACCCTTGATGATTTGTCTATGTTGACAGATCAACCGTCAGTAAACGTTTGCACGCGATGGGAATGATCCAGAAAGCAGGGTGCCACATCAACTGAAGGAGAGGTATATCGAGAGACGTTTGGTGACGTGTGAGATGTTTCTTGAACGGCAGAAAGGAAAAGGTTTTCTGGATCGCATCGTCACTGGCGATGAAAAACGGATCTATTATGATAACCCTAAGCATTGAAACTGTTGAGCCAGGTCCATTGACAGCGAAAAAAAATATTCATGCTTCAAAGGTTATATTGTGCATCTGGTGCGATCAGAAGAGCGTTATCTATTATGAAGCCCTTAAACCATCTGAAACCATCACTGGCGATCGTTACCGACTGCGACCAATGAGTTTGAATCGAGCTCTCAAAGAAAAATGGCCGGAATGGGACGGTAGATATGACAAATCGGTCCAGAAATGTTTAGAGGACTGAATTGGGAAATCTTGCCTTCAGATTACCACCTTCGGATTACCATCTGTTCCAATCAATGCAGTCAGCCCTTATTGGAGAGCGGTTCACTACTTACGAGACCATCGCAAAGTTGCTCAACGAATGGAGCAAGTCAAAGGAACTCGAATTTTTAGTCAATGGAATCCGTGTGCTGCCTGAAAAATGGGGTAATTGTTTAAATAATTCGTAATTTTGGTTAAGAGAAGACGGAAACTTATTCCCATACCCAATATTAAGATTATGAAATTTTATATGAATGTTTAGTGACCGATTCAACGGTCACTCCTCCCACACATTGTTTTAAGACAAAGAATTAAGAATTATTGTAATAAGAATTTTGGAGATACGTCGAATATTTGTGTTGTACTCAACCAGATCTATGACATCTGCTATGTCTTCTTAAAAGTACAAACTAACTGTAGCATGGTGTGATCGTTTTTGTATGAATAATGTCAAATCAAAAATGTGGTAGCCCCACCCAAGTACGCCATAAAAGCTTTTTAATTTTTTTCGACAGTTCGAAAAGGAAAGTTAGAATCAAAGTCATTTAATATTTATTACAATTCTTGTAGAAATTTGCCTAAATAATGAGAGAAACCTATAACAACGAGCCTAACATTAATAAATATATTAGTAGCGCTTGAGGAACGACAATTTTTAGTTGACAAGCAGTAAACGCTACAATAGCAACAATACTGAGAAATCATCCATACTCTTTTTGAGTGTCGTATTCTGGATACGTTTCAACGTTTCTTTTACTCACACACACACATGAGCACGTACAGCAACTGTCAACTTTGACAATTTTATCGCGCTCAAAGCCAACAGTACCAAAAGCAATAACTTAAGCTGCCACGACATGACTTTAGCGTAGCCAAAACAGGAATAAAACGAGCTTAAATATGCAATTTGCAAAATTTCAACAATCAGCGCTAACATAACGGCGACAACAAAAAGAACTTGTCAAATTGTGGTTGTAATGCTCGCTTTGGTTGAAAAGAGTCAGAAGCCATGCAAATGTGCTAATTCGTGTTGACTTAACGGCTGCAATAAGTTAAATCATTGTCCGTTGTTGCAGCAGTTGCATGCCACACCCAAATGCATGTACATGGATTTATTTATGTGTATATGAATATAAAGAGTGCATGTACAGCACAGAGAGCACGGCACGAAATGCAAACTCGTTCGCATTCAAACCTTAAGTAAACCAAATTCGTGTTGCAGTAACAGCAGGCTTGCTGTCCGACTTGGCAGACAGGCAGAGCGACTTTTATTTCCATTTTAAAGTGGTCATCTTTGGCACAGCTGCCACATTTTCAAAGCGCTGACAAAGCGGCAATCGTCCAGCAAAGACGACAAGGAGTTGCATTCCCGCCAAGTCGTTTAAAGGACATATCGCCCGTCTCTCTTTCGCGTTTCTGTGTCGGCTGCACTAGTGGCATGCAACATTTTCACTTATTCAAATGTCGCATCGTCAGTCATGTCAAGTGTCAGCATGCAGAAACAACGGCACAGCACAGCTGTCCCAGCCATGCATTTGCTGTCGCCGGCAATGAAAAACGCGCGCCTGCGCACCAACACCAGCCGTGCACGTACAAGTACCCGCGCGTGCAATCATGCATTTTTTTCGCGTTTCAATTGGCGCATTCTTCGGGCGACTTTTATCGTTGCATTGATTGCGTTTTAAATGCGCTCATAAATCAAATTCAATTTATGTCAACATTTTATGGTCGTTTGTCTGAAGGCGCTATTTGTAGTACGTACATACATATCTACATACAGTCGTATAGAGTGGCCGTGTGGCTAAGTTGTTGTTGTTGATGTTGTTGTTGTTGGTGCCGCCGCTGCACCGCTTCTTGCTGCCGTGGCGTCGGCGATAAAGTAAAAATTATTGCAGTTTGTTGTGAATAAGTGGACTCAGCCCGACATTGCCACATTTTACAATCAGTAAAACCAGCAACAAAAACAATGACTATCAAAATAACGATAAAAAAAAAGTTTTAAAATATCAGCAACAAGCATAGCGCCACGAAGCGAATACTTGCAACAGTAGAAACAACCGTCACCAACTGCCATGACAGTCGCGTTTCACCTGACAGCCACTTTTTGGCCAACAAAAGGCAAGAGCATTCCACGTCGCCGCACGAACTACATATAACTGCCTTGGCTGTCGCCCTGTCGCCGCTCACTTCTGCTCAAATGGACTCTTGCTTCCCTAGTCGCTTGACCGTCTGGTGTCTGCTCCATTGGTTGTTGCGAGTTGGCAGTCACACCGTACACGGCAAAGTGTGTGGTAGCGTGTTAAGGTTGAGAACTTCATCAATTACTTAGTTGTCACAGTCGAGAGCCGAGTTGCGCATGCGCGTTGATATCATTGCACAAGTATTTATTTATTGTTCGTATGAATTGCAGTGATTAGCAAATTTCAATTGTATTCCGTTGTAATAGCAAGCGATTTCTTCATGACAGCATTGAGTAGACATTAAGGTGATCAGGTGGGAATTAAAATTATAATAAAAATCAAATCGAGGTATACATAAAATGCTAGTGGCTGTATATATAGTGTATAGTCATACAATTATCATATTTATAACCTGAGAATTGTTTGAAATATTGCATCACATTAGAATATTTAATGGTTTATTACGCTTAAATGCTGATTAGCTGAGGTTTTCCCTCCCTGTGCGTCCGAAGATGGAAAGGAGAATAAGAATGAATAATGGGTGGATGGTGTGAGTAAAGTAATATTTATATTAGCTGTGAATTTATTAATCAAGGATTCGAATTGCATACTTACAGGCAAGAAAACTAATGGTGCAACTTACTTAAAAACGTGGATTGCACTTTTGTTTAGTGCGGTGCAGATTTTGTAATAGCTATTATGAGCTATTCTCTTATGCAGTTCATATTTAACTTTGATTGGTTTGATCGGCTATGTTCCAGTTTTGATTTTATTAATTTGTCCATATTTCTTCAAGACTGAAATATAGAATTATAGATTTTCATTAGATACATTCTGTCAAAAAATATCGGAAATGGGTCATTTAAAAAGCGCACGTTGCACATATGTAGGTTCAAATTTTGTTTGCTAGAATATTGGTACAACTGTCCTCAGGGTCGTAGAGAGCATATCCGGGCCCCGGGGGAAAATTGCAAAAACCGGACCCTTTCCAATTATGTCTAATTCATATAATTCGAATTACTCTCGAGTTCGGGCCCCTTTGAGAACTCCGGGCCCGGAGTAAAAAGTACCCGATCCCCCTCCCTCTCGTCGGGGCTGACTGTCCGCTATAGTGTCGCAGAGTTTGAGCGGGATCTGCCAATTAGCTTGTTTTTTGGCATTTATATATCTTATATATAAAAATGGAGACGTTTTTTTGTGTTCGTTAGTCGCCGATTCACGCCTAAACGCATCCACCGATTTCAATCAAACTTTCACAGATCATTGGTATTGGTCCATAGATGGTTTATGTGAAGTTTTAAAGAAATCGGTAAAAGTATGCGTGCGTTGTGTAAGTGTGAAAAATGCAATATTTGCGTGTTTCCCTTATACGGACATTAGGTATACGGAATGAGAATACACGCGAATGAATAGAATATACACAGACATGAATAACATTGCTTCGATGTCGAGTGACGTATGGGACTGTATTATTCGTAACGCATTAGTTGTCCTCTCTTTTGTTTCCCTTTTATGCATGCGTGACACGGCATCAAAGCACATTGCTTTTTTTTAAACTGGAAAAATATTTTGAGCTTCATTTGAACGTTTTATGATTTAGATAAAATAAAAATTCGTTAAATATATTTGATTCCATTAATAACCATAAGACTGTATTTTTCGAAGTTCAAAGCCGACGAGCAAAATGTAAAAAATAAATCCTCCTGTATGTATATATACTCGAAAAAGTTATGCTAACACTTTTTTCATGCATTTAGGTAGTCTATTTTATATGGGCAAACGTACGTTTACGGGATAAAGGTATAGCGCTGAAGACAAATGCTCAGGATATAATACAAAAATGCATATTTCACATAGTAATATTATCATTGTTAAAAGAGAACAAGTTTGTATTAGGTAATAATTAAATAATGCAACCTTATGTTCTGCTTTGACGAGTGGAAAAACCAAAATAAATAATTATATTTGTATGTGTGTTTAAAAGAGTTGGATTATTTTGTGAGTGTAAGCGGTTTCAAAGCCAAAGAATAGTTGCAACATTAAAAAATTGCTGAAACACATTTTCATTTAAGAACTAAAATAACAAATATGAGCAAAATATGTACTTTCTTCAATTTTGTTCTGTTGCCAACTTTCTGAAAAACGTGAATTCACCGCGATGCGATACAGAAACAAAAAGACAGCGACAGCGCGCAGAGGGTTTTGAGCAATAATATAAATTTGTATCAAACAACGCATTAAATAGTCATTTTAGTATACTTTTGGTGTTTACTTATTCAAGTAAATGCATGTATTAATAGTTTTTCTTTAAGAAATTAATCTAAAATTTGCAACTTTTTTTTATGATTTCTAAAGATTACTTTATTTTTGCCCAAGAGCAACCTTGCGTACAGAAAATTGTGTTGTACCTAAAACTTCACCACTATAAACTTGGTCCTTATAAAGGACTTTCACCACAGTTTGTTTACTGGATATACTGAGGTCAAAATAATCAGCTGTATCAAAACCATTTGTTGAGTGGTCAACAATTTTAAAATGCGGTTTTCATTGTTGTTTTTTTTTTTTTTGGGAAAAAATGTATAAAAATAAAATATATTGTGCGTAAAATTTTAATAATCAGTGAAAATAAAAAAACGGTGGTTTCTTTGTTGTTGCTAGCGATTGTAATGCACATTGTGAGTTTTTCATGTTTTTTTGATTAAATTCAAATGCGAATAAATGATATCGGTCGTCGGTCGCGTAGAACGCAAAATAGAGCAAATGAAAGGCAAAATCAATCACAAGAAGAGCGAGAAATTCAAAACCAAAATCAAAGGGAACGTATGGCCAGATCACGTTCAGGCCATTCACCTGAAGAACGTATACAACGTAATGAGCAAGATAGATTAAAACAAACACAATAAACAAAGCACAAGGACAATCGCTAGAATTATGCGGAATTGACTTAGAATATCCATGCTTCTCCCACGGACAATTATATGTATCATGTTCACGTGTAGGAAAACCATCAGTTCTGTTTATTTATACCACAACTCAGGGCAAAACAAAAAATGTAGTTTACGAAAAGGCTTTGCGTTAGTTTAAGTTTAAAATTAACATTAATTTTATATTGTAAAAAAAGAATAAATACACATAGAGTGAATTTAAATCGAGTGTTCATTATTCATTCTTAATTTTGATATGCCTAGCGAAGCAGGCAGAGGGTCCGCTAGTACATGTATATAAATGGCGCGTACACCCTTTTTGGGTGTTTGGGTGAGCTCCTCCTCCTATTTGTGGTGCGCGTCTTGATGTTGTTCCACAAATGGAGGGACCTACAGTTTCAAGCCGACTCCGAACGACAGATATTTTTATGATGAGCTTATTCATGGCAGAAATATGCACACTCGGAGGTTTGCCATTGCCTGCCGAGGGGCGACCACTATTGAAAAATGTTTTTCTTAATTTTGGTGTTTCACCGAGATCCGAACCAACGTTCTCTCTGTGAATTCCGAATGGTAGTCACGCACCAATCCATTCGGCTACGGCGGCCGCCGTCGGCATTTAATTACAAGTATATCAGTCAAACGCAGGGGCGCTCTGCGATTTTCACTATGAATAAAAATATCGAACAAAGAATTTGTCTTAAATTTTATGTTTTGAACGGCATTTCGTGCGCCGAACCATTGAAAATGTTGCAGAAAATGTCATGTGATTTATCAAAAACACACACCACAAGTGGTATAAGGCTTTTGCAGAGGGTCGAGAAATCGTGGAAGATTGACCCGATCTGGTCGCCAATCAAGGTCTTCAAAAACGGATGTAAAAGTCGACGAAATCAAGGAAATGATGCTGGAAAACCATCAAACCATAATTTAAGTTTAAGGGAAGTAGCTCGTGATCTTAGCGTGTATCACAAATCAATTCGCAATTTTACATCATCAAATGGTCATGAGACGCGTGGCTGTTCGACTCGTTCCAAGAGAATTGAATTTCTTTCAAAAAATTCATCGGAAGAAGGTGGCTGATGACACGAAGGTGGCTGAGCAAGTGAGCCCAACGTTTATCTAGCGCATCATAACAGATAATGAGACGTGGGTATCTGAGTTTGACATGCAGACCAATCAACAGACGGCTGATGTGGCTGAATGGCGCTATCCAAATGAGCCGAAACCCAAAAAACCTCGTCAGGGTCGGTCAAAAGTGAAAGTCATGCTACTCGATTTCTCGATTATCATGGTGTTGTGCACTCGGAATTCGTTCCAAATGGTTCTACGGTAAATAAATTATTTGGAAGTTATGCGACGTTTGAGAGTGAGCGTGCGTAGGAACCTGTCCAAGGGCCCAATTCGTGGAAAGAAACTCATGGATCTTGCACCATGATAACGCACCGTCTCACAGGGCTCATATTGTGAATACTTTTTTGACCAAAAACTCGACAAATGTCATCGAACAACCACCGTATTTACCGGATTTAACCCACTGTGACTTTTCCCTTTCCCCAAAATTTAAATTGCTACTCCGCGGACGCCGCTTTGAGGCGATAGAGGCCATTAAGGATGATTCGCTGAAGGAGCTGAAGAAGATCTCTTCAAATGCATTTAAAAGATGCCTTGATGGCCGGACTAATCGTTGGCTTATGTGTATTGCTTCGAATGGAGCCTATTTTGAAGGCGACAAAATAAATGTTGATGATTAAACAATTATTTTATGTTTTATTGAACAGTTCGCGTTACTTTTTTGACAGAATTTATATCATCATCATCATTACCGCTACTTCTACAGTCTTGTGCAGATCATTACTTCCCCAACTAGGACTATCCACTCCGATCGATCCTCTACTACACTTTTCCAGTTTTTGATTCCCATTTTCCCCTGGTTTACTATGATCTCACGAACCGAGCTTTTACTTGGACTCCCTCAACGTCTCCGTCCAATTGATTGTCTATGGAACGCTATTCTGGCAGCTCTCTATATGTACATTCTGTAAATGCACCCCAGCCATCTGATTCTTCGATTAAAATAATCAAAAGCATCGCTCAAATTACTCAAAAAAATTCGATATACACGAATTCATGCTCGACAATTTTCAGATGTGCGGGTAGTCGTTGCTTATTTTCCCGGGCTGTTGTTCCGAACACAGTCGAAAGCTCTAGAATATACAAATGCTGTCGAGCTTTGGGTAAAGAAAGTTGGTTACAATAGCTCTATTTCGAGGACCATTGACGGTAACGGCATCTCCTTCGTCATTTCGAACAAAAACACACTCTTTGCCGACGCATTGATGCTGTGTCGATTTACTGTCTATTATTTTCGCTCCAATAAGGATAATTTTACTTGTTAGTATATTTAGAGTGTCTGGATGACTTCTGTAGCTTTTGAAATCTTGGATTTTCATAGGTTCTATAAGTTTCTGTTTCATGATTAATTTTATTTCAAAGTATTGTTTGCTGAAACTGTTCATATTCAACTTTTTTTTTGTAATTTAAATGCAGATTTCGTCGGGGATTGTCAAGACAGGAGTGCAGTGAGCAACTTACTTCGACTTTTGACGTTGAAGCATTACAGCTAGCAAAAGTGAAACGCTGGTACAACGGCCTTCAACGTGGGCGGCGATGCTTGCACGATGAACTTCGTGAGGGTCGTCTATAAACGGTTGTAGTGCCACAAACAATAGATTCTGTGAGCGAATTGATAGCGCAAGATCCGTCATGCGACATACATATCATGAGATAGAAGCATCCTTGAGCATAAGAGCAACCAGCATGCATTCAATATTGTATGAGCATTTAGTCGCCAAGAAGATTTGTACTCGCATAATTTGACATTTGCCCAAAAAGGACTCGTGTCGATTGGGGTAAAGAAATGTTGAAGAAATTCAGCTGCGGTGGTTCAAAACACTTACATAACAAGGCTAAAGGTGTCGAATCTTGGATCTATGCATGTGAGTCGGAAACAACAAACAGCAATCGACAGAATCGACGGAAAAGGTACTCCACCTGTCGCAAATACACCACTAAAGAAACGTAAAATAGTCAATTCTGAGTGGTGCACAACTATTTGTTTGAAAGAAAACCAACCACGGAAGACGAATCATCCTTCACCACCTTCACTAAGACAATGCAAGCTCTCACGTATCGACTCACACAAGAGACCGTTTGAGCACTCAAAATATCGAATTAATGGGTCAGTCGCCTTACAGCTCTGGTTTGGCACCTAATGATGTCTGACTTCTTTTTGTTCCCGAAGATTCAAAATAAAATACGAGGTCAGCGGGTTTCAACACCTGAAGAAGTTGTGGAAGCCTCTAAACAGCTCGTTTTGGAGGTGTCCACTTCTGAGGGGCAAAAGTGCTTTGAGGGGCAGAATATTTTGAAAATCAATAACGTCATTTTTCCTATTATTTTAATGTGTTTTCATGGCCAAATAGACCCAAAATAAAAGGCCTATATAAAAATAAAAGGCAACACTCATATCAAGTACTCAAAAGGATGGGAGTTACCTATTCGAATACACATGAATTTGTACATTTCATCTTAGCTGTCAAAGCGAATCTGTTCCGCACCCCCAAACAAAAGTTTTATCTGGCATGGAATTGACTGACTATTTTTAAAGCTGCGGTAACCTAAAATATTGAAAAACTATCATTGTTATCTGTTCACCCTGTATACAGTTGTCGCTTTCATGCTATGTTAAGTGTGTGGACGAGCTTTTCCTACAGTTTGCGCCGTGTGTCGTGATGGACCTACAGTTTTATGCCGACTCCGAGCAGCAATTACTTTTTTCATCAATTAATGTTTCATGCTCACAGCGTGTTTCGAAACTAGGCCAACCGATTCGTGGTCACATACAAAGCTATTCAGCTAGAGCAGCCGAAACGCTAAATACTAAGTCGGACCATTTCTCAATGGATTTATCACCATTTGATGGCGTAGGCTTTTTCGACATTCGTCACGGCGCTACTAAATATATTTTATATTTATATACATACATACACATAAATTTAGTGTACATGTATTTTCCAGCTGGCAATTAATTTTCCACATTTTTCATCTACAACGTGTAATTTACACAATTGGAGGTGGTTTGTTGCAATATGTACATATGTATGTGTGTATGTATGTATGTACGCAGGAATGTTGATAAGTGTTTGTTGTTAAAGTTATTGATGTGCCTGCTTCAGTTGATGTTTATTCATCGCATATTTTTACAGTTTTTTATTTGACGTTCGCCTTTTCTTGTTCTCTGTTGCTGTTGTTGTTGTAAATTCATTACGAAAATTGAGCTGCTGTCAAGCGGTGGTTATGTTCGGTAACATTTTTATGATGCCTGGCGGCCGGTTAAAATTGAAAAACGCATTTGCGTGATAAATTGCAATATTTAACACTCCGCACCACTCACTCGACTCCATTTCGGATCGCTTACAATGTGATTGCCTGCTAGCTTGGCTTGCTGTTCACTGGCTGTTTGGCCGGTTGACTGACTGGCAACAACGGCAAATGAGTTACGTGGCTACACGCACACAACCATAAACGCATACTTCACATACTTATATACATACACTAAAACATGTAGGAAGTAACGGATGCACTGTGTTTCGAGAAACATAAAGACAGTAATTCGTAGAAAAAATTTATTTCCAACTTTTTGTATAAATTAAATACTACGAAAATTCATAAGGCATCTAAAGTACCTACTAAATTTTTTAGAAATCTCACAACTGTTAAAAAATAATTTTACACGCCTTGTCAAGTCTAATTAAATGTCTATATCAGGAATCTCTCTTGGATGGCAGTGATGTCCGCCTTTACTCTCACGAGGACATCAACCAGCCGGGCAGACGCACCTTCCCCATTAAGGGACCGGGCATTCTAGGTGCATGCCCTCAAATCATAGTCGTTAGTTCGTTTGCAGGGGTCGTTATCAGTGTTGGAAGTTCTCATCCGAGGCTTTGTGTATGTTTTCATTGGGAGGGTTTTAAGTGGCGGGTACCAAACCTAGCGCACAACCAGCTATCCTGGAGTGTTTCGCCTTCTCACGTTAGCTCACTCCCGAACGGGTGTTCGGAAGCTAACCAGAGGATACGTGGGCTAATCCCGGGAGTTGTGAGCTGCTTGAACCATATGCAGAAGAATCGTCCTGGCGACTTCCAAGTGAATGGCGATCAGTAACTTTCCCCACTTGCGTGGACATCTGCATATGGAACCATCCTCCGCCCGTCCTAACGTATGGCGCAGAAGCGTGGACGATGACAACATCCGATGAAGCGACGCTTGGAGTGTTTGAGAGAAAGATTATGCGCAAGATTTTTGGACCTTTGCACGTTGGCAACGGCGAATATCGCAGGCGTTGGAACGATGAGCTGCATGAGCTTTACGACGACATAGACATAGCACAGTGAATGAAGATCCAGCGGCTACGTTGACTGGGTCATGTCGTCCGAATGGATACAAACGCTCTGGCTATGAAAGTATTCGATGCGGTACCAGCTGGTGGTAGCAGAGAAAAGGGAAAGCCTCCTCTGCGTTGGAAAGAGCAGGAGGAGAAGGACTTGGCTTCACTTGGTGTGTCCGATTGGGGCCGGTTAGCACGAAAAAGAAACGACTGGCGCGCTTTGTTGAACTTGGCCAAAATCGCGTAAGCGGTTAAAGCGCCAATTAAGAAGAAGATCTTCTTAAGCAGCTCTTGAAAAATTCGCCGAAGATCCGCACTTTGGGACCCGAATTTTGTTCAACGATGAGGCCCATTTTCACCTTAACGGCTACGTCAATAAGCAAAATTGCGGTAATTGGGCTGAAGAGCAAGCAACCCGAAGCCATTTATGAGCAGCCATCACATCCATTGAAAACAACCGTTTCGTGCGATCTGTAAGAGTAAATGATAAACGACTTTTTGATGCTGGAATTTAAAGTCCATGATCTCCACAACATTTGGCGCTACTTGCCATACAGCCCGCGAAACATTAGATTTACTGCGTCGTTTCGGTGAACAAATTTATCTCTAATCTTATCCTCTGACCAGTGGATTGGCCACCAAGATCGTGTGATATCACACCTGTGGACTTTTATTTGTGTTAGTATGTAAAGTCTACATGCTTTGCGGATAAACCAGCTTCAATTGAGGTATTGGAGCCAACATTACTAAAGTTATTCACGAGAGACCGACCGAAGCCCTCCAGCGAGTCTTTCAAAACTGGAGTTTACGGATGGTCGAATTACGGCGCAGTTGCGGCTAACATTTGAAAGGGATTATCTTTAAAAAATAAATCTCAAGAATGGTTCTACACAAAAATAATAAAGATTGCCCAATCAATTTGGTTTTCATTGTTTTATTATCATTTAAAATCCGATACCTCGAACTTGATCACCCTTTACAACTTCTCAATGAGTGGTCATTTGAAATTTTGAAAGTATTTGAAGTAAATTTTGAGTAATAGATGATAATTCTTAGTAGCAAAGAAGATGTAAAAAGTCCTAAATACGTTTTGGGTCTTAATGACATAATTTGACAAAATTTCCATAATTGGATTTTCTTCAAAAATTATTCTTGAATTTATTGTGTGCACAAGCCACAATGCTCTGGTCCGTTCAGGGAAAGCAATAAATTGCGTTTGCGCATACGCGTTGCACGAATGAGTTATTTTGCACGTCTACTTGCCATAGAAAATCGCGTCATCAAAAAGGTAGAGAAAAATATAATATTTAAAAATTGTAAAATAAAAATGAGTGGACGAAAAAAGCTCGACTGAAATCTACGTAGCAGAACAGTCTTACTTTGTTGCATGCACTTACTTACCAACTATAAACTATGCATGTATGTATGTATGTATGTATGTATGAAAATGCAACTAGCCGTCGACAGCCGGCAAGTACTTACTGCCACATTGCGATTGCACGGCCATGCGAACAAGTCAAACATACTGACAGACAAACAGACACACACGGGCCACAAAAGCAGCATAAACAAGGTAATCAGCACACAACACGTAGGCCGTAATGTTGTTGCTGCTTGCTGCTTGCTGTTTGCTGGTTGGTGGCATGCAACCGGCGGCGGTGAAGTTAACATGTTTGCGATATGAGTTACATGTCGTGCTTAATGGTATAATTTAAAGCTGCAAATTTTGTCATAAATTTCAAAAATTGATTACCCCGGCGCGTTGTACTGAAATGCATGCGGCACTTGCACGCACACAAATACATGCATGACAGTATACACATACATACTGGTTTTAATATGCAAGTCCATGTGTATGTTTATTCATAAATGTGCTTCTAGCATGCAATGGTTCCCTACACCTGAGCTCAATTCACTGCAATTCACGCCGCACAGTGATTCGATTTCATAAAGCAATTCGACTTTGATGAAACTTTCTGATTTTTCATAAATAAATAGGAAAAGGATATTCCTACTGGATTCTTCCAATACGGAGACGGTTGATAACTTTCTCAGCATGAGGTTACTTAGATATACCAAATTCTTCCAATACATTCAGTTAATACATTTTCATCATCCATGTTGGTAGGTAGGTAGGTTATATGGCAAGAGTACCACGGGTACTTCAGTAAAACCACTACCTCCGAAAAATTTCACATCTTAAAGGAAGACAAATCATCTACAGCCATCTACATCTATTGATGTTGTGGAGTAGAGAAACGGAATCTAGACTGGAAAATTGCGTCAGGTCATCCCCGAAAGGCACACTAAGGAACCTCAAGCGCCTACCCGCCAGACCTGGACACTTGCTAAGAAAGTGTCCAACAGTCTCTTCTGTGCCAAATCCTCACAGCTTCTGCAAGGGGGCTGTGAGGAAGTCCAAGCTTTACCGCATGAGTTCCGATCACCCAATGACCAGTGACCAACGTTACGAGCTTGGAAATTAAATTACGGGGATCGCTTGCACTTAACCCCTTAACCTATGATTTAGACTCGAAGATGTTGGGCCGAAATCGTATAGAAGCTCACGCAGTTTTTTAAATCATCTTATTTCAACCCACACCATGGCACACGTATTATTCACTTCTGGTTCGATCACCGTGCGCGGGCTATGCCCGTCATTATAGGTTAAGGGGTTAAACGTCCTACTTCCGTCATACTGAGGCCGAGTGTTTTTGAGATAGCACAAAATAAGAAAGAACTCCATCAGTCTTATGCTTTTTTAAGAAAGTAATTGTGCACTTTCCCTTTAACAATGGTGAAGGGGACACCGATGTCTGAAATGAAGTCAACTGAACCCGGTTCTAGTAACCCTTTCCTGGCAAGTTCCTCGGCAATCTCATTTCGCTCTATGTTCCTATGCTGGAGCCCAGATAAAAGAAGTGTTTCCTACACATTCGAGACGTTTGATCTTCTCCTTACAGAAGTTGACCAGAAGAGAGCTTCAACAGGACGACGATAGGGCCTTGAACGCAGCTTGACTATCGGAAAAGATATATATGTCTCCCTGCCAACAGCAATCCCTAAGCATTTTGCATGACTACATCGACGTCCATTGCCTGTGGAGAATCTTTTCCATGCACTCTATAACAGCTACCAGTAGAAATACTTCAAAATATGTGTTATATTAGGATATACATGGCCGCTGTAAGTTCGAATCTCGGTGAAAGGCTAAAATGTATTATAGAAAAAGTGTTTTTCTAATAGCGGTCGCCCCGCACCAGGCAATGGCAAACCTCCGAGTGTATTTCTGCCATGAAAAAGCTCCTCATAAAAATTTCTGCCGCTCGGAGTCGGCTTGAACCTGTAGGACCCTCCATTTGTGGAACAACATAAATGCGCACGCCACAAATAGAAGGAGGAGCTCGGCCAAACACCCAAAAAGGGTGTAACATACATTTATCGCCGAGCTTTCATTTGTTACTAGACATTCTTTACTGCATTTTTTTACTGCATAGATGGGAGCGTAGATATTGTCTATAACATCCAAGTCGGGTGGTGTACCAGTTCAAATCACTCCCGTCACTGTATTGAACTCTTTTAAATTACAGCTATAATAGAATGAACGAACGAACGAATAGAATGAACCCTGTTTTTCTTGTCTCGCCTCGTCGTATTTCTTGTGAGAGCATTTATTGTTTATGATATTCGACATATGTCTGCCGCGGCTACGAGTTACATGATATAATCGATCAGTCCAACTCTTAAATACTTCTTCCAATAAATCTGGCCGTATGATGTCAATGGTGGCTTGAATATTTTCTTTCAATGTTTCCAGAGTTGCGAGTTCAATATCTTAACACAGCCTCGTAAAAAGTAAGCCCGAGGCGTTAAACCGCCCGAACGGGGTCCACTGAATAGAACTACATCTGCAAAGAAGGTTGTCACCAAAGGGATTTTGTAATAAATCGATTGTTAAGCGCGCTGAATGACAAGTTCCGCCAACTTGTTGGAACCAAATTTCCTCAATGATGAGCATTGCTTAATTTTTGGACACACAATTTCAGTTCAGTCAATAATTTCGCCACTTGGCGAACAGATTTGTTTGTTTTTTAACTAAATTTCAGAGAGATATGAAAATGTCAACACAGTTTGCCATTCTCAGCGGTCAAATTATAGTTATCGATATCAACAGTTCTCAATCAGTTAAAAAACTCCCGATACTTCCGATGCAAGAATGATAGAATACAAAATTACGCGTTCCGAACTCGCTATTACGTCATCGCCGTGAATATTCAAACAAAAAAAGATAAATTATTTGCTTGGGAAAGGGAGGAATACGCGAAAGCAATAGATACGGCCAGACACAAACAATTATACATACAGAACTAATTTTCTTGACACGGCAACATCGGGAAAAAACACAAGCAAACTGCATTTGGAGGTATTTTTTTTAATTAAAAAGGGGCACTTCATTCTTATCGTTCTTCTTCTTAATTGGCCCTATAATCGGTTGCGCGATTTTGGCCGAGCTTGACAAAGTGCGTCAGTCGTTTGTTTCTCGCGCCAACCGGCGCCAGTTGGGCACACCAAGTTAAACCAAATCCTTCTCAACTTGATCTTTCCAACGCTGCACTATTTCTATGTCATCGAAAAGCTCATACATCTCATCGTTCCATCGCCCGCGATATTCGCCGTTGCCAACGGCCAAGGGCCAAAAATCTTCCGCACAATCGTTCTCTCAAACACTCTAACGACCCATTCGCTTTGCCTCTTTTTCCCCTTTTAAAATGCAGAACGAACAGCGCTGTTGTTGAGGTCGATGATGGCAATATCAAACCTCGTTTGGTATCAAACGGCTCGGAGAGGTCCTTCCCAATTCTGACGGCGCTGCTGGTATTGAGCAAATCTTGCCGTATTAGTTTTACGGGGATACCAAATCCAGATATAACAGCATCATTTTTATTAGTTTCCGTAATTGAAATGTCACAAATCTTAAAATCACTATATTACAAATCGATTCATTGATTTTCACAATGGTTATATGTAACGTGTTCGGGTTCTTGGTCAAGCTGCTACTATGACACAATTTCTTGTGCGCGTTTACTATTTTTCAACAAAAGGAGAGAGAAGCAGTTCTATCTCCCCTCCGAACAGCAGATGGTTTCCTACTCGTATGAGAATTTTGTTCATGACAGAAATACACTCGAAGGTTTTTGATTGGGAATGTTGTAGGATGCCGTGTTTTGACAAATGTTACAGGGAATTACACTCAAACGTCCCTCGGTGAGGTTGAACATCTTACATGGAAGTTTCATTTTCATCCTTTCAATTTGTACAGTAGCCATTGTCAGTTATACCCATTTTTCGGTAGACTTCGGCTGGTTCAGCTATATACCAAATCACTCTCAGCCGATAAGTAGCAAGTATTTTCTCCACATCTACGCTTGTAAACATAGAATCAATGAGTAGATAATTTTTAACTTTTGTGGCACTTAAATTAGCGAATGAACCACTGTGCAACTTCAATTTTACTTGCTCATTTATGCCGCAAAAAAATGTGTTATTGTTAGATTGCATAAACAACTTTATCGCAGTTTTGCTAAACACTTTCCCTCGCCTATTGTACGCATTTGTCATATGTATTGCTATTAAACTTATGATTATTATTATTTACTGTCATTATGACTTGCTTCTTTATTCATTGTATCGGAAATGAGGGCAATAAAAATATATTTAGCAGTTTACCAGCTGATCTCCAAATATACTCCGTCGCCCATTGGACACACTACAGATGCAAACTTATTATTATTACTATTATTGTTCTTCAAGTTGAGCTTGATTAGCTCCATTCTTGGTACACTGGGAACAGTCGATTTCGGAATATTGGAAAATGTGTTCATTCTTCTTATATAGAAAAACAGTTTATTTCCCCACGCTATATCATATTTCTGGGTTACCTCATAAATGTGTTTCCAAAGTCAAGAGACTGGAAATTTACTTCAATTAAAATTCAACTTCTTAAGAGTTCAACTCTTGCAGACCCATACGCTCTAAAAATATTATGCATGACTCTAATAGGATCTAGAGTGACAAGTACAGACAGATTATATATACTCTGTTTGTATTTATATATAGGTATTTTGGATATATCTATAATAAATAATAGTAATAACAGGCTTTAATGATAAAAAACGCTCACACAAATTCCAAAAATATTAATTTCATTTAATCTTTCTATGAATCGCTTACTTAGCTTTTAAATCCAACAACTGCATAAAGGATTTACCCTTCTCACTTGCACAACTATATCATATCTTTTAAATGGATCGCTTGACTTCCCTGCCCTCTTGGAGAATGCTCGTACGTTATCTATGGCTTTGCATCCGCCCCTGGCGAAGCAGTCCACCATGGTAAGTCCACCAAAACCTGGAGAAAACCCACGAAAAACAACTCGACACGCACCACCTCTTCGTCGATTTCAAAACCGCCTTTGATAGCAAAGAAGGATAGAAATCACTTCTATGCCGCTATGTCTGTGTTTGGTATCCTCGCAAAACTCATACGGCTGTGTAAGATGACGTTGCGCGCTACAACCAGCGCCGTCAGAATTGGAAGTAACCTCTCCAAGCCGTTCGATACCAAGCAAGGTTTCAGACAAGGCGACTCTCTATGTGTGACCTTCTCTATCTTGTGACCTTTTCAACCGCTCGCTGGAAAAATCTTTCGCGCTGCCGAGCTGAACCGCACTATCTTTCATAAGAGTAGCATGCTGCTAGCATATGCCGACGACATCGACATTATCGGCGAAACCAACCGCGCTGTATGCTCGGCAAACTCCGGCAAGAGAGAGGCGAGCAATGTGGGTCTTGCGATGAATGAGGGTAAAACAAAGTACCTGCTGTCAACACTCAGGGAGCTTTCGCGTCTGGGACAATATGTCGGTGTTGACAACCAACAGTTCCAAGTTGTGAAGGACTTTGTCTACCTTGGGACCAGTATTCAAAGCAAAAATGACATCACCTTGGAGATCAAACGGAGAATAGCTCTTGCCAACAGGTGTTACTTTGGGCTCAGTAGGCAACTGAGAAGTAGAGCTCTCTCTCGAAGGACTAAACTGGCACTCTACAAAACGCTCATCATTCCCGTCCTAATATATGGCGCAGAAGCATGGACGATGTCAACAGCAGATGAAAAAGTTTTGGGAGCTTTCGAGAGAAAAATTCTACGAAACAGATTTCCAACTGGCACCAACGAGGGCAGGACAGAAACAGCTGGCGCGCCATTTTGGATTCAGCCAAAACCGATGCACGGTTGTAGCGCCACATAAGTATGTAAGTAAGAAAGCAAAACCGCAAAAGTAAGTTATATTTCTGTATATTTATAATAAATCAAAATATGTACAGTGTGTTCCGCGGCAGAACTAGATTTTAAGTGCCTCCCTAACTACTGCGCGTTTGAGCGGGGAGGGGACCACGTAAGCTTCATTATTCGTGCGTATTTAGTCACGATGCCGCAATGATTCGTGCCAATGATTCGTCCGCAACTGCTCGTCGTAAATTTTGTTCAAATTTTCGTGATGCCCCAAGTGAAGATTTGATTCGTTCATGGGCGTGATGGATCCAGGCAACGAGTTCGGTGCAGGCCCACGGCTGGCAAAAGCACAAATGAAAATATTGAATTCGTCATTATACGATAATCCGCGCAAGTCAATACGCAAGAGAGTGGCTGCCCTGGAAGGCCCAAAAAATATTGTGCATAAAATATTGAGGAAGAATCTTAGTCTTCACCCCTTCGAAATTCTAAACCTTCGATGGGCAAGCGCTTAATCCTATCGATTACAATTTGCGTAAACATTTTTGAAGGGATGAAGCCAATTTTCATAAAAATGGAAGAGTAAATATACAAAATTGCCGTTATTAATTGCCTAAAGAATAGAACCCACTATTAAAACATCAACAGCCACTTCACTTATTCACAGTCCCAAAGTGACAGTATGGTTTGCATTGTTAAGCAGTGGAATAATTTAACCATATTTTTTGAAAATCGTCGAGAACAAGCGATTTCTGTGGACGGTAACGGTTACTGGCGCATGCTGAATAATTCTATCAATAATACATCCTTCCTTCAGTACACACGCATGGCTTCCGGAAGATGGTGCCACGGCGCACACAGCCAAAGGAATCACAACGATACTGTGCGGTTTCTTCCCTAACAAATTGATAATCCATTTCGGTGACATATCCTGGCCACACAGGTCGCCCGATCTTACCCCTATGGACTTTTTGCTGTGGGAATACCTCAAAAGTAAAGCCTATAAAACAAACCCAGTAACCAGCTCAGCTGAGTCTGCACTAAAAGAAAATATGTTGGCGAGGTTAATGGTATCCCGACATCACTTCTCCGAGTGGCACCGAGTACGAAGACCAGCTTCCAAGAGTGTAGCAGTCAACATTTAGAGGAAATAATTAAAAACAAAAATCGGAAAATGTAAAATAATGGGAACTTACAAGGTGAAGTCCAAAATAAAAACAACTGGTGTCATAAAAATATTTTTGATGGCGCCATCTTTTTAATCAGTTAGAGCGTTGGAAATTACATCCCTAGCTGACTGCCGGTGAAAGCTTGGTGACATTCGGCTCAGTGCAAGCGAAGTCATTGCGTCTAAAGTGTCAGTATGTTTATGTCATCGGTATTAAAATGAGTTTCGAACAAAGAACTCATATCAAATTTGGTTTTCAACTCGGTAAAACGTTTACCGAAACATTTGAATTGATGAAAAAAGTGTATGGCGATGATTGTCTATCTCGTGCCAGAGTTTATGAGTGGCTTAGATGTTTCAGAGATGGTTGTGAGGCCATAAATGGCAATAAACAAATCAGGAATCATCGAAAACTCTATCGCAATTGTTCGTAAATTTTAACAGAAATTAACCGAATCGGAGTTGAATATCTCCAAAACATCAACTTATTGCATTTTTACTGATAATTTGGGCTTGCGAAAGGTCTGTGTATGTTTCATTCCGCCCAAGTTAACTGAGGACCAAAAATTGCTCAGAATTCAACATTAAGAGGCGAGAAAGGACGAGAACTTCTTTTAAAATATTGTAATTGGTGATGAAAGGTGGTGTTTCCAACATAACCCTGAAACTAAGCGTTAAAGTGTCGAATGGCTGGCCACACACGAGCCACCACCCAAAAATCGCATTTGGAGAAGTCAAAAATCAAATCGATGCTCATTTGTTTTTACGATTCCAAGGGAATTGTCCACAAGGAGTTCATGCCAACGAGCCAAACCGTCAATGCAATTTTCTATCTTGGCGTTTTGAAGCGTTTGTTGCATCGCATTCGTCGAATTCGCTCTGAATATCTACCGCGAAGGAGGAAGCTGGAGCTTATTGCATGATAATGTACGATCTCATCGATCTACTCTTGTGACTGAGTTTTTGACTAGAAATCGTATTTTAACTCACCGTAGTTGCTTGATATGGCTCCATTCTACCTATTCGGAAAAACGCATGAAAGGAAAACGTTTTGCGTCTGTAGAGGTCATCCAAAAGTCTTGTACCGACATCCTGAAGGACATTCCGGTCAATGACCTGAAACATTCTTTCGAAAAGCTTTTAGATCACATAAAAGAATGTATCGAGGCCAGAGAGGACTATTTTGAATAAATAAACTCGAATTTATCAGAACAAAGCTCCTGTTGTTTCTATTTTAGCTCAGTCTTATTTATTTTGGACTTCACCTTGTATTTCCAAAGCGCTGTCTTTCATAAACTGTATTGGAATAAAGTTATTGAGAGATTAAATTCCTTCTCTAATCAAATTCGCGAAAAAAGTCCTATAATTCATTTGCTATTTATTTTTTACTTTTGTGTGTGTGTGTGTATGATGCCTCAAAAGATTTATGTTATGTAGCACGCTTAGAAATTGCAAGCCTTTGAAACGTATATCGCGCGCTTCACTCCTTGATTCGCAGAAAGCGCTACTTTAAAGCAAGACCTAAGCAGCGTGAATAAAATGAACATATTTTTTTATTTATGAATGGGTTTATTTGCTATGCAATTATCGTATTCCCACTCTATTATTGAATGCATTATTGCATTTGTGGTGATTGGCATTTGTAACGCATGCGTAGCCATTAAATGGGATGAGGAAATAAATATTATTGGAATTACTTAGTGGAAACTGCTGAGAAATTTGCAGTTCTAGAGAACGATTTTTTTCTGCTTTTTCAGCAAGTATCTAGCTGTTCCAACACGTTCCCGTACGTATTCATGTCGCCGAATAAATTTTGTATGCAATTTTGTTTTTATTATAATTACCTCGAACTAAGTTTTGTTAAATCAAATCTTCAAAAAATATTTATAAAAATTTTCTAAAAGAAGTTGTGTCTGTCCATTGAAAATTTCGTTAAAATAATGACCGAATGTGGTGTAGCGAATGTAATAGAACACATTGGGACTATTTTTAATACTCGGTGGCATAAAGGCCAATTTGAATCCTTCATTCGCCGCGTATTTTCGAACTGCGGATGCTGGCACAAGAATGCCTTCTTCAATTCTCACAGCCTGCGATCGTCCGTCCTTTACCAAGTTGATTGCGTTGTTGCTTTAGATTCTCTGCGGCATCTCTTGGCGCCTAATTTAAGGTTTCAGGACGAAAATAAGAAAGCGAAGGAAGTGAAACAAATAATCACCGCAACATATATTTCTTTTTATTGACGCTTTACCGTGTTTTTTTAGCGTAGCGTATAAGGGCCCACAAAAAACTACTCCAAATATAAGAAAGAGTCGCAGAGCACGAAGCCATTCGGCAGAAAAATGTCCCATTATTTTGGTTTGCTTGAAAATGTGTTCTCGAAAAAGCGCTCCCAATGCATTTGCGTTCTTGCTTAAGCGCAAAGGGAACTTGGCCTCAGATGGGAGGAACGCATTTCATAAATGCTCGGAGTAAATTAATCGAAAGCGAGAGTTTCGAGTAGTTGTGCAAAAACAGATTTAGGTTTTGCAAGGTCGCTGAGTTTATGTGCTAAACCACCTGAATTATTCATTCATGCTACTCGTTTTCTTCGATTATCATGGTGTTGTGCACTCGGAGTTCAATCCAAATGGTTCTACGGTAAATAAAGAATATTATTTGGAAGTTATGCGACGTTTGAGAGAGAATGCGCATAAGAAACGGCCCAGTTTGTGGAAAGAAAACTCGTGGACCTTGCACCATGATAACGCACCGTCTCACAAGGCTCATATTGTGAACACTTTTTTGACCAATAACTCGACAAATATCATCGAACAAGCACCGCAGTAATTGGAGATGTGCCCATCCACTTTATGGAAGATTTTGCGGAAGGATCTTGGTTTGCGGGCTTACAAAATCCAACTCGTGCAAAAATTGAAGCCGAACGACCGTCAAGCGCGTCGCACGTTCGGTGAATGGGCCTAAAACGAGATGGCCACCGATCCCGATTTTCACAAGAAAATTTTGTTCAGCGATGAAGCTCACTTTTGGTTGAATGGGTACGTCAATAAGCAAAATTGTCGCATTTGGAGTGAACATAATCCACAAGCCATTGCTGAGACGCCGTTACATCCTCAAAAAGTCACTGTTTGGTGTGCTCTATGGGCAGAGGGAATCATTGGTCCATATTTCTTTAAAAATGAAGCCGGCCATAATGTTACAGTCAATGGAGAGCGCTATAAAGCCATGATTAATGACTTTTTCGTGCCTGAATTGGACGATGTTGATGTGGACGACCTTTGGTTCCAACAAGACGGCGCTACATGCCATACAGCCAACGCAACAATCGATTTATTGAAGGAAACTTTTGGTGAGCGCATTATCTCGCGCCGTGGACCTGTGGCGTGGCCTCCAAATCTGTCGATATAACACCGCTGGACTATTTTTGTGAGGCTATGTGAAGTCGCTTGTCTACGCAGATAAGCCCGAGACGATTGACGTCTTGGAAGAGAATATTCGGCGCGTTATTGCTGACATACGGCCCCAATTGCTGCAAAAAGTGGTCGAAAATTGGGCCTCTCGGCTGGAATTTATTCGAGCCAGCCGCGGCGGCCACTTGTCCGAAATCATTTTTAAAACATAATGGCAAACCCTTATCTTTATAATAAAGCTAAATTCTTGGCCATAACATTAAATTATATACGTTTTATTTCATCTTGAAAACCTAGCCTCTAAAAAAAACACCCTTTATAACATTTAAACATTGAAAAACTCATCGATAAAATTTTGGATAGAATTAATTATGAAATATTGATTAAAATGAATTTTAGAAAACTCTTCAGCAGATCTGAAATAAAAAACGCAGCTGAAAAAAGTTAAAATTTTTTTATTCATTTTGTGAGCCTTACAAATATTTGAAAATGACTGCCACGATGCTTAGAATTTTGCTTTTCTTGCTTTAGCTGAGGCAAAAGCTCTTATAATATCATCGAAGTCGAGTTTCCTTGCTAACTCAGATTCCAAATACAAAGTTGCCAATCCTGTTACTCGACTCTGAGTTGAACAAGAACGATGATAGTCTTTGAGCCTTGATAAAGCGCTGAACGATCTTTCGGCGCCGGCAACCGATACTGGCAGGGTGCAGAATATTCGCAAAGCAATGCAGATGTTCGGGAACAGAGTATCCAAGTTTTTAGCTGTGATGGCATTCAACAAGTCGAACGGAGGCATACAACATTCCGAATTTCCAGTAAAATTCGCCTTGTACACACTCTTCAAGTGACACATCTCAATTGAGATTTCTTCCGACACATCAGAAGGGTATTTTTTAGCAAAATTAAGAGCTGCTGTCTGAAGTTCTGCTTTTTCAATTTTAGGAAATAGCCACAGGAATGAGAAAATGTTGTTTATGTTTTTAATTGCAGTAAACCGATTTTCAATACTAGTGATAACTGAGTCCATGATGATGAGAAATGTGTTCCTCTTGAAATCAATTTCTTCGGCGGTCATATTTTCCGCTGAATTCTCAGGTTCTTCATCATTACGTTTCTTCTTTCGGCTTGCTGGCAATGTTGACGAAGTGTTTGGCAAACCTTTTGCAACCAGTAATGTAACGTTATACACAGCAAACTTTTCTTGAAAGGGACCACGCATTAGTTGCCGAAACATAAAAAAATAAAATAATTAAAAGTGTGAAATTGACTGGGGAAACGAATTTAAAAATTATTCATATAATAACATACCCAGTGAAAAATCAAAAATTTCTAGTCTATAAAAAGTATTATTGCTATCTCTACATTTAATTCTTTATCAACGTAAGGACAAATTGCTTTAAAGAATAACTACGTTTCAAAATTGGTCTTCATTTAAAATACAACTATATAAATTTAATCTAATCATCACTATAATTATTAATTACCTTATAAATCAGTAGCATAAAATGTTCCATTTTAATAAGAGCTCAATAATATACACTTTTGTATCACCATATTATATTTATTCTTCGTAATCGTGATCATAACATTCGATATGGTGACACCAAAAAAAGTCTGTGACGGAACTCTGGTAGAAGTATTATTTACAATATTTTTTCAAGCAGGAAATTTCTTGGAATCATTTGACATTCATAACGTGGCCTTTGCAGTAAGGACTAAAGAACGGTAAATGAATACCCAGAAGCACTACTACTAAACCACCTATACCACATCGGCTCTAGTACTCAAGTCCTCTTAGGCATGTGTATTCAAATTGTACAGAAAAAAATTGCCTCTCTAATAATTGATAGCCAAGAGCACAGGTAAAATTATAGTCAGTACGATATAAGAATGGGATGTGATGTCTACCGTATATAATGTCTTCTTTTCATGAAAAATTTAAATCAATCATTGGTAATGGCCACGCAATCGCTTAACATTAAATTAAATTATTTAATAACACTAGTTTCAACGACCGAGTGTGCATGCACACTTCGACACCCCTTCTATACGTATGTATGTAGGTGCATGCGCCAGCTAATCATATGCCCGGATGCTCAGGAACCAAAGTCGCCGTGTTGCATGCAAAGTGCCCTTATATTGGCTTTCATAACAATTACGTTAACACTTCCTGCCGCACTTCAGTAACTAATTTTATAACCGCCGAAAATGAAGAGAAACTCCGCAGCATGTCGGTTCATTATCATTTTATTTGTATAATTATTTAATTTATTTTTATAGTCAATTCAACGCTCACGCTGAGCGCTCATCGTGTTAAGACAGCAAGTCAGCAAATTCGCGTAATTACCAAGTAATTGTGTGGGTAATGGATGCGACCGAGGCACATCATTAAAATTACTTGCACCAGCCAAAAGATAATAACAATAAAGACGCAGCTTGACAACGAAGCGTTTTTGAGTTGATAACCAAAAGTAATCGGCAGGCCACAGCGACCTTAAGAAGCGGCCACAAGAAGTGCACACATACGAAGGAAGGTAAATAAATGTACCATACATATTTAAAAAGAAAATTTGTGCAACGTTGCGCGTTGCAGGTACCTATACTACATATATACATATATATATATTACGGCTCTCGTTGACCGCTGTAGGCGATTTTTAGAATGTGCAGTAACTCGTAAAATGGTGCGCCGATCATTTCAGCGGGCAGCACTTTAATATTGGTTTATTATTAAAATTATAACTTCAGCTCAATTCATGCATATATGCATACTCATACATACATATTACTATCTACAAATATATTATTTGAGTAAAGTACTTATTATTTTTGCTGCATATTGAATGAAAGTAGGTGCTCAAGCAGCTGAATGAGGGCTAACAGGCGTTATTATCGAGACGCTTTTTGTCTTACAGGTTACAAAGTAAAAAAAGAATATTGAAAAAGAAATTATGGGTAATTGGAGTCTTAAAATGCTAAACGTTCACTATCTGGCATACAAATATTTAGAGAATTTCGGAATTCGAACTGGTAGTTGAATTCGAACTTGTAGTTGGCATTTTATAGATCGAATATAGCATCATAAGTGAAATGATAATAGTTTATCAGGATATGCAAAAAACGTTTTTAAGGGATTAGTGGTAGTCAAAGCATATTACGCCCACACAAAATTGCTAAAGTCCAAACTGTTCACACGTGAATGTAAACTCCGTCTCTACCAGTCAATAATACTACCGGTGCTGTCCTATGGCTGCGAGTGCTGGACATTGGCAAGGAAAGACGAAAGTAGCTTAAGAGTTTTCGAACGAAAAGTACTCCATACGCAACGATGGAACGTACCGGATACGCTACAGCGATGAGTTGCCAAACTTATGCCAGGGAGAAGACGTCGTGAAATACATTAAATCCTAAAGGCTTCGATGGTTAGGGCACACTGTGCGCATGCAAGACAGCCGCGCCCAAAAATTTTTTTTATCAACGAATTGTCTAATGACCCGAGCCCGAGGACGTCCAAGGTTAACCTGGCTTGACCAAGCCATAGTCGGCCCGAAAAAGCTACGAGTTAGGAGCTGAAGATCTGTTGCTATGAACCGTGCAGATTGGAAGAGGATTGTGGATGAAGCTAAAGCTCACCCGGAGCTGTAATCGCTACCTGATGCTCATGATGATGAGTGGTAGTCACAGGCCTTAAAAAATTATCATTTTCAATATTTTTTTTTTTTTGCTAGTCAATTGCTTTATTTTACAAAAATACAAACATAGCATTAATACATCATGTTTCGACTTGACTTAGCAAAATTTCAAAAAATATCAAAAATTTTAAATTTCATTCAAGAAATATTTTTCAGATTTTCGAAAAAAACCCAGATTTAATTGTAAAAAAACCGAAAATTTTGGAAAAAATATCCTTCGATCAGGCGTTTTTTATGTTTTTCAAAAGCAGTATAAATTTTATTCAGATCTGCCAAGCGGTTTTTTAAGTTACAGTAATCACCAGTTCAAAAAACATAGTTTTGAGAAAAACGCGTTTAAAGTTTTGCCATCGATTTGTGTAAAGTTATACGAATTATTTAATTACTTACACTGTATCATCTATTCCTGGACCATATAAGAGTTCGGACAGCGAGCTGAGCCATTCAAATATAGTGGTAAGGAGCTGCTAAGGTACATGCATCATGAAAAATATGGTCGGATGCAAGCATGTCTGCCGATTGAAATTTAAGTGTGCTCTGTCAAATCCATAAGAAGGCGCCATCAGAATTGGGAAGGACCTCTCCGAGCCATTTGATACCAAACGAAGCCGCAGAACTTACGCTCGCTCAGGCACAATTTTTTATAAGAGCGTGCAATTGTTGGCGTATGCCGATGACATCATCGGCCTTGAAACCCGCGCTTTTAGTTCTGCCTTCTTCAAACTGGATAAAGAGGCAAAGCGAATGGAGCTGGTGGTGAACGAGAACAAAACGAAGTACCTGCTGTCTTCAAACAAACAGTCGGCGCACCCACGTCACTGTTGACAATTATAATTTCGAGGTTGTAAAATACTTCGTTTATTTAGGAACCAGCATTAGCACCGATAACAATGTCAGCCTTGAAATCCAACGTAGAATCTCTCGTGCCAACAAGGGCTACTTTGGACTAAGTAGGCAACTGAGTAGTAAGGCCCTCTCTCGACGAACAAAGCTAACACTCCACAAGACTCTCATCATGCCCGTCCTAACGTATGGCGCAGAAGCGTGGACGATGACAACATCCGATGAAGCGACGCTTGGAGTGTTTGAGAGAAAGATTCTGCGTAAGATTTTTAGACCTTTGCACGTTGGCAACGGCGAATATCGCAGACGATGGAACGATGAGCTGTATGAGCTTTACGACGACATAGGCATAGCGCAGCGAATAAAGATCCAGCGGCTACGTTGGCTGGGCCATGTCGTCCGAATGGATACAAACGCTCCAGCTTTGAAAGTATTCGATGCGGTACCAGCGGAAGCCCTCCTTTGCGTTGGAAAGATCAGGTGGAGAAGGACGTGGCTTCACTTGGTGTGTTCAACTGGTGCCGATAGCACGAGAAAGAAATGATTAGCGCGCTTTGTTAAACTCGGGCAAAATCGCGTAAGTGGTTATGGCGCCAATGAAGAAGAAGATGTTTTATTTAATCATGTAAATAAAGGTTGTCAAAAAAGTCTTGCGGTATTTTTATTGAATTTTCAATTGTTCATAAAATTGGTTATAATAATGCGATTTAAGTCAAATATGCACCGTTTTGTTCGATGACGAGTCCCAACGAGATGCCAACTTCATAATGCCCCTCTTATAGAAGCTCGCTTCCCCGTTTGTCAAAAAACTCGGAGAGCCAATTTTCAAAGGACTGTCTTATGGACAACTTCCGACTACCAAGCTCGTTCGCCATGGACAGAAATAGGTGGTAACCACTAGGTGCGAGATCCGGACTATACGGTGGATGCAAAAGAACCTCCCATCCGAGCTCCCGGAGCTTCTGGCGCGTCACCAAAGATGTGTGTGGCCTGGCATTGTCCTGATGAAAGACAATTCGGCCTCTATTAATCAAAGATGGCCTCTTCTGCATGAGTGCTGCATTCAAGCGGTCCAGTTGTTGGCAGTACAGGTCCGAATTGAGCGTTTGGCCATAGAGGAGCAGCTCATAGTGGATGATTCCCTGCCAATCCCACCAAACACACAGAAGAACCTTCCTGGTCGTCAATCCAGGCTTGGCCACCGTCTGGGCAGCTTCACCGCTTTTCGACCACGACCGTTTGCGCTTCACGTTGTCGTAAGTGACCCACTTTTCATCGCCAGTCACCATCCGCTTCAAAAACGGGTCGATTTTGTTGCGATTCAGAAGCGATTCGCATGCATCCATACGGGCAAAAATGTTTTTTTGCGTCAAGTCGTGTGGCACCCATACATGGAGCTTCTTTTTGAATCCAATCTTCTTCAAATGGTTTATAACGGTTTGATGACTCATGCCCAGCTCTTGGCTGCTACTATGCCGGTCTCTTTCGATCAATTCAACGATTTTATCGCAATTTTCGACGACAGACCTTCCGGACCGTGGCGCATCTTCGATCACCTCTGCACCAGAACGAAAACGTTGAAACCATCGTTGTGTGGTGGAAATAGAAACTGTATCGGGTCCATAAACTGCACAAATTTTATTGGCAGCATGAGATGCATTTTTGCCTTTATCGTAGTAGTACTGTAAAATATGCCGTATTTTCTCTTTATTTTGCTCCATGTTTGCGACGCTATAACTCACGAACGACTAAAAGCAAACAACAATTAATCAAACACGTGTTAGCACGTGAAAAGAGCTTTCCAAAAAGCTCTAGCGTGAACCGATGCGACGAATACAACTAGAACTACGCGCTTGCAAAGACAAGCTTGCGAAAATACCGCAAGACTTTTTTGGCAACCTATATTAAACTCCCCACCAAATCATTACGAAGGATGTATGGTGACTACGCTGAACCCTTGACACAACATTTTTGGCGTCTTTAGAAGTTTTAGCATAGACTTTGTCGTTTTACTTATTAAAAACTTCTTCAACAGTGAACATTTTCTCACCTGTGAAAAGAATATTTTCATGGCCGTTGCCCGCGTGCCACCGAAGAAGCTGCTTACATCTGTCGAGTCTAATATTCTTCCATCGCGTTTCCAAAAGATGACCAGTTAAGTGACGGAAGGCTTTCATGTAGAGATCATCTGTAATTAGTTTTGACATGGATCTGGATGATTTCCTGCTTTGTAAGGGGATTTCTGCGAATTCTTTCTCGGACGGCTTTTATGGATGCAGTGGTTCGAGTCACGCGAGGACGACCACTTCTCTTTCTGTCTGTCACTTCAGACGTTTCAAAAAAATGATTTATAGTTAATCGTGCGGTAAACACACATTTCGAAATATTCAGTTTTTTCAGCAACAAGCGAAATTTGCCACGAAATTGAGTCCAATTTATGAGTAGACATTGCGTACGAACATTATTCCACGTATATAATAAAGGATGGTTAAGTTTCAAGGGCCGGTGTTGATTTTAAATAAAATACAATTTTTTTAAGAAATTATTATCATTTCTCTTCATTATGATAATATTGGTACGGCTCAATTATGCATAGAGCAAAATATTGGCCAAATGGCCGCCCTGACCTCGGCGGCACACCTCCATTTGATGGTCCAAATTTTCGATGACGCTGAGGCATAATTGAGGTTCTATGCCATTAATGTGCCGAATTATCTTATCCTTTAGCTCTCGAATTGTTGCTGGCTTATAATAATTATCGACGTACACCTTTTCTTTCAAATAACCCCAAAGAAAGAAGTCCAACGGTGTCGTTGACGTTTGAAACACCAAATGATAGAGAAAGTTTTTCTAATAGTGATCGCCCCTCAGCGGATAATGTCAACCGCCGAGTATATTTCTGCTACAAAAGAGCTTCTCATAAAAAACCATCTGCCGTTCAAGATCGGCATAAAACATAGGTCCCCCCAACAATTCCAAGGCACACACTACAAATTAGAGGCCTTTAAAAAAAGTAGCACACATATCTCGCTTGCCTCCATCATGCCAATGCTGCCTTTGTCCACACCACGACTGGTTACGGTTATCAGCAACCAAAATCTCCAATTTGAAAAAAGTAACAAACGCGATGGCAGCACAACTTTGTAGATCAACACGAGTAGCAGCGAGAACAGCAACTGCCAGTCTTCTCCGGAGACTCATAATTTAGCACAGAAAGCCTTTGTTTTTTTTTTTTATTATTTCAAGCTTGAAAAAATCTAAATGTATACTAATGTATATACGTATACTCCTACGTTTATATTTTATATTTGTTCATAGCTGTGTGTAGACATATAATTTTATAAATTACAGCGCGCTCATCACTTTTTTGTTACTGCCACTCGGCGCCTAATTGTTGTTATTTCTTATGGTTGGTTACTCGTGTTAAAAACGTATTAATTTTAATTTGTTGCTGGTAATTTCCGTGTAACGCCCCTCACTCGCAAACTCCTCTGCCAATATGTTTCGGTGCACTGAAGAAATAGCGTAATAACAATAATAATAACCAGATACGTTACACATTACCCAGCGTGCGTGTGTGTGATGGGTAAATGTGGCTTTTGTAGTCTCCTGAGGCTAAAAGCAAAGGTGTTTTTCAATATGCTCAGCTTAGCATTTCTCTTCACATAACCACTTTGTCGGCTGCCAATTCCTTCCCTTTTACCACTTTTTTATTCACTTTTGTGTTAATTATTACAGTTTTGCCTCAATTCTCTCCTGAACTTCCCATGCTTGCCTTCCTGTCAATGACTACTGATTGCTGGTTGTCGCATACGACTGTCAGTTGCCATTAGTCAGCGGTGATATCAACAACAACAAATGTGTGGCTTGCTTTCCACAGCATTTAAGTCGATTCATTGCTTAGGTCGCCAAGTGGCGCATTTGACGCTCAAATTATAGCCTTTTGCTGCTTCTCTCACACATTTATCTCTCTGATCATCAAAAGGTTTTCTTTTTACAATATCCCCATTTGTGTGGGTTTTTTCCTCGCCGTAACTACAGATGGACTTTTAATTATATTATTTGCCACATTTATCCCATTTGTTTCTTCTGCTGATTACCACAGTGGCATTAAATTAAAAAGCAGGTAAACATAGGTACCTGGAATGTGTGTAGGTAAGTATGTACATGCATAAAATTGAAGTTGGTACATTCTAATGACATAGAAATGTCATTACAAATGCGTGGGCAAAATGTTCTCCCTTTTGTTAATTTTGCAAATCCATGTGTGTAAATCTTGCATTATTATTTTATTTTACAATCGGCATTTAAAGCCGACTTCAGCAAAGCATTTCACATTACGATATGACGAGCAATCACATACCGACCTGAAAGATCTCATCAACTGCTTTCTTCCAGAGTGAAGAAGCAATTCTCCTACCTCTTCCAACACAAACATAAACTCCTCTAAATACTTCAAAACTGAATGCCGCCACAGGCAAGTACGTTTGTGCTTGACCACTATTCGCTTGCTTCCCAGTTCGATGCCCATAGGCATGAAAAATTAAACATTATTAAACAAAATTATATTAAAACGTGAGCCGCCTCATATAAACCGAGATGGTTCAATAAATCTTTGTAATAATGGATAGTATCGAGATGATTAATTACCTAAGCACTCTCAATTTCCCCTATTTTCTCGAGGTTCGTGTAATTCACAATTAGTTGTTCGAATGTTGGGACTTCCATGTAATCTAGATTTTGCACATAATTGTAAGAAACTTTATTTTATTCTCATTTAATTTAAAATTTATTTCAGTCTAAGATCTTCCAGACTAGATTACAGAATAGCTTCATAAGTATCGTAGCCCAAATCTTAAAGACTAGATTACTATTACTTGATAATTTAGCCTATGAATAAAATTATTCAAGCATTGACTTAAATGCGGTTCTTAATGATTAAAATTCAATTTCAACTCTATTTGAGTTATTTTGAAATTCAAATTAAAATTTCGTTCCATACAAATTGTACCGCCCTAATGCTTATTAGGACAAACGTTCCCAAAGGCAAATGTGTAAACATTTGCTTGAACAAAACTTTCTTACGCACTTATCTTATTAACCCGTACGATTTTTTCACCTCTTGCGACCCGGCTTGCAGTATGATACGGATGATGGGCTGAAGGTATACAAAGTCACTGGTGGCATCCCTCAGACATCCCTCTGTCCTTGGCCTCTCGCTGTGGAATGCCATGTACTACGGAGTGCTTAGCTTAAATTGCTGGATAAAGCAACACTGGTAGGATATACCGATAACATCGCTCTCGTGGCCGCGGATAAGAAGCTAGAGAAGTGTAATGATGCAACAGCCTGTGTCCACCTATGGCTCTCTGCAGCGGGGCTAAAGTTCGCAGTACAAAAAACAGACGAGGTCCTCGTAACAGCGCAAAGAAAACAAGAGTTCATGAAACTGCCGGTAGGTGGTCACGAAATACTGCCCCAAGAGACAATAAAGTATCCAGACGGCACCTCCTGGCAAGGGTGGTGGACTCAGTCATCTTATATGCTGCTCCTATATAGGCAGGAGCTAAACCACTGACTGATAGACCCGTAGCTCAGGTGCACCGACAAAATGCACTAAGAGTCGGGAGTGCATACAAGGCAGTATCACACAACGCGGTTCGCATCATCACTGGAAAGCCTCCAATAGATATACTTGGCCAGGAAATGGGACAACTCAAGAGAAAACTGTAAAACATCCGCATTCGTTTCAAAAATAGCAAAGAAAATGGAAGTCGTCTGTTAACGAACGTTAGACTTATAGACTTATCCCCAAAATTAGCCAATGGGTGACCAGAAGACATGGAGACGTACCATTTAGTCCAAACATTGAGCGGTCACAGCTGTTTCTTGAAGTACGTCCATCGTTTTCATGTGGAGGAAACTGCGTTCTGTCCAAGCTGCAACAATGCAATAGAAAGCGCGGAGCACGTGTTCTTCTGAAATCATTTTAACGAAGAACGCCGAACGCTTGAAATATTCTTGGGTGAACTACTGAGCCGAGACAGTTTAATCAATAAAATGTGTGCACCAAATGACTGTTGGAACGCAGTTAAAAGTTTCGCAAAGAGGACACTGCTGTACCTGTAACGCGCGGTGGCAGCCCTCGACAGGAGGTGGACTGTCTACGAACTGACGATGAACTATAGACACTCAAGTGAAGTACTTACATCGTTATAAGACAGTATAATAGTATCGCAACGTATTTGCTGCAGATGCTAAAGAAACTATCGATAGCGTATTACCTGGCAGCATACCCCACATACCTCTGGTATGACGGCACAGAGACATTAGAAGAAGAGCCAATAGCATGGAGCTGGCGACAAATATGGTGGATCCACACGTAGCTGAATAGAATTGGTCCATTTAAGGGACGCCGTTCTGGACCGTTCCCAAGAAAGCGACTAAGACAGCAACCCCATTCGAAGTAGTTGACGACCGTCGCTGTAAGTGCAAAGGCATTTTGAGCCCTACCTCACCCACCAAAAAACAAACAAAATCTCCAGCGATACCCCGTAAAATTGTCTGTCTAAGATTTCCACTAATTACCTTTTTATCAACCTTTCTTAAAGCTGTTTTGAGAACAGGCCTAAAATTACCACCTAAAGTCTTTCGCATACCGCCGAAAAGAATGTCAAAGGATATTGAAAACACTTTCATATATCGGGTGTTTTTTAAGAGCTTGAAAACTCAAAATGGCACAAAACAGAAATATTGTTGGAATTAATTTTTTTTCATTATAATATTCTGGTATCATGGAATTTATTTTTTGAGTTACATGGTCCATTCGATCAGTCCAAGTTTTGACTACTTTTGTAATAAATCTGAATAATAAGTCTAAAGCAGCCCAATCATTTGGCTTCAAATCTTATACGATAAACCAAGAAAGCCGGTGGCCGGGGGCAATGGTAAAGCTCCGAGTATATTTCTGCCATAAAAATTCCCTAGTAAGAAATATCAACCAGTCTGTAGGTCCCTCCATTTGTTGAACAACATCAAGACGCACGCCACAAATAAGAATTGGAGCTCGGCCAAACACCCAAAAGAGGGTGTACACGCCAATTATATACATATATATATATATATATATATATATAAACCAAGACACGGATACGTAAAATTTTCCACGTAGTTGAAGGTTAAAGGCAAATAAGTTGAGTACGACGACGAATTGAAATATCGCCGTCTTCTTCAACATTTCGGTCTATGTACTTCGTGAACAAATTATTTTTTTTTTAAGTAAATTTCCACAATTTTAATGAACAGCAATATCAACTAAGTTTTCCATTCTTAGCTATCAAACCATAATTATCGATATCGATGATTCTCTTGCAGCTAAAAGAACACCCGATGTACATAAGTAGACATAAAATAATGCACTGAAATTCGTAAATCCTTTTTCATTTCGTTTAGTATCGATTACCATGAAGTAAGCCTGATCTAAAAGCAATAACAACTAACATCAAATAAGTTGTTTTGTCAAAAGTACGCAGATATGTTGACTCGTATATGGATTGTATAAATGTATTTTTGCACAAAGTGGTAACACAGTAGCTGACCACTGCTATTACCACGAGCAACACAGCGGCACGTCACTGCATCAAAACACCAGCCAAGAAAAAGCATATCAAAACGGATGATCAGTGGTCATAAAATGTATTTGCCTCAACATGTGCGAAACTGGCGATTGTCGATGGCATCCAAAGTAGCCGGCAGGCAGCCGAGCAACAACAAAACAGTTGCTCCAACTTGTTGGCTGGGGAGCGGCAGGCTAACGCCACAGCATAAGCGAAAGCATCGATTAAGTGGAAACCATTTACACGCTTGCCGTGCACGCCAAACACCATTTGTGCCACAAATGCCATTGTGGCAACAACACAACTGTATGTCAAAAATAGTAATAAAAAAACAAATCGCAGATAGTTAACAAAAAAGTGACAGCAATGAATTTGCGTGGCGTGTTGGTGTTGCATGTTACGTTCAACTATTGCAACTGTTTGTTGTTGCTTTATAGCTTGTTGCAATTTCTCGTACTGTTGCCAACATGTCAATTATATCAAATTAATAATTATAAGTAATTTTATGTCTCTGTCATTGTGCCACGGCACTGGCTGGTTTGTTCAACGCCAAACGTGTTCATATATTGGGCTATTGTTGTTGCTGTTGCGTTAAATGTATGACAGCAATTTAACTGATTGCGCACTTTGGCAAATTCATATTTGCCACAAAGCAAAATTGTAATAACTGTGGAGCCAGCTTACAACTGCAGCATTAGCAACAGCAAGGCAACGGCAACAGCTGCAGCAGTAACATCGTTGTAATAGCAACAACATCGTCTGAAACAAGCCTGAACTAGTCACAGTTCATGTCAGACTTAATTTTTTCTTTACTGCCGGCATGCCATAGCTCCGGCAATATTATAATATGTACATATGTCCAAATGTTGGTGCAGCAAATGTACCCTGTAGGAAAATCAACTAACACCAAATCATGACTGGTTCTGGTTTTTTGTTTTTCAGGTGAATTTAGCGACAAGGTGCCGCAAAATGGATCACCCTATCGGAAGATTTATGATTTTTGAAAATAATGTCGTACGTCAGTTATATTTGACATTTGTGAACTAGACAGCTGCAGTATACAAACAGACAAGCAATGGAGCGCTTAATAAAGATTTTCATCACTAAAATACCTCTTCTTATTTATTTAGGAAAACATTACTCCAAAATAAAATTGGATGTACAATAGATCGCGTTGCTGTCGCTGTTGCAGTCTTCGCTAGGCTGGTGCGTTGGCGCAGTATTCATGAGATCCTAGCATTATTGAATATACAGAGCCCGGCACTCGAAGTGTAACCAACTTCAGACCGCTCATGCCGGGCATCAAGCTGTGTGTTAGTTGACTAAATCACAGTCCAGAGTATTGTTACAAGCGCGCGAAAGCATTTTGCCGAAAGTAAACGCGAAAAAAGAAAATCAGTAGTAATGGATTTCAAACGGAATAGTGTGATTGCATTATATTTCGTTGGAAAATCACAACCAGCGATTGTTCAGGAGCACGAACACCTTAAAGTGAATAAAGTTTTTGTTTATCGCACCATTACTCGTTACAATGATAATGGTAGCATCGCGAAACGTTATGGAGGTGGTCATCAAAAGACTGCAACGTCACGTGAAATGGTTCAAACAGTGAAGAAGCGACTTGAGCGAAATCTCCGACCAAGTGCCAATCAAATGACGAAAGAACTGAAAATATCTGACCGGAGCATCCGCCGCATACTGAAAAATGATCTCAAAGTCAAGCCTTTCACGATCCAAAAGGTAAGATTAAATTGAGCTATTCGTAAACTCCCAAAACGGTAGGGTTTATTTGACCGTCCGTTCATACGAGAATTTGGGTCATCGATTGGTCAACAGGAGACAGCACCCGCCACAGGTAATGGTTTGGGTCCCAGCTGAGCGCTCTCCAATCGTTTTCATCGAGCCTGGAGTAAAAGGTTGTATTTAACTCTAAATATATAGCATTGGTAACAAAATGGACCCTAGAGGTCTATGTGAGATCTTTTAACAGATCAGCCAGCACTACCTAACCCAGCGCAATGGGTTGATGGAAATTCTTGTGATGTGTGGACTATTTATACTGAAATATGGCGAAATTTTAACAATAAATAACATAAAGATTATTACAAACTGTCATACAAAAATCAGCCGAATCTTCCATTGTGATTTCAATAGTGCTGAAGGTCTTACTCTGCCTTTCTCTACCTCGCTTCAACGAACCTACATTTCAACTCAAATCAAACAGGTAGAAGTCACATGGTTCTAAATCCGATGAGGTGGATGGATAACACTTGGATGCTGTACTTGACTAGAAAACTCGTGACAAAGAAAGCGAAATAGGTCATCGTTTTGTTTTGGGGGGGAACTCGTGGATTGCTCTTCCACAAATAAGAGCAAGATGAAAACGCATGTCTTCCATGTGACGTAAGAGACGTACATTTTCTACGACGAATAGTCGATAAAACAGTGAAAGAAAATGTCAAGCTCAAGCGAAAATGGATTGTGTATCGCTTCGTCAGATTAGATTATTTCAGTATTAAAAAACCACCAGTATGCAATTTACAATGCCGATAGGACATTTAGATGCTAAACTTATTTGGAGCAGATAGGGTTTCATATGATCTCGAGTGGAGTGAAATAGGCGCTAAAGTAAATGCGTATAGACCGCTCCAAAGAACAGTGGTTAAGTAATAACCAAAACCGCAACGACATCTCTAAACATATAAATAACCACAAATTTCACCTTTCTTCCAATGATACCAAATCCCACAACAGCATCAGCACTCATCATAGATCCTGCTCCCACTCTACCCAGTGAAAGACCGCGTATTCCCAATAGAAAGAGCTCCTATCAATAGACCAACATAAAGTCAGCAAAACAGCATAAGAGCTCAGGCAGCAAAAGTTCGCATTACTTTTACGGACAAAGTATTGGGTTGGTATTAAATTCATAGCGTTTTTATATTTTCTTTTATTTTACAATGATTTGTTAGCTTTTTGGCAAAGCGTAAGTATTCAATCGATCGAACTCTTTCTGCTCTACAAAACTACATATGTTAATTGTATTTTTGAGCTATTCAATTTTTTATTAGTTTTGAGGCCTAGAAATGGAACCCACATTTTAGGCACCTGCCCTTCTTTACTTTCCATCGAGGTCAAAAAGCTGCCGAAGCAGCCCGGGACATTTGCGACGTTTATGGAGAAGGCTCCACAGGCGAGTCTTCAGCACAGAAATGGTTTGCAAAGTTCAAAAATGGCGACTTTGACGTCGATGACACGTCCCACAGAGGAACAGCGGAAGACCTTCTGAATTCGATGAAGAACGTCTCAAATCACTTTTGAAGAAGAACGGTCACCAAACCAGTCGTGAAAACGATTTTCAATCCCCTTCATTCAATGGAATTTACCTAAAATTGGGAGCCTAGATGCCTCATAAGATCAACGAAAAAAACAAAGTCTTCGAAGTGCTTCTCATCATCTCGCCCGTCATCGAGCAACACGCGGTCATAAACCGCGCCTTTTGGACCGAATTGTAACAGGAGGTGAGAAATACCTCTACATCCATATGAAGAAAATAAAGGAGTGGGTTCCTCCAGGAGATACGCCAAATCCAAGAGTCAAACCGGATCTTCATCCAAAGAAAATCATGATATGTGTTTGGTGGGACTGGGAGGGCATGGCGAACTGAGAAATGCTCGAAAAGAGTGCCAAGTCTACAAAAAGCTCTACATTGTCCAGCTACACTGCGTGAATGAGGCTATTCGACTGAAAAGACCTGATCGAGATGGTCAAACCATCCTCCTTCACGACAACGCCTGGCCCCATGTTGCACAAGTCGATAAAGCCGCCCTCCAAGAGCATGAATGGGAGGTCCTTTAGCATCCACCAAGAAACAACAAGAACAACATCCAAAGAAACAAGACAACTTTTCAATCGTTGTAAACATACAAAGGTATGGGACGACTACAGGGTTGCTCTAACAAATTACAACAAAGAATTGAGAAAGTCTAAACGCGAGTCATGGAGAAGATACTGTGAAAGTATTATCGAGGCGCCAGAGGGCGCCAGGCTCCATAAAGCTTTGTGCAAGGAACACTCAAACGGTGTTACAACTTTAAAAAGACCAGATGGGTCGTATACAAAAAATCGGAAAGATACTTTGGAATATATGCTTCAAGTACACTTCCCGGGATCTATAGATACGTCATCGACAGTGAGGGATGATCAGTTAACACCAGACCAAGGGGTCGTGGCTAACAAAAAATCCTGGAGTCTGTCAGGACGTATCTTTACCCCAAACAAAGTACGGTGGGCCGTTGGGTCCTTCCAATCATTTAAAGCACCAGGGGTAGACGGTATTTTTCCAGCCCTCCTCTTACGAGGGATAGAAATACTAATAAAACCACTTGTTGCTATTTTTAGGAATAGCTTTAGTATGGAATACATACCAAACGTTTGGCGTAAGGTCAACGTGATATTTATTCCAAAAACGGGCAAGAGATCCAGTGAACTTCCAAAGTCATATAGACCTATTAGTTTAACTTCGTTTCTCCTAAAAACAATGGAAAGATTGGTGGATCTTCACATTAGAGAAAATCTAGAAAAGAACACACCTTTGCATAAATCGCAATACGCATATAATAAAGGGAAATCTACAGAAGGAGCTCTTCACTTTCTCGTATCAAAGATAGATAAAGCTCATTATTCTAAGGAAATCGCCTTATGCGCATTTTTAGATATCGAGGGTGCATTTGATAATACAGATTATCGCTCGATTGATAGAGCATTACAAAATAAAAACATTGACAAGCCGACCATAGGGTGGGTAAAGGCAATGCTGGAAAGCAGAGAAATCAGCTCATCTCTAGGAGATGTATCAGTCTCAGTCAAAGCATTAAAAGGATGCCCCCAAGGTGGTGTTTTGTCACCTTTATTATGGTCCTTGGTTATTGACGACCTCCTAGTCAAACTAAGTGAGTTAGGCTTGGAGGTAATTGGCTATGCTGACGATATTGCAGTGATTATTCCTGGCAAATTCGACAGAACAATATCCAGCATTATGAATCAAACATTAAATTTCATTCTAAACTGGTGTCGTGCAGAAGGACTTTCTATAAATCCCAGCAAGACTATTATTGTACCTTTCACAAACAGATATAAGTTGGACCTTGGTTCAATTACTGTCGAAGGAACAAATATAAACTATTCCAATGAGGTCAAATATTTAGGAGTTGTTCTGGATAAAAGATTAAATTGGAACTCTCACCTTAAAGCGGTGATAGATAAAGCCACCAGAGCCATGTGGGCATGTCGCAGTCTCCTGGGGAGAACATGGGGTATTGACTCCAAAATGATTCATTGGATGTATACAATGATGATTCGACCAATCATTACCTATGCGTCCCTTGTTTGGTGGCCCAAAACCACACAAGAAACAGCCAAGAAATTACTGGCAAGTCTTCAAAGGCAGGCCTGTTTGTCTATAACAGGTGCCATGCGAAGTTGTCCCACAACTGCAATTGAAGCGATAGTAGGATTATCCCCACTGCATATATTCATATGGAAATGTGCAGCTAGAAATGCACTAAAAATGCAAATCTTGTCAAATAAGGAATACAGTGACTTTGGTCATATGAGTATTCTAAGAAAAATACCGGATAGGGATATTAGCTGTTCAGTAACAGACTACATGATTCCGAAACGGGTCTTCAATAGAAATTATGAGATAATTATCTCAGACCGTGATGAATGGGAAATTGGAGGACCTTGGGTTAACCCAAAAAGTCTGAAATGGTTCACTGATGGTTCAAAAACAAATACTGGAGTCGGTGCCGGGATCTTTGGACCCAACACAAAAATTTCAGAACCCATGGGCAAATGGCCCAGTGTCTTCCAGGCCGAAATCCAAGCGATTTCGATCTGTGCACTGACAAATCTAAAAAGGGGTATCAAAGAGGCCCACATAACTATATATTCGGACAGCCAAGCGGCACTGAAAGCACTAATGTCTCATTCTTTGGAGTCGAGACTAGTGGAAGAATGTGTAAACAATCTTCAAAAATTAAGTACAAAAAATACGGTTGTACTTTGCTGGGTTCCAGGTCACTCTGGAATCGAGGGTAACGAAATTGCTGATGAACTGGCAAGGGCTGGATCGACATCAGACCTTATAAGACCAGAACCATATTGTGGTATCAACTGGGCGGAAGCTAAATCTAGGGTAGACCAGTGGGAACATACTCTCAGAATAGCTTACTGGGAAGATAATCTGAAACTTCGTCAAGCCAAGAGGTTGGTTAGACCTTTTACCTACAAAAAGGAACTGATTAACCTACGGAAAGTAGATATCAGGAAAATAGTAGGCTTTCTTACGGGCCACTACTATCTAAACTATCATCTTAACAGAATTCAACTTCTCAGGGACACTGAGTGTAGACTCTGTTTTGAGGATGATGAAACAACGGAGCACTTATTGTGCGAGTGCGTTGCACTGGCTAGAACCAGAATGCAAATTTTCCACCGTGATCAACTGGATCCGGAAGAAATAAAGAAAGCTCCTATTACAGATATACTAAGGTTTATACGTATAGGAGAAAAATTGTTGGAAGAACATGGCTTTCAACCAACTCCTTTCCAAAGGCAGAGAACAACTAGGCAAACTAGAACCTGATGTAGTGGTCAGGTAACTTTCGCGGATGATCAGAAGGATCATCCATATTAAATTAGGTAGCTTGACACAAAAGATCTTTTAGGTCGCAGTGTCGGTCATTGGACCACCTACTAGGATAAATTATTATTATTAGCATCCACCATATTCTCCGGACCTTGCATCGACCGATTACCATATTTTCCGCTCCTTGTCAAACCATATAAAATGCGTTACCTTCGATAACGAAGAGGTCCTTAAAACTGGCTCAACAATTTCTTTGACACCAGCCCAGGCGATTTTTGGTGAAACTGCATCAACAAATTGGTCGCGAAGTGGGAAGAAGTTTGGAACAGCAACGGCGAATATATAATTGATTAACTTATTGAAATAATTATTGTTTTTTGTTTAAAGTCTTCGGCAGAAGCCGCTACCAACTCATTCCCGAACCTAATAATTTCAGAGCTGTGTTTTCCGAAACAACGTAGGTCAAACTTTTTGGCAACGTTGCGCTGTTGCCAAATTTTTTAAAACATAAATTAGCTTTGGCAAAAGAATATGCATCCGGACATCTTCTTCTTCTTTTTGATTGGCGCGATAAACACGCACGCGATTTTGGTCGAGTTTAACAAAGCGCGCCAGTCGTTTCTTTCTCGTACTCGGACACACTAAGTAAAGCCAAGTCCTTCTCCACCTGATCTTCCAAAGCAGAGGAGGCCTTCCTCTTCCTCTTCTACTACCAGGTAGTACTGTTTTCAGAGCTGGAATATTCATATCCATTCGGATATTCATTTAGCCACTGGATTTTTATTCGCTGCGCTATGTTTATGTCGTCGTAAGGCTCCTACAGCGCATCGTTCCACCGCCTGCGATATTCGCATTGCTAACTTGTAAAGGTATAAAAATCGTCCGCAGAATCTTTCTCTCAATCCCTTCAAGCGACGCCTCATCGGATGCTGACATCGTCCAAGCTTCTGCGCCATATGTTAGGACGGGCATGATGAGAGTCTTGTAGAGTGTTAGTTTTGTTCATCAAGAGAGGACTTTACTACTCAATTGCCTACACAGTCCAAAGTAACATTTGTTGGCAAAAGAGTTTCTACGTTGGATTTCAAAGATGACATTGTTATTGGTGTTAATGCTGGCTCCTAATAAACGAAGTATTTTAAAACCTCGAAATCATGGGTGCCGATACTCAAGTGCGCCGACTGTTTGTTTGATGACAGGAGGTACTCCGTTTTATCCTCGTTCCCCACCAGGTCCATTCGCTTTGCCTCTTTATCCAGTTTGAAGAAGGCAGAACTAACAGCGCGGTTGTTAAGGCCGATAATATCACCGGCATACGCCAACAATTGTACGCCCTTATAAAAAAATGTGCCTGAGCGATTAAGTTCTGTGGCTCGCACGATCTTTTCCAGCATCAGGATATCGAAGTCATACGACAGCGAGTCAGCCTTCTGAAATCTCCTTTGGTGTTAAACGGCTTGGAGAAATCCTTCCCATTCTGACGGTGCTGCTGGTATTGAGCAACGTCATTTTGCATACATCGGGTAAAAATGTACTAAAAATTTATATACAATATATTTCGGGTATTTTTTCGCCGGCAACTCTTCTACAATAGTTACAAATATTAATTTTTTATATGCCTGTTATATATAATTGACGCGAATATCCTTTGTTCGATGTATAGTTAAGCCTCTTATCCAATTTATTGCGAATTCAAATGAAAGCTATTGCAGATTTATGCCACTTCCGAACGGCATAATTGGCATGGTTTTTATGAGAATCTTTTTCACTGACACACACACACTCACGAGTTTGCCATTGCTTACTTTTGAGCGATCGCTATTTTCTGATATTTCATGCCCACAGCCGGGCAACGAACGGTAGTCACGCACAAACAGACAAAATGAATGCCTAATCATAGACATAATCAGAGACATATAAGTATGTAGACAAACTTAATTCAAAATGGAATAAGTAAGACAGGAGAGTAAAGTAATTTGGAGTACTGTAAAATTCTCCTGCATATAAGTACATGTAACAAAGCAAATACATCTATGTACGTAGAGGTGAGTAATAATCACCTCACAGAAATTTGGCCTGCTCTTTGTTAGAATGTTGAGGACACAGAAAATTTAATTCAAAGAATATATGAAAGTATAAATCAATGATATATCCTTAATCACAATACTAAAGGTAATTTATGGCTAGGTGAAAATCTATAATCTAGTAATGATCAAGTGCGCCTTCTTGAAGATGTTGCAAAAAATGTATGGCAATTAACGATTGAAACGAGATTGTGAGTGATTTATAATAGATCCAGCTAAAAAAATTTAAATCTACATACGTAGATCGACTTAACTTTCAAGCCCATTGACCTCTTCACTCACGAACTTTATTTGTTTCTTTTTCAGTGAATTGAAAAATTCATCTCGCCCAAAAGATGGTATTAACTCGTGAACATTTTTTCCGATTTTCAATGTAGATAATTGATACAGGAGTGCATTGAACAACTTACTGCAACCTTTGACGTTGAAGCACCACATCTAGCCTCTGTGAAGCGCTAGTATAACGAGTTCCAACATGGTCGTCGATCTTTGAAGGATGAATTTCGTGAAGGCCATCCAAATGGATTGTTGTGCCAGAAAGAATCGATGCTGTGCATCAATGATATTATACATCGCGAAATAGAGGCATCCTTGGGGCCCATTGTCCGTTTGGGGTACTTATTGGTAAGAGGTGTATTGTGAATCCGACCATCCTTTTTGTCGTCTTCCACTGTGAATGGTTTGTAGATTCTGTTGCGTCAATATTTTTAAGGTAATTGTTTAGTTTTTTGTCTTTTTCATGTTTCACTAGTTCTTTAATTTTTTTAGTTAGTTTGTTTCTTAAGCTGTTTTTTCATCTGGGAGCCTTGTAGTCTGTCTTTTTCTTTTTGTTTTAACTCCTTTTTTATTGTGTCAGAAATTATTGCAAGTTAAAAGTGAGTTTATTTTGAATCCGAGCCTGATCTCTGCATCATCCAGGTCAAGAGACTCGTGCGATATAGCCAGTGCCTTGGTTTGAGCTGCATTTAAGCAAAGAAATCATTTAGTATAAACGCTAAGTCTCCACTTAGATCGTGTATAGTATAACTGTTAAGTAAACGCGTATTGTTTCATGCACGGAGATTCGAACCTACGCACTCCCTAATGATAGTAACGCACCAACCCATTGGGCTACGGCGACCGAATATATGATACATAAATAGGTTAAGTTAGGTTGACCTGGCTGGCTGAAAGCCATCATATAGACCTATTGGTCCTTAGTGGTACCAGATGGAGCTTGACCCTTACGTTTCCTTGTAGTAGGCTTCTTGTAATACGTCTGCGTCTTTTGCGAATCTAAGAAAACTCTAAAACTCTAACCCCGAGAGACATTCTAACCTCTCATATTGGAGAACTTCTAAAGATTTCATTCCGGTTCTAGGGTGGGATATGTAAAATTTGCTTTTTGAATCGGCTATAAAAAAAAACGAATCAATATTTTTTCAAGCCTTTTTTTTATTTTGAATATTGAACATTGTCATTTTAGCATCAATCGTCTCTGGATGGCTCGCATAGCATTTGTCCTTAACGGCTCTCCACAAAAAATAGTCCAACGGGCTTAAATCACAGCTCCGAGGCGGCCAATTGATATCGGAATTTCGGCTGATTATTCGGTTTTCAAAAACGGTACCCAAAAAAAAGAACGAGTGTAACCTTGGTAGTGTGATAAGTTGCACCGTCCTGTTGAAACCAAATGTCGGCCATGTCATCCTCTTCAATTTTTGGAAACAAAAACTCCTTGAGCATGTCACGGTAACGCTCACCATTTACTGTAACCGCGGCTCCTCGCTCATTTTCGAAAAAAAATGGCCCGATGATGCCGCCAGACCAAAAACCGCACCAAACAGTGACTCGTTGTGGATGCATTTGCTTCTCTACTGTAACGTGTGGATTTTCTGAGCCCCAATCCGACAATTTTGCTTATTGACGTAGCCACCGATGTGAAAATCAGAAAAGAAGAAGAAGACTCACCACTTTGGCAACAGGTTTTCAATATTTCCCAATTTTGTTCAAGCGTATAGCGTTCCATTTCATAAATTTCAAACCTTTAAGTAAATTATGAACACATTTGACATGTCATTTGTGTTACCATTCTCAAAAAAATAGGTGGTTCAGAAAGCAAACGCTATATGGCCCACCCTGTAGATAACACAGGGCAAGAACATAGAAGGGGTTTTAGCGTTTCCCTCTTTTCCAGTTCATTGCAAAATCTGTAGCTATCGTTGTTTCTAATTTCCATCTTGTATGCGTGTGCCGCTAACAAATTGTGGCCTGTCAGTATACCTACGATAGCTTTCCATTTTAGACAGGACTAGTACGAATCTTGCGTATTTAGCTGCATTCTGTGTACACATGCTTTTCGTGGTTTTACAAACGGCTAGATTATTCCACCTCCTGTCCATCCATTTTTTCATGTCCCCAACGATGTCATTGTAGATCGTCCTAAGGGTTTTAATATGTCGCTTTTATGTTAAAATGGTAGATCTACAATTTCGTTTTCTGCAATGCCCTTATGTCCGGGTACCCAATAAATGTGCAACCGTCTCTTTCCGGCCAGTCTCTCTATGGCTTCCCTGGTCCTAAGAACGTTTTTATATGAAATTTTATATGAGTTTATTGCCTTTTTTGCCGCTTGACTATCAGCGTATATATTTATGTTGGAGTTGCTCGATGTCCTTGCTAGTGCTATTTCTGCAGCCTTTCCTACCGCAAAGACTTTTGCGTGAAAAATACTGCAATATTCAGGGAGTTTAATTGGCCGCCTGATGTCCAGCTCTGCGCAATAAATCCCTGCACCTACTCTGTCCATCATTTTCGAGCCGCCAGTGGATATTTTAAGGGGGCAGATATCTGTAAAATTTCGAAAAAAAAAAACATTTTTTTTCATAAAATGTTAATATAATCCTTTAAGAATGTGTCAAAAAAAATTTTAGAACGCAAATTTAAGTAGTTCTTATATTATAGATCGTCAACCGTGACTACTCTATTTTTTGCGTTCGAGCGCTGGGAGAGATATAGTTACGTTGCCGACTTTAGACGCGTTTTTCTCAAAACTATATTTTTCGAATTGGCGTGCGCGATAACTCGAAAAGTTATTGACCGATCCCCCTGAAATTTTGCACCCATCTTTTTTATGCAGTAATTTTTCCCAGTAGGAAAATTCGCCCCAAAACTCATTTTTTTAAGCATTTTATTCCGCTATTTTTTTTTTATGACATTAATAGACAAACTAATTTTTGGTTTTTTGTATTCAGGTCACTGACGCCGATGCTACAATGCCTGCCGATTACGAAGCCCCGCTGCGACCTTCCTCGAAGAATTAAGTGTACATCCGCCATTTTAAATAATTAAAATAAAATAAAATTTATTAAATAAATATATTGACTTCTTCATTTTAATAAATTTTAATGAAAATCAGGGAAAATATGGCCGTTTATAGGTATCTGTCCCCTTAAGCGTATTGGGGCGTATGGATTTCATACCTCTTTTCCACGCCTCTTCTTCTATTATTGTTCGGAATCTCTTCACCCAATTGTATTTCGGAGTCATATAGGCCGTATTGGGTCTATTGTTCTATGTCCGAATATTTTACCAGTAAATTCACCCGTTGCGTTAAGTCTTGCGACAGATCTAGACCTTCTGCCTTAGGTTGAGTATTCTTTCAAGTGCTGACGTTGGAGTGGTTTTAATTGCCCCTATCGTGCAAAGTGCACCAAGACGCGGAATACTTTCCATAGTTATTTCGTGTGTTCTTTTTCTCAATGCAGTCCACCACACTAGAGCACCATAGAGTAATACAGCCGAGTAGCACCAATACATTATTGAAGGATATATAAATAAAAAATATAATATAAATTTATGAAATATGAATAAATGAAATTTATAGTTGTGAGATTTTTAACACTCTGGGATACAAATTTTAATATTTGCTTAAGTGCGCTATGTCCTACTATAAGATGTAGAATTAAAAAAAAATGCAAAGGTGCACTCAGCATTACTACGATAAAATACTACCGGCCAAGTTGCAGTTATCCAATTAACTCTGAAATTTCATATAAATTATCAATGGCTTAGTAAAATATGGTGTAACCAGGAGGTGAAGCGGGAGAATAATATTTTGGAGATAGGCCACACTAACAATAAGCAATGGTTATCAACGCCCATAATTTTCTACGCTTTTCAATCATTCCAGACAGAAGGGTAGGAAAAATGATAGGATTTGTTTATGACCAACAATATGGCGTTTGCTTCTACTGGAACGCTTCATCACTTAACAAATAACAACAAAGCAATGACAACAATGGCACTCGAATGACTGACGACTGCTGTTATGGCAACAATGATGGAATGTTGGTTGTTACCACTATGTTGCTATAGCAGATGTGGCTGTAGCTTGAGCCGCAGTCAGGGAAAACTGAGCTGGATGTACATACTTGTATGCCAGCTTGCATACCAACATACCGAAGTAAATACATACATATGTATGTATGTGTGCAAGTATGTAAATATGAAATAGTTTCCTGCCGCATCTGTAAAATGGCAAGCTGACAGACTTGACACATGAATGATGTGTTTGTGTGGAGAACAGCACACAACCAAAAAGTATTGCATTGCAACTGTAGCAAGTGTACAAACAAATAGTCTGAACTACAACAACAAATGACAGCTGCCTGACTGTTGGGTGGGAGGTTATTCGTTTTGTTGATTGCTGCATTCGTTAGTTGGTTGGTTGATTGTGTTTTCTGTTGTTGGCAGATACGAAATTGCAGAAATCTGCTGCCAAGCACATGACAGTGGGTGTAACACATATACAGATATACACAGATATTTAGACGAAAAATAACAGTAGCCTAACAAAATAACTGTTTTGTCACCACCCATTTTGGGTATGGTTTCAAGCTGTTGCAATTATGAATTCCAGCATCGACCAAGGATGAGAGGATAGAGTTACTCAACACTAATTTGTGCTTCTTGACTGATCCTCCAGTCGAGAGTAACTTCTTCTTTCTCATGCTAGCTGATGCCAAACGCTTCTCCACTAGATATTTCCAAAACAGAGGAACTGTTTCTCTTCCTGTGCCAACTACGGATCTTGATCTTCATTCGCTGCGGTACGCGCCGTTACTAACACGCAAAGTTCCACAAGTCTTCCGTAAAATATTTCTCGCAAGGACTCTAAAGAACGTCTCAACAGCTGTTGCCATGATTCTTCTACGTTTATGCTTCTGGTTGAACGTAATGAGGAAATTTTAACGTATTGATTTGGTTCATCGACGCTCGTGGCAAGAGGTTCTCGCTATTGCGTTTCTATGCTGAAATTCCTTCGGTATCAAAGCAAATTGAAGGACAAATCCTTCTTCTTCTTAATTGGCGCGCCAGTCTTTTCTCTCCAGCCGGACACACCAAGTGAAACCAAGTCCTTCTCCACCTGATCTTTCTAACGCAGAGAAGGCTTCCTCTTCCGCTGCCACCACCAGCTGGTACCGCATCGAATACTTTCAGAGCCGGAGCGCTTTTACGAACACCATGACCCAGCACACGAAGCCGCTAGATCTTTATTCGCTGCGTTATACCTATGTCGTTGTAAATCTCATACAGCTCATCGTTCTATCGTCGGCGATATTCGCCATCGCCAACGTGCAAAGGTCCAAACATCTTCCTCTCAAACACTTCAAGTGACGCTCCATCGGATATTGTCATCGCCCACGCTTCTGTGCCATACGTCAGAACGAGCATTTTTATCAGTATTAATGCTGGTTCCAAAATAAACGAAGTCTTTTACAACCTCGAAATTATAACTGTGAACAGTGACGTGGGTGCCGATACCCGACCGCCTCGACTGTTTGTTTGATGATTATCCAGCTTGGAAAAGGCAGAAAGGACAGCGCCGTTGTCAATATTGGCATCATCGGCATACGCCAACAATTGTAAAAAATTAAGCCTGAGCGATTAAGTTCTGCGACTCGTACGATCCCTTCCGACATCAGGTTAAAGAAGTCACACGACAGCGAGTCACTCTGTCTGAAACCTCGTTTGGTATCAAACGGCTCTGAGAGGTCCTTTCCAATTCTGACGGCGCTGTTGTTATTGAGCAACGTCATCTTGCATAGCCGTATTAGTTTTGCGGCGATACCAAATTCAGGCATCGTGGCATATAGGTAACTCCTTTTCGTACTGTCGAATGCAGCTTTCAAGTCGACGAAAAGATTGTGTGTGTCGATTCTCCTTTCTTGGGTATTTTCCAAGATTCGGCGCATTGTAAATATCTGGTCGATGTTGGACTTTCCATGTCTAAAGCCACACTGATAAGGGCCGATCAGTTGGTTGATGGTGGGCTTCAGCAGACAAATTAAATACTCTACACTAAACTTGGTTTACTCATTTTATCTTGACCTTTTAATAGTCGTTTCTGGATACTCTTCACAAAAACAATCAAAAATTTTCCTCACCCGCATATATTCGTTCTTTTACAATCGAAATCCTCCTACTCAAACGTGTCTAGTTCTGTTACTGTTTCAGAGCCTAGCAGTGCAGTTCAACAAATTTAAGTTGCATTGACACGGACTGGTACCATCACCAAATAACCTAGTTCTGAGGCATTGCGATGTATAATGGGATAGGTATGTATGTATGTATGCAGGACTCCGAGCATATACAAATTTATTGAACACAAAAGCCAAGCATCAGTAAGCCCGTCACTTTAGTTGTTCAATTCTAATAGCCAAGAAAATATGGAAGTACAACTTTACCTTCACTCTTTATTGTTGTTGCTCAGCTATGCATTTGGTGTCACAGTATGACACTAACACTAATGTCAACCAGCAAAATGGCACAATCACCTCCATCATCTTCCTCTTTCAATTCCCGCATCACGTCATAGTTGACAAGCGACAGCCGACAGTTGACAACAAGCAGTGGGTGTCGTGCGGCGACACAGCGGTGGGCGTAGCGCCCGTACTCTACATATAACCGTATGTGCATGCGGTGTGCGGCACAAAGTTGACATTTGACGTTTGTTTATGTCATGCCATAAGCAATGTTAGGTTATTATTTTTTGAGTGACATATACTGTCAATATTTTATTTATGTTGCGTACATTGACAGCAAAATAAGTGAGATTTGAGGTAAATTTTAGACATACATATGTATATGGATATATGTATGTATTTGTATGCACATATATACTCGCACATGTAAATTGAAATATCAAGTTGAATACATATGCCATCGCATGGAATTTTTACACAGAATTACGTACGGGAGGCGTATTCAATAATAATGTCAGTCTTGAAATTTAACGGAGAATCTTTCTAATCAACAGTTACTGCTTTGAATATAGTTTGTAAATGAACCGTTAAATTCCCCACTGCAATAAATAAAACCCACACCTTATATAAAAAGTCCCTCGTATGCGCGTCCCATTAGATGGCGCAGGCTGCTCTCTGCTTTTTGGAATATCGATAGAAGTTAGACTGGAGAGCTTTCCAACAAAGGCGTAACAAAAGAGATAGAAAAACACATACAAGTTCAGCGACTCCCGTGGCAAGGTTAGGTTAGGTTGGTATGGTTGCCCAAGGAATGAGCACACTTGGACGAAGAAAAAAAAAAAAGCGGTTTCGTCCTTTGTGATACCATTATGAAGGAGATTAGGTAAAAGAGGAAGACCGATGGGATGCAGGAGAGGGCGGGGAAGATGATGGAGTTAGGAGAATGGGTTTAGAGTGTGTGGATTACGCACGATGACTGTGCTGGGTTTGCGTCAACCGCTTTGTGCTGCTGATGAAATTCATCAGATTTTTAATGTCAACGCCAGCTATATCAGCAGGCGTAGCAAAGAAGTAAGAGCCAAGATGCGTGGAGCTTAGCTCCGCTAAACGAGGGCAGCTAAGGAGAAGGTGCTCATCCTCCATGCATCCAGCGCAAAAAGGACTTGAGGTAATTCAATGTCAACCTCAGAAGCTCGCTTGAGCACTCCCGGTCCACACGTGGCCAAAAGGATTTCGCGACCTTACAAGTTTGTGTACTTGCCCGAACCTCACCCAGAACGACCGACTTTATATCCGACCAAGGACTGTCACTTCAGCAAAATTCCTCGTATATGTATGGGGAATGTTTATGCTGCTACAATAGCAAAGAAAGCGCTGTCGAGGCTAATGTTAAACGTATGAGAGTAAAAAAAAAATCGCCGTCAGCTTCTGGCTAATGTCGTGAAAACCCAAATTTTGTATGGTGCACCAATTCGGGCGAACAAAACACATCATGTATCATACCTTCGAGGTCTACAGCCTGGCTACCGAGGCCTAAGAGCTCGCCTCTTCGTGCATCGTTACGAGGGAATTTAATAGATGAGTGGCAAACAAGGTGAGATAACTCTGCAAAAAGACGTTGGACGCACAAAATACATTCCCAACCTAAAGCTTTGACTAACGAGGTTACGGGGAGAAGTGGACTTTTATATACATACCCTATGAAAGTACCGGAAATATTAAAATAAAACAAAACAGAGTTAAATTTCAGGCAAATTCATTTTATCTTCTTCAAAATATGACCCGTCTAAAGCAACACACATGTGCCAACGTTTAACCGAGTCCTCCATGCAGCCCTGGTAGGCCGACGAAAGGATGGCCTTCCTTCGTCGCATTATCTTTGATCTGGATGCTTCAAAGCACATTTTTTACAGGTTTATCCACGACGACAATCCCTACTATTGACTACGCGACGAAAATGGTATAGAAGACGTTCACCACATATTCCTCACAAGCTGGCGCTTCCATTCTGCAAAAGAAAAACTTCATAAAACCTTTGGAGCACCTTCTTCGCCGGAAACATTCGTGCATCAATTGCTGTGCTCGAAGGAAAGTGGAATGCAACTTAGTGGCAGAGATTATGATGAGATGAGATGAGGCGTCTGGAAAGACTGCGACACAGCAGCCGTGGCTAATCGTCTCCTCGTCGCGAAGTAATACCTCGCGGTGGTTCCGCGTAGAGAGATGATGGAAATAAACAGGCACAGCCTGGTTTCAGAAAGCCACTTGAAGGCAGTGCGCTGCCACAACGCCTGTGAAAAAAAAAAACAAAAAACCTTGAAGCACACTAGACAATAGACAAGGCCCCAAAGAGGTATGTATGATTTATTATTTTCAATTGCTACAAATAAAATTCTGTTAGTGAGATAAGATCGCAGCCACATTAGAAACATTAAATGGAGTCCCGCGGTTTCAAGCTTATGCAGTCGAACAACATTATTTTTGTTACCAGATTTAAAAATCGGTGTAGTTGAACATTACTTCCAACAGTCAATAAACACTATAGAGAAAAGGGAAAGATTGATGATGTGGGATAAAGGCTCACTAAATGATGAACTAAATTTATTAAAAAAAAAGAGTAGAGCCCATCAAAGGCCCATTTCACAGAGAGATACCGATATTGACATCTAATTCTGAGACAAACATCGCCCCAATGTCTATAGCTCGTGAAGTAGCAGTACAATATCAATATTCTCAGGATTACTCACAAAACTATAATTAAAAATGTCCGCAAAAAGTTGTAGTGTGTCAGACAACAACCTGCAGGCTGTTTATCAAAGAAAGTTGAGATATTTCTTTTTCGGGACGGAATGTATTAGGTTGACGAAGAAGTTCGTAACGTTTTACCGAAGACTTTTATTTAAACAAAAAACAATAATTATGCCAATAAGTTAATCAATTATATATTCAGCTTTGCTGTTTAAAACCTCTTCTCACCTTTCGACCAATTTGTTAATGCCGTTCCGTCAAAACTCGCCTGGTCTGTTGTCAAAGAAGTTGTTGAGGTAGTTTTTAATGATATCGAAGGTGGCGCCCTTCATATGGTTTGACAGGGGATGGCAATCGGTCAGTGCAAGGTCCAAAGAATACTGCGGATGCTGAATGACCTCCCATTCGAGCCCTTGGAGTGCGGATTTGACGACTTATGGAACATGGGGCCAGGCGCTGTTGTGCAGGAGTATGGTTTGACCATTTCGATCAGCTCTTTTCAGTCGAATAGCCTCATTCACCCGGGGTGGCTGGCCAGTTTAGAGTTCTTGTTGACAGTGGCATTCTTTTCAAGCATTTTCCAGTGCACCATGCCCTTCCAGTCCTATCAAACACATATCATGATCTTCTTTGGATGAAGATCAGGTTTGACTCTCGGTTTTGGCATATCTCCTGGAGCAACACACTCCTTTCTTTTCCTCATATAGATTTATAGGCACCATTTCTCATCTCCCGTGACGATTCGGCACAAATAGCGCGGTTTATGACCGCGTGTTGCTCGATGGCGGGCAGAATGCTGAGAAGCGATTTTCTTTCTTTTTTTCGTTGAACTCTTGATGCACCCAGGTTCCCTGAACTACTTTCTCTAGACTCGCCTATTACACCTTCTCCATACACAACGCAAATGTCCCGGGCTGCTACGGCAGCTTTTTGACCTCGATGAAAAGCAAAGAAGAGCAGGTTTCGAAAATGTCGATTTTTGCCGTTTTAAAATAAAAGAAAATAAATATAAAAACGCTATGAACTTATTCCCCAACCAATAGTTCATGTTCTAAATGGTATAGATGTTTTTCAATGGAAAAAATAATCAATTTTATTACTGGTGCTTTAAAGTACAGACAATTTATTATAGATGAGCAGCTTTGTAAATAAATATGTGGCTAATTTTTCGGGCAGACGACTTTTAAAGTCATTACCGTATGTGGATTTAAAGGAAGAAAAAAAGTGTTATAAATATGTAGTTTTGTATTATAAGATTTTTTGTTGAAAATAAATTAATCTATCTCTCTACCTATATATTTATCTTCAACCAAATTCCATTGATATTTCACAATATGACAAATATAACATATCGAATTCGAAAATTTTAGAAGAGTACCAAAGTTTGGTTTTTTGTGGAATAGAGGGTGTACATTGGAAGTGCTGACTAACGCAGATGGGGTTTTAAAAGTGACAATAGAGACTCTCTCTCTCTCCTTCCAGTTCGGAAAGATTGAGTTGATATTTTGCACAATACGAAGATGTCAGGCTCATGAGAGATGTTACACATGTTGTTGTAGGCAATTCGACAGCTAATACTTAGATTGTTTTGTTGTATATGCAAAAATATAGTGGTTTGTTTCTATGCAATTTTGACTGAAATGGGATTTTTATTATTCACCACATATTTGCTACTTTTTTGCCGTACTTTTGATATTATACAGGTAGTCAATATTTCTTCAACTCTTAGTTGTTCTTAGCTTTTCTGTAAATGTTGTTATTACATCGGTTGGGTATTGGTGTTGCATACACAAGTCGAATGGGTGGCCCTTGCTGCCAGCCAGCAAATGCACTACCCTGGCTGCATGCATAGTAAGTGCATCTGTATGTACATACATATGTATGCATACACATCACTACCTTTACCACATGCTGAAAAGCTGTCATGATTTATGAAATTCCTAACGAAATCTTTGCACACCGTAATATACTCGATGCCTGCTATTCACAAGCATTGTTGCTGATTTCACTGTTGACGTAAAATGTAATAATCACAAATAAATTTTCATGCGAGTACAAAAGAGCTTCAGCAACAAAAATGCATGCAAGTTATTACGTTTGGATTAAGATAGTATTTGAATTTCAATTGAATTGTTTCGATAGATATGTATGTATATGTGTATGTGCATATATACATACACACACTGAAAGGTTTTTGAAATGCAAACATTTTTCTTGGGAAGTTGTCGAATTTCTTCTTATGTAACTGCCGTGTACAAATATGTTTGAACCACATTGCATACCTTTATGTGTGTATTGGTGAGTGAGTAATGATCTTATGAAAGTTATTTAGTGTCAAATTTAGATAATGCAAATTGTACGCAATACGAGTATAATGGTTTCTAATTGAACAGTCAGCAGTCAGCAGTCAGCAGTCTTACCGTCTTATTCACCTTATCTGGCGTCGGATTACAAATTTTCTTCGCAAAATATCGTTTACTGGATATGCCTTGTGGCCTCTTGTGTGATATTTACAAGGTGTGTTCGAAAGTAGCCCTTTTTCGTTAGATCGATTTGCATTGCTCAACGTAGTACCCTCCGATACTTATGACATGTTTAATGTGATAATGGAAGACTAATTTACTTCGTTGTAAGGGATATCTTCAAGGATGTCACTACATGCCTTTTCGATGGCTTCTACATCCATAACACGCTTTGGTTTTACAGTAGCTCAATAAAGATCCCAGACATACAGGGTCCGGCACTCGAAGTGTAACCAATTAAAAATGCCATAAATTTAGTTTGGAAAATTACTTTTATTCAATTCAAAGTAAAAAATGTGTGAAAATAATACAAAATTAAAAATCAATTTACTTTCGCTCTATATGTTCACGTTTTGCCTTGACTATGGCCTTGAGACGGTCCTGAAATGAATCGCAAGCTGCCCGAATGTGACTTGCAGGTATTTTGTCCCACTCGCGAACAATGGCTTTTGCTTTTCTCAGCGCCTCGATATTGGTGAATCTTTTAGTTCGGACCTTGCTCTTCAAAATGGCCCAAAGAGAATAACCAATCGGATGTGCGTCTGGTGAATTAGAGAGCCATTGTGTGAACGTTATGAAGCTCGTAACGTTGTTTTTTAGCAATTTTTGGTTCACTCGAGCTTTGTGAGATGGTGCCGGGTCCTGTTGAAACGTCGCTGGGCTGTCATCGAAATGTTTGTCTGCCCAAACACAATGTTTAGAAATTTACCTCTTTCGGCCAAGTGAAGCAACTCCTTCGCTCTCTAAAGTCTGACTTGTTACTGCTTTGGTGTGAGATCATTCGCCCTTTGGATCTTGCAAGGCTGGACTTTGAGATCTTTTTTTAGTATGCGACGGATGCTACGGTCAGATATTTTCAGTTCTTTCGCCATTTGATTGGCACTTCGTCGAGGACTTTACTCAAGTCGCTTCCTCACTTTCTGAACCATTTCACGTGACGTTGTAGCCTTTTGATGACCACCTTCATGTCGTTTCGCGATGCTACCATTATCATTGTAACGAGTAATGGTGCGATAAACAAAAACTCTATTTACTTTAAGGTGCTCGAGCTCACGAACAATCGCTGATTGTTATTCTCCAGCTGCGCGAGCCGTCTGAAGTTGGTTACACTTCGAGTGTCGAACCCTATACATAGCTTGCAGCTTCAAATTCAGACTTTTTGTAAGAAATGCAAGTTAAATATTTTTATTTTTGTATTTTTCTATTGGGTACTCAAATATGATTCTAAAAATAGTAATAATAATTTACATTGATATATAAAATTGATCGTAGAGCATTCTCAAAATTGGTGTGAAATAAGAAGTCGGGCACCTGGCATTATTGCGATTATTTGGCACTTTAAAACGAGGAATCTATCCCACAATTAATTTACTCTCGGTAGAACAGTGCAAAGAAAGAGTCAAATGTAATAAATTAAAGTAAAATTTCAGTCATATTTTGTTGAATAAAAGTCCAAATTATAAACACGGCAGCGTGGATAAAGCTCAATTGAAGTCCGAAATTTAATTATTAGTCATCATGGATAGAAATAGTAGCAGACCCCGTTCGCTGTATACGACGTGATAAAACGTTTCAAATAAACAAAATCCGTAGAAAATAAGAAGAAATCGGGACGACCGTTTTCGGATACAGATGAACCGTGGATAGTGCAACAAGTTAAGAAAAATCCATTTTGCCCAACACCTTAAAGATAACTGCAACCCCGAAAGTATCGTAAAGTGTTGCGAAAGAATAATTTTAATGAAAGAGTTATACGAAAAAAACCTTTCATCAACGAGATTAACCGGCACAAGAGAATAAAATCCGCAAATCGTCATGGCTGTATGGATTTCAATTTGTGGAAGCATGTTTTATTTGCAGATGAAAGCAAGCTTAACATATTTAGGTCAGTTGGACAATCATATGTGTGGAGAAGACCTAATGAAGAGTTTCTGGAAAAAAACTTACGTCCGACAGTTAAACATCGTGCTGGGTCGGTAATGGTATGGGCTTGTTCGTCCGCTGCTGATACTGGAAATTTGTGCCTCATTAAGGGCAATATGGACCACAAGCAATACCTAACAATTATGAAAGAAAATTTGGTTCAAAGTGCTGAAAAGTTAGGAATTAAGTACAATTTCCAGTGCTATCAAGACAACGATCCTAAGCATAAGACACTTGATGTCTGTCTATGGCTTCGTACAGCTGCCCTAAAGTGTTTGTAGGACCTCCACAATCTCCAGACATCAATGTAATTGAACATCTGTGGGCTCGTTTGGAAAATCAACTGAAAAACCTTTTTATTAGGAACAAGAAAGACGTAAAAGATGCTCCTAAAGAAGATTGGGGGAAAATAGTTCCGTTAACATGCAAGAAGCTGGTCTTGGCATGGATTCGAAGGCTGAAAGCTGTGAGAAAAAATAAAGGCTTGCCGACTCAATATCAATTATATTGTTTTTTTTTTTAATATTATTTGCCTAACTCTACTTTATAAAAATTTTCGCCGTGTTCATGTAGCTGCCAGCCCAGAATATAACAAGGCAAATTCATTCATACAAAACATTGCTGTTGGTCTAGTGACACCACCTTTAATGAATGCGGCTTGGTTTGCTTTATGCGTTTATAGTTTTATTGAAATTTTTGTAATATGAGAAATAATCTTCCAAAAAAACCACTATTTTTAGTTGCAAATAAAAACTTTTTCTTTCTTTTTTTGGTGAAAGACAATTTACGTATTGTACATTCCACTTTCTCATCATGACAAAAAATGAGTATAAAATAAAGGCTGCCGACTCAATATTAATTATATTGTTTTTTCTCAGACTTCATTTACCGAACTCTAATTTATATAAGTGTCCGTGCTCTTTCTTGTCATGTATTTTGCTAAGAAGAACGAAAACAAATGTGACCTATAAACGCATTAGATTTGAATTTTAATATTATATATATTTTTAGTTTTAACACCATATCACTTGGATGTCCGAGTTCTTTATTGAGCCACTGTATCTTAAAATGCATCGTTCAACGGGCTTAAACTTCCTTGGGTACAATATTCTGCCAAATATACCTAATTCAAATTCAATGAATTTTTATGAAGATTTTACCTACCTTTTGCTGAAGTCACGAACGTCTTTTATGGAATAATCTCTTTTCTCACATTTCTCGCCTCTGCATCTCTTAGCTGAAAGAGCATGAGCATTTAACTATGAGAAAGTGTATGGCGCTTTTGCGCACTGTTGACCAAGAACAAGAACGTGTATATGATGGCAAAACAAAGGCAAAACTTAGGTTAAGGTAAATGGCTGGCCTTGCGACGGGACAACTTGAACAATAATTCAAAATTTGTCCATTGTTGTATCCTACAGGGGAGGAGAGAAGAAAAGGAGACGGAAAGAACCAGACAGGTGGAAGAAAAGGAAGAAGGAACTTTGGATTAAAGGATGGTGACCAATAGTGGCGATTTACGTTTGCATTAACCGCTTCAAGCTACTGATGAATTTCAACCGATGTGTAACATTTAAATCCGCAATATCCATAGGTGAAGCGAAAAAGTAAGAGCTCAGATGTCTAAACCTTTGCCCGACGAGAGCAGGCCAGCTGAGAAGAAGATGCTGAAATGATTCCACCTCGTCCTCCAGACAGCTTCTGCAGAAAGGACTTGAAGCAATCCCAAGCCTCACCGCATGGACACCTAAGGAAAATTTCCGGTAAGAATACCTACCAAATTCGAGAACTGCGGCTTTTTTAGCCTTAGAAGTTCAGTCGAGTGCCGCCAATCTACCCGTGGCTAGAAGGATCTCGCGATTTTGCACGTTTGCGCACTAGCGCTCGCTGAGTTGACGCAAGGCTCATCTTTCCAATAGCAGACCACAGATTCTGAAGGGAACCCTAAACCTCTAATTTTGCGATGAAACCGTCTCCAGCTGTAATCCGCTGTTTAGCCACTTCATCAGCCCGGCAGTTTCCCTCTATACTGCTCTGACCGGGAACCCAAATAAGCCTAATATTGAAACATTCCGATGCAAACGAGGGAGCCCAAAGCCCTAATTGTCGCTTGGCTGTCGGAGCAGATATTTACATCCTTTACAGTAATTGCAGAAGCAAGCAGCCAATCCACTTCTTTCCGAGTTGCGGCTACTTCCGCTTGGAAAACACTAGAGAGGTCCGGAAGTGTAAATTTGAGCTTGATGGGGAGCTCCTCGCAAAATGCTCCCCAACAACTCTTCCGTCCAACTACGAGCCAACCGTAAACATGTTTGCCATGCCCTGCCTCCAAATGTTACAAGCGCCCACTCTTTCCCTGAATAAGAAACGGAAAAAGTTCCGCTCGGACCTTGCAAGGATGTACAATGATCCAGCACCAAGTGTTTAGGAATGCTAGAGTGCCAATAACTTAAATCTAGCTTGTGGCCCAAACACCTCTTATATAGATAAATCGTTCTACAAAAGGGGTATTGTAATGTTAGAGCGGAGCTGGAATGATTGCGTTGTTCTTAATGAAGATTACGTTGATGAATAAAGCAAATTAAAAAAAAAAAAAAAACATGTTTTCGTTGTTAAGCCTAAAACTTTTCAGCCCATGTGTTATACATAAATATATATATAATTGTCTCCTACACCTTTTATTAGGTGTTTGGCCAAGCTTCTTCTCCTATTTGCGGGGTGCGTCTTGATTTTGTTCCACAAGTGGAAAAAACTGGTGTAAACGCACATTCTATTCACATATTTACGAAAAAACACTTAAAAACTAAAATAACATTAACTAATAATTAAAAGCTTCATGTTAGGAAAATAAAAATCCTTAGCACAAAAACGTGTAAACCGCACACGGATTGACTTTAAACTATACATATAAAATCAAATTTTCAAGCAGCCTTTAGATAAATACGCAAAAAGAGCTCCCATAAATGAGCCTTGACGCTCAACACTCCAAACCCTTCAGAAAAAGGCAAATTTTTAGACGTTTACGAAAAACACTCCAAAAAATAAAACCTTTTTGAATCCTTGTTCCGTAACGCTCTAGGTTTCCTGAGCCGGTTATTCGTCTCCTCAGCACCATAAATTACATCAGTAAGCATATTTTGTATGCACTTGTGTACAAATACACTGACACTTTATATTTCTGGGACAACAAATCACTAATTCTCACTTAAACAGGTTAACGATAAATATTTGAACAAAACGTCAACCTTTCAACTCCCACCCAGCAGAAATAATTTTTTCTTAAAAAAAAAACAACTATTATTGCTCGTTTGTAGTATTGACTTCGAACAGAACTTGTCGATGGAACGACAAAGTGAAATGAACTTTGGTCCTTAATGTCAGACAGCTGATACACATGAGATAATAAGGATAAAACTTAGACGTACTTATTGGATACCTACATAAGTTTGTGCATACATATACTCGTATACATCACTGCATTATTAGAATCCCTGTAGGAAAATCCAACGCACTTCCTTTCTATTTAGCCAAATGCGGAATTTTTCCTAGAAAGTGTTAAATTTGACCCCACCCCGTATATTATACCAAAATACGGCTTGTTTCCACATTTTAATTTTAGTTGTACTACAGAAATAAATTGATAAATGAATACATTTCAAGGAAGTGAATATTTAAGAACATTATTATTTGGTCATTTCTGATTAATTTTATTATTTGACATGATGGGCAAGAGTTAATCGTTTTCGAGATAATCGATTTTAAATATTATTTCAACAAAATATTGCATATTTCAACATCTTTTAAATTCATTTAAAATTAGTTCAAGGTCCAATTTTTTCTGTTTTTGTTTTCAAAGGGTATGAAAATTAATAAAACTCATCAAAAAAATTGCAACCGAGCGCTGACAGTTAAAAATAGCTGGTTGACAAAGTTTTGAATTTACGATTTTTCACCAAGTGTTTCCTACTCCATGTCATAAAAAAATGTTTTTGTGGATACTATTCTGGAAATAATTTTCAAAACTAAAATGTCCTTTTTGGTATCCAAATATGTACACTATTCTAAGAACAATGTAATTATTAGGTGCGCAACTAAGTTCTCGCTGTTTTTTTTTGATGAAAATACAACTTTATTCTGAAAAAATTGTTATAAGGGAATCATTGAAAGTATTGCCCATCGCTGACCACTACTTTCTCCCATCTTTCTGGGAGATCTCGTATTCCGTCACGGTAAAACTGTTCATCTTTTGTGGCTATCCATGGATCAAGCCCTTTTTTGATGTCATCATACGAATGGAACTGCTGGTCAGCTAGACCATGTGCCATCGATCGGAACAGATGATAATCGGGCGGCGCAATATTTGGAGAATATGGCGGGTGAGGTAGGATTTCCCATTTCAGTGTTTCGAGGTAGGCTTTAACGGGTTTGGCAACGTGAGGCCGAGCGTTGTCCTGCTGTAGAATCGCTTTTAGGCCCCTCCGCGTATTGCGGCCGCTTCTCGCGCAGTGCTCGGCTCAATCACATCAAGTGAAGCTCCAGTGATGGTTTCGCTTGGTTTTAACAATTAATAATAAATAACACCAACTTGGTCCCACCAAATACATAGCATAACCTTCGCAGCGTGAATATTCGGCCGAAGCGACGACGGAGAAGGATGACCGGGCAGTCCCCATGACTTTCTTTTCTTTGGCTTGCTGTAATGAATACATTTTTCATCACGTGTCACGATGCGATGAAGAAAACCTTCCTTTTTTGGGACTGGAGCAGTTGTTCATAGGCGAAAAAATGACGTTCAACATCCCTTGGTTTTAACTCATAAGGAACCCAAGTCCTCTGTTTCTAAATCAATTGGCGAGTAACTCCTAATACTGAAGCAAGCTCTTCTTGCGTTTGGCACGGATCCCCATTGAGCAATGCCTCGAATTCAGCGTCTTCGAAGGTTTTTTGCCTTCCTTCACGCGGACGGTCGTCAACATTAAAATCACCGTCTTTGAAGCGACGGAACCAATCTCGGCACGTTGTTTCACTTAAAGCAGCATCTCCTTAAAATTTTGGTAGCTCTCGATGCGAAAATCAACACTTTCCGCAAATGACGATTATTCGGCACAAAATCAGACATTTTCAAAATCACTAATGTGTCGAAGCAGTTTGTACCATATGTCTAAGCTTGGTTTATAACGTTTAGATTATGTTAGATTCGACTAGCCAGCAGTGTGTGGCAGCATCTATTGACAAACAGCGGGAACTTAGTTGTGCACCTGATACATTATTCTAAGAACGATGTAGTTCGATAGATTCAAGGGGTAGTACCTGGCATAACTTAAACGATACAAAATTTTCAACTTTTATTGTTTTCACTAAACATTGACAAAAATCTATTAAATTAAATAATGTGGAGCCACTCTATCGTACTTATTCTCTTTGACATTGTCTACATGTTTTTTTGTCATTACATCTGTTGATTTATCGCAAGTTACAAAATTTTTCTTTTCAAATAGTTTTTTCGGTATTTTGTTCGGCTTAGATACGAGGTGTGGCCACACTACGTCGTTCAAACATACATGCATATGTATGCTTGGGAAGAGGAGATCTCTTTAGCGGAAGTAACTTTTTAATGAGTGGAAACCAATCTGCCGATTGGATTTATTGCTCCAAACTAGAGCACAGACAGAGATAGGATATAATGAGTCGGGTTTTCAATGAAGATCAGACTTGGATATTTCAGTTGGGAAGGAGTAAGGATTAGACAAGAAATCGAGGATGTCCAAATCGTAACCGCGGCATCATTCTTTGTGACTGCATTAAACTTGGACAGACAAAAACATCAGATAATTCTATACCGGCGTCCTGGAAAGGCAGTGGGTACGAATTTTCCATGTGCTGCCCGAATTTACCGAGAATGACTCGATCTCGCAACACGGCAACGCATCGGCCCTTTCCCATTCCTTTCATTGTGGGACTCCTAATTATGGGAACATTGTTGAAATAATCCTGTAGAGTCGGAGCGCGACTATTGTGTAGGAGGATTATAAACATTTGCTCGTAACTTAATTTGCTGGCGTTTTGTTGACAAATTCCCGGAAATTATTGTCCACACCTCGCATGCCAACGATTTAATCCTGTTTTAACAATTTTCAATAGATTTCGTATAAAGCGAATTCTAAGTTACTGAAATTTTGCATAGTGTGATATGGAGCACCATGTTGCATCACTGCCTCAATGTTTGGTCAATAACCTAAAACCCAGGATGCCGTTCATGCGGTTATGCATCTTCATACCTTTATTGGAGAAGGATCTTTTACCCGATTGACTTTAAGCCGCCTCCGAATGACAGATGGTTTTTTATGAAGAACTCTTTCATGGCAAAAATACACTCGGAGGTTTGCTATTGCCTGCCTACAGGAAAAGCTTTTTCTATCATTATTTGTATTTATTTCATACCCGCAGATTCAATCCTGGGCACTTCCGAATGGTAGTCACGCAACAACAAGCGGCTGCCTTCGGCTTGTATATATTTAGTCGCCTGCTAACAGGTATTTGCTGCCTTTTGTTTAAGACAGACTTCGTAATACTAATCGAAAGGTCTAAGACATTCATAAATATTAAAAATATTTGTCTTTCGCCAAGCGGCACAGAACCAGCGTTCTAATCCCAGTAAGTAAGTTCAATCAAAATCGAAGTTCAAGAAAATCGAAAAACGAAGAACAAAACGAAAGCAAAAAAATGCTAGTGTTGCCATTTACCCTGTCGACTCAACCTACTCTTTTAAATGTCTCGTCACTACAGCGTCTTCTCAGTATCAGTTCAGTCATCATAGACAGATGTTGTTGTTGCAGTTAACTTTGCCCTGGTCGTCTTCGTCTAGCTAATCTAACGGTAGGCCCAGGAAACTTGCTGTTTCGACAAGTTGGGTCCAGAGGGGTGTTATTAGGGGGTAATTGTGCCAAGGTTACGCGAGCCTCTCAAGGAAGCTGGAGTTCTTCGTCTGCAATGGATGGTTGGATTCCGATAACGGCATTCGAGGGTCGGGACCTTAAGAAGGTGGGAAGTGTCTCCCGATGAATGTCGTTTATTGTCTGTCTGTACACTGTCCGGTCCAGTAACTGTCTGTCTGTTTTGAGGAGGTGTCTCCTGACGTGCCTGGGAGGTGGCTCAGGCCCAAGCAGGTGCCTGCATGGGTGGGACCTGCGGTAACACCCTAACAGAAACAGATTGCAGAGCAGTTTATTATTCTCCTTAACAGGGAGCATATGGTCCTCGTCAAGTAGCTGTTGTATTGGGGACACCAGTCTACTGCCGTGGTCCTTATGGCAGTGTTTTGGCAGGTCTGTCCGTCCACTGTGAATCATTGTTTCCAGGCGCCCATACAAGTGCAGCAAAGTTTACAACCGGCCGGCCTATTGCCTTAAATGTCGATAGCAACGTTTCTTTGACTTTACCCCAATTCCCTTGCCGGCAGATTTGAGGACGTTGTTGCGATTTTGGACTTTAGTGGCAATAGCGGTTGTATGCGCTGAGAAGGAGAACTCCACCTCGGCTCGGAAGACAGATATTTATTTACATCCTGACTGCATTTGGGGCTCGTGGAACCTTATGTTCACTTCTACGCTAGCTCCTAGCTACGGCCTTGAGCAGACTAAATAAAACAGATTTCGATATCCTCGGATCTCAGGTTATAAGGTCATAGAAGGAGACTGAATAGCAGAATTATAAAATGCAAACTATTTAGAAACAAATTTATATGTATAGACGAGCTGGTAAAAGATGGAACCAAACGACGACAAAGTATTTATACTCTGAAAAAAGTGAGCAAATTAAAAGATTATATATTTCATCAGATATATTTCACGGCTTTACCGATTCAAATTGCAAATAAGGCATATCATCTGAGTGTAATACGTCGTTTGGGGAAGCTATTCCTGAATAAAGACTAAATTTATGGTCATACTACTCTTAGGAAATGCAACATAATAATGCTCCATCTCATTGTTCGTGACTATTTGGTCCATGTGACTTCTGGCTATTCAATAAACTAAAAACATGGCGCCAAGGAAAACATTTAGAGACGTGAATGTTGCTTCGGACTCTAATAACTCTTTCGAGAATGGAAACTAGACTGCGGTAACAACCATTTATAACATGTAGCCACTTATTCTTGAGTATGTATGTAATAAATAAAATATAAATATATAGCAAATAAATATGTATGAATACAATTTTTTCATGTATCCTACTTTTCCCTTCATTGCGTATTTGCTAATCCAGCACAGCACAAAAGAGTTGTGAATTAAAAATTCTCCTTATTAATTAGGATTTTCCCTGCAGGGCTTACAGCATCATACATAACCATGTACGAGTATGTGCATACAGTAATATTTACTTGCACACATGTGCCGCATTTGTTCCGTTTGGCATTCAACGATTTCGTGCGTGTCCGACAGCCAGGATAACCCGAGCAAAAGCAACCGACCGGAACAAAACATAATTTATGACTTCATAAAGAACCAATTCCAAGTAAACTGCCAAAGCTTGGCCGCAAGTAACATAACCTCAAACGATGTAGAAACAACAAACAACCATACTGCGGCAGAGCAGTACAGCAGAAGGCAGCCCAGCTCAAGAATTTGTTAGTATTACATGCTAAGTGTGGGAAACAATATGTGTGTTTGATAGGATGTTAGTAATGGCCGAAACCATGGGTAAGTGCTTAAATGGGATCCCCAGAGGACAACTGAGCCAAGTTACAAACGAAATGATTGGATATGGGGCAAGATGAACAGTGAAGCAAAGCGCAAACATTTTGAAAAACAAATGTTTTTATTTGTTTATATTTTATATTTATTTTTTATATTTTTTTTTATAAAAGTTACATAATAGTCGACAGACTGTAGAGAAAACACTTTCGAATATTTAAAAAAAAAAACTGCATAAAAAAATTTAAAACTGTATGAGTTATCATGCAGACCATGCCGGAAAAAGTAGTTCGAGAAAAACGAGTTTAAACTTTCAAGTGTCTCAAACGAAGGACAGCTACCTGTGCGCATCAAACTCTCGTCGGGCAGTCACATTTTCTAGCATAACTTTATATCTATGGGGAATTTTTACAATCGACTTCCACAGAAATACGCTTCAAACTATAAAGAATAATAATCTGTAAAAGAAAAAAATTTTTGAAAATTCTGGACGTATTTAAGTTATTCAAAAACAAAATTAGATGATTATTTAATGTGAACTTCAAAACCTCTCGAAGGACTGTACTTTTCCTAGTCTGTGATTTTTTAAAACTAAAGAAACACCAATTCTGAAGAGTTCCAAGATGATCTTCAGATAGATTCAGAGTTGCTCAGCGCTTATTGCACACTTTCGAAATGAATGAAGTTTACAATTCTCAAAAATAATCTTTAAATAAAGATACAATTTGATTTGATATACACTGCTTGAATCTCAAGCGGCGTTATTAGAAAGGATCTTTCAAAAGTCATGCCTAGATGTCAGTGATGAATTTCTAGACTTTACCTTTCTTCGTGTCATCTTTCACGTTTATCAAGTAGACAGATGTACAATTTTAACCAGGAATACAATGCTTTAAAATTATTGAAACTTGTCACGAAAATAGTCGATCTTTAAGAACAACAAATCGCAAAATTTGTGATTTTTTTGGTGGAAATAATCTTCTGAATGAGTCGACAATTCAAAGGTTGGTGAAAAAATTAAAAAATTCAAGAAACTGGTTGTGTTCAGGATAGAAAAAGGACTGACAGACCAAAAACTCGACGATGTGTTGAGAAATTTGCCGCTGTAGCGCAAAGTGCTGCTCAACACTCAACAACCAACAACATCGATATCTCGACGTTCTCAACAATTAAGCATTCATTAATCGACTGTTTGGCGGAATCTACTTGTAGACTCGCCCATGATGGACATTTAAATTATCTCATTTTTCGCATATAATTGTTAAGAGCCGTATTTTGAATAGATGTAAGGAAACAATAAAGAATCAAATTTTTTGTATTTTATTTTAAAACAACATCCAGGAGCTTCTTTTGAAAGACCCTTTGCGATTTCTCCTCTTCAACTCTGTGCTCAGTTGAGTGTGGTGCCGTGATTGCGGTAAATAATCTCACTTATTTGCTCAAGCATTTCAGCGAAGCGGGAAAATAATCCGCAAGAAAACAATTGATTTTCAAAGCAACAATGCCGCAGAGACAAACACACGAAAGTGAATGCAGAACTTATGTACGAGTACATTTAGAAGTACATGGTATACAAGTACTAAGCCTGCAGACATGGCAACAACGAAGTTGCAAGCGTTTAAGCCAACAAGGATAAGGGTGGCATACGGCTGCAGTACTATTATATTATAGCTAATCCTTTCAATAGCAATGAGGGCATGATTACATGAGTATTTGCAGAGTGAGGGAAAAGGAAGGTACATACATATGAATGTATGCAAGTATTGGTAGGGCAGGACGCAGGTCATCAAAGTAATAAGGCTTTTCTGCACCCACTGTAGTCAGTTGATATTTACAATACAAAGATGTAACTTAATAAAAAAAGTTACTGGTAATAAAAATATTTAAAATGGATTACAAATTATAAAAATTCAATAAGAGATACTTACGAAGCCGCTAAAAACAATGACTCACCTGCAACTGAGCGATTTACATGCCTTATTCATGCAGCCATAATGGAAAGAATAATTAGATGGCGCCTATCGTGGTCCCGTTACTTTGCTCTCAGTGAATTTGACAACGAGTTACGTGATTTTAGCTTCAGTATAGCCAGATTACCATTTTCGTAACTTGATTTAGCATTTTTTTTTGTTATTTAGTTTCGGAGCTTTAGTTCTTTCTTCATGACATTTTCTAGCCTGTTCTAATTAAAATGTAATGTTTATAATTTTGTAAAATATACATTTTTTAATAATTAGTTACATAATTCACTCAGTTTTATTTAGCTGTACTTTTTTTAACATCTGGTGGCATTGCCCGCGATTGCAGGTGTTGTTGGCGTTCTTCTGGTTTAGGCAGTCAAATCTCTCTCTCGCTACTGCAGCGTTGCCTAGCTTTGGATATAAAAACGCACTAAAATGCCCATTCAAAAAAAATAAAACACCAAATTTTTATTGAATCATTTAAAGAGCTTTGTATGAGTGACAAATTGTCTTTAGAATGTGCGTTTTTTTTTTTAATAAATGAGTTATGCTTATGTACAATTTAATTTATGAATTTTTTTTGTTCAGCGAGACTCTTTTGTTAAGGGGACGACTTATTTGCTATATTTTGGGTTATGTAATTAACTAGATAAGGTACTCTTTTTGTAAAAATGTCAGTATGATTTCTTTAGTATTTTCTGGTATTTTGTGGCTTATTTTTGCAATGCATACACCTCGTGATGCCCTATGACCCACTAAGAATTGATGGCCGGAAGAAACGATTACACATCTTTGGTTTTAATCCGCATTCAGTAAATTCAAACGCCTTTTAAAATGTGTAAAAAGTTTTCAATCTTAAGAAGAGTTGCGAGAGCGACATTTAATATTCTTCCATAACCTTAAAAGGAGCAAAAAATTAAATTCACACTTTCAAATACATATCAAATTTTATAAGAACCAACTAATTTTCATTAGCACTAAAACCTTCTCAAAATTTTCGCATTTTCGGTATAAAAAAGCACTAAATTTATTGCGAAGAGCAAATGGTTGGCAATACTGCACAACTCGGAAAAACGTTACGTCACGCACTCTCTGATGGGCGCAATCTTCTTTCTATCATTCTTGTCATGCACCGGTAACGCAAAAGCTACCATTTCAGGTAACCAAAACATGTGAGGGGGGGAAATACTGTAATACTAAGTAGTGCTACTCTGGCGAAAAATTTTCATTGAGTGTAAATGTCCTCACAATTGGCCGCATTTATAGTCGCATCCAAGAACAACTTCGAGCACTTAGTCGCATTTTTGATTCTTCTTCAATGACTGGATCCATTTTCGACCATTTTTCATTATCTAGTTTCATTTTAATTCTATAAGTAATGTCATACACTACGTAATATCTATACATAAAATGGTTTGGGGAAATATAATATATGTAAATCCATAAGCTGATTTAAAACTGTTTTAGGGTCGATCTTTAGCTCCTGGGCGATGCTACGACTACTAACATAACGGTCAACTTCGATTATTGCTGTGATTTTATCAACATTTTCGACGACGGACCTGCCTGCGTGAGGTTCATCTAACAAAATTCACAATTTCAGCGGTCTGGCTGGCATTTCCGCCTTTATCAAAGAAAAACTGTAAAATGTACCGAATTTTCTCTTTGTTGACATCCATTAACATGACTTTCATAACACTCTGTAACTAACAACTGAATGGAACAAAACAAAAAGAGCAAAAGAATTGGTTTAGTGTGAAATGACAGCTTCACAACGAGCATATGGCCTCTGGTGACGCTCCAGCATGCTTGTCCAGCAGGCTTATATGTGTGCGTGTCGGGTGCTTGACGCTAATATCTAAAATTTTTGATTTTCATCATGCAAAAGCCGACAACAAGTATGTGTGACATGAAGCAAGTACGAGTGTCACCCGACACGCACACATATAAGCCTGCTGGACAAGCATGCTGGAGCGTCACCAGAGGCCAATAAACTTTAATTTGTTTGATGGATACCTTCCGAGACATCCAATCACTACAGCCATCTGCCGAGAAAACAATGTATTTTTTCTTGTTATGTAACCAAGGCTTATCCTAGGAGCTTAAAACGCGATACTCTTTGGATTGGATTGCCATCTAAATAAATGCTTGTGTGGGTGATTTGTTGAGTGTTTTTTTAAAGAATCCTGTATTTGGTTTCATGAGTGTTAATACTAAAGATGTATAGGAGACCTTTTTCGCTGAGTTCGGCAAAATAGTTTTTCTTCCTTGAAGCGATCGGAGAACAGTAACATTTGAGTCCCAGAACGAAAAAAAAGTTAAAGGAACGATATGTTATTTGGAAAAAATAACACTGGATCACAAATTTCAACTTTTTTTCTGCACCAGAGACGCCGTTATGAAATTCTTATGTAAAATCACCGTCTGATTCCGAAAATCAAGGTTATTTTTTATTCTATGGTAACGTTTTTGAGATATTTACGAATTACCGTTATTTCAAAAAAACAAAAAATTGGGCCCACTTAATCATATATATCTCGAAAACGGATTGAGCGATTCCAAAACCGTTTAAAGCTTTTAAAAGGTAATAAAATTTCCTATAAACTGTGTGTAAAACACTTTTTGCTAGGCCCTGCAGATTCAAAGATAACGAACTATCATAACGGATTTTTTAAATTTTTTTAGTAAAAATATAAAAAAATTTTTACTTTGAGAGAAAGGATCTCGAAAACTTTTTACTTTTTCGTATATTTTTTGTTTTCACTCTAAGCTCTGTTTTATTACAAAAAAAATAAACTTTGATTAAACAAAATCGATGAACTAATACAAAAGTTACAAGCATTCAAGTAAATATATCCATATAGTAAAACTTACGTATCCTACAAATAATAGCATATGTACATATCGCACTTGTTACGTTAAAGCGTAACAACTCAAAAAGAAAAGGAAAAGAGTAACCACTCAAAAATTTGTTATTTTAGCGCAACTACTAAACAAATAAGAATGAAACAACCGTTATATTGTTTTTAATGATATTTTCGTGCAATTACATATTTTATCCCTTGTAATACCTATATTATGAATATTTACGGAAACAGTTTTTCGTCTCTACTGAAAATGTTCAGATTTTGAGTTGTTACGCTTTAACGTAACAAGTGCGATATGATTCTGTCATATGTACATGTGATTCTTAAACTATCTATTTAGGCGAAATACACCAATGAAGTGGAGGGAACCAACTTGCCATTCAACGGACTGCTATATTTGTATATTACTACAAAAGTATTTGGGGTTGGAAAGTCAAGAAAAGTAACCTATGCGAGTGTATCTACAGTGTCATTACCAGAACTAAATTCAACGGAAGCTACATTGCCAGAATCAAATTTAACTTTAGTTTCGGCTCCAGTTTCATTGTCAACAGCAGTATCTGATTACGCGGCATCATGTTGTACTGAATTGCAAACGGAAAACGAAAGAACCCCTTTGTCACAAGCACAACTCAATGATTGGATAAGGGATTTGGAATTGTCAAAAGAAAAGGCCGAACTACGCGCCTCTCGTATGCAACAATTTAAATTTGTTTCATGCGATGTTAAGGTAACATATTATAGGACTCGTCACGAACAATTCTCCCAGTACTATACGAAGAAGGACAGTGTTTGTTATTGCAAAAACATTGCTGGTCTATTTAAACAGTTTGGTAAACCATATGATTCAAAAGAGTGGCGATTGGTTATAGATGGCAATTAATTAAGTTTAAAGGGCGTATTATTGCATATTGGCAACCAAAAGCCATCTATCCCGATCGCGCATGCAGTAAATACGAAGGAAGCATATGAGACAATGCAAAAATTGCTTAAATTAATTAAATACGAAGAACATGATTGGAAAATATGTGCCGATCTAAAAGTCGTTGGAAAGCTATGTGGTCTACAATCTGGATACACAAAATACTGTTGCTTTCTATGCAAATGGGATAGCCGAGCACGTCAAGACCACTACATCATAAAGGATTGGCCAGAACGAATCGAGTTTCAAGTTGGGGTGGATAACATAAAATACTCATACTCCGCTCCACATCAAGCTCGGCCTTATCAAAAACTTTGCCAAGGCTTTGGACAAAGAAGGCGAAGCTTTTCATTATTTGAAAACAATCTTTCCACAGATTTCAGAAGCAAAAATAAAGGAAGGGATTTTTGTGGGGCCGCAAATAAGGAAAATAATGGCCAATACCCATTTCAAAGAACTATTGTCACCAGTGGAGGTAGCGGCGTGGGACTCTTTTGAAAAGGTCGTTACTTCTTTTTTAGGCAAACACAAAAGTCCTTCGAGCTGATAGAGAACGATTTAATCAAAAACAATGCGGAAATGGGTAAATAAAAAACACATATAAGACCGTTATATATATATATAATATATATAAGACCGTTTTCTCAGTTAACTTTAAAACTAAACAAAAAATTTGAAAGCAAATTTTTAAATTTACATGAGAATATATAGCCCTTAATCTGAATTTATTGCCCTGCTCCGAACAAACAAGAACGACCAAAATTTGTTCTGAATTGGAAGATTAACCCAGCCTAAGAAAATTATATACTAATGTGTCACTTATGTATTTATCTAATTCCTTTTTTAATTTTCTTTCAGGAGTAAATATGTCTTTAAAAATTCATTTTCTCCACTCCCATTTAAAATTTTTCCCGCAAAACCTTGGCAACGAAAGTGACGAGCATGGCGAAAGGTTTCACCAGCAAATGAAAATGATTGAAAGTCGATATCAAGGATTCTGGGATGTCGCTATGATGGGTGACTACTGTTGGTTTCTCATAAGAGAAACCCATCCTTATATAAATAAGCGTCAAAACGAGACACATAACTTTTTCAATTATAAAATAAGATCATAGAGTTAAGACAGAATACATACAGTACATATGCTATTATTTGTAGGATACTTAAGTTTTACTATATGGATATATTTACTTGAATGCTTGTAACTTTTGTATTAGTTCATCGATTTTGTTTAATCAAAGTTTATTTTTTTTGTAATAAAACAGAGCTTAGAGTGAAAACAAAAAATACACGAAAAAGTAAAAAGTTTTCGAGATCCTTTCTCTCAAAGTAAAAATTTTTTTATATTTTTACTAAAAAAATTAAAAAAATCCGTTATGATAGTTCGTTATCTTTGAATCTGCAGGGCCTAGCAAAAAGTGTTTTACAGACAGTTTATAGGAAATTTTATAACCTTTTAAAAGCTTTAAACGGTTTTGGAATCGCTCAATTCGTTTTCGAGATATATATGATTAAGTGGGCCCAATTTTTTGTTTTTTTGAAATAACGGTAATTCGTAAATATCTCAAAAACGTTACCATAGAATAAAAAATAACCTTGATTTTCGGAATCAGACGGTGATTTTACATAGGAATTTCATAACGGCGTCTCTGGTGCATTTTGGCTGTAAACCAGTGTAATTAACAGATGAGAACGAATTTGTTGCGAAAATAATGTCAGCAGCAGTCAGCAACTATTATAAACCACTGGGTGGGCACATCAAGTTTTGAATTTTAATTTACTCAAGTGACCCATCATACCTCTCCGAGCCGGTTGATACCAAACAAGCTTTTAGACAGGGTAACTCGCTGTCGTGAGACTTCTTTAGCCTGATGTTGGAAAAGATCGTACGAGCCGCAGAATTTAAGGAGTAACACCACTGTAGAAATTTAAAAAAATTGATTTTTTTTTTATAAGCTTAAAAAATTCTTTGAACCTTTTAAAATACAGAACAAAAAGTTTTATACGTTACCGAAGTCTATTTCATAAATATTTTAAGCTTTTAACCAAGCGTTAGTGACTGCTACCTAACGACTTCTCCAAATTTCCAAACTTTAAACGCGTTTTTCTCAAAACACGTTTTCTGAAATTGGCACGCAGCATAACTCAAACAATTTTGAATATTTTTAATCAGGTTTTTCACTACGTCTGTATAACAACCTTCTTAAGAGAAGAGCGTAGGGGATTTTCGATAGATTAATTTAAACGATTGTTATAATTATTAAAGTGCCGTTTTTTTAGTCCAAAATAGAGTTTTTTCCTTCAAATGCTTGCTAATTCCACAAAAATAAATATTTTTTAAATCCCCTACGTGTTTCTCTAGCTATTCTTATCTAGATTAAGAAAAAAAATGTTTCTTTGTTCCAGATTAAAATTTGCACCCTCTGTGCTGCGTGCCGCGGAGCTCCTTCAAGAGAAACCACATTACAAAAATGTCTCCAATGCCGCCATTTTGTAAAATTTTTGATCAAACTTTGTAGTTTTGTATTTTAGTATATAAGTAATAACTTCCCAAATCAGAGTGATTGTTTCCCCTTTCCTTCCATACAAATAAAATTCTTTAAAAATCGTGTTTATTTTACGCGTGTACAGTGGTGTTACCCCTTAATCGCTCGGACACAATTTTTTTACAATTGTTGGCCTGAACAACCTGATAAAGAAGCAGAGAACAAACTGGATAAAGAAGCAGAGCGAATGGGTCTAGTGGTGAACGAGGTCGGCAGGTTGCGGATAGCCGGATCAGGTTAGGTTAGGTTAGGTTAGGTTATGGTGGTAATCGGTCGGTATGACCAACTCACTTAGACCTCACAGGTCCGTTGTGATACCACTGTGCGACACGGGAACCTTGTTTATTTACTTTCGTGAAACCATTTTGAGGCTCTTATGAAGCGCAGAATTGGTCTAATCCTCGCGCCAGATAGTTTTGTAAGAGAATTGAAAAAGTGTTTACCTAGACAACCTGCTCTGATTTAGCTAAGGCTGGACAATTCCAAAGGAAGTGCTCTACTGTTTCTTCCTCCTCCTCACCTCTACAGCTTCTACAATATTCCTGGGAGATCAGGTTAGTTGTGAATAAGTCTTGACAAATAAGCAACCATCGACAAGGAGTGGCAAAGGAGGTATCTGTTAATACCTCTGCGACAAGAAGATTAAGTACCGCTATCTATTTAAAGGTGCGCTTCACGTGGGCGCTATGATCATAAAAATGTAACTTGAATCTGGCTACTACTGTGCAGGTAAATATTGGTATGTATGCGTACTGAAGAGTGGAGAAAATATTCCTATGCCGGTATATGAAACTAATTATTTCCAAACAAAATGTGGCTGGAGGTAATTAAAGGTGAAACGATAAATGTGTGCATAAATAACTTAAATCCAATAGTCCAAATGACGCATACGACTTGCCATTCGCTATGTATGCAATATTCGTATGTACGTGTTTATTCATAAACAAACATACATACAGTACACGAAACCATAAAGTAGTTAGAGTTACATACTATATTTTGTCACAGCATACGAACGCAGTCATTCATGGGCGCACACATTCATATAAACATAAATATTTATGGGGAAATCAAAAAATTTCTTTAGTAGTGCAGAGTTTGTAGTTGTTAGTACCTCTCTCAATCCTTTTCAGCTAAAAATTACCTTAGGTTGAATTGCTTAAAATTAGGTACATAAAAAAGTTCTTTATAAGAAACTGAAAATCTCCTGGGGTAAATGCGACCGATGTTATACTCTGAGGCCAACTTCCTTGGCCTGGAGCCTGTTCTGCCACTCCCTTCTGCAGTCATCAAAGCCACGGTTAGCAAACGGGCTACTTCAACCCACAAGCGAGCTTGGCAGGCTGATAGAGGCTGCATATGGATAAAACTGATGTTACCTGTCATGTCCGACCAACTGTCGCAGTTCCTCCAGTCACTAAGCAGATAAGACTATAGGCAGCTGGTTGGACTGATGACGGGCCACTTTCTATGGCCAAAGCAGGTGGAAAAGGTGGGCATCTCAGACAGTGCGCTCTGCCCATATTGTGGAAAGGAGGATGAGACGGCGAACCACTTTCTGTGCATCTGCACCGTCTTCACTCGAATCAGACTTAAGGTTTTTGGCACAGATGTTTTAAGAAGCGATCACCTTGATTCCTTGGCACCACAAAATCTACTCGGATTTATTTGGAGGTCGAGTAGATTGAAAGAAACTTAAAAGGGGAACCCGAGTGCAGCACAGTGGACTTAATTCTGACTGAGTCCTGTACTTGCCTGTCTGTCCGAGAGAAAAAAATCTGTATCAATATCACAAAGGCCGAATTTGATTTCCAGGCAAGTGTCCTGTGCCCTGTCTCTGGGCAACCATTTCAACCAACCTAAACAATAAATCTCAGTGAACTCGGCTTGGATCACTTGGAAGTAATACTGCATATTTGGAAAACCAACACGCACATGATCATAGCAAGCGTTGACTTGCACTGGCGTTAGTTCAGTCAAAACAAGCGGGAACAAAATCGATCGTCATTCATTCGTTGCTGACCCGCGTTGGCTCGCAATTTCTCAATTGTAGCCTACACATTCGGTTTTGTTAAGTTGCTCTTGATTATGAATTGCACCTTGTGCTCAAGGTAGCCATTGAAAACCGCCCAAACGTGGTGCACATGTTGCTCCCCACCTCATTTAGATACCACATAAGTTTTGTTGAGATCGTTTAAAGCCATGGCCACTTCTTTATGGAAAGAAAAAATTTCTGTCCATCCGTCTGCTATTGTAAGCAATAAACTACGTTGGCTATGAGTTTGCTCGAATCCAGTAATTAACTGCCAGGCCAAATTAAATGCCCACAAAATATGCACGGTTATATGAAGATCGGTCCGGACCGCATTCAGCCTTCATTTTTTAGTTTTCTATTAAAAAAACGAATTTATTCAATTTTTATTCAAACATTTATTATTGCTTTGGTTAAAGTGGCAACTGCAAGCTGTAAAATGAATTTTTAGGGTCAATCAAAAACGTGCTCTCAAATGAACACTAAATTTTTGTAGTAAATTACTCTAAAGGGTGACATTTTGGGTATTTAGAAATCACTTCTCCATTTTAAATATTTTGAAAAAATTAGTTGTGTTCCAATTTTTGAAATGAGAGCTTTTTAACTCTACCAGATTCGTCAGCATCTACAGAACCTATACCGCCTTGATCAAAAATTGCCCTCAATATAAGGGATATTATCGCCTTCAAAAACTCCCCATCAACTACAACTCACTTATGCCAGCGTTTGATCCAGCTCTCGAAATATTTCTGGAACTCCATTTTCGGTATAGTCATCAGAGCCGTGTTTGATTTTTCCATTACCTCCTGTTATAATATTAAGCTACGTCCCCTGCAGTAGCTTTTCGACTCGATCAAACAGAAAGAAATCACAGGAAGCCCTTACAGGGGAATTCGTCGATGACTTTTCGATGGTATTCGTTTCGTCCTTGGTAAAAAATTCACGGATAATGTAACAATGTGATGGTGCGTTATCATGGTGCAAAATCCACGAAACCATTGAAACCATTTTTAACCCAAACTTAATACAAATTCGTTGCTGCAAATCAAATCCATTTTTAAGTGGCAGAGGTAGATTTACTCAAGACGGGATACCTTTTACAAATGTCAAGCAGTGGAGATACAATTTGGTGCAAATGTTAATCACAGATGTGGCCACTGAACACAAAAAACCGAATTCAAATCAGTTGACTTAGAGCTTTTGTTCCGGGATCTTTTTGATCAAGGTGGTCTTTTGTTTTCAAATCTTTCAATTTACCAACCACCTGGTGAATATTGAATAAAACCAAAAATTTCCTTTGAGTCCAACGTTGCTTTTGATTTAGCAGCACTGCACTATTTTTGTTTTGACAAATTGTTACGTAATAACATTAGCTGCAGATTTTATAACGAACTGGAAGAGAGCGAAACGCTAGAAGACCTTCTATGTTCTTGCCCGACATTAGCTAAAACCACATTAAAATGCTTAGGAGAAATTAGAATGCCTCTCGAGGTTAGAGCTTCAGAGTTTACTTAGATTCGCAAAAGACGCAGACGTATTACAAAATGTCTTCTACAAAGAAACATAAAAGTGCAGCTCCATCTGGGAACATTAAGAACTAATATGTCTATGGGATGGCTTTCAGCCAGCCAGGTCAACCTAACTTAACCTACGCAATAACATTGCTTTTCAAAGCGTCCCGCTTGAAAGTATACAAAAAGATTTGATTCCGTCATAGAAAGGTTTTTACCTTTACACACTCCATTGCTTGGCGGTTTGTATGTACACTGCAGATGTCTGCTTTACAGGTGTCAAATATTATATGATTGACGTACAACGCCATTCTCAAAAATGATTAATCTTCCGATAGGGTGGTTAATTTTGCGCCATCTTGTACAAACCAAGAAAAATTGTAGATTGAAGATGAGGGATTTCAAATATTTTTCTTAAATTTTCTGTAAAGTAATATGCTCAAACGGCCGCCGTAGCCGAATGGGTGGGTGTGTGGCTACCATTCGGGAATGCGTAAGTTCGACTATTCGTGCATGAAACAGCAAAATGATAGAACACGTTTTTTCTAATAGCGGTCGCCCCTCGGCAGGCAAAATTCCGAGTGTATTCAAAACTCTAAGTTCTTCCATTTGAGGAGCATCAAGACGCACGCCACAAATAGAAGGAGAAACTCGGCCAATTACTTAACATAAAGTGTACGCGCCAAATATTTATTTTTTTTTTTAATGCTAAACGAGATTTATGTGAAATAAGAAAATATCAGATTGGTATGTTATATGAACTTAATTTGAAATATTGATATGTTTATACTTACTTACATAGAAACATATTCAATTGTGAATGTTTTCGTGCAAATAACAAAGCATTTTTTATATGAATTGAAGTAGGAAAAGAGATGTATAAAAGTACAATGAATATTTTAGGGACAATTTCCATTCTGTATCAAGTACGATAACTCTCTTTTCCCACAATCAATTCTGGCCCTTAGATATCTCTAAATTAATTTACTACTGGTGGCCCAGCCAAAATCGCACTCCAAATTTCAGCAAGGTAGTCACTTCATGAGAGAATGGGGCTCTATTGCATTTAGATTTAGTTATATTACAATACGAATATTCGCAAAGGTGGATGCGTGGTCATGGACCAGATATGTACTTATATGTTTATGCAAATGTATGTGCATATCTATGGGCGTACGATATAGTAGCTTAAGTCGAAGTGAAAGCGTGGACATATTTACCACCTTTGTTTAATTTTTATGCAGGCTTGTTCCAGTAAACAGTCTTAGCACACATTTTTTTTTTATAAATTTAAATTAGGAATAAAAAATAGAAAATAAATAAATAAAAAATTAAAAATTATGCGAACTCTTTAGTATGTATAACACTATTAAAACGTCGACTTAAGCTATTGTGGCGATAACAAATATATACACATTTACATACAATTACTCGTAGGCCAATGCATATACAGGGTTGGCCATATTAAACTGACCCATTGAGTAACCCTATAACTTTTTACTGTAATTTGAAATCTAAGGTTTACGTCAACAAGCCAAAGACACTAGGCGCACTTAAGGCCAATATCCGACGGGAAATAGCCGCCATATCGGCCGAGACGCTGGCCAAAACTATGGAAAACGCCGAAAAACGGGCACATTACGCTATACGAGCTAAGGACGACCACTTGCGCGATATCATATTCAAAAAGTGATGTAAACGAATCTCCTTGAACTAAATTAAATGTTCTTCACAATGAAACACAAAAAAATGTTTCTTTTTCCATATTTTTTTAATAATCACATGGGTCAGTTTAAGATGGCCAACCCTGTACATATCCAAATACGTGCTAAGGGCGACCACTTGCGCGATATCATATTCAAAAAGTGATGTAAACGAATCTCCTTGAACTAAATTAAATGTTTTTCACAATGAAACACAAAAAAATGTTTCTTTTTCCATATTTTTTTAATAATCACATGGGTCAGTTTAATATGGCCAACCCTGTAGGTAATTCAGTGAGAGGCTTTGTTTTCTGACCCAGCTTCCTCAGCAACTTCTCTGCAATAATAAATGATTTCAAAGCACTTCACTTGGCAGCCTCTCTTGTATTGTCAATGCTTTTGCAAATTTTATTAATGTCTTAATTATATTAGTAGTTGTTAGAGGTTATGTATAATATCCTGCAATACTAATGGTCACGTTCTGGTGATAGCACACAGCAAATGATGCCAGAAATTGTATCAACAATAGAGCTTGTTTGGAATCCAATTTGATATGTGTGCATTTCCTTGCCCGTTTACGTGGAAAATTATTTATGTTGCGTTAATTATTCATAAAGGGTCCTTCGCCTAGATGTCAGTAGTGAATAATGGTGCTCACACTCACCGACGTTATCGTAGTCCCTGAGCAAAATTTGTTCCCGTAGAAAATAACTGCTTTCGTTTGGTTACATATTTACACAATACATCGGTTTGTGTGTGTTTGTGTTTGGTTGTATCGACACAATGTTGCCATTGATATTTTTGCATACACACTTTTTCACACATCTGCGTTATCAGTTACAATTTTTCATTGTTTAAAAACTAAAGCCAAAAACCAACAAATGCAAATAATCTATATATATAAAAAGAAGTTACATTTCCTTGGTAATCTTATAACTCAAGAACCGCCGAACCGATTAACACAAAAATTTCAGAGTTCTTTTCTATCTTTGAGGAGGTGGTTTGTGTGAAGTTTGATTGAAATTGGTGCAGCCGTTTCTGAGTTATGACATTTTATGTGAGTAATGGCTTCCTCTCATACGAAATGCCTGTATGGGAAAAACAACAACAAATACACAGCCGCTTATGAGCGTTTCTGTTGTACTGTTGTGGTTGTAAGTGTATTATGTTAATATTAATTTTGAACGAAAATATAATAAAAACTGGAGCATTCAAGGAACTGGGAAAACCTTTCTAACTTTATTTATTTTAGCATTATTTATTTAGCGTAAAAAATTGAAATGGAAATTAAAGAATCAAAGTTTAATTACAAGTTTTTATCGGCTCTTTCACCTTACCTGTATAGGGTGACCACCACGATCAAATTTTAAAAAAGTACAGAAAAGGCTATTGTGACATCTTTAGAAAGTATGTTGAATGAAAAAAATCAACTAATTCAACTGTTTAAACATTTTACGAGTTCTATAAAGAAAACTGAATATGAAAAATTTCTTGCGATATAAAAAAAACATTTTATGTATGGTGGAGCGAAGCCGACTGGGAAATGCTAGTTTATTTATATATTTAAAAATTATAATTATTCTACGTTTATTTTGTAAATGATTTCGAAATGTACTGTTTAGCAAGACTGTGTGATGAGAGAGCAATCAGCTGATACGATTCTACAGAAACTATTCAAAATCATATGAAAAAATCTACGATACTACGACAAGGAAGAGTGGCGAGAATTCATTTACCTGGGGCTCTCATAAGTTTCATTGTGTCAGCTGACACCGGCCATCGTTTACGTTGGTGACTGTGAGCACCATAACTAAAAGAAAGCAGCTGCTTTATACGGGATAAGTTTTGCTCAATTTTGTGTATCCTACGAATTGCGGAAAGGGACGACGATAAGTTGATGAGTGTGAACACCATGAATGGCTAAAAGATATTCCCCATTGCTCACCTAAGGGTCGTTGATAACATTCAGTTGCGAAAAATCACCGTGAAGCTACAACATAGTAACATAAAAGCAGAATTTGGAACTGAATATGCTTCGCTTCCACGACAGTCGGGTCTACGTAATCGGAGCGACCCGGATTTATATCCGACCAAGGACTGTCAGTTCAGCAGCATGTTTATGGTGCTACAACAACAAAAACAGCAACTGATTTACTTGTTTTTCAATCGGGAACCTCTAAGATGGCTATGAAACAGGGAAATTTGATTCTTAATTAAGGCTGGAGTTGACCGAAATAGTTTTTGGAACTTCCGTATATCCAAATCGAAAGGATTGTCCACATCTCGGAACTAACGTCGGTCCGCTGTTTGAGGGCTCACTACCTTGCCTCCTTGTCTGACAGTCAGGCTGCACTGAAGGCCTTGGAGAACGCGAAGCAAACATCAAAGATTGTTCAAGAATGTAAGACGAAGCTTAATTCTGTCTCAAGACAAAAGCGGCTTGTACTTATATGGGTTCCAGGACACTCCGGTGTTCAAGGGCCAGTATCGAAATCAGTTCAGCAGGAACCATAATCGGAATCAGTTCAGCAGGAATCATGAATTTGATCAGCGATTATGTAGGCAATCTACATAAAGAGCGATGGTCCGGTCTAGAACGTTGCAAAACTGCAAAGTGTTTTGTGACAAGTCCGAACAGAAAGCTTTGAAACGTTCTACTAAAAGGAAAGAAAGACGTTCGGTTGATGGTCGGTATCATTACAGGGCACAACCCATGGGGTCAGCATATGACCACATCTGGAATCATTGAGGACCCAATGTGTCTTTCGTGCTTGGAGGAGGCGGATAGCATTGAGCACTTTCTCTGTGAGTGTCCTGCCTTTGCTAGAGCACGGCTACGAGTTTTGGGTTCCGATGTCGTGAGAATGAGTAATATTCGTTTTCTAATACTGGAGGATATTTACAGATTTGCCAAAGAATCTGGAAAATTCTCACAGGACTAACTATATCTATCCCCGTCTCTATTCTTTCCTATCTCTTTCTCTGATATTTTTCTCCTTCCCTCCTTGACTATCTACCCTCTTTCCAGAGCTCTAAATATACATAATGGGATTTTTAGCTTGAGTGTTTTAGAAGCCACCAAATCTCCTTGTGCTCCTTGGCTCGACCTTTTCAAATTTCATTTTTTTCAGCTTGCCTCCACGCGAAAAGTCATAAGCAACATACTCAAAAGACATATTCGCGTTTTTTTTATTATAATACCTATAAGTATAATTTGTGTTAACACCCGAGTTTCTTCTCCTATTTGTGGTGTGCGCCTTGATTTTTTTCCTCAAATGGAGCGACCTACAGTTTTAAGCCGACTACGAACGACAGATATTTTCTATAAGACCCTTTTTCAGGACAGAAATACATTCGGAGGTTTGCCATTGTCTGACGAGGGGTGGCCGTTAAGAAAAAACTTTTTGGAGAGAAAACTCATTTTGGTGTTTCACGCACGGGCATTTTAACCTGCGCACTCTCGAATGGTAATAACGCACCAAACCAATTGGTGGCCGCCAATGATTTGATTTAGCTGCACTAAAATTGATGTCGTTTAGTTTGCGATAATCGATATGTTAACCAAACGGCTTACTAGGAAAGATATTAACGAAAGCGAATATCCTTCAAATATGTTAGTGAATTCCACTACAGATTAAGATGGCTTACACTGTATGCACTCGTGTATAAGTATGTACGTATGTACTTATATAGTATGACTGTTTAGGTTTTTGTATTTAGGTATTATCGTAGAAATTGAAGGAATAGTGTTTTTGTTTTTGCTTTCAAATCTCTCTATTAGTTTAGTCGCCCCTTGGGGAGGGTTGCTATGAAACGCAAATGAAATATTTTGCGAAACACTTTCGCAATTCGATTCAATTGCATTGCGTCTGCTACCTACTGCAATCAACTATTGTTCATTCGACTGCCGCGTATCGTATTGTTGGTTGTTGGAGAAAGGCAGCAGGCAACTAACAGCAACGCCAATATTGTGGCAAAAGTTATGGCTTACACATGTCGCCGTTATTTTTACTTTTGTTGGTATTTTTGTTATTGTTATCATACATATGCCAGTTTTGGGCGTATGAAGAGGACAGCAGCAACAACAAATAAGAATAGAAATAAAAAGCACATCGATACAGTAGCACCAACTACAAACAATAACAATGGCAAATCGCATTGTAATAACGAACAGCGAACAGTGGCTGACGTACCTATGAATGTAGCTGTTGTGGCAGAGCAGCAGTCGCAAAAGTGGCAGCAAAAGTAACAGCAGTGAACAATTACTGCAACAACGCCCACGGAACGGAAGCTGTCACGTGTAATAAATGGTAAATGCGACAGGAAGGAAACACTACAATTTGTTATCTGTCAACAGCAACAGCAAAAGTGGCAGCACAGCAACATATAACTGAAAGAAAGGCTACGCCAATGACAGCTACAGTAGTGCGGATAAAGGCGAAGGCGACAACTCGCACATCGACAATAACGATATCAATTGCCAAGGCGATGGCTGTTCGTGGCTTCGAATCGAGGCAAAAAGGATTTTTGCAGCGGAAATCTTTGACACTTTGAAACAATCAATTCCAAAAAAGGGACTGGTCATGTCAGTAAACGAAAAGTAATGCGTACAGTGGTGCTATTCGTACGAAATGACCATGAGAAAGTGTATTTTTCCCTCTCAATAAAAGGTCTGTGAGAACAACTTCATTGTCATTTAGAAAAATATTATATTCACGCTGCTCGCCTCTCTACCAAACATTATCAAGTAAGTACGGGAGGATTTCTTTTGGTAGATGAAGACTACCAATGGATTACGAGATCTCAATTCAGATAGATAGATAGTTGGAGTGTTCATAACTTAAAGGTCGATTCAAAGAGACTTCCTCTATCAACTAGCGGGTTATATGACTCGCTTTGTGAAATTTTTGTCGTTGTTTACTAAAAGAAAGTCCCTTACTTTTCTAATTTTACTCTGTAACTCCATCTTGTTCCTCGCTAGCAATTCTTTCTGAAAATGATGATCCAGGTTAAGTATTGTTCAATAGACATCCATCACTAACATCCATCTAAGAAAAAAAACATGTTTGCCATACTCCGTCAAAAACCTTTTATGACTATAAAATTTCCCCATTATTTAACACTGTACACATTTGAGCATATAAAAAGAGTTTGACTAAATTGCGCAACACAAAACAGACAATTGATTATCGTAGAGATAACAAAATAAAAATATCTGTGTATCGGCGATTTTCATATATCTAGGATTTCAAACATTATATTTGAATGGAAAATCGCAACCAGCGATTGTTCCTGAGCTCGAGCACCTTAAAGTAAATAAAGTTTACTGGTAGCAACGCGAAATGTCATGGAGGTGGTCATCAAAAGACTGCAACGTCACGTGAAATGGTTCCAACAGTGAAGAAACGACTTGAGCGAAATTCCCGACCAAGTGTCAATCAAATGGCGATAGAACTGAAAATATCTGACCGTAGCATCCGTCGCATACTAAAAAAAGATCTCAAAGTCCAGCCTTGCAAGATCCAAAGGGCGTTTGATCTCACACTAAAGCAGTAACAAGTCAGACTTGAGAGAGCGAAGGAGTTGATTCGCTTGACCGAAAGTGGTCAATTTCCGAACATTGTATTTCCATCAAGACTGGCAGTCCGTCGACATCCAAAACTGATGAAAGCATCGATAACAGCAAATTAATCAAGAACCACCAAAAAACTGACAGATGACTTGATCCGTTCAGGACAGAAGTTGGTCGTTGGTCCCAAATGACCTGAAATTTCATACAAAATAGCGTTGATATCGCGTTGACAGCGCCAAAAACATGATTTCCAACGCAGAATCCGACCCAATGTTCATCTTACGCATCTTTACTGGGAACGAGACTTATATTTATGAGTACGACACGCAATTCAGACATCAGGCGAAACAACCACGTCGTTTTCGGTCAAAATAGAAAGTATGCTCGCGATTTTTATGGATTACAACCGTATTGTGGACCACGAATTTTTGCCAGGTCAGACCGTTAATAAGTACTATTAATTGGACATTATGAGGTGTTTACATAAAGCAATTCGCCAAAAAAAAAAGAAAGGATTTGTGGAAAAACAACGCTTGAATTTTGAATCCGTGAATTTTTGATCAAGAACGAAACGAATATCAACCAACAGCAATCGAATTCATTTGATATGGCGCCCTGCGATTTTTTTTTTTGTTTAATCGAGTGAAAAATCCATTACGGAGAACGCGTTTTATCAGCCGAAGGGAAGCAATGGAAAATCGAGGACGGCTCTGTTGGCTATACTGAAAATGGAGTTCCAGAAATATTTTGAGAGCTGGATCAAACGCTGGTATAAGTACATTGCACTTGATGGGGAGTAATTTGAAGGCGATAACATCATTTTTAAGGAATAAACTTATATATTGAATTTTCTGAATATATTCAGAGAAATTATTGGTTGTTGTTGTTGTAGCAGCAAAAACATTCCCCATATATGTACGGGGACTGTTCCTAATGACAGTCCTTGGTCAGGTATATACATAGTAAATCCGGGTCGTTGCGGTAACGTAGAACCGACTGTCGAGGGAATTTTTTGGTCGAGGTGGTATGTGTTCCCATTAATGAAACCTTTTTGGAAGTTCGCAGACCCGGTGAACAAAAATTGATTGGCTTTAGCTTAAGTTCTTTAAGATTACACTGAAATTTATTTTGCAGATTCTTACAGAAATATTTTTTTATTAAAGATTGTAATTGGCGAGAGCGTAAAATAATTCGTAATAAATAGTTGTATTCCAGAAAGAACTTTTTGGAATAAAATTAAAAATATTTCAGGTACCAAATGTCCGTAGAATTTTGCACTCTTTTGAAAACTCCACTTACTTGACAAATTCTGTTGTTAACAAATCGATGTATCACTCGATATACAGATCGTGCCATTACTTTGAGTACATCTTTTATCTAGATCGATATTTTCTAAAAAATCTTGTTGACCAGAATTCGACAACCTGATCCACTTTTTATGCAAGTATTGAGAAAAGCGAGTATGCTGATGTCTTAAGGAAACAGTGGTTGAATAAATTGCATTAGGAATAAAAAGTATGTAAGAACTCTTAAGTCTCAGATTAATTAAACTCAATATTTTGAGAATTAATTTTTTCTTGATTTGTCACGCAATGTTTACCACTGATTCTTGAGCTAGACAAGAAACCCAAAATACAAAAGCAGGAATCAAGAAAATTTAGTATATAAGTATATGAATAGATGAATAGATGGCAAAGTGGCAAAGTGGCAAAGGAAAGTGGCAATAATAACAAAAAAAAAAAGAATATGTATATGACGCCAATTTTATTTATTCATCCACAGCAAAAGTGGTTAGTGGTTATTTTGCCGCACTCTGACAATAAAAATAAATGAATAAGCGACAGAAGGTCGGAAGAGAACAGTTAGTTGAGCTCACATGCAACTACTTCCACACAATAACGAATAGTTTAACGGAAGTTTGACAGTTCGAGTGTGTCGACAACGGAAAATGACGCTAGCGACGAACGGAAGGATTCGCAAGTAAATAAAAAATGGAGCAGCGATGAGAGATCCATTGTATGCCAGAAGGCAAATTTGCATACAACAGAAACAACTATGTACATTCACACTACTTCAAATATTTATGTTGTAGGTAAACTATCCACATTGTAAATTCATTTTAAAGCGGACGACAGTTTGCCAGCTGAGGTCGCTGTTGAGTCGTTCGTTGACAGATAATCGCTTCCATTGCTAGCTTAGACAAGACTGGCAGTGTATAGAACATCCCGTTGTAAGTTGAAAAAGTTAGAACAGTAGGTTATAAACTGGTTACCATCAGACCTACAATAGACCAAGATAAATTTGCTATGCTTAAGGATTAATAAGCTAATTTACTATTATTATACAAATATAGTGTATACCATAGGGCGGGTCGATTTAAAAATCGCTCATTGCTCTGTGAAAATCGTGTTCTAGGGATCAAAATAAGAAACTTTGCCGAAAGAACCCTACCTCTAAAACGAATTCTGATGTCCCCCAATTTGGGTCGAACTTTATAGTTTCTTTTCTCATGTAAAGGCCAAAAATGGTGATATTTTGAAATGATTGTATGGGGAACCCCCCAGGGGAGTTCAAGGGGGTGTGCCACTGGCATGGGTGGATCGGCCGTCCAAAGTTAGTGGGGGTCGGTCATACCTTTGGACTCGATTGGAGCACTCTAAAAGGGTCAAAGATTTTTCGTTCGACCCAAATTGGGGGACATCAGAACTCGTTTTAGAGGTATGGTTCCTTCGGCAAAGTTTCTTATTTTGATCCCTAGAATATGATTTTCACAGAGCAATGGGCGATTTTTTTGCCTCCCCACAAATCGAGCCGGCCTAGTATATATGTATATGTAATTGGCGCGTACACCTTTTTGGGTGTTTGACCGAGCTCCTTCTGCTATTTTTGGCGTGGGTCTTGATGTTGTTCTACAAATGGAGGGACCTACAGTATCCAGCCGACTCCGAATGGCACATATTTTTTATGAGGGCCTATTTTATGGCAGAAATACACTCGGGGTGGCGACCGCTATTAGAGACGACTTTTTCTTCATTTAGCTCTTTCACCGAGATTCGAACCTACGTTCTCTCTGTGAATTCCGAATGGAGTCACGCATCGGCGCCCGAACTGGTAAATAAAGAACTAACTCTTTGATTTTGATAGTTCAGACAACTACAACTAGGTCTGTCTTCTGTCAGTACCTAAAACCTCTTGTTAATAGAAGTAGGTATTCCCATAGGACTTCCCGATTCTTTGGATAATGATCTAGTAACATTCGAGCAATGGATTCGAACAGCTAATTCTTACATTACTTGTTGCTGGGTTGACTGCATAGAAAATGGCATAGCAGTGCCTAAGCATTTGTGCTTAATTTCCACTCAATGCTTTTTCTGAGCTCTAATTATCACTACGCACTGCCCACTCACTTACTCCTCCGTTCACCTGTAGCTTGTTGCTACTTCGCTGCCCCAACGGCGTACGTCTGTCGCCGTATTTATGTCAATTTTACACTTGTGTGACAGCTACAAAAATAATCTGTCAACATAATCATCAACTTTAACCTCGACTGTCAGTTTAGATAGCAAAATACGTTGGCACAAACTAAATTGAATATACTTGTATGTATATGTGTACGTGTATATGGATATGCATGTACATGTGTATGTATTTATATAAAATTGCACTAAGCCACAATTTGACTTAACAGCTGTCAGTGTGCGATTTCGAGTAATGCAATAAAGCCAAAATTTTAAAAACTTAAAAATAAAAAGGAATAAAAACATTTAAGTGGTCATTTGGCAGGCTGGTTGGCAATAAAGTATGTAGACGAAAAAATTTAAAAAGCGATAAGCTAATTGCACTTGGTTGGCGGAGTCTGTAAATTGTATTTGTGGTGGTAGACGACTAAAGTGTGCGCTATGGATGTAGCGATGATGTGGTAGCATATTTACATATATACGAGAGCAAATAAAATAAAATTATAGCCGATGAAAAATGTGGTATCAGAGTTCCCTTGAAAATAAAAAAAGACTTATTACCATGGTTAAGTAAAACTATTCGCAAGTTACAGTTTTGAACTACATATGTATATACATATGTGACACAAAGCTCGTTGCATTTCACTTTTTGATTTACCTCTTAACTCCCCCTGGGGGTAATTCGACTTTAATATATTTCAGGTCAGCATCAAAACTCTCGGCTTATGTACATACCTTATTATTAAACTTTTAATATAATAAATATTTGCTGTTCCAGAGTTGAAAGGCCGTATGAGGCCGTATGAGGCCGTAAATATTTATTTCCATACTTACTTTCTACAAGTGCAAGTTTATCCCTCAACAGTGATATTATCGCCTTCAAAGTACTCCCCATCAACGGCAAAGCACTTATGACCGCTTTCGAACCAGCTATCGAAACATTTCTGAAACTCTTTTTTTCGGTATAGCCAACAGAGGCGTCTTCGATTTTTCCATTGCTTGGATGGTATTTGTTTCGTTTTTGGTCAAAAATTCAAAAAAATCATCTTGGGGCAAAATCCACGACTTGTTTTCCCTTCCTTCCTTTTTTGGCGAGTTGCTTTACGTAAATGTCTCATAACGCCCAAATAATATTCCCTAGTAACTGCCTGCCCTTCCGGCAAATCTGTGAAAACCATGAGCATCAGTTTTTTTTTTTTACTGAAAACTACGTGTTTTTGTTTTTTGGTCTTGGTTCATTTGGAGTTCTCCACTCCCTCACCTGATGTCTCTACTCATAAATCCACGTCTCGTCCCTAGTAATAATGCATCTGATGAATGTTGGGCTGGATGCAGCTTTGGAAATCTTGTCGTTGGTGATATCAACGCGGTCTTTTTTGCATGAATTCAAGTCCAGCAACACACCGCAAACCCAAATCATTAACTACTGAACTTCTGTCCTGAAGTAATCAATAAACAATGTTCAAGTTCTCTCTCAGCCCTCTGATGGTTAATTTGTGGTTATAAATCAACATTTCTTTCGATGTTTTCATAAGTTTTAGATGTCAACGTCCTCCCACTGCATTCGTCATCCCCGATGTACTCACGATCTCTTCTGAAGCGTTCATGCCCCTCGTAAGGGGCTGCTGGTTATTTTATTTAAAAACAGTTTCCAACATTTCTAAAGTTTTCACACCACTGAATCGATTTTTAACGCGAAATTTAATACAAAGTCGTTGTTGCAAATTCAAATCTAAAACAAGACGGCGCAATTTTAACAAATGTCAAGCAAAAGCAAGAAAATTTGATAGGAATGTTAATCACATATTACCCCCCAAAAAAAAACAGAACTCAAATTAGTTGACTAGTGGTTGTTCCGGGAACTTTTTGGTCAAGGTGGTGTACCAGCAAATACTCGCCATGAGCTGCTCTGTCATTAAGGCAAAGTATAAACGAAGTAGTAGTGAGCAACAACAACATCAACGAATTAACAGGCGTGGAAATCGGAAAACAAGCATTTTTAATTTTTACTTTATTGGCTTTTTCCTTATTCAACCACTTAGCGAGGTTTGATATACAATTTCACTTCTTTTCAAAATTTTAGCGGTAATAAGAAATAATTAATAAATTTGATTTACGTAGAGTCATAGCAAATAAATATTTCACAATTTTATAGGAAAGGAAACAGTACTCCAATAGTTTGAGTCATTTGTTATTTGTTGCAACTTGAAAGTAAATTTTATGATTTTTCTACACATCTCATAGACTTGCTATTTTGAAATTGTATGTAATTTATATCGGGTTCCAGGAGAATTAGCTTCAAAATACAAAAAAACTCTGTGCAAATCCGAGCATTCTGTGGTTAGTTACTAGCGGACATACCCATTTTTTACCTTTATTCAATTATTTATTTTTTCAGTAGTAGTAATAATATTTTATTTATTTTATAATATTTATAATACAGTAAATATGACATAATATTTCTGAATAGGTAGAACAAAAATAAAAAGTAAATAAGAAGTATTATGGCAATAATTTATAGGATTGTGTGCCATACAAACAGCCAATGGAAGCCAATTTAAGAAAATTAATTTACAATAAAGTCCCTGTATTTAAAACCATCACATAAATAATTGAGTAACTCATAATTCTTTCGCTAAATCTAAAACTTTTTCACTAAAATAAAGTGCACAGATGTTTTTTGTAAATCGGGCAAGCGCCAATAAAGTGGTGCATGCCTTCGGCCTCGCCAAGATTGCAAACTGTGCAGGTCACGGTGGAAATATTTTTAAAAGTTCTTGCGTTAAGGTTAAGGAGGCCACCTCTTGCTCGAAAAATTATACTTATTTATTTTTTACATATATACATATACATATATATAATCGCCTTATGCATCCATTGGCAGATGTTTGCCCGAACTTCTTCAGCAATTTGTGGCGTATGCTTTAATATTATTTCTACAAAGAATTTTTCATTTTCCCACTTGTTAGCGAACCAGGGATGTAAGTAAAATGAAAATTGTTGCGCACCCCAGCTCTTTCATATTAAAATTTTGCCAAATTTTTCGAATTACCTATTGACTTACGTTCAGTTTCGTTTCGGAAGTTTCCATTTAGTCCTATCTTTTCCGCTCTACTACTTATGCGAGGAGCAGGAAATACTCGGAATTTTTGCCGGATGGCAGAGTATTGCCGTTAAGTTTTAGCTTAATTTCTTCCAATAAACACGCAAGAACTTTATGCTTTAAACTTATGCAAAAATCCAATTGCTTAGTGCATAAAGGAGTCGAACAATTGGCTTTCGATACAATTACACTCGCCTACATCTCATATAATCACTTTGAAGTTTTGAGATTTCTTGAAGTCATAGTTAACTGCATTTAGCGCTCCATGATCTTAGGCCAGAGATTTCATTCCTTCCCATCAGCACTAAGTGAAATATTCACCAATTTCTTTACGGCGGACTCCAGGTCAAAAATTTCTATTTTCCTTCAAGTAACCGCGAATGTCTCCCAAAGGTGAAAGAGGTCCACCAGATTTACTAATTCAATTTTGAAGTGACTAAAGGATTGACCAGCGCCTTCAATGCAGTTTGGTTTTCACAGCAGTCATGCGGAGAGACATGTGTTTCAACTATTCTTCACGACGTTTTGAACACCGATGTATAGTACTTACATATGAATGTATGTGCTGTTGTTCCACAAAATTCAGGCGTCTACAATTTTAATCCGATTCCGAACGGCAGATGGATTTTTATGAAGAGCTTTTTCATGGCAGAAATACACTCTGAGATTTCCTTTGTCTGCTGAGAAGCGTTCGCTATTAGACAAAACGTTTTCTATCATTTGGTGTTTCAAGCCTGGAGGTTCGAACTCGGGCACCTTTGAAAGGTAGTCACGCACCACCCATTCGGCTCCGGCAACCACCGTAGTGTCTAAATCTCTTCCTCCTGCAAATGGTATTCAAAATCTCTACGTGTGTAAAGAAGGTGCAGGTGTTTTCCAATACGCAACAATTGTCCTTAAAACATTGGCGATTAATTTGGAGATGTGAATTCATAACATTCCAGCCAACGTAGCCGCTGGATCTTTATTCGCTGCACTATGTCTATATCGTCGTTAAGTTCGTCGTCCCATCGTCTGAGATACTCGCCGTCACCAACGTGCAAAGGTCCAAAAATCTTCCGCAGAATTTTTCTCTCAAACACTCTAAGGGACGTCTCATCGGATGTTGTCATCGTCCAAGCTTCTGCGCCATACGATAGGACGGGAAAGATGAAAGTCTTATAAAGTGTGAGTTTTATTCGTCGAGAGAGGACTTTATATATTATACATTCTTACAGGCGTTAATGCTGGTTCCTAAATAAACGAAGTCTTTCACAACCTCGAAATCAGTGACGTGGGTGCCGATACCCGAGTGCGTCGACTGTTTGTTTGATGACAGGAGGTACTTCCTTTTTGTCCTCGTTCACCACCAGACCCATTCGCTTTGCTTCTTTATCCAGTTTGGAAAGGGCGGAACTAACAGCGCGGTTGTTACACTACATATACCATTTCATTTTCTATGGCACTTAGATAATATCTTTTTAAAACCCTTTACTCCGCGAAGTGCCTTAATTTGCATACCATCTGCTAGGTCATATCGGACATAAATAATCTCCATCACACCACTGGCAGCACAACTACAACCAAAACTTTCAACCTGCCACACTTTCGCTGCAAAATTATAAATCTCCACAACTCCTCTGGCTAACCATCCTACAATATTTCATTCATTCCGGTCGAACAGAGTGTAGAGTGCTTTTAACCAACAACTAGTGGCACACAACTAAAATTAATCACTGACCATGTTGAGTGGTCGCTGGTCACCCTGCCCTATGCCCCGGATAAGAGCTCACACTATGCGCAAAGTTGTGTGGCAGCTGCATATTTACGAATAGATTTATATACTTTTATTCAATTACAATTTGTGCGAGTTTTTTGTTGTTTAAAAAAAAACATCATTTTATAGTCAATTATTAATTACCCACCTCGACTGAATTACAGGCCGTTAACAGATGTTTTTTACTCATTTTCATTTAAATTTGTATTTTTGTTTGTTTTTTTTTTTTGTTCAGCTTCAAGCACACCAGCTAAGTTGGTGGTTTTAAGCGATTGGGTAGTTGGTTAACTTATTGGTCGAATCGTTGGTCGGATGTGATGTGCCCGTGTGGCTAAACTGTTGCGGCTGCTAAGGCCACATTCAAATTACGCTTGCTGTTGTTGTTTTTCTTGTTGCTCACCTCACCTCAAATTAAATTTGCAAAAGTTTTAATTTACGACGAGACGCACTCGTAAAAGTCAAAATAAATTGCCTGCTCACTGGACCAGACTGGATCGTTTGTACGCGCGCTTGGAACGGAACAGCTCACTAAGCTAGCGCGCGACAGCCAGGCTGGCAGGCCCATAGGCTGTCCGACCGTCAGACCGTCGAAATGTACGGCCTGCTTCGGCCTGCCCCAACATGGCCAGATAATTTGTGAGCAAACCCAAATAGCCTGACCATACATTCTCCTTGGTAAATTTACATACAAACATAAAATACCACGTACTCTCATGGCGTCACCGTAAATTTGATTTGAGACTACATGTGGACATGTAATTGACATGTTTGCCGCTGTTACGATTCGATATGTGGCACTTGGTATGTGCTGGCTTGTGGCGAGTAAAAGTGACAGTTGGCAGCCGGTAGTCGGCAGTCGGCAAGCTGGCTTTGATACAAACTCACTCGTACTCATGTACGTATGAGTCCGCACATATACTTGTGTATACATATGTATGTGTATGCTTGCATACATACATATGCACATATGTGTGTGTTGGCTTTTAAATATCCATCTGATCTAAAACACGCTATGTAAGCGAGATGCAAATTGTGAAAACAATTTAGCCTTTTTACGAATTTGCCAAATACAACTTAAGTAAACTAAAATATTGAAACCGGTGCGCTTTGTCAAAGCAAATCATTTAATTTTGATAAAGCAAAACATGTTGCCAATATTAATGGCGTACAACAAATCTTCAAATGGATTACGGACAAGCATTTCGGTTGAAAGGTACATTAAAATTGTATTGAAATGCGATACGAATCTCAGCCGGTTTTAGGCACCAACTAAATGTGGGTTAATCGCATATATGTGTGAAAAAGTAAGTGTGAAAAAGCTTTCTAGGTAATTGCATATTGGATGTTTAAATTGTCATTTATGAGGCTTTTAATTATTTCTCCCATTGCTAGGTTTGACGATGTTTTTAAATTTCTTACTTGTTGCAAGCTTTTTAATGAACCTATTCGACCTGGTAATAATTTATGGCTGATTGTACAGGGTGGTCCCAAAAGGGTTTGGAATTTGAACTAATAATTTTTTTCGCTTTGAAAAAATAAACAGCTTCGGATATATATTTGAAATATTAGTAGGCTATATCCTAATGATCTGACACAGTTAGAGAGCAGTCAAACATTGTTCTCTGAGAGATTTTGTAATTAAGTTTTTTTCTTTGCTTCTGTAATTGTGACTATGAATAACGAATATGGAGCTCGGGCATCTAAATAATCGATTGGTTCTGCAGATATACAGGTAATCAAGTTACGCCAGTAGATAGATTTGAGGTTTGCACCTCGAGCTAATGGTCTTTTGTGCCCTCTACTCATTGCAGTACATCATACAAACCTTTCTCTTCTTCTTAATTGGCGCGATAACCGCTTACGCAATTTTGGCCGAGGTTAACAAAGCACGTCAGTCGTTTCTTTCTCGTACTAACCGGCGCCAGTTAAGCACACCAAGTGAAACCAAGTCCTTCTCCACCCGATCTTTCCTACGCAGAGGAGGCCTTCCTCTTCCTCTGCTACCACCAGCTGGTACTGCATCGAATACTTTCAAAGCCGGAGCGTTTGTATCCATTAGGACAGCATGGCCCAGCACCGTAGCCGCTGGATCTTTATTCGCTGCCTATGTTTATTCTATGTCTTTCCATCGCCTGCTATATTCGCCGTTGCCAACGTGCAAAGGTCCAAAAACCTTCCACAGAATCTTTCTCTTAAACACTCCAAGCGTCGCTTCATCGGATGTTGTCATCGTCCACGCTTCTGCGCCATACGTTAGAAGGGAAATGATAACAGCCTTGTAGGGTGTTAGTTTTGTTCGTCGAGAGAAGACTTTACTACTCAGTTACCTACTTAGTCCAAATTAGTACTTTTTGGCAAGAGAGATTCTACGTTATCATACAAATCCAGTTCCCTTAATAATCTTAAGATAGAGCTTGGTTGGGCTGAGCGTATGTGCCTTTTTTCTGGCTACAATTGGACGAGTTGGCTCAACTTTCTCCGCGATATACCGCCACATTCAAGAAGAAGGTGTTTTGGAGTTTTCGGGAATTGGCCTCAAAAATGACAAGAGTCAGTGGATCATATCCCAATCCTGTGCAGATGACTGCGCAATCTGCAATGACCTGTGGGAATGCCCGTGAGCAATGTCCGTAGAAGAGTTATGAGTTTCCTAAAACCATTTTGATTGTACCCCCCAGTAAGACCTTCGCTTGGCGTAGCCTCATAATTTGGTGCCAGCTAACCTCTCTTAGCCTTAGTAGTTCACTCCTAAGCCCTCACTCGGGGAAGGGCTTGAGCCCTATTGGTAACTGACCGCAGTCTCTCTAGGCAATGCGTACATAACTTCATTCTCAGTTATAGCCCTGTGCGCTGAGAACCACATGAGCCGGATGCGGCTGTGCGTTCCTATTGAATTCAGTTTCTCGATACACCCAAGCACCAGTGGGGCCTAACCTTACAGGATGGCAATGCCTGCGTGCCGCCTGATAGTTGCTCAGAATGGTGATTCGCTCATTCCGGAGATTCCTGTCTAAGTTGATGCTTGGAAAACTATTCGTCGGCACAGAACATTTTTTATGGGACCTTATATTCCAGTGCCTATGCCTTCTAGTGTCTTCGAGCAGGGTAGACTCTTGGAGTTTCTTTTAAAGCGCAGGTGTGCTCCAGTTTACTTTATCGTTCAGCCCAATTCCGAACTTCTTCTCAAATTAATGACTTTAGTGATATCAACCTTGGGTAGGTGGGCAAGTGGGAGTTGCAGACACAGCGATTCCATATTCTTGATTGACATCACCTTTTCTCCGAAACCAAACCCAATAATACGCAATAGGCGCATAGCTGATTGCTGAATAACTATGTGATGCGGTGCCAGCTCGAGCATCACCTCCATCGCAGCTGTAGAGCAGGTTTGCATCGCCCACGTGATGCACACGCATACTAAAAGCTGACTCCTAGTCAGTGCTGCCCAATGTCGAGAGAGTGGTTTTCGATGCCCAAGCAATAGCTCCAAAAGTTATCATTGGCCTTATTATCATGATGTAAATCCATCTCAGGATTCTTGTGCTACAAACCAAAGATTTTGCAACTACCATAAACGTTTGCAGATCTTGAAAACCTTTATTGCTTTGGGCAAAGTTGTGTCAGCATGCATTTTCCAGTTAAGCTTGGCATCCAAAACAAGGCCAAGATATTCAACTTCGCCGACCAATCCAATAAGCAAGCTGATTTCATTCATTCCTGGTAAGTATTTTTTTCTTGATGAAAGCAATGACGGCTGCTTTGGACAGGTTTATATACAGACCCACTCCAACACACCATCTCTTCGTCAGGTCATTATGTCTCAAAGAGTGCTCTCGAGCTTGCGTCTCGCTATAATAACAACATCATCCGCGCATCCTTGACAGTGGATGCCGCTGTTCGTCAGCAAGTGAAACGAGTGGTCAACTACCGGACTCCTCGGGAGGGGTGGTAAGTCCCTCCCCTGCGGAACCCCTTTACTTGTTTGTAATTGGGTAGTACTGTCCGCCGCTGCGATTTCAGCTATCCCTGCCTGTGGCAGGCGCTCTATCCATTTGCAGATGGATTTCTGCACATTCCTCATCTCTAGTCCGCGCCATACCCCCGAGTGAGACGCGTTGTCAAAAGCTCCTTCGATATCAAGGAAGGCACAAAGAACTGATTCCTCATAATCAAAGACACTCTGGACCTCTACATCGAAAATGTCCGTAGACCTTCCTGCCCTGTACGCAACCAGGTTTTGATGGAGAATTGTTGTTCGCTGAGTGTTTGACTTGATTTCATTATCAATAATCTTCGCCATTGCTTTCAATACCAAGGAGTTTGATCAAGTGTGTTCTACAAACAAAACTAAACGTTTTTCACCTTGAAGCCACATTACGCTTTAAAATCTCAGCGCTTAGTAAAATATTATAATTTTCTAATATTTTGATATTATTTTTTAGCACTAAAGTGATATAACTACTGTGCTACTTATCGACTTCTACTACACAAATTTGTTAATTAACATATGTGCGTATATACATTCACACTGTGTGAATATGACCTCGACCAGTTAAGTCGTCCAGAAATTACATATACGATATACATATGGAAATGCTTCTAGTTATATAGTATATAATATTATAGAAATCTTTTTGCAAGTAATCTGCAATGTTCTCATTGTTTTTATATTAATTTACACCATCCCCTTTAAACGAGAAACTGGCAGTTTTGTAGCTTCTAGACTTGACACTATAATTTTTGTGTAATTTTGGCATGGGTGTGATAACTTTTAGCAATTAAACTACAAAAATCACACTTGTATGCGAAATCAATAAGGGACTTACAGAGAAATCCACGACTTTTACACTAGTACACTTCTAGCTATTTCGGAACCGTGACTGGTTCGTCTTCCTCCATTTTTTGGACAACTATGTAATTAATGTGGCTTCTACATGGTAATATCCTGAGAAGTGTTAATTGTTTAGTTTGATGTTTGCGCACACTTCGACTAATAATGACTATGTAGTCGAATCTCGTCCTGAAGTGACTTGGCGCAATTATATCCTAAATTACTATATTTGCTTAGTATTTAAAGTAAACTCAAAGTGATTTTCAACACAAGAAAAATGTATGAATTTGACGGTTGCTCTTGAACACTCCAAAGGAAGTCTCATCGGATGTTGTCACCGTCCAAGTTGCTGCGCCATACAATAGGACGGGAATGATGAGAGGCTTATGAATTGTGAGTTTTGTTCGTCGAGAGAGGTCTTTACTACGCAATTGCCTGCTTAGTCCAAAGTAATATTTTCAAGAGTTAGATTTCGAGAGTGGCATTACTATTGAGTATCATTTTGTCTCATGATTCAACAATAAAAGGTTTGCTCAGTTAGAAGCTTTCTTATTCCCTCTTGACAAATCAGCTCCCTCAGCTGGTTGCTGGGTTGCTAACTCTAGAAATTTTTAGCGAAAGAGGAAGAAAACTAAAATTTGTAGTAAAACATTTTGTTTTCAAAAGGGTTTTTAAACACAAGAACTTGCTCGGTATGTCCATAACCAAAACGATATGGAAAACATCCTGATATACAGCTTAAATCAGGATATGATAGCGCATCTTTTTGGGGTAATGAACGTGAAAGATGGACGTTTTGACAATTTGAACCCGATTTCTTTCAAATATGGGTTGGGGAAGTACTTACTAGGTTACTTTAAAAATACATAAATTACCAACAAGAGCTCATTTAGCTATATGTAATTAATCATAGCCTCCGAATGGCAGATGGTTTTTTATGAGGAGCTTTTTTATGGCACAAATACACTCGGAGGTTTGCCATTGCCCGCCGAAGAGCGACCGCTATTACAAATAACATTTACTATCGTTTGGTGTTTCAGGCCTTGTTCTATGAAAGAATTCAAGGCCATAATACTTAGGCAACATAATAGCGTCATATTGGTGAAACTTCCCGATCACTTTGGAATTTAAAAATTAATTCACAAAATATATTTCTGGCATTAAGTTAAACCAGTTTTTTAATATCGTACTTGGCAATTTCCGTTTATACTATATGTAATATATATATTATTTTATAATTTAACTAAAAAAAGGACTATTTTGCTACCATTTTAAGCAAAAAGTTATTTAATATTTCCATTTTCTTCATCCTTTTTAAATGCGACCTTTTGTAAGGGAGTGTCAGAATTCTAATGTTATAAGTGAACAAACCTTTAATAATTGAATCATGGTTTTGTCTCATATATTTAAATATATATTTAAACGTAGGCGGAGACTTAAACGACCAAATTATTTTCACGTTTGCAATTTAAATTTCATAGTTTCGTATAGCGATAGTGAATCGGAATGTGATTTATCTCTACCACAAGAAGTCGAGAAAGAAACTTATCTAAGAAAATAGCATATTGAAAAAGTTTTGCGAAAAAAACAAATGTCGCTGCAAAAATGTTAAAACAAATCCTTGTAAATATAAAAAATGTGAGAATAATTGGAGTAACCTAACAGAGCAGGACAGATTGCTAATAAATCAGCTCTTTTGGTGAATGGACAGTAAAAGTGGCCAAAAAACTAACTGCTTTCGTGCATTACAGAGCATTAGAATGCAAAACAACAACAAATATGGTATCTATCAATTCTTTGAAAATGGTTGGCACACATAAAAACTAAAAGAAATTTTATTTTATTTTATTGAATTTAATTTGAGTTGAGAATCCATAGACATTTTTACAAACTTGGTTAGTCTGCCTCAGACAACATGTGAACGGTGCATTGATCATGAAATTAGTCTTGGGATAAGGTAAATGAGACATGTCGCAGAATCTGTGATCCCGAGCACGATAAGTGAGAATAATTAACTCAAGCAAGGAGTGACAACTGACTTACATTAATTCAATTTAATTTATTTTTATTTCATTTTACTTAATTTTTTCGATTTAAATTTACTTTATAAACTTTAATTTAATTTAATTAATTTAATTTGATTTAATTAATTTAATTTATTTAGGTAGGTAGGTGAAATGGTCAATCTGGCACTCCTCAAGTAGCACTGAAGCGCCGTTTTGATACCATTATGACACCTCCAACAGGCAGATATCTACAGCCAGCCAGAGCGTTGATACAATGGAGAAGATTGATGGGATTTAGGTTGGCGAAAAAAGGAACACCCAGTGACCTTAGTCGTTTAGCTGCGAAAGTCGGACAATTACAGAGAAAGTGCTCTACATTCTCCTTCTCTGAAAGGTCCCCACAGCTTCTGCAATGGGGGTTAAATGGTAACCCTAGTTTCCCCGCGTCTGTGCCGATTGTCCAGTGACCGGTAAACACAGCTACGAGTTTGGAAATCGAATGGCGAGGAGTCCAAAGAACTTTCTGAGTCCTTCGGATATTGTACTGAAGTCAAAGGGTTTTTGAAATAGTACATGAAGAAATGCAGCTCCGTCTTTTCTGCGCTTTCCTCAGAAATTATTTCTGCAGTCGCCTTTTAACAACTGTCAGGGGGATGGCAATAACCGGGTAGAAGGTCTTTGAGGCCAATTCAGGCCCCCTCCAGCTCATCAGCAATTTCATTTCCCTCTTTGTTCCTATGTCCTGGAACCCAGATCAGAGAAATGTTACCTGCACACCCAAGAGATTTGATCTCCTTACAGGAGTTTACTAATTTCGTTCTGCACCATGGCGTCGTCAGAGCCTTGATCGCTGACTATCGGAGAAAATGTTAATATCTCCCTCGCTCCCGCGTTCCCTAAGCATTTTGCATGCCTGGCGGATCGCAAAGACTTCTACTTGAAAAACAAAGATAAATTGACTGATTTAGAGAAAACTCCTTCACTGACTCCCGATTCCATCTTGGAACCGTTAGTGAAGACAGAGGTGCACGCTTCGGTGCAGATTTTCCCCTCGATCCAATCCTGCCTATTTGGAAAGATTGCCCTAGCACGACCCTCAAACTCTAGTTTGTGGATAGAGAGAGAGGAGGGGAAGCTCGGAGAAATTCGGTGTTAACTGCCCGAAAATGCTACCATGTCCCTTGAAAGATTGTCTCTAGGGGCCAACCTCCTTTAACCTGATTGCACTTTGAGCTGCGATAGAAATAACGTAAAAATTGATGGGAAGTAAGTGCAAAAGGACATTCAGGGTAGCACTGGGGCAAGTTTTAGATGCTCCGGTGATGCTAATGCATGCAGTCCTTTGCACCCTCCTCAGTTTAGTGATATTATAGCCCTTCCGAAGAGCTTCCCACCAAACCGGGCATCCACACGTTAAAATTGGCAAAATCACTGCGTTGTACATCCACAGCATGACCTGTCAGCACGACCTGTGACTTGAGTCCCCATTTTTTATCGAGCATCGATTTGCAGGAGTAGAAGGCTATACTGGCCTTCTTTACCCGATTTTCAATGTGAAGCTTCCAATGGAGTTTGGAGTCTATTATCACTCCAAGATACCTAACTTCCGATGAGAACGGGAGAACGTGGTTGTTTCATTTGGGAAGTCGAAAGGGTGGAGGTTTTATCAGAGTTGACTCGGAGGCCGCAAGTGGTAGCCCAGCGACTTTCCAAAGTCTCAGCCATGATTGAAGGGAACGGTCCCAATACCATTAGGATCAGGTCATCGGCATATGCTACTACCTTAAAATTTAAATTAATTTAATTTAATTTAATAAATCTGTCCCAGTACAGTTTAAAATTTGCATTTTCCAATATTGCCTTTGGTTCATATTTAAAATACAAGACTTCTGCTTGTAAGAGACCGTGTTTTAAAGGATCTTTGCTATATTGTTACGTCTCATGACATATTTTCGGGGGGCAAGTACACTACATCCAGCAATTAAATGGTCGATTGTTTTACCGTAAATGCCGCACCTTCGGCACCTATCTCCTATTGCCTCGCCATGTATCGACCTTCGGAAATTCCTTGTTGGAATAACTCGGTCTTGGCAAGCGATTGCGAAACCTTCTGTTTCAGAAAATAGCTTTCCTCTTTTCAACCATAAATTGGATGATTGTGCGTCTATCCATTCCATTTCAAGATCATGGGGATGGGCACCGTGTATTGTTTTTGCTTTCCATGCTGCGATCATTTCTGCTGAGGATTGAACCCCCTCAGGTACTAGGAAATCCTGCTCCATCAGACTTACCGGGGTAAAGCCATTATCTGCCATAGCGATAGCTTTAAATAGTTTAGACGCGCTATATTAATTATTCCTCTCCCACCAACGTTTCGAGGAAGCGATATTCTTTCCACAGCGCTTTGAGGGTAATGGCTTTGGAACTTTGTAAAAGTGGTGCGTATCAGCGTTTCAATCCGATGGATGTTTGTCTGAGACCATTTTATTACTCCAAACGAGTATGTCAAAAGGGGTATGGCCCAGGTATTGATTGCCTTGCATTTATTTCCACTGTTCAGACTAGTTTTTAATACAGCTTTCAGTCGTGTCTCAAATTTGTTAATGAGGTTTTGCTTTACTAGCGTGTGGTTGATTCCTTTAAGTTGCAGAAATCCTAAATATTTATAAGATTCGCTGCTATGCAAGTTGTCTATAATAATATTTTGATCTACTGCGTAGTTTTCTTCGGTTTCATCAAGCTGACCTCTAATCAAATGTATTATTTTGCACTTATCTGGTCCAAATTCCATTCCCACGTCATCGCTAAAAGCTTTAGTGGCATCTATCAGCTCATATAGCTTATGCTTTTTGTTTGCGTAAAGTTTCAAGTCATCAACAAATAGAAGATGGTTGAACGTGTGCTCTCTTATTTCTGTTTTCAGTACAAAGCCATTTTGTTTAAGTGTGAGAAGCCTGCTAAGTGGATTGAGACCAATGCAGAACCATAAGGGGCTTAAGGCATCCCCTTGGAATATACCACGTTTGATTGGAATCTGTTTCGAAACAGTTCCATTTAGAACCAGTTTTGTATTCCACTTGCTCATTATGCGGCCCAAGAGGGCAACAGTGGCAGCATCGATTTTGTATATTCTTAATATCTCTAATAGGTAATCATGCGGCATTGAATCAAAAGCTTTTTTGTAGTCAATAAACGCGACGCTTAAATTCCGCCTTCTTCTCAGAGCTACTCCTGTGATAACAGTGTCTATAGTTAGCTGATCTTTACAGCCCATTGTGCGCTTCCTGCAACCTTTCTGTTCTTCACATAAAATGATGTTACTTTCACAGTGTTCATATATTCGGTTAGCGATAATTTTCGTCAAGAGTTTGTATGTCGTGCTCAAGCAAGTAATTGGGCGGTATTTTGCTGGATCAGCAGATGGTGCGTCCTTTGGAAGAAGATAAGTTACTCCGGCAGTGAGAAATTCTGGGATAGCCGCTATATTTTTCAGTAGCTCGTTGTAGCATCTTGCGATTGCTTCGTGCATTACTGAGAGCTTTTTAAGCCAGATGTTGTGTAGCTGGTCTAGGCCAGGGGATTTCCAGTTAGCTGAAGTACATATATTATTCTTTATTTCTTCTGCTGTTATGTCGTAGAAGTGCATTGGTGCAACGTTATCCGCTTTTTCTTTTTCTTTGGCTAACCAATTCGCATCAGCATTGAAGTGTTTTGCTTGTGCCCATATTTTCTCCCAAAACTGCTCTAACTCTTGTTGTTGTGGATATAATATCTGAGATTCTGCATTGCTGTTTTGTTGCAGATTTCTATAAAAGCTTTTTTGATTTTTGTGGAAAAGCTGGTTTTCCTTCCGCCTCTGATTACTTTTGAGGTATCTTCTTAATCGCTTTGAGTAAGCGGCGAGTTGCTGTACTTTCCTATCAATTATCTCTGATAATTGGTCAAGACCTACAGTCTGAGGCTTAAGCGGCGCGATGATTCTAGATATATGCCTTAACAACCTTTTAGATCTAACCCCATTTTTAAATGAAGTAAGCCTCCCTATAGATTCTCTTAGACCGGCAATTCGTGTTTCGAGTCTTCTTTGCCACCTGGGGGCTACTGGCGTTTTTTGTGTTGTTTTATTTTTAAATGTCTGTACCTTTGGGTGCTTCCCCAGTGATCGTATAGTAGTAAGAGCAGAAACATAAAAGAGAGTGTTAACATATTCCAAGTTGGTGCTATTGGCGACATATGCTGGCAGAATTTTCGAGTTAAGTGTTTTAACCACTTCGTTTAATTTTTCCGATTCGCCTAATCGGGGTATCCTTGGTCTTAGCAAAGGATCCATACCTTCATAATTCGCCAGATAATTAAGGAAAATATCTTTCACCTCCCGTTCTTCATTAGTTTCTGGACCATCGCTTTCAATACTTTCATAGATCAAGTTAATTTCAGGTTGTACATTGGTAAATTCCGCTAAATTTTCAGGCTGTGGGTTGCGTGCCTCGGTTATATCTAGTATTATTTCTTCATCTCTTCTTTCCACTCCTCGTAGCTCGTTGCATATTGCACTTTTAATTTCCTCTTGCTTTTCTTTTCTTACATATTCGTGTTGGAAGATTGCTTTTTTCCTTGTAGCAAGGCTATTTTCGGTTAGCTTCCCATTCAGATGCCTATATCTTCTTAGAAACAGGTCTAGCATTCTCTCACGATAGGTCGTCATGTGCTCCGGTTCTTCACAATTTGTGGAAATGTAGTAGCAGCGCAGGACATATTCATTCATTTCCGTTGTCCATTGAATACGCTGTCTAACACGGCCTGCTCTTGTGGTCCCAAGATTAACTTGAGAAACACTTGTCGCAGTGTTGGGGTTTTCGTGTTGTTGTTGTTGGGCCACTGGCGACTCCGCTATCTGGTGTCGATGAGCAGAGCCCTCGCCGGCAGCCGTGGCTTCTGCCGACACTTGAGCGAATATCCTCGCTCGGCTGCAATCATTAGATTCCTCTATAATGCGGCTCTCCGTTTTTCGAAACGGGTAATTGCATTTTAAATCTTCTGCCAGGTGGTTTACAGATTTCCTTCTGGGTTAACTGTGTCCTTCAGACATGCATTCACACAGCCGGCATGTTAGGCATTTTAGCGGTATGTTTTCTTCTTCGCTGAAACTTCGGAGCCGTGGAGTCGTTACTTCCAGCACCCCTCGGTGAGGGATGTCCGTGCGGGGTCGTGACTAGGGGCCGCGGGGTTGTCATGCCCGTCAACTCTCTAATGAGAGATGCCCTTGCGGGCTGCATTCACACAGCCGGCATGTTAGGCATTTTAGCGGTATGTTTTCTTCTTCGCTGAAACTTCGGAGCCGTGGAGTCGTTACTTCCAGCACCCCTCGGTGAGGGATGTCCGTGCGGGGTCGTGACTAGGGGCCGCGGGGTTGTCATGCCCGTCAACTCTCTAATGAGAGATGCCCTTGCTCCTCGTTATTTTATTTTATTTTATTTCGTTTGTTTCAATTTAATTTATTTAAATTTGTAGGTTTAGTTTAACTTAGCTTAACATAGATTAATTTTATTTATTTTTTTTTTCATTTTATTTCATTTCATTTATAACAATACGCTTCTATTTGAAGCTCCTTATAAATAAATGTAAACTTAGCAATTAACACAAACATTTGCGCATAGCCATACCTAGTTCTAGAACATTGTCTAATTAGCATACAGTTTAGCGCTCGCTAACTTTGCTTGTTAAATAGACTAACAAACATTTTGTACACATAAATAGTCTAACAACAGACTTTACAATAAACGAACTACCACAAGCCGTTCAACACAAAAGCGTCAACTCGCTCAAAAAGTGCTCGTAACATGTAAACGAGGTGAACAATTAACAAATTTTGTACTCAACCTAATACGTACTTTTCAATGAATGCAAACAAAATCATTGACATGTAATTGCTAACAAATTGTTACAATGTTCATATGAACAAGCATGCAAACGTCCATACGAACTTACATATTAATGCTGGTGAAGCTCAAGTGGTTGGCTGGCCGGTCTATTTGGCTTGCTCCTCGTTATGTGGAAAACAGTAAAAAAACTTACCAACAAATATGTAACATGACAACTACAGGCAACTATAATATGCTAGTTTGTACAAATATATGTAAGTAACAGACAACTGCCACAAATGGTGGCAGGAATGCGGCAAAAATCGCTCACTATCAAAGCAATGCGAGTATAAGTAAGTGCAAACAAAAATATGCACTTATTTATGTACAAAAGCACGTTTTTTCTGAAGCTAAATATGCAAGAGGCTTGGAATCGATATTGACAAGGTGTTCCATTACATTGAGTTTACAAATACTCGTATGCGTTCGTGCATGTGTACTAGGGTGATCTATCATTATATTATTCTTCAATGCCGCCACCATTTCTTGTTTTTTGTGTGGATGAGGCGGGGTTCAAAATGTCTTCGCACTTTCAGTGACCGTCGTCTACTGCGTGGCTTGAGAGGAACTGGGTTAAGAAGTAGTTCACTTCCCCGAGGTTCCTTTGGACCCATTTGTCAATTGATGGAATAAGTTTCGCCGTCCATCTGCCACTCGGTTCAGTGTACCATCGGCTTTGCCACTGCATCATGGTTTGGCATCTCCGTTCTGAGAAGCTACTGATGACGTGTTTCTTCTTGGAGTCCCACGCATCACATCGTTCCCGGACCATGACATCGACGGGTATCTGCCCGCTAATCAAAAAATTGCTGCGCCTAAGACGATGTGATGGGGTGAGGCAACTCTGAGTCCTGCTGTTCATTGCACAGCCTTCAGTGCCTTGCGCTTGGCTTTGCAGCTTCCGCATATTTCGCTGCCGTACAGGAGAATTGCGTTTGTGCCCGCCATAATTAGCATTATTTTGATCTGTGTTGGCCCACCGATGTTTGCCATAAATTTAATTAGTATTCCGGTGACCTTTGCTATTTTTGTAACCGCATGCTGTATCTGGACCCAGAAAGTAAGCCTGCAGTCAAGTTGAGTACCTAAGCATTTCACCACCTTTTGGGTCATTAAGGACGTGTCACCTGTTTGTATGCTGATCTCGAATCGTATGTGGCCTCGTGTCATAAGGATGTCTTGAGTTTTATGTTTGGCGAGTTCCAGGCCTTGGTTCAGCTTCCTTCTAGCGCCCTCAGTATCCCGAGCTGGTATGATCGCCGCTATATCGTCCGCGTATCCCACTAAATATGTATCTTCTGGCATTTCTATGCTCAATATCTGGTCGTAGCTCAGATTCCAGAAATCGAGGCCGAGAATAGATCCTTGAACTGCGCCAGAAATTATCGCTTTTGTTTTCTGACGATCTTGTGTGTCGTACAGCAATTCACGCTCACTTAGGTAGCTTTGGAGAATCCTTAGCAGGTATGCAGGTATTCGAAACCTTTCTCGTAGTGCCTTTATAATGTCCATCCATCGTAAGCCGTTAAAGGCGCTTCGTACATAAAGCATTGCCAGTGCGATGATGCAGTTCGGGTAGTACCGTCTGCGTTGAGCGCTGCTTACCACCTCCTCAATTGCGCCAAGTCTAGATTTTCCGCATCGGAAACCGTATTGCCTTGCTGACAATCCTCGCACTCACGCACTCTCAACCGGCTCTGCAGACGCCAGGCTGACGGTTGCGCTGGGTCGCCCTTACCCTTACTGATCAGCATCAGTTTCTGTATTTTCCATAGCTAAGAGAAGATGCTTTGCATATATTGTAAATCTCAAGCATCACATCTGGTCAGCTTTCAGTCGCAAGTTTGAGAGCTTCAGCTGGGATGCCATCTAGGCCTTGACTTTTGTTTCTTTTTAGGCTTATTGGCACAGTTTTAAGCTCTTTCTCAGTGAAGGGTGGGAGCATCTCATCTCGGTTCCCGTACAGCATAGGTTGCGGGGGGAACAGTATATCCACTATTTTGCTAAAAGCATCACTGTATAGTCCAGTCCCTAAGGGTTGTTTTTTAGATCCCATCGAGGTTCCTCCTATTCTGCCTTCTTACTGGCGATGATTGCTTGTTTCAGCGCCTTCCGGGATTGTCTGAAATCAGTAGCTTGCGCATCTGTTTTATCTGGCTCTGGTGTACATTCACCTGATACGAAAGCAGGTTCTTCTGAGCTTTGCAATGTCTGTTGTCAATGTCTATTTTGTAATCAACCAGTTCACAGGTCGTATTCTTGAGGGCACAAACTAACTCGTAACTTGCAGAAAGTAGATCCTAGGTTAAAAATATTCTGCGAGCATAAAGTATCAATTGCAAACTTGCAAGTGTTTGTGTATTCCGAAAACCTGATTAAAACCTCCTACCTTCCGGATGGTGAGTTAAAGAAATATTGGGACTTCCATTTATAGAAAGACATCATACTAAATTATATTATTTATGTGAAAAAGTATAAAACTGCTATAATAAAATTCACTACTGTTTATAAAATTCAGCTTCGCTCGAAATCTGCTAATTTAAGCTAATCAAATTATTACTTGCTCGGATTGAAGGGATTTTTTGATTAACAAAAGCGCATTAATAGAAATTTTGCAAACCTACGTCATTGTATTAAAATGGAATAAGAGTGACGCCTATTACATAAATTGACTGAATTCCCATGCCTTCTTTTGGGCAATACTCATGCATGGAATAATATCCAATGTCATCATGAAGGTTGGCTTTGATGGATCGAAAGCTTGGTATTGAATTTTCTTTATAATTTTTCACCCGGGAGGAGTGTATGAAATATCGGACCGATCACATGTGTACATAAGTGTTCGAACACATATTTGTCTCAGCATATTCGCAGTGTTTATGTTTAACAAAGTAATATACTTACATAGTAGGTCTTAGTTTCAATCCTCATTTCATTTTTTCTAATATCGACGGCCTTTCGGCAGGAAATGGTAATCTAACAGATTATTTAAGCTATGAAAAATCTTCTGATAAAACATAATTGCTTTTCGGAGGCGACATGAAACCAAAAGGTTTGGCCTAATTTTATTATTAGCATATTACCTGCAAGCGTCAAACTAATGAGTGGTATGATGTGCATAGAAATATAATATTTAATTTTATTGTATTTTTCTTATTTTTACCCAAAGATACAAAAAACTTTTGCTTACGTAATTTTGGAGGGTTTCTTATAAAAGTATAAATTTTTTTGTATAATCAGTTTTGAGGTTTCGGTATAGATAAGTAAACTGTATATGATAGAAGCAATTACGCCACAGATTGATCCCACGCCTACTCTTAGCATCGCAAAGCTTTCTGTTGGCGCTCTACACTATACACCCACACTTCACTACTCGTATAAATTAATATAGCACAGGGTGCAGACGGTATTTGAGGACATACATGTAAGTGGCTATAACTTCTTGAAACCATTATTTTTCTGTTTGACCTTTTTCAGATGAGAAATGAAGGGCTATAACTTAACTTAAGAAATTAAGAGACATGCAATTATCGTCGCTATATGTGCAAATCACACCGATTTAAAAACCTCTAATTCCTTTAATTCGTCAGCGATGCAGAATCTGTTTCATTACGCAAAACAGACGAAGAACGTGATACTCTCAGAACTTATTCAACAAATGCAAGCGATCATTGAGGAGGACCCTTCAAACCAAATGAGAGCCCTTGAAAGGGAGCTTAATGTTTCTGAAGATCTTATCCGTCGAGTTATCCATGAAGATACCCGGTATAAATCTTCAAATGTTAAGCGCAGAAAACAGGTTATGTCGAAGCAAACTCGAGAACAACCGATCAAAACACCTTCTAAACAAAATTAAACACCCTTAAACGCCTGAGAGTCATGGTTTTTCTTTAACAAAAAAAATATTTACCATAACCAATTTTCCCATCCTACAAAGGTTTCTTGAGTCATGCATACGAAGTTTCCAGCAACTGTTATGGTTTTTTTTTTTAATTTTTAATTTTTTTGGTCGGGACAACTAGCACCACCAACTAAATCCACCCGAATTCCGGAGAAATCTGAGTAGATCTTGTGGGCCAAGGAGCCAAGATGGTCGCTTTTTAACACATCAGTGCCAAAGGCCAAAGACAAAGCCTGATTCGAGCGAAGACAGGGCAGATGCACTGAGATGCCCACCTTTTCCATGTGCTTCGCCCACAGAAAGTTTTCCGTAATCAGTCCAACCAGCTGTCTGCAGTCCCTTTTGCTTAATAACAGGAGGATTTGCCACTGTCAGCCGGACATGATAGATAACATCAGTTTTGCCCATTTGTAGCCTCTCTCAGCCTGCCAAGCTCGCTTGTGGGTTGTAGTAACCCATTTGCTAACCGTGACTTTGGTGGCCGCAGAAGGGAGTGGCAAACCGGGCTCTGGGCCAAAAAAGTTGGCCTCAGAGCCCATCTTCGCTAAGGAGTCAGAGGTATCGTTACCCACGATACCCACGAGTCCCGGGACCCATGTTAACATCAGGCTATTATGTCTACCGACATAGTTCAGCCTGGATTTACAGGGCTCGATTACCCCTGATGTGGTAGATCTGCCTCTCCATCTGTTTTCCACAACAAAGTTCATCGATTCTTGAACAGCATAGAGCTTCGCAGGAAATACAGATACATGCATTCCAAGAGCAAAGTGCAGTTTGGTCCCGCTGGGTTCCACGTAGACCCCAGAGCCGGAACCATGATCGGTCCTGGAGCCATCCGTGAAAATGCGAAAACAATGTTTGCCGGGCTCATTTTCAGAGGCCGGTTACAGGTGTTGTGAGTAACAAAGGACATGTCAGATTGCCACACTTCTTTATTAAAGGATTTCAGATGAATTCTGCTGCATACATCGATAATGGAATTTTTATTAAATGGTTTTATGGATATATAATAAGTTAATGTTGTGTAAAAAATTCGTGAAGTTTCATTAAATTTTGTTCAACATAAAATCTTACTGGTTTAACTCTCAAGTTCTCCTCAAATATCGTATGTACCCTGTATAATACTGCTGTAAAGGTGGCCTCGGTATCGCCTATGTGTAGGAGGATGTCAAAGTAAAGAGAATAAGCTTTTAACCTTCCGCCAATTGATTTCTTGTCAGATCATTGCTGCGAGATCGTATTGCTTTGGCAAACCCTTGCAAATGATGTACTCCGGTATACATATATTTCCGCATTGAAAGTGGACTATCTCCAGGTGCTATCAGGAGAATCTCTGCCGGTATTCCATCTGGGCACTGAAATTCATCCATAGATGGATGGAAGTGTGATTTTATTTGCCATTCGCTAGTTGTTTAGATCAAACAACGAGTTGTCTATTGAATTTGTAAATTTAAATTTTTTTTCAACAGATCAACAAAGAAAATATCGCACTACAAATTCTGCACACTACAATAAAAAAGGTCCGCGTTCACTTGGCTGCTGCAGCTGTAAATGCTTGTTCGCCCAGTCAACAATAAATGTTTCGATCAGGAGCTGAATAGAGGAAGTAACTGTAGTGGCATAAATATGAACCAGCGCGCCTGTGCGGTTGTTGCTACCGTTTTGCTCAGATAAGTATGGTAATGTAACGACAGTAAGAAGTTGTGTTTTACTGTTGTTGTTTACAACAAACCTATCATTGCTGGCTATGGCAATGGTCCATGACACGACATGACGCTGAACATGACTATGAATGCGCTTTAGCACTAGAAGTCCACAATGTCGCGGAGGTTGTAAAATAAATGTAATTGCAGCAACAAAAATAACACCAACGGCAGCAGCTGTTGTTAGTTGAACAGGCAAGAAATGCAGGGGCGATTGGAAAATCCAGCTCAGATAGAAAACGTAAACATACATACATATATATGTATATACATAATTACAAATCAGTTATTTCTTTGCGGGCACAAGTGAAAATTTTGTTCTATAACGTATTTTGCATACATACTCGTATATGTAGTAGGCGTTAAGATATGATGTATCGGGAACAGTTGGAGTTGAACAGCTCATGGAATGAATGCTAGGACGTCTGTGTGCATTGTAACGATGGTCTCTGGACTCATGGCTACCTTTACCATGACAGCCTTGCTGAGATACACACTCGTTGGAATAAATTGGGGTGGGCATAATATTTATAATACGCCAACTCCAACAAGTGACTCAGTCCAATTCCATCCGCTCGACAACCGCCACGGGAGCAAGCAGTTCCTTTTTCAATGTAGAGATGGCCGATCTTGGATCTCCAAGAGGAAATCACCACTGGACTAAAGCCAACCTGGAGCCACTCATAAACGTCACGAGCGCTAATTCGCCAAGTGAATCAGCTTTGAAAGAACCAGAGAGTTTACCAAAGAACCAAAGAATCTTTCTTCGTCCAAGTGGGCCCATTCCCTGGGCAACCATACCAACCTATCCTAACCTAACCTACCAAAGAACCTCTTGGTACCTCGAAGAAGGTGCCAAGAGAGAGAGATCGATTTTTGGATATGACTTCACCGGAAAAAGCGCTGAAAAAACGCATCTCCTAGATGAAGTACAGCGTCCGGCACTCGACGTGTAACCAATTACAAAGGCCATAAATTTAGTTTAGAGAATTGCTTTTATTCAATTCAACGTAAAAAATGTGTGAAAATAATATAAAATTAATACAATTTACTTTTGCCTTGACTATGACCTTGAGACGGTTCAGAAACAAACCGCAAGCTGGCCGGATGTGACTTACATGTATTTTGGCCCACTCGCCTCGAGCCTGGTGAATCTTTTAGTTCGGACCTTGATCTCCAAGATGCCCCAAAGAGAATAATAAATCGGATTCACGTCAAGTAAATTTTAGAGCCTTTGTGTGGACGTTATGAAGTTTGTAACGTTGTTTTTTAGCTATTCTTGATTCACTCGAACTTTGTGAGACGGTGCCGAGTCCTATTGTAACGTCTATGGTTTGCCACCGAAATTTTTGTCTGCCCACGGCTTCAAAGCAACCTCTAGAATACTTTCCTTACAATATATCGCATTTACCTTGTCGCCAGACTCGATGAAAACGATTGGACAGCGCCCATCTGCGGTTAGAGCAGCCCAATCCATTACCTGCGGCGGGTGCTGCTTCCTGGTGGCCAATCGAGGACTATGAACTGTCGGTCAAATTATTCCTATCGTTTTGGGAGTTAACGAGTTGCACAATTTGAAAAATTTTCTCGTCAGAAAACACAATGTTCGGAAATTGACCGCTTTTGGCCAAGCGAAGCAACTCCTTCGCTTTCTCAAGTCTGACTTGTTGCTGCTTTGGTATGAGATCACACGCCTTTTGGATCTTGTAAGGCTTGACTTTTAGATCATTTTCAGTATGCAGCGAATGCTACGGTCAAATATTTTCAGTTCTTTCGCCATTTGATCGGCACTTCGTTGGGGATTTCGCTCAAGTCGGTTCTTCACTTTTTGAACCATTTTACGTGATGATGCAGTCTTTTTATGACCACCTCCATGACGTTTCGGGATGCTACTAGTATCATTGTAACGAGTAATGGTGCGATAAACAAAAACTTTATTACTTTAAAGTGCTCGTGCTCACGAACAATCGCTGGTTGTGATTTTCGAACCAAATACCTATAATGCAATCACACTATTGCGTTTGAAATCCATTTTCTTTGTTCGCGCTTACTCTCGGCGAAATGCTTCCGCATTTAGTCAACTAACAGACAGGTGACGCCCGTACATCAGCTGTCCAGCGATCTGAAGTTGGTTACACTTCGAGTGCCGGACCCTGTAGAAATGGTAGGGTATCAAGATTTATGCTGCGTACTGTTAGTTTTACATATTTTTTGTCATTAAATATGGATCGAAAAAATTCTAAATAAATATCACATTTACATTAAAATAGATCACTAGTTTTTTCTTTTAATATAGATTACACAACCAATATATTTAATTTCTATTTTATTTTTTATTACAGTACCAATTAGCTGCTTTTCGTACTTTTTTACTACCCTAATGCAAGAAGGGCGAAAAATCTTTCTCTCTTTCTCCATCCATTGTAATGAAACCCTTTGTAAGGGAGTGTCAAAACTGGCTTGTCATTACTTACCTAACCTTCTATAAAAAAGAATATCGTATGAACGATTTGTACCTGATTTTTAAAGTGGTATAAATCACTTATAAACGAACGATAAAAAATCAGCAAAATGGGATAATGTGTAACATATTATATTAATAATGAATTGCATTAAGACTAGGTGCAGTTGCAAAAAGTAGTGGTTCTTGAGTAATGTGCTTGTATGTAGTAAGTGTACCAGCACACAATTTTTCACTTATTTATTACCTTTGCTTCGTATGTGAGCACCATGTTGAAATGGTTTTTGTTTTTTTAATTTTCTTCGCGCTGAGCACATAAATTACAAAAAAGAGAACAATAAATAAATAAAGTCATTTTGACTAGCAGCGTGAATATTGCCGACAAGTCTACGTCTGCTAATATTATTTATTTCTTTTTATTCATGATTATCATATTTGTTTTGTTGTTGCTGCTCATTCATAAGATATTTAGGTAGTATATCACTTGGAATTGCAAGCCTCATAAAACATGAGGTTGGAAAAGTGAAACAGAGTAACTGCGGTAGTAACTCAAGCGCGTTAAACAACAACAAGTGATTTCCATGCATTGGCAATGTGGCATCGCAGCTAAAGTGGGATTAATACCTAGGTGGGTTGGAGGTTGACAGGCTGGTCGCTTGGACCATTTGGCTCGTTGTTGTTGGTGACTACTGGCTGTGGGTTCTAAAAAATGCATGTATTTACATATTTCTAGGCATCTACTATATACATACATACATACATACGTAAAGGCATATATAACAATTTTGCTGCCAATTTTGCAATGCAAGCGCGCAAAATGGAGTGGGAAATTGACAAGTGAGCATCCAAAAAAGGAGAGGAAAATAAAAAGGCAAAAGGCATCGACCAGCAGAGCGCAATGGTGGAGAGTACTCCACATTTGTTGTTTTTTTTTTTGTTTAGGTTGCTTTTGCTTTTAATAATATTACTCTTATTTTTGTTATTGCCCTGGTGGTGATGGTGTGCGCATTGGCGCCCACGAAAATGAAATGTTGCGCCCTCTGTGTGCAATAAATAATATTTTTTCGCATAAAATATGTTATCCGATTTTCATGGCATGCCGAATAGCGGCAATATTTCATTTTTTATTACCTTTCGGTGTGTGTTTGAGACTGTGTGTGTGTAAGCTGCAAGGTACTATGTGGTTGTTTTCACTGCCCGCTGCTACTCCTACCTTTGCACAGTTTTTTTCTTTGCTGCCAACATCCTCGCTCGAGCAGCGCGCAGTTATTCATGCCATATTTTCTCTCACTGCTACCAACCTCTACAAAGTACAATCCAGCGCCCAGTAAAAACAAAAACAAAAAAACGAAACGCAAAAAAAAAAAAAAAACAGAAAGCTCGTACTCATTCAATCACATACACTCATAAATTTCAACATGTTCAGCACACCTTTATGACAACGCGCCAAAATGTATGCAAGCACAGCGATTTTGTTCTTGCGACTAACCGTCATACCGCTCCACCATCTCTTTCGCTCTTATTGGCCAATGTTTTCCAGTTGAAAATGTATGCAACGCCATCAGTCAGGCGACCTGCGATTTTTATTTTTATTACTTTTTTAAGTTGCATGGCGCGTTAGTGAAAAATTAGTGTTAAGTGGCTGCTTTCAGAAATGCTCACAATTTCACTTCGAGAGAAAAAATGGCTAGAAGTTGACAATATTAGCAGGCCGTTTGTTTCTAATTAAGTTGCTAGAAGATTAATTTTATGTGTAAGAGAAGTCGAAAATGTATCGACAACTACATATATAATTCGTCGTATATACATAAATATATGTAAACAATTTGCACACCACCTTGATGAAAAAGTTCAGGGAGCAAACGCCAGGGGACGCTTTTTTTGTTAAAATGCTACGTTTGTGATTAACATTCCTACCATAATTGTTGCTTGACATTTGTAAAAGGGACCTCATTGATATCGCTAAAGCCATGATTTCCAAGGCTGAATCCGACCCAACATTCGTCAAACGCACCATTACTGGGGACGAGACGTGGATTTATGAATACGGCACGCAATCCAGACATCAGGCAGTTAATGGAGAATTCCGAATGAACCAAGGCCAAAAAAAACCACGTTGTTGTCAGTCAAAAAACGAAATTGACGCTCACGGTTTTTATGGATTACAACGGTATTGTATACAGTAGACTCGCGGTTGAGGGAACCCCGGATTGAGGGAACTACTCGGTTGAGGGGACCACAAAAATTCTTTCATTGTGTACTCTGTAGAGGGAACCTTCAATGCAATAAGTACCGAGTAGAAGGAACCTCAAAATTTTTATGCAATTTCAGTTATTTTACAGTTATGTTAGAAAGCGCATATGATTGGTATATACATATACATATATGCATATTGTGTACATTGTCCAGTGTAAAGCTATTTAGTTCGGTTCAGTGCGTTGAAGCAATTGTGCGAAATAAGATAGTGATAAAAAGATAAATTTACTTTTGCTAGTTAACTATGAAAGCGAAAAGGTTTTTACCCTTCAAAACAAAATCTCGACCATATCACGTTTAAAAAATGGCAAAAGAAAGATTTAAAGAGCATCGACAGCGTGCAGCATTAAACGGAAGTCTCTGAAGAACGGTGAGTTTGCTAATATGGAAACTAAGCTCGTATAAATAGTTCATCACTCAAAGAAGTCGATATATTCCAATATCTGGAAACCTTATTAAAGAAAAAGCTAAAGAACTGCAGGCAAAAATTTATGGAAATGGAAGAGGTTTTAACGCAAGTTCGGACTGGCTAAATGGATTCAAGGCTAGATTTGGAATTAGATTGTTGAAAATTTGCGGTGAAAAACTGTCTTCTGATCAAGAAGCAGTGCCAGCATTCAAGGACAAATTTTGGCGACTAAAAAATGATTTACAGTTGGATGAAAACCAGGTTTATAATGCTGACGAAACTGGATTATTTTGGAAATTACTGCCAGACAAAACATACCTTAGCCCATATGAAAAAAATGCGTGCGGAAGAAAAAGTGAAAAGGCGCGAGTCACAGTTTTAGTGTGCACTAATGCAACTGGCAAATACAAATTAAAGCTATTAGTAATAGGTCAAGCCAAAAAACCACGATCATTCAGAAATTTTCAGCCTCCGTTAAACTACAGGTGCTCAAAAAGAGCATGGATGACTGCGGACATTTTCGAAGAATGGTTCCACAGTTTCTTTGTACCAGAGGTAAATTAAATTATTAAATCATAACATAGGTAAATAATAAATTGAACTAAATACATTTTTTTGTTTTTTAGGTAACCACATTCCTAATACACGATTGTCTACCAGTCAAAGCTGTTTTGATGTTAGATAATGCACCGTGCCATCCAAAACAAGAGTTATTAAAAACAGCATGTGGTTCAATTTTCGTTTTATATTTGCCACAAAATGTAACACCCCTTCTCCAGCCGATGGACCAGAATGTAATAAGGTTAACCAAGTTGCACTATAGAAAAAATTTATTAAAATCAGCTATTGGTAAAGACGAAATAGGCTACTTTAAAAAAAAAATTACTTTGAAAGATGCCATTTGCCTTTTGACCCAAGCATGGCAAAAAGTCGATGCCGATGTTATTAAAAAATGCTGGTGTCCATTACATGACTATAAACATCCGATAGACAATGATGAGTGTATCGAGATTGATGTGCCTCTCAGTGTTTTAAGACAGCAGATAGTTGCACAACAACATTCCGAATTTGAAGAATTACTCAATTTAACTGAAACTGCATTTCCACAGGTAAAAAACACAATCATTACAATTACACGTGCACTTAACATGCCATAATTTTTTTATTTTAGTCAAACCTAAGTGTCAACGAACTAAGAATATGGACAGGAATAGATGACAATTGCGCTAATGGTACTGAGGGCCTCTGATGGGGATGAGCATGATGAAATAAATAGCGACAAGTGTACAATAGAGGCAGCTGAAGCCATTAGAATTTTTGACAAAGCAATCCATTGGACCAAACACAATACGTTTCCACGACAGTCGGTTCAACAATATCAGGGATATTGCAATGAAAAAATCACTGGAAGCTAAGAAAAAACAAAGTACTATATTGGACTTCTTTAAATAATAAGTATTAATAAAATATTTATAATCCGCCCACTTCTGTACATGTATAATTTCAATCTCAATTGAAGGGAAAGTCTGGGTTGAGGGGAATAACCCTTGCACGAATTAGTTCCCTCAACCCCGAGTCTACTGTATATGCTTATATGTATATATAATTGGCGCGTACACCCTTTTTGGGCGTTTGGCCGAGGTCCTCCTCCTATTTGTAGTGTGCGTCTTGATGTTGTTCCCCAAATGCAAGGGCCTACAGTTTTAAGCCGACTCCGAACGGCAGATATTTTTATGATGAACTTTTTCATGGCAGAAATACACTCGTAGGTTTGCCATTGTCTGCCGAGGGCCGACCGGTATTAGAAAAATGTTTTTCTTAATTTTGGTGTTTCACCGAGATTCGAACCTACGTTCTTTCAGTGAATGCCGAATGGTAGTCACGCACCAACCCATTCGGCTACGGCAGCTGCGACGGTATTGTACACCACGAATTTTTGCCAGAAGATCAGACAGTTAAAGAGGACAATCATTTTGGGCGCTCTGAGATGTTTATATGAAGCGATTGACCAAAAAAGAAAGGAAGTTTTGGAAAACAATAACGTTCTTATTTTTTTTTTTATTTGTAGTTTTTCCTTTTTTATAAAATAATTTGGCTCTTAAAGGCATATTTAATTTAAGGTTGATTGCATATTGAACAAATTGTATCGCTTCTAGACAGTAATTTAACTTATATTTATTTTCCTTCTCTTTTTTTACAAGGAGTTAAATCTTACGTTTAAATAGGCTATGAATAGTAGCAGATATGAAACCAACAGTGAAGGTAAGAACTGCATCAAGAGAGATTCTTCATGGCATTTCAAGATTGGCATTCGCTGCACTTCTTTATCCAGAACTGATAGCGTGGTAGTAATGTCCAACGACATCTTTATCGTCGACGTAGGCCAAACATTGTACGCTCTTATAAAAAGGTAATACCTGGGCGACTATTTTGTAGCTTGAATAACCTTTTCCAATATCAGATTAAAGAACTTTCATGATAGCGACTTATCCTGCTTGAAAACTCGCTTCCTATCAGATGGCCTATGAAGACCCTTCCGACTAAAAAGACTTAATTAGGTCGGAAGGGAGACTACCTTCAAATATCGCGGCATATATATATATGTATATCCATATATACGAGGGCGGTTCAATAAGGACCCGAGCACCATGACAAAGGGCGTTCCTGAGGGAAGTTGGTGTTAGCATCATGCGCTGCCATCTATCAATCGACGTCAAACATAAATTTCAGATTAATTGATAGGTCAGTTTAAATTTGGCAGCTATTATATTTAGTAAGACGTGTTTCGTGATGTTCGCTAAGATGGAAAAAGAGTATTATCGTTGGGTAATTTCCATTTTGTTTTTGGATGGGAAAAATGCAAGGGATGAAAGCAAAATTTGATGCTGTCTATGGGGCCGCTTCGCCATCTATGACCACAGTTAGAAATTGGTCCAATGAATTTAAACGTGGGCGAACATCGGTTTTTTATAAGGAGCTACCAGAACGCCCGGCAAACGTGGTTATCGAGGAAATCATTCAAAAAGTCCGCGACTTGATTCTCGCTGATCGACGAGCGAAAGTGTGCGAAGTAACAGAGGCCATAGGTATGTCAAGCGGAATGGCAATTAATATTTTGCATGATAAGTTGGTAATGAAAAAATTGTCGGCCCGATGGGTGGCGCGATTGCTCAAAAGCAACAACAAGCGGATGCGACTGTTAGCTTCGAAGCAGTATTTGGAGCAATTGAATTGAGATACGAAGGAATTTTTGCATCGAGTTGTCACCGTTGCTGAAACCTGGATTCACCATTACACAACAGAAACTAAGCAACAATCAAAACAATGTATTTTTCGCGATGATCTGCTCCAAAGAAGGCAAAGACAGCCCCATCGGGCGGAAAGGTCATGACGACGACTTATGCGACGCGAACGGCATCATCCTCATAGATTTTTTAGAAAAAGGAAGAATGATAATACTACAGTGAGTTATTGGACCGCTTTCACAAAAAATTGAAGGAGACACGGCCGCATTTGGCGAAAAAAAGGTGCTATTTCACCACGACAACGCACCAGCAACGGCACATTCATCAGGAGTTTTCGCCGTCAAACTGCATGAATTGCGTTATGAATTGCTCCCATCACCCGAATTCACCCGATCTGGCTCCCTGCGACTTTTTCTTGTTCTCTAACTTGAAGAAATGTCTCGAGTAAAAAAATTTAGTTCAAACGAGAAAGTCATCGCCGAGACAGGGGCGTATTTTGGCCCTATCTTTTCAAAAGGGGACTATGGTGAAAAATAACACGGGTGCTCATCGAATATATAATATTATACACCCTTATTTGGGTGTTTGGTCGAGCTTTTCCTCCTATTTGTGGCGTGAGTCTTGATGTTCCACAAAGGCAACTAATTTTCGTGTTGTTGAAGCCGTCTTGCAAATCCTCAAAGAGATGATGCGTCTCGATTCTTTCCTCTCAGGACTTTTGCAAAATATGGCCTGTCGTAAGTATTGTAAACGGCAAGTTACGGATTTAAGTGTGTGTGTGACCCCATGAAGGATATCAATGAACTAACAGAACCTTGTCACTTGACCCTTGTAATAATCGAATAGCGGGAAATCAGTTTATTTTGTCAACGATTACCATTTCATCTTCTCTGCAACAGCAGGCGATGTCAATATTTAGTAGGCTAGGAAATTTGATATCAGTCACATAGTTCTTAGTCTTGTAGGAAATGTTCCCAATCTTGAAACCTTTCACAATCCGCTGACATTTCTGGTAGATTTTTCGAAGATTTTTCCTCTCGAACTTTTCGAGCTTACATATTATGTATTTCGACCTCTCTCTTATTACGTTGGCAATACTCATTTTCTTTTTGTGGTAGGTAGTATAGAATCTACAACTCATATTGTAGATTCGTCGAAATACAATTTCTCGAGCGAACCGAGAAATTTTATCCCATTAATTTCTTTCTCTGTCAGCCCGAGGGAGAATCGATATACGAATCTGCCGGCCATTAACCAATAAATATTAGTACGGTTTTTATCTGAAATACTCGAAAATCTTAACTCAATTCGTACTTATATAAGAAATGTCATATGTTCCCAGAATACCGGAGGCCATACGGGTTATACTCAACTGAAGAAGTCGGAGACGTTCATAAATGAATGGGTGCAACGGTGTACCAAAGTTAAAAACGTTGGCGACTTCCCGGACGAGACCAAAAACAAAAAACCTCTCCAAGCAAAATCATTGATTTGTTTGTGAAAAAGTCGAGCTTATCATTGAGTGAAGCAGTTTTAAAGAAAAGTGGCATTAATGAATCCAAAGACACAATTCGAGGACGTTTATATGAAAAAGACTCAAATTTCGGAGCACATTGAAAAAACCGCTACTCCCATTATCACACATTGAAAAAATACTTGCATGGACTATCCCAAAATTCAGAACGGAATTGTGTACATGTAAAGATAAATCTTCCTTTTGGGCGCATAGTTGAGCTCCAGATGAGCAGGTGATCGTGTTGAATGGAGGAAGATTGATGTGGCAACTAAAGCCTACCCCGGGCTGTAACGCCAATAGATGCTGATGATGGAGTTGCCCCTGTCGGTCCTGGTGTACTATTGATGATCGACAACTTAAATTCGAGGGTTAAGGTTCATGTTTAGGGCGACTTCTTCTCCGAAAAGGATTTTACTGTTTATTTGTGTTTAACGCCCATTTGAATACAGTTTTGATGAACAACAAAAACATTATTACTATCCGCTGCGAAGACGTTTGTAAGACTAGCCAATCTTGGAAGACAACGATTCCAAGCATCGAAGCCGAAGATGGGTAGAGTGGAAACTACAAAATGGGATTGAAATGTTGGATTGATCTTCACAGTCGCCTGATGCCAACCCTATTGAATTTTTGGGTAAGAGTTAGGCAAAATCTCAAACAGTTATCAAAGCTTATTCAACTAATTTGGATCCGATTACCTCCAAAACTTGCGCAGAAATTGACACGAATGTTTGTCTCTAAGATGTGAAGACATTATAGCAAATGGTGGTAATGCATATTAAATAAAGGGTAATAAGATTGGAGGTATTTTTTCCAATAGGGTTTTTTAACAGATCACGCATGGATAGTGTCAAACTAAATTCATAATTTTTTTTTCAGTATTCATTCACCTTTCATCATGGAATGACTTACGTCTCAACAACGTTGACAAATCGCACCGATGTATTACGAAAATCTACGCTCTGTGAAAAGTGTTCATCGTGCGCTCAGGTCAAGTTATGGTACATAACCGCCCTTAATATATGGCTTAATGCCTAGGGCAATAAGCAAAATTGTCTTATTTGGACTGAAGAGCGACCGGACGCCTGAAGCCATTCAAGAACAGCCATTAATTCCACTGAAAACAACCGTTTGGTGGGGCCTATGGGCTGGAAGTATCATCGGCCCATATTTCTTCAAAAAAGAGATTGGCGCCATTGTAACAGTGATTGTGTCTCCACAACATTTGGTTCAAACAAGTCGGCGCTACTTTCCATACAGCCCGTAAAACAATTGATTTACTACCTCTCGTCTCGGACCGGTGGATTGGCCACCAAGATCGTGTGATATCGCACCTTTGGACTTTCATTTGTGGAGGTATGTAAAGTCTAAATGCTTTGTGGATAAAACAGCTTCGATTGTGGCATTGGAAGCTAACACTACTAAAGTCATTCACGAGATGCCGACCTAAGCCCTCCAGCTAGTCATTCAAAATTGCTGTTTACGGATGGAAGAATTACGGCGCAGTTGCGCCCATCACTCGAAAGGAATTATCTTTAAAAAAGAAATTTCATGAATGGTTCTACACAAAAAGTAATTAAAATTTCCCAATTAATTTGACTTTTCATTGTTTTATTTCAATTTAAAATCCAATACCTCTAAATTGATCAATAAAGGGAGATAAACCCATGGAATGCAGTTTGTTAGAATCGAATTGGCCAAATATTGGGTTGCTTGGTTGAATTGGGCTTCAGTTGAATTTTTAGGTTTGCAGCCGTAGTACAAATGTAAAACACATTTTGTTATGGCAATTCAGCTGTCAATCAGTAAAAAAAAGTTTTTTGATCGGTTGCGTAGTTTTCGTTTGGCGTTCGTTGAAAAATAGAAAATCAAAATTAGCATTTTCGTCATATTTTGCTTTTTTATGTCCGCAAAGGGAAAACCGCATCGCAAACTCATAAAAAGTTATGTGCTGTTTATGGTGGTGAAGCCTTAAAAGAACGGCAGTGTCAAAATTGGTTTGCCAAATTTCGTTCTGGTGATTTTTCACTAAAAAATTTAAAAACGCTCTGGTCATCCAGTTGAAGTTGATGACGCCCTAATCAAAGCAATAATCGATTCGGATCGTCACAGTACAACACGTGAGATTGCAGAGAAGCTTCATGTATCACATAAATGCATTGAAAATCATTTAAAACAACTTGGCTATGTTCAAAAACTCGATACATGAACTGAAAGAAATGCATTTAACGCAACGCATTTACAGCTGCGATTTGCTAAAGAAACGTATTGAAATCCATTTTTAAAACGACTGTCAAGCGGAAAAGATCATGGAGCAGGCCAGGTGAACCAACTCAAACAACATCAAAAGCTGATATTCATCAAAAGAAGGTTTTATTATCAGTTTGGTGGGTTTACAAAGAAATTGTCTACTTTGAACTCTTCTTACCACCCAACCGAACGATCAACTCTGATGTCTACATTAAACAAACAACGAAATTAAACAATGCAGTTGAAGAAAAGCGGCCCGAATTGACAAATCGAAAAAGTATTGCATTCCATCATTACAATGCAAGGCCACACACATCTTTGGTCACTCGGCAAAAATTATTGGAGCTCGGTTGGGATGTTTTGCCACATCCACCATACAGCCCTGACCTTGCGCCATCTGATTACTCTTTGTCTCGATATTTACAAAACTCCTTGAATGGTAAAAATTTCAATAATGATGATGATGTCAAATCGTACCTGATTCAATTTTCTGCTAATAAAAACCAAAAGTTTTATGAAGGTGGGAATATGATGCGGCCTGAAAAATGGCAAAAGGTCATTGCTCAAAATAGGTAATACATTACAGAATAAAGCTATTTAGTTCCATGAAAAAATTGTCTTTGATTTTCCAAAAACAAAAAGAGGTTATCTGTAAAGTCGGTTTACTGGCGATAGTTTAACGTGATAACGTCATAAGAAAATACTAATTGAATGGTTGCATTTTTCAAAAGAAAATTTTAATTTTATTTGTTTGATAGATATTTTGTAGGGATATAGAGAATGAGTTAACATTAACATAACATAACATAACATAACATAACATAACATAACATAACATAACATAACATAACATAACATAACATAACATAACATAACATAACATAACATAACATAACATAACATAACATAACATAACATAACATAACATAACATAACATAACATAACATAACATAACATAACATAACATAACATAGCATAACATAGCATAACATAATATAACATAACATAACATAGCATAACATAACATAGCATAACATAATATAACATAACATAACATAACATAACATAACATAACATAACATAACATAACATAACATAACATAACATAACATAACATAACATATCATAACATAACATAGCATAACCTAACATAACATAACATAACATATCATAACATATCATGACATAACATAACATAACATAACATAACATAACATAACATAACATAACATAACATAAAATAACATAACATAACATAACATAACATAACATAACATAGCATAAAATAACATAACATAACATAACATAACATAACATAACATAACATAACATATCATAACATAACATAACATAACATAACATAACATAACATAACATAACATAACATAACATAACATAACATAACATAACATAACATAACATAACATAACATAACATAACATAACATAACATAACATAACATAACATAACATAGCATAACCTAACATAACATAACATAACATAACATAACATAACATAACATAACATGCTGTTCAAGCAAGGTAACGACGCATGAGCAAGATAACGACGCATTTTTTGGTGCATGCAGCTGGCTACATAGAATTATAAGACGTTATCACGTCAAAAAATAATAATAACATTAAAACAACAGGTATTATTAACAAACTTGGTTTTATTTTAAATTCTTCAAGTAAATGAAATTAATAATAATCAATAACATAACATAACATAGCATAACCTAACATAACATAACATAACATAACATAACATAACATAACATAACATGCTGTTCAAGCAAGGTAACGACGCATGAGCAAGATAACGACGCATTTTTTGGTGCATGCAGCTGGCTACATAGAATTATAAGACGTTATCACGTCAAAAAATAATAATAACATTAAAACAACAGGTATTATTAACAAACTTGGTTTTATTTTAAATTCTTCAAGTAAATGAAATTAATAATAATCAATAAGAAGGCATGTGCAAATACAAATAAGTGAATTTATTTATGTACATATGCGCATATAGTATATACACATATACGCTCACTTAAGTAGGAGAGAGCAAGATGTCGAACGTTGCCGTTTGTTTGCTTTGTCGTTCGTTCCGCGCTTTCGCTCGCAGTTCATTCAAGGTAACGGCAATGAGCAAGGTAACGACATATGAGCAAGGTAACGGCAATGAGCAAGGTAACGACACATTTTTTCGTGCGTGCAGCCTGTTAAATCGAATTATAAGACGTTATCACGTCAAAAAAATCCGCAATTACTTAGTTGCCAACACAATAGTTTCCAAGTTATGGCGGTCACGCTTCTTTTATACATATTGTATATTACATAGATATTTTATTAATTAAAATTTATAACATAGCAATAATCTTATTCAGAGCTATGTAACTGGAAAAGTATGAATCTAAAAATTATATTCCTCTTTTTGCTCAAAATCCTTTTAGTTAATACATAAAAGATATTTTCTTTTAAATATTTCATATAATTTAATGCTGCGGGGAGAATCCTGTATCCTTGACCAATAATCATGCGGCTATAAAACTGTTGCGGGGAGAGTCTTGTATCCAATCCTTGTCCAATAATGAAATTCGTTGCTTCACTTTCAAAATTACAATTTTTCTCTCTTTTATTTTCCAAAAATATTTCCTTTATATACATTTTTTTTTTTTTTTCAATCAAAGCCTACCTATTTTAATAGAAAATTATAACAAATAATAAGAGTTGAAAAGCCTTAAAGTGTTTATAATAAAAACATATTTGTTTTAATTCATTTTCGCTGTTACCATTTGTTGTTGAAAACGACTCAGTCGCTACAGCAAGAATTCGAATTTGTGCGATGAGGGTATTCGGCCTACTGCCAACAGCCACTTCAGCCCAAGCGATAGGCAACCTGACGAGAATTTTGGATGGTGCAGGCAACAAGTGCAGCGAATGTGTTTAATCACTAATTGACATCTTCGTAATTGGTAATTGCCTTTTTTGCTCTCATGTATCCACCACAACTACAAAGTATGCAAATACATACCAACATACAAATCTATATGTAAATATAAACATATAGACGTATGCAGGAGAAGACTGGCGAAAGAAATATCAGCCTAGGGCTATAAAAAATAGAAGCTTAATGAATTTCAATTAATGGTGTTTAAGAAGAAATGTTTTGCAATATATTAGCATAACAATTAAGATGATTGCATTTAATGGTCAAGCGATTGGCGTAGGAATAAGTACAAAATAAACGAATTTCCCGGATCGGCAACTGAACCTGCGCCCGTTAGGTCAACCCCATATTCACTGTTCGCCATTTCATGCGTGGTATCCACCACATAAGATCAAATTCATCCTCTTCGTGATGAATTTTGTCTCACTTTGTATTCCTGGATAGTTTGAGAAGGTTAAAGTATTTTTCAATGCGGAAATACATCTATACACTAGTAAGTTGAGTCTTGTAAAATTGCTCTTCGGCGGTTACCTAGCGTTGATTGGCAACAAGTTCCTGGGGAGGTGCACCAAGAATTTTTTTTGTCTTATGACAAATTATCAAACGCCCTTACAGGAGCAACAAAAACTCTCATTATGTATTTTCCTGCTTCTAGGCCCACTTCGACAATAGTTACAAGACAAGAAGACAATGTATAGGTAGAGTTGATCCACGAGGTCTCTCACTTCGATAGACCTCGACCTCATGCACTTTTACACCATTCGTTCCTAGTTTTTTAACCTGAAATATGTCAATTTTCCCATATTTGGGTATGAAACCATAGACAGTATGTCAAGAATGACGTTTGACATAGAAAATAAATTCAATTTTTCGACTTCAATAGCGAAAAAAAGGGCACTCTTTATTATCTTTGACTTCTTTTTTGTACTGATTTATATTTATTCACAGCATTTAAAGGGAAACTAATAAAAAAACATCAAATTCTGCACATTATTGCGACATTGTCAATATTTGGTATGATAACCGTTAGCTTCAGTAACACTTTGCTGGTGCTTTTTCATGGAATGGACCAATTTTTTATGCCATATACGTTCGGTCTGCCATTCCTCCATTATTGCAGTTTTTGATGCTGCTGCATTCTTTGGATGTTTTTTATGTAGTATTTTCTTCAATCACGTTATTTGATTTCAGAATTTGTAAAATTCGGTGTGCAACTAAGTTCTCGCTGTTTTTTTTGATGAAAATACATCTTTATTCTAAAAAAATAGTTACAAGTGAATGAAATTGAAAGCATTACCCTTCGCTGGCTACTACTTTTTCCCATTTTTCTGGTAGATCTCGTGTACCGTCGCGGTAAAACTGTTCATCTTTTGAGGTTATCCACGGATCAAGCCATTTTTGATGTCTTCATATGAATGGTCAGCTAGACCATGTGCCATCGATCGGCACAGATGATAATCGGACGGCGCATTACCTGGAGAATATGGCGTGTGGGGTTGGGTTTCTCATTTCACTGTTTCCAGGTAAGTTTTAACGGGTTTGGCAAAATGGGGCCGAGCGTTGTCATGCTGTAGAATCACTTTTTTATGCCTCTCCGCGTATTGCGGCCGCTTCTCGCGCAGTGTTTGGCTCAATCGCATCAATTGAAGTCGACACCGATCCCCAGTGATGGTTTCGCTTGGTTTTAACAGTTCATAATGAATAACACCAACTTGGTCCCAGCAAATACATAGCATAACTTTCGCAGCGTGAATATTCGGCCGAGGCGACGACGTAGAAGCATGACCGGGCAGTCCCCATGACTTTCTTTTCTTTGGATTGCTGTAATGAATCCATTTTTCATCACCTGTCACGACGCGAACACATCCCTTGGCTTTAACTCACAAGGAATCCAAGTCCCCTGTTTCTGAATTATTTCCAAAGCATGCAATCGCTTGGAAATGGATTGGTGGGTAACTCCTAATACTGAAGCAAGCTCTTCTTGCGTTTGACACGGATCCTCATTGAGCAATGCCGCCTATTCAGCGTTTTCGAAGGTTTTTGGCCTTCCTTAAAGCGGACGGTCGTTAACATTAAAATCACCGTCTTTGAAGCGACGGAACCAATCTCGGCACGTTGTTTCACTTAAATCAGCATCTCCATAATAGTCTGGGAGTCAGGGTTCATTTTCACATCATCATTGCATGACGACTGATTTTAATACTGAAGCAGACGCCATCCAAACCAACCGTCAGCTGGTCCAGTAGCGGTACCCATCGTGCGTGGGATGCAGCGAAACGTGTCGAAAAAAAATTTTAACAACTCATTTAATACCGGCTGAAATGTTTTCATGTATTATTAACATTTAGTAGAATAAAAAAAAAATAGTCAGATGCGCGGTCGAGGGGGGAAAATGCGTCAGCTGAACAGGCGAATTTGTAAAATAAATTAAAAAGTAAAACTACTTTATGCCGATTGAAATTTGTTTACATTTGGACACATATGAAAATATAATAATGATGGTCAGCTGCGTTTATAGCGGTGGGAAGACCGTCAGCCGAAGCATCCCTTTGATCCGACCATATTTAAGAATTTCGGACCGAAGCTCTTGACAAAACCTCTCAATATTTTGTCTATGGGCTCCAGTGACAGGGTCCACAAAGTTTTCTGAGTAGTTCACTGTTTGGTGGATGTGCCCATGGTCTTCCAGACGATAATAGGCTTTCCAGCAATCCGTCAGAATGGTCGTACCAGGTGCGACCTTATGCTTTAAGACACTAAGTAGTATCTCTTGACTGCGGTCCTGCACAGGTCTGACAAACATCTTCTTACTATCCCTTTCTATGCCGCCATACACCCATTGCCCCTCACCATTGTACTTTCGTCGGCCCATTTTCACTTCGTCCACTTCCACCACAAGCCCTTCGCCGCCCAATTGAGTATCGCTTTTCGACACCGCACAATTCATAAGGACTTCACTCAAAAATGAGGTCAAGTCGTTATATGTTTTGGGGGATATACATATGTACTTACTTCCCTCTGGAGCATTGCAGTTTTAAGGTAGCCAGTTGAAATGAAAATTAAAACGAAGCGGCAAATCTCCTCATTGCTTAGGTGGAAGCCCGAGAAAAAGGTGTTACTTCAGTGGCTCTGCTTGAATCTACAGCGCATTGCATCGACATGCCCACGAATTTTCGTATTTATTATAAGGTTTCTGGCATTTTGGGTTTCTTTTCGACTCCAGAACTGCGTCCTCCACTAAAAATATCTTTACCTCATCTTTCTTCAGATGAATGAAGGAAGTGATAGATAATTTATAGCTTATACAGCCACACTTTTTTTTTACAAACTACGCTTATAGTTAAAACAAACAGTTATATCCAGCAATGTGGTGACACCCGAACTTATAGATCATATTTTTAAACTTGTTAAATACTCGCATATGGTAAATTCCACCTAAAACGGCCCTATGCAGGAAAAAATTAATTTAGTTGTTTTTAGTTAATATAAATTGAGTCAAATAATGTCTGCCAGAGAATAATATACATGCGAAAATCAAAAACTATATTTTTGCCTTAAGTTTAATAAGTTTGGCAACACTGTGAACTTCGCCTATACTGAAAAGTGAGTTTACATTCTTTTTTCGATGTGTCCTTATTTAACATTTCTTGTTCTTCCTTTATGACTATTGACAAAACCCCGTTATATTTGAATATAATATGCTATTGCTTCCATTCTTTCAAAGTTTCGACATGGTACATTGTAAAATAAAATTTTTATCGATTTTTTAAAACTTTAAAATTTTCGGTCACACCCGTCTCACTAAAAATTGAAAAAGTTCAATTAAATTGGTACTGTACATTATAATCACTTGATACTTTGCAATGATAACAAAGTATGCGTAGTAAATAGTTTGGTGACATTTTACTAATTTTTTATTCGCGTTTTGGCAATTCAGTAATATAAAATACTTGGTCACACCCGTCACATAAACGCATATTCATAGTGAGAAATGTATGAGAAACGAATGCCTCTATTATGATAATATATATGATCTGGTACCATTAAACTACAATGAAAATATAATAGTGTCGTGGAAGTATTGGACAAGTCAGGAAGGGCGTTTCCATATAATTGCTAAGGAAGCAGCTGTAGGAGAATTATTGAAGCTTTTTCAATTAAATCTAGATCAATTTAAAACACATTGGTATGTCAACAATATGCAAGCGCAATGTTTCCAAGACAGGAAAGCGATACCCAACCAAAACGAAGTGGTTCTGCAAGTAGATTTCGCTGAAAACTTTTCAATATTTTTCCAAAACGAAATACAAAGTGCACATTGGAAGCATCCACAATTGACTATTTTTACAGCATGCGCCTGGGTTAGATATCAAGACGGTATTTCCACACAATACTACGCTATTATCAGTGATGATTTAACTCATAACAAACACAGTGTTGTGACCTTAAGGAAAAGGTTGATTTGAAAGTTGTACACATTTTTTCAGATGGTTGTGCATCTCAATTTAAAAATAGGTACAACATTTTCAACATATGTCATGCTCCTAAGGATTTTGGGTTAGAAGTGACATGGAATTTTTTCGCTACAGGCCATGGTAAAGGCGCAGTAGATGGTATAGGGCAACAGTAAAAAGAGCATTATGGACAGCCATTAAAGCTAGAGAATGTATTATGAAAACACCGACTGTTTCAAATATCTTGTTGCAAAACACAAATTGAATAAGATCAATGTTTTTTACGCATCAAAAGACGGCATCGATCAGAATAGTTCTTTCTTAAACGAAAGATGGGAAAGCGTTAAAATGGTAATGCTTCCTATTCATATTTATCCGAATTTAAACAAATTTCCTTGAAAGATGCAGGTCTAGAGTATTGTGATGTCAATGATAGCGAATAAAAAAATGAAATGTTATTTTATGTGTTTTTATTCATAATTGGATTCAATAAAAAGTTTTAGTTCAGCAAAATTTTTGAATTTTCATACTAGGTCACACCCGTCACATAGAGTGGTCACACCCGCCCCTTTTTTTAACCTTTTTTTTAAAGAAAAATATGATTTTTTTAGAAAAGTAAGTATGACATACAACCAGAGAGACTTCAAACAATGTGCTGCTCCAACATTTCTATACGCATTCTTTGGGAAATTTTACAAAAACTTCAATGAAAGTAAAGTTTTGTTGAAAGCTTAAATATGTAAGGTCACACCCGTCACAGTCTTCAAATGGCAGCTATGGTCGGAAATGATGCATTTTCAGTATGTACTTGGTATCAAACAACTTTAATATTCACATGGCAGGGATTAGTGTCCTTTAATTTAAGTAACAGTTTTAAATTGTAAAATTATAACGAAAAATGTTAGTAACACGGTCACACCCGTCACAATGGAAATGACCATATGTATTTTATTGTTTTTCAGTTCAATTAAAATCAATTATTTCGCATTATTAGCAGTGACAATTCGTCGAAAACGTTCCTCATTGCTAGAGTGGGTTTTGATAAACCACCTTCAGTGAGGTTATTTATTCATCGAAATTCGTCCCCCTCAAATGTATCTTTCTTACTGATGTTGGCAATCTGAGAGTGGAGCTTTTGACAGATAATTAAGAATCTAAAGAAAAAAATGCTTTAATATTAGGCATAAATTAATTACATCTTGCAAGTGTGACTTTCTTAACATTTTAGGGGCGATAGTTAATTGTAGATAACCTAACAGATGATTAGTAGAGCAGATAGGGCATAATCCGGACGCAACTGTTTTGCGCCGCTCTCTCTGTAGTCGGAGTAGTAGCAAAGAACTTTGAGTCGGAAGGAACACTACCAGCGATATTATTTATGTGTATGTTGGAAAATTACTTTTATTCAATTCAAAGTAAAAAATGTGTGAAAATAATACAAAATTAAGAATCAATTCACTTTTTCTCGATATGACCACCTTTTGCCTTGACTATGACCTTGAGACGGTTCAGAAACGAATTGCAAGCTGCCCGAATGTGACTTGCAGGTATTTTGGCCCACTCGCGGACAATGGCTTTTTTCAGCACCTCGAAACTGGTAAATCTTTTAGTTCGGACCTTGCTCGCCAAAACGGCCCCAAGAGAATAATCCATCGGATTCGCGGTTGGTGAATTTGAAAGCCATTGTGTGGACGTTATGAAGTTCGGAACGTTGTTCGGGTCCGTCAAATAAACCCTATCGTTTTGGGAGTTTACGAATTGCTCAACTTGACAAATTTTCTCGTCAGAAAACACAATGTTCCAGATATTGACCGCTTTCAGCCAAGCGAAGCAACTCCTTCGCCCTCTCAAGACTGACTTGTTGTTCATTTGGTGTTAGATCATGCGCCTTTTGGATCTTGTAAGGCTTGACTTTGAGCTTATTTTTCAGTATGCGGCGGATGCTAGGGTCAGATATTTTCAGTTCTTTCGCCGTTTGATTGGCACTTCGTTGGGGATTTCGCTCAAATCATTTCTTCACTTTTTGAGCCATTTCACGTGACGTGCAGTCTTTTCCGCCTCCATGACGTTTCGCGATGTTAACACAATCATTGTAACGAGTAAAGGTGCGATAAACAAAGTAGAAAATATATGAATCAAAATAGAAGCGGAAATGTACAGTCGTCTGGTATCTCTCACAAGTGAAAGAGTGGCATCGACTCTCTAAAAACATTTTCTGAATCAGTGCATAAGTTGTAAAGAGATAAAATCGCGAATACTTCGAATGACAGGACTTAAAAAAGTTGGTGCAAGTACTAACTTTTGCGTAATGGCTGAAATTTTGGAAGGTGCACTGGCTACACTCAACAGATGGGCCGCCAGTTGCGGTCTCAGAGTCAACTCTGACAAAACGGAGTTGATGCTATTCACCAGAAAATACAAGCTTCCACCTTTTAAGCTTCTTAGACTTAACAACCAGTGTCTTACACTTTCATCGGAAGTCAAGTATCTTGGTGTAATACTTGACCCCAAGCTCCACTGGAAGCTGCACATAGAAAATCGAGTTAAGAAGGCCAATATAGCCTTCTACGCCTGTAAATCTATTTTCGGCAAGAAATGGGGCCTCAAGCCACGTGTCGTACTCTGGATGTACAACTTAGTGGTTCTGCCAATTTTGACATACGGTTGCCTAGTTTGGTGGTTAGCTCTTCAGAAGGGCTACAACTTCACTAAATTAGAGAGAGTGCAGAGAACTGCATGTGTGGGCATCACTGGTGCCTGTAGAACATGTCCCACCGCTGCGCTCAACGTTATTCTCCACTTAATTCCTGTGGATCTGCAGGTTAAATCCATTGCTGCTCAGAGTGCTATTAGACTGGAGGAGTTTGGCCTTTGGAGACAACTCCCTGTAGGACATAGCAGCATCTTGAAGGAGATCTCCCCTTCCTTCTCTGATATTCGCACCGACCTCTCCATCCGCAAACTGTGCTTTGAGGGTTGTGCCAGGGCTATCTTTCCGAGCAGGCAAGATTGGAAAGAGGGCAGAGTTGTTGCCGATATAGACGCCTCTGTTTTCACTGACGGATCCAAAATGGAGTCTGGAGTGGGAGCGGGGGTCTACTCTAAATCAGCCAGCATTTCGGTCTCCTATAAACTGCCGGAGACAAGCAGCGTCTTTCAAGCAGAGGTCTTCGCGATCCTGCAGGCATGCAAAATGCTTCAGGATCGCTGTTGGGAGGGAGACATTAATATTTTTTCCGATAGCCAAGCTGCAATCAAGGCACTGTCGTCGCCGTATTGCAGCTCTCTTCTCGTGAACTCCTGTAAGGAGGAACTTAAACGCCTCGAACGTGCAGGAAACATTTCCCTCATCTGGGTTCCTGGGCACAGGAATATAGAGGGAAATGAAATTGCCGATGAGCTTGCCAGGAAGGGGGCGGCAGAACCGGATCCAGCTACCCTCTTCTCTGACATCGGTATCCCCTTGGCCGTCGTTAAAGGGAAACTACACAAGTTCTTTCTAAGAAAAGCCCAAGATAGATGGAGGTCTGTCTCATCGTGTGCCATTTCAAAAGCACTATGGCCTCAATACGATAGAAACAGAACGCTTAAGGTGATGGGAAGCCCCCGCCATTCACTTTCCAAACTCATTGCGGCGATCACTGGTCACTGGGTGATCGGCACTCATGCGGAGAAGCTTGGAATTTCGTACAACCCCTATTGCAGAAGCTGTGGGGATCCGGCAGAGAAAGAGACTGTGCAACACTTTCTCTGCAATTGTCCGGCTCTGGCGGCTAGGCGCTTGAGATTCCTTAGCGTGCCCTTTGGGGATGACTTGATGAAATTCTCCAGCCTAGATCCCTTTTCTCTCCTCCACTACATCAACAGCACTGGATGGCTGTAGACGGTTTTATCTCCTCCCTAAATCCTTTCACAGGTAGTGGTCCACTTTATGGTATCAAAACGGCACGTAAGTGCTACTTGTAGCGTACCTGGGATACTCTTGCCATCTTACCTACCTACCTACCTACTAACTTTTGCAAAAAAACTTTGGTCGGTGTTAGTGAAGTATCCAACTGATAATGAAACGAATATACTAAAGGCTGTGAAGATGCCCCTACAACATTGTATAGGCGATGATGATTATGACAGGCCCGAAGTAGAAGAAAACATTAAGTACACGAAAAAGATTTTAAAGCAGATGCAGCCCGGTTAGGTGATATACAAATATGCCGATGTATGCATCCCATACTGTACAGGTCTGCGCTCTTGATCTTACAAAAAATTCGGTTATGAGGAAATATTTTATGCAGTGTCGCAATATGACTAAATACATACAAAAACCGTCAAACGACTACCGAGATATGTTTGAAATCAAAAACTAAAATTACCTCAGCTGAGCTGCACTACTTCTTGGAGATTAATATAATATATGTATCACATGATCAATTTAGAAGAGCAAGAGATATAATAAGTAGCACTGAAGAAGAAAACGAAACAGAAGATGAGAACTTTGACGCAAATACTTATTTGAGGGATTTATCGAAAGCTTTTCTACCATTTTGGAACAACGACAAAAAACCATAGTAAAGTTCCAAGAAGAGAAATTAAATTAAGGCAATTTCTACAAATTAAAAAAGCAGGGTTGCATTGCATTCACTTGTCAGTGCTATCAATTGCATAAGGCTGTGCTACCAAACTAACGACAAAAAACCAAACGAATAGAGCGGGCCATAAGTTGAATCTCTATCATGCTTTGTTCCTAGGGCACGTAATTCGCAAATTAAGCTATTTCCACGGTGCATTCGTAATCTACTTTGGCAGTTCTCATTCTTATTCTCAGCCTTTTATTACCACTGTGAGTTGTGAATATTGGTGATGGAGAAAAAAAAGTAATTTAAAACTAAGATTTTGCTTTATAATATAGCAAAGATTATAATAATTTATTCCTCCCATTTTGCAGCAATAAAAAAAGTACCAAAAAATGACAGCAAGCCGGCGAAAGGGTGCTGGTAGTGAAGTGGAGCGAAAAAGTTAATGTTAAAACAGTTGCAGAAATAAGGATTTGTATACTCGATGGTCGATCAAGTGACTCCTTCATTTTAGCTGAGAGCCTGTTAACGGTCTGATGTTGGCCACACCTTATGAATTATTCTCGCAAAAAGAAAACATTAAATAAATTATTTTCAAGAACAGTTTCGACATATATTTATTTTTGACAACCATAAAATCGAAACTTTTCATATTCTATATTTTCACACCGTCCTCAATTTACGTAAAGCCGAAACTTAAGAATTTAAAATGTATGAAAAGTTTTAACTTACCAAACACAGCTTCCATGTGAGCGCGAAATATTAAATTAAGTCATCTGAACCACCCATTGTTTGGCTAATGTTAAATGTTAGATGAAGTACCCTGTTGTTAATGGGAAAAGGGCCATTTTCTCCGCCGTTTTTTTTTTTTGGCGGTTGAGAGAAGTTAACAGGAAATGCAAAAAGAGTTGAGCGGAAATAAAAATCGATATTAATTTAAAAAATCCTACCATAAATAAGCTTGATAACTGTAAATACCTTATATTATGTATATAAACACATTCAAAATGATTTCCTTGTACTCAACAGTCAGTATAGATTGATACAAAGGGTAAATATGTTCAAAAATATTTCATTTCTTTTTATATTAGATTTTTTCAGCATTTACTTAACGTGCTCTGATTTTCTACTCTGTGAAGATGACGAACAAAAATTACGTCGAACGCAGTTTAAGTGTTCAGATTGCAAATTTTTATAAAGTATGCGTACTTTTAGAGAAATTTATTTTTACATTGCTTAATAAGTGGTTTGTATTAATTATTATTACCTTGAAGTTGTTGTATATATATATATTTTGTCTTTCAAAAACTATACCACAACAATATCTCATTGTTAAAATAAAAACTTTGTTGATTTCAAGATTTTATTAAAAGAACCACTTCTTGGGCGGTTGTTTTCAAAGACTACATTTTTTTATCACGGCACCCTGTTTGCAGTAGTGACACATTCCCATAATCGAGCCATAATTTTTGCAGAGTGCCTCAAATGTCTTGGAAATCAAGAATTGCGTACTACAGAGTGCCGTTCTTGCTGAACTGCATAACCTCTCGCCTACTCAGGACGCCAACGAGATGTCGCAAAAGAGATGCGCTAAGAGTACAAAGTATTATTTCTCTCGCTTAATTAACGGTTTGTGACCAAGAAAGGTAGAGCGCAAGCGAGATTTTCAGCAAGTCAAGTAGGCCAATAAAGCTAAGTGCAAGATAGATTTATTACAAGTGATGGCATCCGCCCAACTGATTTTTTTCCCAAAGATATGAATGGCGTCAAAATTAATTGTTTACATCTTTGTGCTTACTTTCCCATTTGTGTACATTGAGAGTTTATAGTTGGTGAGTCAAATAATATCTGAAGCGAAATATTACAAAAATTTACATGAAAAAGTGTGTATTGGCCATGAAAAATATTAAGCGGTGTAAAGGACCGTTTTGGCCGCTTCCACGACAGTCGGTTCTACGGTACCGAAACGACCCGGATTTATGAAATTCAAAAAGCAAAAACCAAGGGCGAAGGACGGTCGGGGAAGAGAGAAGGGATTTTGTCTCCCATACTCGGCGACACGCTTTGCTCTTCTTATTCGTATTTCTTATCTTAAAGCAATTTTTGACAGTTGCTTCATTCGTTTTCTTCTTTTGTGGAAGAAAGTTGTAAGTTATGTGTTGGTTTTCAATCAAACGGAAGATAACAACGATGACAAACATCCGAACGCTGCTTGGGAAATGCACGATTATTTTTGCTAGTAAAGTAGGTATAATTTAAAATAGTTATGGGACATGTTTATGTTGATTTCTAATTTTTCCCTGCATTTCTAGATACTCAAGTTAATTTTAAGTTAATTATTTACATATGAAGTATTTTTAATTTAATTTTTTTTATTCAAGTATAAGAATTTATAAATATATTTCAATAAAAAAAACAACAAATTATTTATTATTTAACCAGTTTGCATTTTTCATTCATATATTTAAGAAACTGTTGTCGAACGCTCTCTGCTTTACATGTAAGCGCGTGCGAGAATACATCCGAACCAGACGATGCTAAAGCATTAAATGTCGAAATGTTGCCGAAAACAATTTTGCCCGTGTGGCCGCGAATGAGACATGAAAAGAGAATTTCCAGTGTCTCCCTTCCAGATGTCTCCTCGTGTAAATGGGCACTTACATTTCAGAACCAAAGCGAGTCTATAAAAGGTTGTGTTCAAGGCGAATTGAGAACCATAGGTGGCGCCTTGCCAAAACAGTTGGTTTTTGGTAATATTTGGTTTGAGAATATTGTGATTTGTGAGATTTGAACTAAACAAACAATGAAAACGAAGTGCCGTGTGTTAAATTGTGAAAGCACAAATTAATATGAAGCATCCAAATCCAGTTTGTTTGCGATTTTATGCGGACGAGGCCGTAACAGGAAAGTGTGTGAGTGTGTGTGTGTGTGTATGTATCGTCTTGTATTTGGTTGTCCCCATTGCTTTCGCCTACTCTTCCTCTTCTCAAAGCAGTAATTTCCATTCCTTTTGTTTGTTTATTCATGAGCTCTTACGACACGGCGAATTCGGAAAGCGCAATCTTGTATTTTATCATTATGTGGTTGTATTATCTGGTCAACTGATTAGTGGCTAGAAAGGCATAATCTTGTATTCCGTCATTCTTGGTTTAAAAATATAGTAAAAATTAATCTAAATAGCTCTTACTAACTGCATTACAGACCCTTTACAGTAATTTAAGGTTTTCTCTATTTCGGTAACAATTGAGACGAACTTACACATAGCATACACATTTTTTGAGCAAAATAAAGCATTATTGAAATTTATGCTGTTTTGCCAAGACAAAGCACGGTAACATTGCAGCAAATACTTTGTTTTTGAATGTTGACATCTGGCAACTTCTTTTATATTATATTTCCAGTTGTCAAACACGCTATTATTCCAACGCCCATTGACAAATGAAACTGTTTGCGTGGTGGGTGAACGTGTGCACCACTATAATTGATATGACAGTAATAATTGATGTTCTAGTGCAGAAAAACGTTCGCCGGTACGGTTTGGTAGAAGTTATATTGTTCAAATTCCAGTTTTTAAGTAATACATTCTCTAGATAAGCTTGCGATTGTTATCATCAGAGTGTTTCAATCGGCCTACGTTCATTGATATAAAACGTAGTAAAGTGATTTTCTGCATTATTCCATCAAGTACTTTTTGTACAATGAGTGAGGAGTCAATCAAAAAACGACAAAAGACGTGCCTTCAAGTTGCAACCAATGTCAGTGAACAGAAACATCACATAACTCGCGATATGAGGGCAAAACATTTGGGATTGTGTCGAGGATTCCGAGGATGCACCGTTTGGCTCACCGGCCTGAGTGGAGCAGGCAAAACGTCTATTGCTTTTGAGCTAGAAGCATACTTGGTATTACGTGGCATTCCAGCATATGGGCTCGATGGTGACAATATACGCACTGGCTTAAATAAAAATCTAGGTTTTACACCAGCAGATCGTGAAGAAAATATCCGCAGAGTAGGGGAGGTAGCGAAACTTTTTGCCGATAGTGGAGTAGTAACAATATGTAGTTTTGTTTCGCCATTTGCAGAAGACCGTGAATTAGTAAGAAAAATTCATAAAGATGCTGATTTAAGATTTTACGAAGTCTTTGTTGATACGCCGTTGTCAATATGCGAGTCCCGCGACGTTAAAGGGCTATATAAAAAAGCGCGCGAAGGTGTTATAAAGGGATTCACTGGAATCACACAGGAGTATGAAAAACCAGAACATCCTGAACTTATTATCAATACTGATGGATACACTGTAAGTGAATCTACTCAGGCATTAATAAACCTTTTAGAAGCCGAGGGTGTTATTCCGAAGAGAAAGTCACATCCAAATGAAATTCCAGAACTATTTGTGGACTCCAAATTAAAAGCTGCACTTTTGCATGAGGCCAAAACATTAAACTCGATTCCATTAACCGAAGTAGATTTACAGTGGGTTCAAGTTTTATCCGAAGGATGGGCTTACCCTTTGAGCGGTTTTATGAGAGAAGATACTTTCTTGCAAACTATTCATTTCAACTCAATCGTAACCGACGATGATGACGAGCGTCAGAATCAATCAGTTCCAATTGTTTTATCTGTGACAACTGAGTTGAAAAATAAACTAGATGGTGTCTCATCCATCGCACTTACTTTCCAAGGGAACCCCATAGCCATTATGCGTAAGCCAGAATTCTACTATCAACGTAAAGAGGAACGAGTATCGCGTCAGTTTGGTACGAGCAATGAAGACCATCCGTATATCAAGCTTATTGCGAAAGAAGGCGACTACTTGGTTGGCGGGGAATTGGAAGTTTTAGAGCGAATTCGTTGGAATGATGGCTTAGATCAATATAGATTAACACCAAATGAATTGAGGCAAAAATTTAAAGCAATGGGTGCAGATGCAGTGTTTGCATTTCAATTGAGAAATCCCATTCACAACGGTCATGCTCTGCTAATGCAAGATACGAAACGGCAACTGGTTGAGAGAGGATTTAAAAAACCGGTGTTATTGCTTCATCCTCTGGGTGGTTGGACAAAAGACGACGATGTGCCTTTACCAGTGAGAATAGCGCAGCACCAAGCGGTACTAGATTCTGGTGTGCTAAAGGCAGAGGACACCGTATTAGCTATATTTCCTTCACCAATGATGTATGCGGGGCCGACCGAAGTACAGTGGCATGCTAAAGCAAGAATGAATGCTGGAGCTAACTTTTACATCGTTGGTCGTGATCCAGCGGGTGTACCGCACCCGAATAAAATGCGTTATCCCGATGGAAACCTATTCGATGCAACACATGGGCAACGTGTTTTGAAAATGGCACCCGGTTTGAATACTATAGAAATACTTCCTTTTCGTGTTGCTGCATATGACAAAAGCAACTCATGTATGTCATTCTTTGATCCAAGCAGAAAAGATGATTTTGAGTTCATATCAGGAACCAAAATGCGCACATTAGCTAGAACGGGACAGTTACCACCTAATGGTTTCATGGTGCCGGAAGCATGGAAAATATTGTCGCACTATTATCAATCAATATCATCGTCCGCAAATGATGCTAAATAAAGGCACCAGCTAAACAGTTTTAATATACATACTTAGATAGATAGATTCGTTTGACGTATATGTGCAATGAATGTTAATTGTGTAGTTAATTAATGTATTTGTTTGGGGGGAGGGAATTTTCTATTTTCGCTGGTTCGTTAAAAAAATTATAAAATTTACATAGTTTACAAATTTCTTACTTACCTTACTACTACTTGCACTATTGCATTTAGCTCCATTAGAATTAAGTTACATAATGTTTGCTTGTAAAGCTAGTTTACCTAATAAATTTGCCCGTGCAATCTGTTCACTTAAGTTTAAGAATGAAAAGCTACAAATGTTTTTCCTCTTTAAATCCCTAGGATAATCATGTTTTCTGGATTTGTATTTGTTTAAAGGGAATTTGTGCTTATGAATCTGTTTAACAGAATTTCTATGGATTTATGTGCATATGTATTTTAAATAAACCTGTTTTTAAGTGTTCCTTTTACAAGAACTTTTTCCATCCTCAATATATGTAATATATTGTTCTCTGTATGTGTATATTTTAGATAGAGTTATATGTAATAATTCATGCTAAATTATGCATATTTTAATGCCCCTTTACATTTACCTTTTTCTTGAATCAATAAATCTTGAACCATCTGCTGATAAACTATACATTAATGTTTTATTTTTGCTCTTACTACTCGACAACAAATATTCTTATCGGCCTTTTATATGCTGGTGGAGTTTAAAAAATTTCTTTGTGCAAATTTTTAATCTTTGTGAATTAAATTGAATGGCATTGAAAATTGATTTCCAAATTTGATACATCGATAAGTGCTGTCATCATACTCTTTGATTTGGTGCTTTTGTCAAAGGTTTTTGTGAGTATCTTATAGGACATCAACGGTCATACAGTTGTTCTGTATTTTATGAATATAATTCAAACTGCTTACTGATAAATGCAAGTCAGTCCGAGCTCACCCAGCTGTATTCAAGATAAACAGTTGAGCAATAGTTATAGGCAAGCTAATCAAGAATTGCAGTATATTTCTCTTATGAAAGCACATAGTGATATACAAATTTTACCAATTGTGGGAACTGTCCGGTAATTACGTAACAATTTTCTATAGTAAGTACAATTTTACAGCGCGTATAAGTGAATGAAGTGAATATATTTTCCCAAATAAAATTCAAACTAATATTTTAGCAAACATACAGATTTGCACAAATATTTAAGTAAACACTGAATTTTCATTAGCAATTCCATATGCACATGTACACGTATGTATGTATGTGCGTAAATGGACATATACATATGTATAGGTATTTGCTGTGTTCTCTACTTAAAGAATTGTTGGTTAAATTACTCCTAAAAGCTAAAATAAAATTCAAGCCATTTGTAAATGCGAGTTTCTTAAAGGTCCTATCCATCTGCCCGCCTAATAATATGTACCTATACAAAAAAGTAACTTTCAGTTTGTAGGAAAGGAGTTAGTAAAGTTTGGGTATGTTTTCCTCAGAATACCACGTATGTGACATACAAATATTTCCCTTTAAGAGAGTTGTGCGCTCAAAAACAAAAAACAAAGGTTTTCACAAGAACAAAGTACACGTCTGGCGAGATCTGACCGAATCCACGCAAAATAAATCCAAGTTAAAGTTAAAAAAAGTACATGAACGCAGTAACAATTGCAAGTTTTACGAACAGCGAAAAATCACAAAAATAAAAAAGAAATTCACTTCGGTTTTATGGTAAAATGGACAATTGTCATAATTTTTTTAAATATGTTTTAGAACTTTTATTCAAATAAGGCATATATCATACTGAAGGGTAACTCTCGAAGAATACATTTTGGTGTTTTTATTTTAGAAAATGTTATTATTTATTGTTGATATCGCCCCTCCCCCGAAACGCCTTTTTTTAGAAGAGGCTTGCGGTGATCACGGTAGCGCATGAGCAGCTCAACTGAAATCAAAAAAATTAAATGATTATTGTAGAAAAATGTTTTTTAGTGAATCTGAACGGTTTATTTACCCAAAAACACATTTTCTCGATATGAAAACCGCTTTGCACCAAAAAAACGATTTTTGAGGGGTTGAAAAATTAAAAAAAAAATAATAATTCCGGCGAACTATGCAAATATTTATAAAAAGTGAACCGTTCAGATTCACGAGGTTGTAACTTCAAATAATTAAAAAAAAGTTTATGCAAATGGGTCAAATATTTTTTGATAAATAATTATCACCGCGACGGTAATTTAAAAAAAACACGACTTCGAGATAATCGTGTCTAAAGTTTTGCGTACACTTCATTTATGGATAAGGTCGCGCGCTTCCACGGTCTGTAACTTTCGTTCTAGTGCTCCGATCTTTATGATTTTTTGAATTTATATTTTTAAGATGATGTACTTTTAGAATATGCCATAAAAAAATTTTCGATTTTTTAGTCCAACACAAGGTATATAACCCCTTAACACGTTGGCGACGTGGCAGCACGTTTTCATGCGACACGTAAATGTTACCCTGAGGCCACGTCACACATTTTTGTACATTTTAATATGGAATTTTACATATAATTTGGATTCTCTGGCCTGTGGTGAACATTTTGGTGTATTTCCCATGGCCGTTGTGTATTTTTAATGGTATTTTTTTGGATAATAAAAAAGTTGTAAATTAAAATTTGTCTTTTTATTAATTCTTTTAAAAATTAATTCATTTATGAACAAAACAAATATAAAAATATATATGTATGTAAATTCAGATGGAAATCAGTAGAAAAACAAAAAAATTAAAATTAAAAATTCAATTTTTTAATGGAGATCAGTGCAAAAATTTATTTTTCTGGTGGGAATATTTAGGAAAATATTCTACACATAGTTGCGGTTTATTGGGCAGTAGGTGGTGGTCCTTTTCAAGCTTTTTCTGGCTATTACTCTATCAGCATATTTTTTTGGCATGGCATAACACAATACACAAGCACGCCTTATTGTTTTTCCGTTATCGTCCTTTCTTTTTTCTATAAAATGTTTTCCTTTTGTTATGGGTTCTGGAGACATGAAGTCCAACAAAGCCTTTGAAATCTCCTGCCGGAACTTGGTTATTGAAATTTGTTTGTTTGTAGCTTTTTTATATATTATAAAGGCATTTACGACAGACATTCCTAGTAACAGTTCAAAAGCCACTTTGCGGTACCACTTAACACCTCTTCTGAGAGTGGTGGCGTAGGCGGTCATTTGATCGGATATATCAAGACCTAATTTGGCTTTGTTATAATCAATAACAGCAAGAGGTTTTTCAAAAGCTCGTTACCTTCGCTTCTTGGTGGAAAACTAAGTAAAATAAACCAAAAATATCAAATACAACTCAAAAACTACAAAAAATTACTGTCGCACATTTTCGTGCGACGTGGCCCCACAACATGTTTTATGATCTCCCAGGCCATGTCGCACGAAAATGTGCGACACAAAAAAACCATTATAACTGCAAAATTAGCGACCAAAATAAAGTCGCGAGTAGTCAAAACTTATTTTTAGGCACTAAGAAACAAAAAAGAACATAAATAAGTTGTTGGCCTCAGGTGACCAAAATTGTTAAATGACACTGCTACTGAACGATCAAAATTCTAAAAAGGCTTTGGCAGCCAACGTGTTAAAGGGTTACATACGTTCAGCAGCGCCAAAAGAAAAACTGTTTTTAGAAGGGTTAACAGTAGGAATAAATAAAAAAAAATTGTATACATTGTTTATTAGTACTTTATAAAAAAGTTTATTTTAATTTTTCTTTACAAAAATTAGTATATAAAAAAATACGTGACCCAAAGTATTATGCAATGAAAAAAAAGTTGCTCCCACGCCCTGTCGAGCCAGATTTTTGAATTTTGAAAAATTTTGCAATTTTAAAAAAAGAGAAAACACTTTCGAATGTATAAAAAAAGCCGCATGAAAAAATATTAAAACCTGTATGAATTATCATGCAGGCCGTGCCGGAAAAAGTACTTTCGAGATAAATGAGTTTATAGTTTGAGGTACAGGAGCGCGCGGACCACTCTCTACCTACCTAATGGGCTGTAAAAGCTATAATATTGGGAATTCCTGCATGCAAATTTCGCAGTGTATTCTTAAGATACTATATATATAATATATGTAATATATGTTGTATTATTATCTATATACATATATTTGGCGCGTGCACTCTTTTTGGGTGTTCGGCCGAGCTCCTCCTCCTATTTGTGGCGTGCGTCTTGATCGAAAAGAATCGATTTTTTGAAATTTCCAGACCACCGGGTTCCCTTAAAGGGTAACGTTATTTCACATATTTGAAATGTAATCTCACCATATCGACATAGCCCTTTTTATTTTCGATTTTTTGTGTAATTTGTTTGCATTTAAAATGGAATAGGCTGCATATTTACTTTTGAAAGAAGTTTTAATAAAATTGGTTACGAGTTCCTTCTGATAGAATTGATTAATTAATCGTGCTTTAAATGAATTTAAAAGGTAATGAATTAAGTTCTTCTTTCACTCACTTACCTAGAATTTTAGTTTTTATTCAGTTTGAATTTCTTGTGGCTTTGTTTAATTTTGATAAACACATACATACATACATATGTGCAATGAAAATTGAATGTTTATTTATGTTAACAAATGTAAGCAAATACATACTCACGCTATTTAACACATGGGCTGAAAAGTCCCGCGCCTAACAAAGGCAAAATGAGCTTGACTCATCAACGTAATTTCCATCAAGAACAACGCAACAACATTTCAGCTCCACTCTACATTGCAATACCACTTTTGTAAAACAATTTATCTTTTGCCTGAAAATAGGCCTCAGTTTCAGCGATAATCTCTTCATTTGAGCGAAATTTTTTACCGACGAGCATTTTTTTAGGTCTGTGAACGATTTTGGGGATTTGTTTGATGTTTTCTGGTGCTACCGCCTCACTTGGACGTCCACTGCGTTGTGCATCATCGGTGTCTCTACGACCACGCTTAAAGTCAGCAAATTATCGTTTTAAATGCTTTTTGATTCATTGTTTTGTAAAATAATAAAAGTAGCATCACTGTTAGCACAATAACTCACCATTGACTACCATTCGGAGAGAACGTGATTTCGAATCCTGTGAAACACCAAAATGACGAAAAAGCTTTTTCTAATAGCGGTCGTCCCTCGGCAGGCAATAGCAAATCTCCGAGTGTATTTCTGCCATGAAAAAGCTCATCATAAAAATATCTGCCGTTTGGAGTCGGCTTAAAACTGTAGGTCCCCCCATTTGTGGAACAGCATCAAGACGCACACCACAAATAGGAGGAGGAGCCCCAAAAAGATATATAATGAATAGAATATCATGAAATTTTAACAACTGTCTTTTTAAGGTTATCTATCTACGTGTTAGGCCTGGGACTTTTCAGCCCATGTGTTATAAAAATATTCAATTTTAAATACTTTTTGGGGGGAATATCTTCAGTTATAATCGAAATAAAAAAGATACATACATACATATGTATGTATGTGCGTACATACATTCGTCACTTTGAGCGGTTTTGTTTTTTGTGCATTTCTCTTGATTTTGAATCTTTTGATCTTAATGAAGAATGTTCTACGGTATTTATGACAATTTAATAGTAAAAACATATCAAAATTTAAGACTGATTACATATGTAATGTACGTCGTAGCGGCAGGCTAATCACCTACCCTGTCAGAAAGCAAATAGATTAACGAATCCAACGCAAGACTGAGTGAAGTGTCCAAGGAAAAAAAAAAACCTATGTATTTAAGAATTAAAAATTACAAAGTACTTTTCAGTCATTCAACTTCCTTTTCCATTCATTTTCAAGCAAGCAATCCCTTTTGTTACGATCACTATACGAGTAAAAGTAAACTTTCTATTTTAAATCAACTAAATACATAAAATAACTTTTCACTTATGGCCTTTTTAATGGTGCAAGATAGAAAAATTATATGAAAATTAGGTTATAATTATAGTAACAGATTTTTTGTGCTACCTCTTTTTTTTTTAATAGTAATGAATAAGTGACTTTGCTCATAAAAGGCCTGTTCATGAAGCAAATAGTTTGTAACAATTTTTACAAATTATCACGTTTTGGTGTTCATGTGCCCAAAAAACTTGCAAAGTAGGGGAAAGTGAGAGAGCAAAATGGCATTTCATTTTGAGGGGAAGTTGCAAGTTTTTACTAAGAATTTGCAAGTGAGAAAAACAGCTGATCGCAAAGTAAAAATAAACACGAATTAAAATGTATGCTGAAAACAGTGAAAAACGTACGCAAGTTAGTGTAACAGAAAACACACTACTGTACCGATGACATCATCTAATGTATGATACAGAATCAGTAGTTTACATAAAAATATTCCTATTTAAATATTACCAGCAAATAGCAAATAAAAGATTCCTTTTGAACATTATCAGCAACCAATAAACAAAAGAAACCAGAGCCTATAAATAGACGATTAAGTATAGAAATAAGTTAGTCTTCTATTATACTGAGGATGGTTCCATGTGTAGAAGTCCACGCAAGTGGGGAAAGTTACTGATCGCCATTCACTTGGGAATGGCCAGGACGATTCTTCTGCATATGGTTCAAGCAGCTCACAACGGCCGGGATTAGCCCACGTATCCTCTTGGTAGCTTCCGAACACCCGTTCGGGAGTGAGCTAAAGTGAGAAGGCGAAACACTCCAGGATAGCTGGTTGTGCGTTGGGTTTGGGACCCGCCACTTAAAAATCCCCCCCAATGAAAACTTTAAAAAAGCCTCGGATGAGACCTCCCTATACTGATGACGACCCCTGCAAACGAACTAAGGAATACGATTTGAGGGCATGCACCTGGAATGTCCGGTCCCTTAATGGGGAAGGTGCCTCTGCCCGGCTGGTTGATGTCCTCGTGAGAGTAAAGGCTGACATCACTGCCATCCAAGAGATGCGATGGACGGGGCAAGGAAAGAAAACCATAGGACCTTGCGACGTCTACTACAGCTGCCATGTAAAGGAGCGCAAATTCGGTGTCGGATTTGTTGTGGGAGAGAGACTTCGTCGCCAAGTACTGTCGTTCACTCCGGTGGACGAGCGTCTCGCAACAATCCGCATCAAAGCCAGATTTTTCAACATATCGCTAATTTGCGCCCACGCCCCGACGGAAGAGAAGGACGATGCGACCAAAGACTCCTTCTATGAGCGCCTGGAACGTTCCTATGAGCGCTGCCCCCGCCACGACATAAAAATCGTGCTTGGCGACTTCAACGCCAGGGTGGGCAAGGAGGGAATTTTTGGTCCAACAGTCGGAAAATTCAGCCTGCACAACGAAACATCCGGTAACGGACAGAGGCTGATCGACTTCGCCGGGGCCCGAAACATGGTAGTCTGCAGCACCAGATTCCAGCATAAGAAGATTCACCAAGCCACCTGGCTGTCTCCTGATCGAAAAACACGAAACCAGATCGATCATGTTGTGATAGATGGAAGACACGCTTCTAGTGTATTAGATGTACGTATGATCCGAGGACCCAACATTGACTCGGATCACTACCTTGTTGCAGCCAAACTGCGCATACGCCTCTGTGCAGCAAAAAACGTACATCTACCTACGCAAAGAATGTTCGGCATCGAAAAGCTGCAATCACAACAGACAGCCAGAAGATTCGCCACTCGACTCTCACTCCTGCTCTCAGAGAGTACTGCCCAACAAACCGGCATCCACGAACAATGGAGCAACATTTCTCGTTCTCTACGTACCGCCGACGAAGAAGAAATCGGATTCCGGCGAGCCCGAAAAAACAACTGGTACGACGAGGAATGTCATGCTGCCGCAGAAAGAAAGGATGCCGCCTATAGAGCCACGCTGCGATCGGGCGCAACGCGAGCCATGTGGGATCACTACAGAGAGCTGAAAAAGGAAGAGAGACGTATTATCCGAAAGAAGAAACGAGAGGCCGAAATACGTGAGTGCGAAGAGCTTGAGATGCTGGCCAACAGGAACAACGCCCGAAAATTCTACCAGAAAGTTCGGCGGCTTACAGAAGGTTTCAAGACCGGGGCGTTTTCCTGTAAGAACAAAGACGGCGAACTGGTGACTGACGTACAGAGCAATCTTAGATTATGGAGGGAACACTTCTCGAACCTATTAAACAGTGACAGCTGCGCATGTCACCGAGAAAGTGAAGATCCCGATACCCCAATCGTTGACGACGGAATTGTCGTTCCGCTACCCGATCATGACGAGGTGAGAATAGCGATAACGCGGCTAAAGAACAACAAAGCCGCGGGCGCCGACGGACTGCCGGCTGAGCTATTCAAACATGGCGGCGAGGAGCTGGTAAGGTGCATGCATCAGCTCCTATGCAAAATATGGTCGGATGAAAGCATGCCTGCCGATTGGAATTTAAGTGTGCTCTGCCCAATCCATAAGAAGGGCGATCCTGCAATTTGTGCCAATTACCGCGGGATTAGTCTTCTAAATATCGCCTATAAGGTTCTAGCGAGCGTATTGTGTGAAAGGCTGAAGCCCACCGTCAACCAACTGATTGGACCTTATCAGTGTGGCTTCAGACCTGGAAAGTCTACCATCGACCAAATATTCTCAATACGCCAAATCTTGGAAAAGACCCATGAAAGGAGAATCGACACACACCATCTTTTCGTCGACTTCAAAGCTGCATTCGACAGTATGGAAAGGAGTTACCTGTATGCCGTGATGTCTGAATTTGGTATCCCCGCAAAACTAATACGGCTATGTAAGATGACGTTGCTCAACACCAGCAGCGCCGTCAGAATTGGGAAGGACCTCTCCGAGCCGTTTGATACCAAACGAGGTTTCAGACAGGGTGACTCGCTGTCGTGTGACTTCTTTAACCTGATGTTGGAGAGCATCGTACGAGCCGCAGAACTTAATCGCTCGGGCACAATTTTTTATAAGAGCGTACAATTGCTGGCGTATGCCGATGATATTGACATCATCGGCCTTAACAACCGCGCTGTTAGTTCTGCCTTCTCCAAACTGGATAAAGAGGCAAAGCGAATGGGTCTGGTGGTGAACGAGGACAAAACGAAGTACCTCCTGTCTTCAAACAAACAGTCGGCGCACTCGCGTATCGGCACCCACGTCACTGTAGACAGTTATAATTTCGAGGTTGTAAAAGACTTCGTCTATTTAGGAACCAGCATTAACACCGATAACAATGTCAGCCTTGAAATCCAACGTAGAATCTCTCTTGCCAACAAGTGCTACTTTGGACTAAGTAGGCAATTGAGTAGTAAAGTCCTCTCTCGACGAACAAAACTAACACTCTACAAGACTCTCATCATGCCCGTCCTAACGTATGGCGCAGAAGCTTGGACGATGACAACATCCGATGAAGCGACGCTTGGAGTGTTCGAGAGAAAGATTCTGCGTAAGATTTTTGGACCTTTGCACATTGGCAACGGCGAATATCGCAGACGATGGAACGATGAGCTGTATGAGCTTTACGACGACATAGACATAGCGCAGCGAATAAAGATCCAGCGGCTACGTTGGCTGGGTCATGTCGTCCGAATGGATACAAACGCTCCGGCTTTGAAAGTATTCGATGCGGTACCAGCTGGTGGTAGCAGAGGAAGAGGGCGGCCTCCACTGCGTTGGAAAGATCAGGTGGAGAAGGACTTGGCTTCACTTGGTGTGTCCAACTGGCGCCGGTTAGCACGAGAAAGAAACGACTGGCGCGCTTTGTTAAACTCGGCCAAAATCGCGTAAGCGGTTATAGCGCCAATTAAGAAGAAGAAGAAGATATGAACTTCATTGTATCTACACAATGTTGCCATTGATATTTTTGCTTACACACTTTTTCACACATCCGCGTTATCAGTTTTCATTTTCATTTTTTTCATTTTTTAATAAACCAAAGCCAAAAACCAACAAATGCAAGTAGTTCATTTATCTATAATTAACATTATTCAACAGTGTTTTTAAGTTATTTTAATAAAAATTATAATTTTTCTAAGTTTATTTTGTAAATGATTTCGAAATGTACTGCTTGGCAGCACTGTGTTGTGAGAGAGCAATCAGCTGACAGGGTATTACGGGAATTTTTAAATATCGTGAAATAAAATTTACGATACTACGATATGGAAGGAAGGAATTTTTCATTTACATTAACATTGTTTGATCGTAACAGCCGTAACAGTCCCCTGGCGTTTACGTCGTTCACTGTTTTCAGCATTACAAATTGCAATTGCCAATGGAATGTTCTTCATTTGACAGCTATGATGAAATGAAACAAATAATTGTGGGTAAAATGAACCAATGGTTCCAAAACTCAATATTTTGCATTTTATTTTGCTTTATTTTTTTTTTTTTTTTTAATTTAATACTTGATAGTTTAAGGGGTAGCATAAGTCCTGAAATTTCAAAAAATCAATTAATTTGTTTTTTAGATATTTCGAAAGTATAGTATCTTAAGAATATACTGTGGAATTTTACTAGGTAGAGAACGGTCCGCGCGCTCCTGTACGTTAAACTTTAACCCTTTGGGGACGGAGCCGCTCGACAGGCGAGCGTCGCTGAGGACGAGAGGTATTGGAGAGCGTAGTAAAGAAAATAAATACGTTGAACGTTGTAAAAACTAAGGCTTTATTTAACACAAGAACAACTTTTCATAAAATAAAAAAATAATTATAAACAAGTAAATTGAAAAAATAAGAAGTTTGGATGTATTTATGTACAATACTTATACGTTTTATATTCCGGCATTGTGTGGCATCGCTCAAATTGGCGCAGTAATGCCGTCATCTTCCGTCTTATCAGATTTAAAGTAGTGTTCGTCTGAACTGTCACTATCTAACGTATTAGCTCTAGATCGTTTAGCCGTCGTGCTTAGGGTAAAATACCAAATATATAAAAAGCCTGCTGGTTCCTCTGGCAGTGAACCAGAGAAACTTAATCGAAGAACTGAAATTCGTTCTGACCGTCGTCTCTCATCGTAAGTTTACATTATAAGGAAGATAAGACTTCATCGCTATAATTATTATATCTATATATGTGTATCTTATCGCTCAGAACGAGAGCGAACTAATTTAGGAACTAATTTGGGCGGCTTAATGCCGACACGCGTTCTTAACGGTAAAACGGCTTGGGCGGCTATATGCCGACACTCGTTCGCAAAGGGTTAAACTCATTTATCTCAAAACGAATTTTTTCGTCCTGGTGTTGTCAAAAAAAAAAAAAAAAACACCGTACTGGTCCAATTTTTCGCGAGGGTCAACTTCAGCGCGCTATTTAAAATTATTAAAATTAAAAAAAAAATTAATTTCTGTATGTAAAAGAAGTTAAATAAAAACCCTAAAAAATTTAAATGTCGTTTTTCATTTTTTTATTGTAAAAAAAAAATTCTGAAAATACTCTAAATTTTCGAGCTCTAGACCAACGAGACCCCTTAAGGGTAAACTAAAATTTTGAAAATATTTTTATACATAATGGCTAGCGAAATCTACGAATAATTTTCTATAGAACTCTGTCGTGGAATAGCCACATTTACAGTGCAACAGGCAAAGTCTTTGGTATGCTCCGATCATTATGGGCTATTAAGTACTTTACTTAATGAAAATAGGACTGCCTTTAGCTAAAACATATCTGTTACCAACCTTATTGTATCGATGTGAATTGTATGCTAATTGTGGTAGTCTGTGCCTTAGTAAACTTAATGTCCTCTACAACAACATTGCCGGATACATACATATGTGTTTTGTGTAAAACGTGTGATCACATATCAGCTTTCGCCAGTGTGTAAAATTTGATGATTTATTAAAAGTAAAACGCCTAATGCTGCTTCATAAGATCATTGACTCTACTGAACCCAATTACCTTGCCGTCCGAATTCACTTAACCTGTTTATATAGTAAAAAATATAGATACAAGAATTTTTTTTTTTTCAGTTCGTCTTTGGAACGTTCTATCACAAAAGATCAAAAATTTCGAAGCACACCTTTAAAAATGAATTCATACATTGCTAATATGGACGTGCATATATGTATGTGTTCTTTTAATGATTGCTTGTTCTTCTCCTCCTGCTCCCACTTTTTACAGCCTACTATTTCACCCTCTCCAATCGTTCTCCCTAAAACACCTCGATGTTATTTTTAATCTTTTACAATTGAGTTCAAGCACTGTAAAATAACTTATGGTTGTGTGTTTGATGAATAAATAAATAAAATAGCTTAAAGCCACTGTAGCTTATGGTATTTTATAGTTAACTGTAAATACAATTGTCAATAAAAAATAAAAAAAATTAATCACCAGAGATAACAACCTACCAACCTGTAGATTTGCAATACTTTTTATAGCCTGGACACGTTTTGTTCCACTTAAATGTTTCTGTTTTGTTTAAAAAAGTTACTCAAAAATATAACAAAAGGTAAATACTACTAGTATTGTAATTTTTCCTCCTATCCATTCTGCTCACCTAGAAATACTGCGTTTAGTCATTCATATAGCCATCTTCGGAATCTTGATTGAAATCTCCATCCGAAAATAAATCTACCTCGACATCAATGCTTCCGAGATCAGTATTAAAATCTTCTTCTTACTTTTGACTACAATTCTTTCGGTAACTTTTCTCTGGAATTTTATGGAGAGAGTACTATTTACATTAATTACGAACATTTCTTTTATACAAGCATTTCACTACAGTGTTTTCCTCATGTGATTTAAATTCGACAAAATAGTGTGTTGTTTTTGGCCAAAAAGTCGCGCTCAAGCAACGATGTGTGAGTAGGGGCGTTATCCTGATGCAAGAGCCAATTTTTGTTCTTCCAAAAATCCGGGCGTTTCTGGCGGATCGCTTCGCGTAAATTTCGCATAATTGCAGGTAATATTACTTATTGACCGTTTTACCCCATTTTACCCTGTGGCAAGAACTCATGATGCACAACGCCCCTGCAATCGAAGAAAACGGTGAGCCAAACTTTTATGTACATTCGACCGAACTTGACGCGCTTTTTTCGCTCTTGGTTCGTGCGGCAACTTCCATTGAGCTTTGGTTTCCACGCTTCGTCACAAGTTATGACCCCCTGGAGCAAATTTGGGTCGTCGCGGACAGAGTCTAACATCTCATTAGCAACGTTCATGTGATGTTGCTTTTGGTCAAAATTCAGCAGTTTTGGTACGAATTTTGCGGCGACCCGTCTCATGCCCAAATCATTATAAAGAAAATATAAGAATGTATGTTTAAAATGTATACATACTATTTTGAGAACTGCCCAGTAGAAAAAAGAAGGAGTGAAAAGCGATTACAGAAGCTCTTCTTTGGAATCGGGAGGGCCTTACCATCTCCATGATTTCCTTAATTATTTTTTATATGAAATGAGCCAAAACGCAAGGCATTACATTTTCGCTTGCGACGGAACATCTTATAGAAGGTGTTATTGCAAGTCATTATGCCACCGCTTGTACGAGAATGCTTTTGAGAAGGAGCTGTCTTTAAGCGCTTCAGAAACGCCTGGCAGTATGCCCTTCTTGCTCGCTTACTTTATAAGGGCTGCAGGAAGCCGTCTTTGTCATGTGATGTTATCTTACTTCCAAACAGCAACGATAATTTCAAAAAATTATTTTAATTTTAATAATTATAAGTATTTTAATAGATGATTTATTTATTTATTTATTTTTTAAAAATATGAATTTTAAACAAAAAAGATAAATAAATGTAATTAAATTTTTTTTTCTTAGCAAGGCAAGATCTGATTTAATTTCTCCTGTGCAGATGCCTAAAGACGTCATTGATTGCAGTGGTTCATCAAAAAAGTTTTTTAAATTTTTTTATTTTCAAGCCTTTAACACGTCCTCCAGCCTCATCCAAGAAGCCTGTCACTTTAATTAGGGTAAATGGGCTTATACTCGTACAACAGAAATCATCTGGGGAGTTGGTACTTAGCAACCAGTTTTTAGTTCTGTAGCTTGTAATTCTGCCATGTCGATTTCTTATAAATCTCTCCTGTTCTTCACGTAAACCAATATCAGCATTATAATATCTGTTATGGAGGGGGCTTCTACTTTTTCATTCTTTCTTTCACATAGCTTAAGTTTGCGTATTAAATTATTTCGTTCCTTTAAAATTTTTCTTATTATAGAACTCGCGCTCATTCCTCTTCTACCCATCTTTTTATTTATTTAATTTACACTCACTCTTTTTATTACTAATTTTACTTAAGTTATTTCTAACTTTCCGAAGCACGTCTTTTCATCACAAAAATACACTTTTAATAAATTTACAGAAATGAACGCGTCACTTTTTTTTGTTTGTACCGCCTACTGTAAATTTCGACAATTGTGTATAGGTACAAACGTTAGCTCGACAGTTTATTTTGTAACACCTTGCCTACTCACTTCTCGAGAAGGAGCACTGGAAGCACTCTGTGAGCAGTGCTGTTGACATAAGCATTTCACTTGCTTAGAAGCTGTTCTGTAATAGCTTATGAAGGCAAGATATTGCACCATTTCCTTCTGGGTGTATACGCCTTATTTGACTTTAGCAGGTTTTCGTTTTGCGTAGGGTCATTCAAAAGGGACGCCCAGTTGTCAATAGTGAATAACATAGTTCCCAGGCGATATCTTTTTTATGTCATCTTTCACATTTGTCAAGTAGACAAATGTACAATTTTACACAAATCGCGTCAAAATTATTAAAACTTATTATGAAAATAGTCGAACAATATATCGCACAATTCGTGATTTCTTTTTTTTTTGTTTTTGGTGGAAATAATCAAGCGAATAAGTTGACAATTCAAAGCCTGGTGAAAATTTTCAAGAAACTGGTTCTCTTGGGGATAGGAAAAGAACTGGCAGGCCAAAACTGCACTTTCTGTTTTGAATATTGCTGCTGTAGTGCAAAGTGTTGCAGAACAACTTTCAACATCGACATCTCGACGTTCTCAAGATTAGGCATTCATGAATCGACTGTTTGGCGGATTTTATCTATAGATGTGCGCATGGTGGATATATAAATTATGTAATTTTTCACACATAATTGTTAAAAGCCGTATTTTTTGAATAGAAATCCTGAAACCTCAAATAGTCTACGTTTTTATATGTTTTATTTTAACAACATCTAAGCGCGTCTTTTGAAAGACCCTTCACATTTAGTAATGCGTTTGAATAAGTATTGATTTAAATCTAATCCAATGAAAAATAAATATAAATAGAACCAAGCAATTTGCGGCTTTGCAAAAAGGTAGCACTAAGTCGTCTTAAGTTGTTTTTTCAAAAGTCCACAGATATGTGCTTGCGTTTTATCGGGCATACTTATTGTTGAATGTTTTTAAATAAAACTAATTCTTAAAATTTTTTTAAACAAAAATAAAAGATTTTTTATAACAAAACAAGATTGGGACAGACTCGAGAAGTGTACGATCTCGTTTAGCCCATTACAGTCTGCTCATAGACCCCGCAGTACATTCACGCATTAAGTTATCGATATGCAAAACAGACGTACATTTCTCGTCGTAGACTTTTGCATGGCAGGATAATTGCAATTTCTAAGCATCGCTGTAAAAATTTGTAATGCGACTAGTAGGAAGGCAGTCCACTTTATCTTTCTTCTATGGTCAGGAGTTAAATCAATATTAATTACAGTTTTCGAGTTGTGATCTTTTGCGTAAATATTGTTTCAAGGGTATTTAAATACCCATTAGGAAGTAATTAGTTGTATGTATGTATAATCGGCGCGTACACCCTTTTTGGGTGTTTGGCCGAGCTCCTCCTCCTATTTGTTGTGTGCGTCTTGATATTGCTCCACAAATGGAGGGACCTACAGTTTCAAGCCAACTCCGAACGGCAGATATACATAATAATAAAGAAAAAATAATCTAAAGGCGTTATATCGCACGATCTGGGTGGCCAATTGACAGACGGACAGGACCCGAACGTGAAATAAAATGTTCACCGAACTCGCCTCTCAACAAGTCCATTGTTACGCGTGCTGTGTGGTATGTGGCACCGTCTTGCTGAAACCACATGTCATGCAAGTCAAGCTCTTGCGTTTTGGGCAAAAAAAAAGTTTGATATCATTTCACGGTAGCGCTCACCATTCGCAGTTGCGTTACGATTCGCAGCATCTTTGAAGAAGTACGGTGCAATGATACCCCCAGCCCATAAACCGCACCAAACTGTGACCTTTTCTGGATACATTGGTAGCTCTTGCAATTCTTCTGGCTGATCTTCACTCCAAAATCGACAATTCTGCTTATTTACGTACCCATTGATCCAAAAATGAGCTTCGTCGCTGAACACAATTTTTCGACTTTAAACTTTCTTAACAGAACACGCATTTTTATAATAAAATTCAATGATTTGCAAGCGTTGTTCGTTTGTAAGACGATTCATGGTTAAATTATAGATCAAACTGAAAATGTTTGACGGTGAAACAAAACACGAAACGTACGTCAGCTATTTAACCAACTGTTTAAAAAGATAATAGCTAAAAAATCACCGGATATTACACTCTAAGAGGTCCATAAATTACAAATAAAGTCAAATATCAATCATCTGTTTTGAAATATGTTATTTTGTAGCAGAGAAATTGAAAAACAAAAAAATGAAATGGATAAAAATAAAAGTGTGTTTATTATTTTAATAACGTCATTTTTTTTTTACAAAAAACTCAGTGCTATTTATTAAATGTGGATGGAGTAAAGAACGCAAATTTCATAATGTAGTTACTCATAATACAATAATAAAAGGTTTGCTCAGTGAGCAGCTTTCGCGTTCCCCTTTGCAAATCGGCCTGCTTAGCAAGACACTGGGTTGTTAACTCTGGAAATTTTGAGTTAAAGTGAAGGAAATGTAAAATTTGTTGGAAAAACATTTCATTTTCAAAAGGATGTGCTTATGAGCAAAAACTTGCTCGGTATGTCCAGGACTAAAACGATATAGAATACATCCTGATATACCGTTTCATTTAATTAATCACATCCCCTGAACGGCAGATTTTTTATGAAGAGCTTTTTCATGACAGAAATACACTCGGCGGCATACCATTACCAGTCAATTGTGTGTCGGTTGGTGTTTCGTGCCTGTGGCTTCGAACCCGTGCACTTCCGAATAGTAGTCACGCACCAATCCATTCGGCTACAGCGGCCGCCTTCGATATAATAATAATTAATTTAAATAAGTACAGGTTAAGTAGTTAAAAATGTAAGAATAATCGTACCTTGGGTGTCAAAACTGCAAACTTACATTGGCAAAAAGCATAGTTAAGTAAGGCGTGAGTATGTTCAAAGTATGTTTTTAGTCAACTAAATTTATGATGAATCCGCTTCTTCTATGAAAGAATTCATTAGGGCCTATATGCTTAGGTAACATAACTGCGACATACTCGCGAAAAAAGCACCTTTTGCTACCATTTTTTACCAAAAAGGCATTTAGTAAGAAAGGGGGCCTTTTTAAATACGACGTTTTGTAAACGGAGTGCCAGAATTCTAATGTCACAAGTGAGCAAATCATTAAGCGGTTATATACGTCCAGCAGCGCCAAAAATGAGCTAAAAGAAAAACCGTTTTTAGAATAGATATAAATATAAAAAGAAATGTTATACATTTTTCATTAGTACTTAAACTTTATAAAAAAATTTATTTTGATTTTTCTTTACAAAAATTAGTATATAAGAAATCACGTGACCCAAAGTACAATGGAAAAAAAGTTGCTCCACGGTAAAACAATTCTTGTAAAATAAAGTTGTTGATATGGTCTGTCGAGCCGGATTTTTGAATTTCGAAAAATTTTGCAATTTTCAATAATTTATCAAAATATCAAAAATCCGGATTTTTGAATTTCAAAAAATTTTGCAATTTTCAATAATTTAATAAAAATATCAAAAATCTGACGCGACAGACTCTAGAGAAAACACAACAACAATAACTTTGTATCTATGGGGAATTTTTACAATCGACTTCCACAGGAATTCGTCTAAAACTAAAGGGCTTCCTAATAACAGGTGTTATTTTGGAATGGATTGCGCTATCGAGAGATAATTAACAATTTTTTATGGTCGGAATTGAATGGTATTAATCTGGACAACGTTTATTTTCAACAATACGGCGCTACGTGCCACACAATCAACGAAACCATTGATCTTTTACGGGAAAAGTTTCTGGACCGTGTTATCTCTCGAAGAGGTGATCACAATTGGCCACCAAGAGCTTGTGATTTAACACCTTGTGACTTTTTTCTTTGGGGCCACGTGAAAGAGATGGTCTACGCCAACAGCCCAGGGTCGTTTCAAGACCTCAAAGATGGAAATCGTGAGGCTATCGGGGAAATAGAGCAGCCACTTTGCAATTCGGTTATGGAAAATTTCATGAAAAGGATATTATCCTGTAAGCGTGGTCGTGGTGGTCATTTGCCTGATGTTATTTTCCACTATTAACGGCATACCTTCCTCCTTATAATGAAATAAACATCCGTTCATTTATATTAAAAAATAGCATTTTCTTTGAATACCAAAATAACACCTCTTATTGGAAAACCCTTTATAGAGAATAATAATCTGTAAAATCGATTTTGTAAATTCTGTACGTATGTAACGCCTTAATAATTGAATAATGGTATTTACATACATATGGCCTCCAAGCTTTTGCATTTTATTTCGTATTTATCTTTTTTTTAATATAAAAAGTCTTGTTAGATGACAAGAATCTTTTTTGAAAGGCGTTACATGCAACCAGCTTTACCTTCACATTCGAGTGCCTTTAAAAGCTTTACTGACTACTTTCATTTTTAACTCGTTTAAGCATTTGATTTCGAAACTTTTGTGTTAGATGGTTATGGTACATGAAAGTGTAGCGGTAATTTAAACTTGTTTGTCTTTTAAGTCTTTATGTCATTTGTTTTAATAGGCCTACCTTTTGTACACTTTATTTATATGATTTATTTACCTTACCTCACTTTTAATTATTGTGAGTTAGGTTGTAAATAATTTAGAAATTGTTTAATGCTTATTCTACACAAAAGCGTAAATGTAATTTGAATTTGTACATCTTAAAATTTTTGTTTTTATACTTTTAATAATTGCACTTTCTTTTTTATTTCTTTTTATTGTGATTAATATGAATGCACTATTAAAATACTTGTAATATACAATACATTCGGTTTATACAAAGTGGCGACAAATTCATAATTTTAATTTTGTTTTTGAATAAAAGTTTTACTAAATAAAAAAATTATTTTGAGTGATATAATTCTTTGTTTTGACCTTTACACCCTCCTCTGCTTGCCTGTTTGCATACTGTAGCTGACTAGCTCGCAAGTGTCAAATATGATATTCTTTTTCTTTGTAAGTAGTTAACATAGTAACTAACGAACAATTCGTTTAGCGTTATACTCGTACAAATGTGTTATGATGCTCTGCTCTGCATACTCCTTGCAGAATAGTTGGCTGCTGCGTGAGGTGATACGGCTTTTTACGCATCAATGTTTCTTTTCACTCGTTCCGTTCGGTGAAAGCTGAAGCTTCGCTATTAACATGATGAAAGGCCTCTTCATATGCGATATGACATATGTATTTTTGGATTACCATAGCAACTGGCTCAATGCCAAAATCACGCTCGAGCATATCTCAATAGTTTGTTTTGAGACCTATGTATTTGCAAGGTATTGCTGGGGCTTGAGCAACCTCATAGCTGGGTCTGTTTACATAACAGTACTTTATTGTATGTGAATAAAGCAGATCGCTTGCCCATAAACCAGAACATGTTTCGGTATTTCATTGAGTGAGGGGGAGTGGTGCAAACATATTTCTTAACGCTCTAAAGAGATAATCAAAGTTTTAGTGACGTCTTCTCTATTAGCCGGTTATGCGAAGTAGGAGCAGAGCTTATCCAAATTAATGCGAACGGTTTTTTTAGGATTTTCTTTTTCGCTGAGTTATCATGCCTTTTCTTGTGTACGAAGCGTGGTAGAACATATTCGGAAGGTGTGGCCAATATCAGACCGTTAACCGGCGCAAAGCGAATTTGAGAGATTCAGCTGATTGGCTGACGCAACCGAGGTCATGACTGCAGTTTGTTTACTGCGTTTGTGTTGGTGAAAGTCGAGAAAATTTTAGCACAGTCTTGCTTCGTTGCCGTCTGATTGGACGAGTGTGTGAAAACATGTGAAATGATGGTGCAGTATTCGAATGCCGAGCACCCGGTGTCATGGCAGTCCATGATGAAATGATTTTTAGAGGTGTAGCGAACCGTTAATCGGCTCTGATCGAATTTGGCAGAATCAGCTGATGGGCTAACGTCATTTGGGATGTGTTTAACAAATTTTAGCTTGTGTTAGCGATATAAGAAAAAAGTCAACCAATGACAACATTTCGTTGCCATCTGAACAACGACTGATTGGATAAGTATATGAAATGTTCATGCAGAATTCGGCGGTAGAGTTTGCCGAGTGACGTGGCAGTTAAAGTTCCCCTTACAATTTTTTCTTACTTTTTTCACCACAGCTGAAAGCCAAGCCTAGTAATCTACCATCCTGGCCTACGAAGTACTTGCATGCTCATTTTTTTTCTATGAAATAAAAAATCTGGCACTGTCAATAAAAACAAAATTGCCAAAAATCAAGGAGATTTTTTAGTCCCTCGAAATTACACTTTGTTATACTACAAATTCAATGGACTATAAAACTGCATACCCAAAAAAATTTTAAAGTTCTGGTTAAAAAACTGAAGGTTTTGATTAAATTTTAAAAATTTTGTACAAAGTTTGAAACATTGCTTTTGAAAAAAATTCATTCGATTCTTCGGCCAGTAAGTACTATTATCGTCAATAGTTTCCATGTTTCATCAGTAAGGAAGTCCAACTCTAAATCTAGGTTCTCGGTCTATATATAATATCTATTGTTATAAAATCATCTGAATTTGAGCGAGATTGCTCTAGGATTTTTTGATACTTTACCAACGTAACAAGACATCTTCGGGCTCGAATTTAGTTGACACATTTCTATTTTTGTCAAAATCTGACTTTTGGAATTAGTTTTTTATGGCTTTCGGTTGAAAATTCACATATTTGTATTTGCATATGCCTTCTTCCTGTATGCATGGTAATGAACCATTTCTCTGTTGAGAATAGAACGATGATAGGAAAAGTAAGAAATGAAAGGGAGTGTTTCGAGTGTAATGTGTCTTGAAAAAGTCAAATCGATCGGTGCCTCTTAGTGTTGTTGACTTATTAACGTCTGATGCACAATCGAAATTGAACATATCTTTCATGAATTTGATAAATGTTTCGACATTTGTCACGTTTGTGTAAATGTAACTTGATCAATTCCATTGTGGTTCCATTTACCTCCTTCTCTACATCCATACAAAATATCTATCAAACAAAAAAAATTAAAATTTTGTTTTGAAAAATGCAACCATTCCATCAGTATTTTCTTATGACGTTGTCACGTTAAACTATCGTCAGTAAACCGACTTTACAGACAACCTCTTTTTATAAAAGGTTCACGTCCGCTCAATAGAAGATTTTTGTAATTTTTATGAAAAATAACTTGGTTCCTCTAAGAACTAACGGAGTGTCCCCATAAGAGAGAGTAACTAGTTTCGAAATTTATTCTTAAAACTTCGTATAGAAAAAAATGTCCGCCCAAGGCAGATGTACATCTACCAGGTCAGTCCATAAGTTCGTGCGTTTTTCAAAGGTGGTTTTAAAATTAATAAAAAAGATGCCTAAAGTATCTATCAATCAATAATATATTTTCCTTCATTATTTACAATGTCTTCCCAACGTTTAGGCAAATTTTTAAGTCTCTGCTCAAAAAATTGTTTGTCCTTGGAGCCAAAATACGCTTCGATATCCCTTTTTATAGCTTCTTTTGAGGAGTAGTTCTTGTTACTAATATGGGATTGAAGTCCACGGAAAAGGTGATAATCACAAGGTGTAATATCCGGAGTGTATGGTGGATTCGGCAGTAGCTCCCATCCGAGCTCTTTCAGCTTGCCTAATGTTTGCCTTGCGGTATGAGGTCTTGCGTTGTCGTGGTGAAACAAAACTTTGCGTCTATTCACTAAAAACGGTCGATTTTTGTTAAGTGCCTCATTCAGGCTTGATAGCTGATGGGAATAATAATCAGCAGTTATCGTCTGGTTTGGTTCCCACCAAATAGACAGGAGAATCTTCTTGGGGTGAAGCCCATCTCTAGGTCGGTTCTGGTGTTTCATCTTTATGTAACCATTGGCGTTTGCGAACAGGATTACTGTAAAGGACCCATTTGTTATCACCAGTAACGATACGGTTCAAAAAACTTTCATTTTCAAGCCGTTGCAGCAGCTGAGAACACACATTCACTCTCTGCTCAAAGTTGGCGACGGAAAGTCTATGGGGAACCCATTTTCCCAGCTTTGAAAGCTTTCCCAACTGAACCAGGTGCCTGTGAACTGTTCCATGCGATGAATTTAACCCCTGAGCTATCATATCGACTGTCAAATTTGGCCCAGCTTTCACTAGTTCGAGCAAGTCGTCGGAGTTAAAGACTTCAGGACGACCAGCGCACGTGGCATCCTCCACGTCGCAGTTACCACTTCGGAATTTTGAAAAAACCACTTTTACGCAGTCCTTACACTCAACTCTTCTTTTTTTTAACATGCTCGTTCCTCTTAAGTTTAGTATCTCAGGTTCTACCTAAATATTTAACGGTGTTGTGATGTAGGATTTTGTTGTAGGTAAAGTCGATATGTACCGGTTTTGTTTCATCTAATTTTATGCGCCGTGCCGTGCCTTTGTCCATTCAGACTGACGCGGGCTGCATTTTAACAACCGACAAAATGGCTGTGTCGTCTGCTAACGTGGCTGTGGTGTATTTCTGATTGATGAGTTAGTTGTAAGTAACAAGTAGTTCCACTACCCTGTGTCAAATATGATTGACGTACAACGCCATTTGCGAAAATTATTAATCCTTTGTTGTTGTTGTTGTAATATAAACATTCCCCATACATGCACTCGGAATGCTGCTGTAGAGACAATCCTTGACCGGATATAAATCCGTGTCGTTCCAGTCACGTTGAACCGACTGTCGTGGGAACGAATTATAAATCCTCCGATATGGAGATTAATTTTGCCTAGTATATAGTTGTAACAATGCGATCTGGGAGAGCTTACTTTAAGACGAGACATTCGTATAACTATTAACATAAGTTTAACTAATGTAAAGCAAACATACGGTTGACATAGCCGAATGGATTTGTGCGTGACTCCCATTTAGGAAGGCCCGAGTTCGAACCCACTGTGGTCATGAAACACCAAATAATAGAAAAGGTTTTCTCTAATATCAAATGTCGCCTTAATTGTGTAGCATTGCCACAATTTTGGTAGGAGCTCATGCCGACACCCAAGAAAGGATGCACGTATTCAGTGGTAATCACGAATTTATCACCCTGTGCCAAGACAACATTCACTCTAAAGGCATACTAAATGCGTACTAACACTTTCCTTGCCAAGTTACATATTTACTAAGCAGGGAATAAGTGCTTCTATAGTGGGTATCTGATACAATTTTTCTTTCATCATAAAACTCATTTACATGCCCATACATTGGACGTTTAAGATGGCATAGACATAGTATAGCGAATATTGATCCAGCGGCTTCGTTGGCTGGGTTATGTCGTCCTAATGCATACAAACGCTCCGGCTCCGGAAGTATTCGATGCAGTAGCAGCTGGTGGTAGCAGAGCAAGAGGAAGGTCTGCTCTTAGGCTGTTATCCATTCCTCGCCGGAAACGCCGTAAAGAAGGAATTATTTAAGTTAATGTCCTTCCGTTATACCAGGAATACAGAAGAATTCCTTTCAAATTGACGAGTGCCCTCTAGGGTTCGTTCTGAGTAAACCGATTTCTCTTAATCTGTGAGCTGACTTGGAAGCTGTTTGCTTGCCGCATTGCTTATAGGTAATTAGGCGAACACGAGGTTTAGTGACTCTGAAGATGTAGTTCTAAAGTCCTAAGTCGTGGCTATCCTTTGTACATTTTCAATAGTCTTTTTGATAAATTCCTTATCTAAAACCGGCCACCATACTAGTACACCGTATGTCAGTGTAGTGTAATCACCGGTCGTCTTCGTCTAGCTCATATAACGGCAGGCCCAGGAAACTAGTTGTTTCGACAGGTTGGGTCCAGAGGGAGAGGGGTGTTAAATGAGCGGGTTTGGTGGATCATGTGAAAAGGTGATTAGTGTCGTGCCTTCACATGCCGGACATATGTTTAGTATGTCAGCGTGGATTCTGGATAAGTAGGAGTTTAACCTGCTACAGTATCCAGAACGTAATTGTGCTAAGGTTACGCGGGACTCTCGGGGAAGTTGGAGCTCTTCGTCTGCGATAGGTGGTAGTTGGACTCTGATATGATTGGTTTTACTATCGCTGTGTAAAGCCAATATATAAGAGAGGGGGAAAGATGAAACTTTGATCCAATTAACTTTTGGCAAGAGTAGAGTGCTATTGTCGGCGCTCTTCTTACTCTATCTTCGACATTTCACTATTATACAATCTGAGTTACCGGGTTCATCACTAACCGGAAGTGCCGTACCACCTAGCGTCGGAGGAGTTATTTCTGGAATTCTAAGTTTTCTAGTAAATAAGATGAGGTCAGTTTTGTTAGGGTTGAGGCTTGTTCAATTTGCTTTTTACCAGTTTTCAACCTTTTTTAGGAAATCTTGCATGATTTCACAAAGTGTACTCGGAAATTACCCTCTTACTAATATCGCAACATCATCCGCATAGGCAACGATTTGCTGCCCTCTCTCCTCTAGACTCTTTAGCAAGAAGTATGATACAAGTACAAGCGCATACATAACTTTATTACACAAGTCACAGCAAATTATTGTACAGCTGTTTATCACACAAAGAAAAGTTCCACCGTGCTGTGAATAAGTTCATACGCTTTTTTCTTGAAATACAAGAAACTACCAAAATTTATCACAAGAAAATTTTCAAAATTGAGATGGAATTCAACTGTGATGTTTGCTAAGACTAAGGCTGTTAATTGAAATGTTATGTGGTAAGGTCGACGCCCTCATTGAAATGTGGTTATATTACAAGAACGATAGAGACATTCTTGGGTACATTAGACAAGAAGTGTGATTAATTAAATATTGAGTAAATATGTTAGTTGATACACTGTGGAACACATATGTGAAAGGTTGTAAGCTTGACAATTTAAAAAAAAATATTTTAAAGTAACAAACATCTGTGTCATTTCAGGCGTATGTTACACCTACATATATATGTAGGTATGTACAGTAAACAAATTAAGATGGTAACATTTCTATATGTACATATATGTACATATGTATATATATACATGAGTCTGTGGTAAAAATAAAATGTTACTTTAGTTGACTTAAGCAATAATTGACTAAGAGTACGTTCACATATGCAGTAATTAGCAATAAATCTACAAAATTAATCTACCCGTTCACATATGGCGGAGTACCGCAAAATTGACAATCAGCTGTCAATACTGTTTTGGAAAATTTTTCTGCATAGAAATTTGTTTGGTGGAATATTTCGGAGTTTTTGGTTTGTATGTAAAGGGTTGTATGTAAAGAAGTACGGTAATAATCCAGAACCTATTTTATAATCTCAGATTTCGGGAGAGAAATTTTGTATAGGTAATCTAACCTTTTAATTACGAATTGGGAGTTAAGCACGAAGAAGTAGATAATCTTAGACTTATATGTGAATGTAGTATAAGGAATGTCCCGCTTATTTTTGATTATTATCTGAACAGAAGACCCAAAAAATCATTTTGTACGATTCTTTAGAATGTTATGATAATTCTATTTATCTCATTTCAACGATGAAGCTGATTTGGAAAAGTATTTAAACATATGTTTAGGCATAAGAAGTTAAAATAGAGCAAGTAAGGAATGTCAGTTTTTAATTTTTGGAAAAGTTGTAGCTTGTAACATCTCGCAGATGGGCGGCAATTTGGTCTAATATATAAAAAAGGCGTGGTTTTTATCCGACCTCAAAAACATTTACTCAGGTCGAATCATTGCTTGGGGTGCAATACTTGTGTCAAGTTTGGACGAGTAGATTAGATTAGATTAGATTTGTGGGGGGTTGGACAAGTCCAAGCATTCAGTGAGTAGACCATTGATAGAATAGAGATAGGAAAAATAAAAAGTAGATGATAAGACGGATAAATTAGTTTAAGGCCACTCTTCCACAAATCTCTTGGATGCATTGATGAATTTTAAGAGATACGGAAGAAAAAGAGTATGAACTTTATCCATACTCGCAACCCAATATCCTAAGTCTGATTCTGGAAAACGGCGGACAGCTACAGAGAAAATGCTCTGCAGTGTCGCCATCCTCAAGACAGGATAAGTATATCGGGCTGCCGACGACCCCCATGGTAGCCATATGCTGACCACAGGCGTTGTGCCCTAATGATTACACTCACCAGTACTCTCAGGACCTTTCTGCTGAGTTTTAGGAGAAAGGTCGCTATTTTCCTGCTTGGTTATTTCACAAAGCACTTGGCTACTCTGCACGAGTTCAACTCAGACCAACGACCTCTGTGGGTAGACCTCATGAAGTCGCCAATCCATAGTTGAATCAATGCGGAATCGACACCTAGAAAGGGTTCAGGGCCTAGTGGCATACTTGGTCAATTTATCAGCTAACTCGCTCCCTGTAATACCACAATGTCCAAATAAGACTAACTTTGTTGTGTTTTGCAACACTGTTCAGTTTTGTCTTACATTCACCGACTAACTTCGAAGAGCAACGTGGGTTAGCAAGGGCTTTCAGTGCAGCTTGACTTTCACTACAAATTCCAATACTGCTGCCTCGCCACTGTGTCTCAATTAGCCAGTACGCCACATTCAAGATGGCATAGACTTCCGTAAGGAATACCGTCATCAATAGTCATCTGTCCTGTAGCAAAGGAGTACTTAGTGTCTTCGACTAAGTACCATCCAGATCCGCTTCCATCACTGGTTTTGGATCCGTCGGTGTAGAAAGTGTGCTGATATCCCGTTAATGGGTTCTCTGGACTTAACCATTGATTTCTATCTGGGATCAAAAAATCATACTTTCTACCGAAGCTAGCGACAGGCACCCGATTGTCCACCGGCGTTGAGAACAATGTGCACCGCTCCGACAACTGGTGGTATATCTGACAGTGTTCATTTCCCCAGACTCCGTTTCACATGAGCCTGTACGCTGCCTTCATTGCTTCCTTTCGAATTTGAAGATCTAGAGGTTGCAAGTTCAGAATGGCATTAAGGACACCAGATTCGTACTCATGGCACCTGTGATACCCAACCACACACATTTCTGTAGCCTGTTTAGGGGGTTTACTCTGGAATTAACCACTGTGACTTTCCACCATACTACAGAGGCGTATGTAATAATGGGTCTAATCAGGGTGATGTACAGCCAGTGTACTATCGCCGGTCTTAGACCCCATGTCTTGCCAAAGGTTCTCTTACACTGCCAGAAGACTTTTAGTGTTCGAAAGACCTTCTGCTCGACGTGCTTCTTCCAGGTAAGCTTACTATCTAGGATTACTCCTAAATATTTAACCCCAGAAAACAGTTGCAGTGTTACCCAGTGCAGTGTTACCGTACTGCGTTTCCTAGTGAAAAAGTACTAAAGTACTTTTTGTAGGATTCACCGAAAGACCATGCAATTCGCGCCAATACTCAATCTTATATAGAGCTATCTGCATTTTATTGCATATAACTTCAAGTGATCGTCCTGAGATTAATACCCACACATCGTCTGCGTAGGCTTGGATGTGTCCAATTTCCTGCAGATCATTAAGAAGAGAGTCCACCACGAAGCACCAAAGTAGGGGAGAGAGTACACCGCCTTGTGGGCAACCCTTCTTAACCTCAACCCTGGCTCCTTCATCGCTTTCTCTGTCCATGGTAAGCAGTCTTTTGGATAGCATAGAGTGGATCCGTGGGCAAGTACACGGATATAAAAATTTTATTTGCACATTGAGAATTACATATGGTACTATAAAACAACAAAATCTGACTTATGCCCTTCTTCATGCATAGCAGTACTGTAACATTTGTACAAATATCCATAATTACGCTTTTTCTGCTATCTATAGAGTTACAGAAGAGTATAAATTTGTTGGTATAGTATACAAAACTAACCCACTTTTTTGTTTTTGTCTTTTATTTGCCTTTAAATAAATATGGTTTAAATACAGCTACATTTATTTATTCGTTCTGAATAAACTTTTCTGTTTACCTACTCGTTAAAACGGTAGAACATACATAAATACATACATAGTCTATCTCATCGCATATACTTTTTTCCATGTTTTAAGTTACTCTCGTTCCCAATATCTAGTAGGAGAGAATTTTTGACCCATTCAGCAAATTAGAGTGATGGCCCAATTACGCACTATGAGTGCCAGTGTATAGTATGATTATGTATGAATGAATTATATGAAATAATTATGTGAATATTATCTTATCAGGTACACTTACAATTTGCAATTTAACTGCTTATATTGATATTTTTAATTTTAGTGAATGACTAATAAGTTCAGTTTGGGTTGTGATGTGTTCATATGGCGGTGTATTCGGTGTTATTTTAAGAGCTTGAGAACTTCAAATGATAATAGGAAACAGATATATTGTTGGAATTAGTTGGTTTTATTAGACGAGGTGATCAACGAACGTCGCGAACAGAAGCGTTGTTCTGGCGTTAAACGATTTATGATGGCTTGCCAAACCTTATATACTTCTGCTCAAATATGAACGAGACTGATTTAATAAAACACAAACGGTTAATTATTGTTCAATTTTTATTTTATCTCCTTCAAAGTAATCACCATTGGAGGCGATACACATATGCCAACGTTTTTTCCAATCATCATAGCATTTCTGGAAGGCTGATTTCGGTATGGATTTCAGTTCCTTCTTCGAATTCTCTTTTATGACTTCAATTGTCTCAAAATGTTTTCCACGAAGCGACAACTTGAGCTTGGGAAACAGGAAAAAGTCACATGGAGCCATATCAGGCGAATACGGTGCTTGCCGAACGATATTAACATTATTTTTGTTCAAATAATCGCGAACAAGACGTGATGTGTGAGCTGGTGCATTATCGTGATGCAAGAACCATGACTTGTTGTCCCACAATTCCTTCCTTTTAAGACGAATATTCTCGCGCAAACGCTTTAAAACGTCTAAATAATATTCAGCGTTAACCGATCGGCCCTGCGGAAGGAACTCCGAGTGCACCACACCTTCGTAATCGAAAAAAACAGTCAGCATAACCTTAATTTTTGAGCGACTTTGGCGTGGTTTTTTGGGTTTTGGCTCCTCCGATGTATGGCCCTCTTTGAACGATTTGTACCACTGGAAAACACGTGCACGCGATAGAGCAGAGTCCCCATAGGTTGTCTGCAACATTTTTAAGGCGTCTGAAGGCGAAATTTTGTTGGAATAACAAAATTTCAAACAAATTCTTTGTTCAACTTGAATTTCCATCGTTAAATTCGAAGAACACACTCGAGCTTGACTTGTTTACAGTAGCACAGAAAACAAACTATGTGATATATCACGCTGAAATTTGCCATGTAAGCTTATAACAGTCCTATCATCCAAAAAAAAAATTTATTTTTGCCATATTTCATATTATTGATAAAGTCTCGTTCATATTTGAGCAGAAGTACAAGGTCCGGTACGCGAAGTAACCAACTTCAGACCGCTCGCGCAGTTGATACACGGACATCAGACGTCTGTTAGTTGGCTAAATGACAGTTCATAGTATTGTTTACAAGCACGCCGAAGCATTTTGCCAAGAGTAAACGCGAAAAAAGAAAATCAGTAATGGATTTCAAACGTAACAGTGTGATTGCATTGTATTTGGCTTGAAAATCACAACCAGCGATTCTTCGTGAGCCCGAGCTCCTTAAATTAAATAAAGTTTTTCTATATCGCACCATTACTCGTTACAATGATGCTGGTAGCATCGCGCAACGTCATGGAGGTGGAAAAGACTGCACGTCACGTGAAATGGTTCAAAAAGTGAAGGAGCGACTTGATCGAAGTCCCCTACGAAGAGCCAATCAAATGGCGAAAGAACTGAAAATATTTGACCGTAGCATCCGCCGCAAACTGAAAATGATCTCAAAGTCAAGCCTTTCAAGATCCAAAAGTCACATGATCTCACACCAAAGCAGCAACAAGTCAGACTTAAGAGAGTGAAGGAGTTGCTTCACTTGGCCGAAAGCGGTCAATTTCCGAGCATTTCGTAAACTGCCAAAACGATAGAGTTCATTTGACCGACCGTTCAGGTCTTCCGCCATAAGGTCAATAGGTCGCATGTTGAGTATCATTTCCCGCGCCGCCGTTGGAGTGGTTTTCATCGCTCCTGTTAGGCACAGAGCAGCGAGTTGTTGAATCCTTTCCAGTGGCATTAAGTATGTCAGTTTTCTTGTCGCACTCCACCATACTGAGGCCGCATACGGCAATATCGGTCTAACTACTGCCGTGTAGCACCAATGCATCAGAGAGGGGGATAGACCCCAAGTAAAACCCAGCATTCTTTTACATGGGTACAACGCATAACTCGCCTTTTTCACCCTTTCCTAAACATTGTGCTTCCACAGCAATTTACTGTCTAGTATTACTCCGAATTGGCGCGTACACTTCTGTTGGGTGTTTGGCCGAGCTCCTCCTCCTATTTGTGGTGTGCGTCTTGATGTTGTTGCACAAATGGAGGGACCTACAGTTTCAAGCCGACTCCGAACGGCAGATATTTTTATGAGTAGCTTTTTCATGGCAGAAATACACTCGGAGGTTTGCCATTGCCTGCCGAGGGGCGACCGCTATTAGAAAAATGTTTTTCTTAATTTTGGTGTTTCACCGAGATTCGAACCAACGATCTCTCTGTGAATTCCGAATGGTAATCACGCACCAACCCATTCGACTACTTCCGAATCATTCAAATTTCGATTAACTTATTAATTTATTTATAATATAGTAACATTATAAAAACACAAATCAAAATATTTCAATTCCAAAAACAAAATATTATTTTCATACATATTTTTTTTATAAATGCCCAGAAACTTGTAGCGACAAAATTTGCGTATCCTTGTACCCTACTAGTAATAGTAAAAGTAATAACGTTATGCAAATGGCTCAATTCTTAGTGTTGCCGCCTTTTGCGTTAATTACAGCCAAAAGGCGGCGTGGCATACTGTAAACTAATCTCTTTAGAAGCTCTTCAGGTATTTTATTCCAGGTTTCTTGCAGGTTCTGAAAAAATTCTGCTTTCTTTGAGCGGCAACTTGATCGATCGATTTTTTCGTCTAAATATTGCCATAAGTGCTCGATAGGATTTAAGTCGGGGCTTTGAGCGGGCCATTCTAAAAGCTCTATTGAGTTTTGTCTAAAGTATTCTTTTGCTACGCGACCGGTATGTTTGGGGTCGTTGTCTTGTTGATGGATGAAATTGTGTCCAAGACCCATTCTTCGTGCCGAGGGCTCTAGGAATGTGCTTAGCATATTGACGTAGGACTCCCCAGTCATTTTTCCTTCAATATGTACCAGATCTGATATACCGCTATAGGAAAAACAGCCCCAGATAAGCACACTTCCCCCGCCAAGCTTAATTGTGCTTTGCACGCACTTTGATTGGAGCCTCTCATTACTTTTTCGCCACACTTTTTCTCTTCTTTTTGTATTTTTAAACTCAAACTTACCCGCATCGCTCCATATAACCCTCTCCCAGAAACTCAATGGCATGTTGAAGTACTTTTTGACAAATACTAGTCGCGCTTTCATGTTTTTATTGCTGATGAAAGGTTTCCTAATCTTGTAATGACTAGAAAACCCCTCTTCACGAATTCTCCGCTGAATTGTTCGCTCGCTTACATTAATTTGAAGACTTTCTTTAATAAACCTTGCCGAAGTTGTCGGGTCTTTCTTAATTTCCCTTACTATTTGCGTGTCATCACGAGAGAGCAGCTTACGGACTTATTTCCATAACAAAATATTTCTTCAAGGGGTATTCATAGTTATGTCGGCCACTGTATGTACATATATACGTACGTAGTTTTCATTACGTTCATGAAATGGATGAATGAACCTTTGTAACCGTCCATTATAACCAGCGAGTAACCGAAAGCATTGCCCGAAAAATTAAGTGAAGTCATTAGTAAGCATATGGATATATGTACATACATATGTATGTATATAATAATAAATTTGATGCCGTATATTATTTGTGTGTTCATGCTTGGAGATCTAAACAAATTTTAAATCGCTTTGAGCTCAACTCAAGATCCATACATGCCTAGTTAAAAAATTATTAATCAAAGAAATGAGTTCATTGAACCATTTAAACCAGCTCTAGGCGATAAAAAGCGTGTTAGGAATGTGCAGAATCATCTATTTGCATATTCCTCCAAGCTTTGCTAAACAACAGCTAATGTTTGCTTAAGCACACACACACACATACATATATATACACATTTTCTTCCATACTGGTCATGACACATACCTAGTAAAAGTGGTACAAGTCGGACATTGAACTTAACATAGTTAAAGTGTGAAAAAGTAAATATAAATATCTTTTTGTTCCTTTTTAAGCTTTAACAAGTAAGAAAATATCTAGATTTGGCCGTAGTCAACATTGTTTTAAGTGAAATACGCCTAATAGTCGTAGGTATACCCAATATATATATATATATTGTAGCATATATATAATTGACGCGTACACACTTTTTGGGTGTTTGGTCGAGCTCCTCCTCCTATTTGTGGTGTCTTGATGTTGTTCCACAAATGGAGGGACCTACAGTTTTAAGCCGACTCCGAACGGCAGATATTTTTATGAGGAGCTTTTTCATGGCACAAATACATTCGGAGGTTTGCCATTGTCTGCCGAGGGGCGACCGCTAATAAAAAAATGTTTTTCTTAATGTTCGTGTTTCACCGAGATTCGAACCTACGTTCTCTCTGTGAATTCCGAATGTTAGCCACGCACCAACCCATTCGGCTACGGCGGCCGTCCAATATTACAAGGTTTAAATATCCAAAGCGAAATTGTGAGAGTAAATTTGGCTGTTACGTCATAGGGGATTTGACAGAGAGAGTGACTAATGTAGTGAAAACAAAATATGTTAAGTGAGGTTAGTTGAATACAGTCATTAAGTCGGTCGTTGTTCAGGCCGTTGATACCTATGTAGATATGAAACTATTTTTCTCGTGGGAAGTCTGTCAAAATGTAAATTTTTCGCAAGAGTAATAGAATACAAGATTGTGTCTTCCGAATTCGCTGGGGCGTCATGTCTCAATAATATGCAAAAAAGAAGAAGGGAGATTACATGTTTTCGACGAGAAAGAGTAAGCGAAATCAATACGAAATACCAAACATAACATAATACCAAACATCTTATGCTGCTACAACAACAACAACAACCAAACATAAAAAAAATTATAAACATCATACACACACTTTCTTGCCTCAGGGTCATCGGAGCAAAAACGCAAAAAAACTGCATTTGGAGGTATATTTTTTTAATTCGTACTCTCACAATTTAACGCGCGAAACCTCGTTTTCATTAGTTTGTTTAAATTCATAGTCACAAATCTTCAAATTACAATATTAACAAGCCATTCACTGAATATTTACAATATATTATACATATATTTATTGTTAGTTTTGTTTATTGGTTTTGTATTATTACAACACATGACGTCAGTTGGCTTTCAAAATCGAGAAAAATAAAGTAGCGGTTTTCGGAAGATGCCACCGTGCTGAAAATATACAAGCTTTTATTTGTTTGACAAATTAAAATGCTTTCAGAAATTACTTGTCTTTGTAGAGGAAGAGTCAGCGAAAACAATCGAAATTTCCAAACACAAGAACTTATGTATATACAAACACACACACTTTCTTGTCTCGGGGTCATCGGCATAAATAAGCCACACTAAAATATTTAAACCCCCTTTCGTCCGATTTCTATCATACATGCAACGGTTTGAAGGAAATAACTTGCTTGAGCGCAGAAATGTTAACCCCGACATATAGGGGGCGTAGCATCTTAAATAAATATAAAACAAAATATGAAAAACTCTCTCTAAAACCAACTAAACTACGGAATTTCAACTTTGCATGAATAAATAAATTATATATACTGTATTTATGGTGAAAAAAGGTAGGTATTGGAACCTCCTATATAAACTGAAATCTCCAATTCGCTTTTCTCTCGAACCACAAGTTACGATACAGTTACACAAATTGTCAATATCTGTCTCGTAGTCAAAAGTGATAGGCATTGAAAAAGGAGGCATGGCACCTCCCATATAAACTGAAATCTTCATAGTTTTTCTCTGGAACCGCAAGAACTAAGATAATGAAATTTGATACAGTAACACAAATTTCCAATGCCTACCGTATGATGAAAAGTTTTAAGGGGTTAAGGGTAGACAGAATTTTCAAAAAATTGGATTTTTAGTTTTTGCATTTTCTTAAAGTACAGTATTTTACAAATATTGTGGGAAAATTTGAAGTGAATCCGACAAATACTTTAGGAGTTATTCAATAAGGAGCGCTCGAGCCCTCCGGAGCGTTCGAGAGCAAGTAGCTAGCAACAGCTGCAAGCAACCGACTTCTCGGGTTTTATTGTTATGAATGTCCATTTTGATGTAGGCAACAGAAAATCGATATTTTGGAAGCTGCTATGACGGCTGCAGAACTGTTATATGGTCCAGGAATAGATGATACAGTGTAAGTAATTAAATAATTCGTGTAACTGTACATAAATCGATAGCAAAACTTTAAAAGCGTTTTTCTCAAAACTATGTTTTTTGAACTGGTGATCACTGTAACTTAAAAACCGCTTGGTAGATTTCAATAAAATTTATACTGCTTTTAAAAAAAATAAAAAAGTCGTGCCTGATCGAAGGATTTTTTTTCAAAAATGTCGATTCTTTTTACACAATTAATTGTCGGTTTTTTCTCGAAAATCTGTAAAATATTTCCTGAGGCCGCCATATTGCTAATTTTGAAAAAAAAGCTTCGATCAGGCACAAGATTATCTATTAATAAAACTAATTTCTCTTGTCCGGTTGATTTTAGATGAATCTCCAAGGTGGTGATCACCGCAAGGAACCTCTGGAGAAACGGGCTCCACACAAACAGCGATAACTTTTAAAATTATTAATTTTTTTTTTGAAATTTTGCTAAAGTCAAGTCGATGTATTAACGTTATGTTTTTATTTTTGTAAAATAATGCAATTGACCAGCAAAAAAAAATTATTGAAAATCATTAATTTTTTCGGGCCTAGGAAACTAGCTGTTTCGATAGGTTGGGTCCAAAGGGAGAGGGGTGTTAGATAAGTGGGTTTGATGGGGCCTGTGAAAAGGTGGTTAGTGTCGTGCGGGGTGCCTTCACATGCCGGACATATGTTTAGTATGTCGGGGTCGATTCTGGATAAGTAGGAGTTTAACCTGCTACAGTATCCAGAGCTAAATTGCATTTCCCATGGCTGCCACCCCAGTAAACTAGTCCTGTCTAGTGTACCGTATCCCTGCATTAGTTAGTTTTTCGTGTCAGTTAAAACTATCATGTAACTTCTCCAATCGCTTGATACTTTTTCAGCAGTGTTATTCCAGCATTCGAACGGATTTTCTCCACTCATTTCTGATATCGCCATTTTTCAATTTTTTATATCAATATGAGATTTTGTCTGTGATGTTAGTCGAATTCGGATCGTTGCCATTATGTTATGAACGGAAGTAACGTCTGCACCTGCAAGTATTCTTCTCTGCATCATAGATGATGTAAATATTGTGGTAATCAAATTTGATTGCTTTTAATGTTTCTCATTCCATCTTGTGGGGATTTCCATGTTTACAGCCGTCTCTCTGGCAGTTCGTAATGAGTGCTACCATTAATAAACGATTATTCTCTATTTCTCCTTTCATTTATATCTCCTTGCGCGAATTTTCACATTTAGTGCTTCCTCATTTTAAGCTATGCCAGCGATACCTTTGTTGATTTTGTAAACCTTTTTTCCTCCCTGCTGTTCTTTTAATTTCACTGTTTCGTTTGTGATATTGTACAAAGCTGCCGTTGCTTGTTTCTTAACTTTAACCGATTTTAACAATTCAATTTAAAGTGAGTTATTAAAAATCGCATAAATTTGGTTCACCGCCGATACAGAGTCGCTATTTCTATTTAAATATCAATTTGTTTATATTTGGATTTTCTATATCACTAATTTAACAACTTTTCTCAGAGTGATCCGAAACACGTCCGTTTTGCCGTTTGGTTAATAAAGGAAAATACAGTGACGGACATAAGTATAGGCACAATAACGACAATGGAATATCAAGTTTTTCAAATCAACAATAACATAACCTGTTTATTCCACATAAGTTACGCATACTTATACATTTTAGTTAAAAAATCAACTTTTAATTTTTGAAAATTCACAGCGCTTAAACCAAAAATTAAAAGAAAAGTAAAAGTACAGCAATATTTGCTTGACAAAAGTATAAGGACTGTTCTTTTATATGTTCAAAAATTTTAAGAAAGAATTGGAGGCGTTGGAAGGCCTTTTTAACCCTATACACATAACCTTCTAAGCTGCTCTTTTAAACATAACCATTCGTCATTTCGACGAGCTATTATTCGCGATATATAAAATCGGTAGAAAATATATATTTCTGAAAGTTTTAACACACAGTTTTATTAACCAAGTATATCTTAAGTAAAACAAACAATAAATTTAATTTTTTGTTAGTATATTTTTTTATAATCTGTGTTTTTATAAAACGCTCTCTTTTGAGATCACAACGATATTTCTATCTTCTGTTCGACGATTCGACGAAGGTTATGCGTATAGGGTTAATATGGTTTTAAATCTATTCGGCATTGAGTGCACTAATTTTTTCGTAAATTCTTCGCCAAAATTAAGCCATTATTCATTTAATGCTGCTTTCAATTCAGGCTTGGTGGAAATCGCACATTTTCTGACTCGTCGTTCCAATTCCTCCGTGTGATAAGCAAGCCACATCATGGGCCGTGTGCCTACGGTCATTGCTATGCTGAAATGTGAAGGACCTTGGTAGATTCAACTGATCTGCAATTTTTTTAGATTTTCTTGCAATATGTTTAAATAAACTGATTTGCCCATTAGATCTTCAATAAATACAAGCCTCCCCCCTCTCACCTGCAGCAGACATACAACCCCAAATCATTAATCCTCCACCATTGTATTTCACAATTGGTGCTAGATTTTTTACAGCGTAAGCTGTGTTATGTTTTCGCCACACAGTTATGCGGCCGTCTGAATGAAAATATTAAATTTTCTTTAATCTGAAAACAATACATTGTCCCACTAGCTAAGAGACTGGTTTTCAAATTGTTTTGCATATGCCACCCTTTTCTTTTGATTGGTTCCGCCTAGCATTGTACCCAGCCTGATGCAGTACTCGTCTAACTGTTTTGGCATCGACTTCTTTGCCAAAATCTTGTTTTAGCTCCGCCGCGATCTGGTTTGATGTAATTTTCGAATCATTTTCCACTTTTCGCACAAATTGCGATCGCTCTCGGTCTGCTTATTTGCGACGACCACTTCGCTGCAAACTTGTGAAATTCGTTTGCCCTTTGAAGCGGTTAAAAATGGTGCGAATGGTGAAACGGCTTCGATTCATCATTTCTGCGATCTTTACAAGCGACTTTCCTTTTATTTATTTATTTATTATTATTAAAGTCAAACATACAACCACAGGTTATTTTTACAATGATTGACCTTAAGAATAGTTTACATAAAAGGCTTAACAGTAAAATCAAAATTAAAATTAAAATTACAGATAGTAGTAAAGAAGTATAAGTTTGAGAAAGTATTAAAAGAAAAGTGAGGTAAAAATAGTAGTAGTAGGAGTAGGGATCAATAGGAAGAGATTTAAATAATGTGGAACCATTTGAGTACATTCAGCAATTTTCGGCAAGGCAGCGAAGCAAATTTATTTTTGAAACACGATCTTTCTTTTATAGGTACGTTCAATTGTGTAAGGTAAGGTATTCCAAAGACGGACAGAGAACACAAAGTATTGACGTCCAGTCACCAAACAACTGTATTTTATCAGGACTAAGTGTTATGTATAATAAATACATTATTATTTTACGCCGTTATTCTGTGGTTTCCTTTCCTTTTGGACTCATTGTGACAAAAATCTTATAATTACAGTTATACACTAAGTGTTAGAAATGGGAAATTTAGATTCTACACCTTTCTCGTAACAAATATAATAAATAGAAAACTAGGTTTAAAAATTGAATTAAAGGATTAAAAACATGTAATGGAAACGAAAACGAAGAACATTTTTTGTTCGTCCAAATAAGGTGATTTAAGTGTACTTGCCAGAATCTAATACATTTGACCCCTATAAGCTATCCGTTGTTTGGTTTAGCAGATTATGGGTGTGTTCACCGCACTTTATAATTACAGCAATATTCCGACCCTGTTACATTTTTGATAGCCCGTTGCTGATACTTAGCTGATTAGCGGCCGCAATATTACGGAAGTTATTTCGCTCTGAACGCGTTTTTTGAAAATATATAAATATATATATATAAACAACATTAAACTTCAAAGTAGTATTTATTAGTTGAGATGGAAAAGGAAAAATAATTAAGTAAACCAACAGAAAACCACTAAAAGTTACAAGTTTCACGTACAGCTGTGAGTTCTTTATATTGGAAATTAAAAATGAAATAAGAAAAAGGGAAAATTCACAAAAGGTATGACACATAGTGTGATCTCCAGCTTCATTCCGTAGAGTCCAAAGTAGATTTACTTATTCTATATATTTTACTTTGCATACAAATTATAAATGAAGTTTTGGGTATGTTTATAATTTTAGCATACAACAACAAAAATTATTAACAATAAAAATGAATGATGTACAGAAGCCTTACTCGTTGTGTTCTGCCACGTCGTCGACTGGCAATTCATAAAACTTCTCCAGCGCACGTTTGCTCTCTAGCCAATCGGTACTGACAAAACAAAGCCCCAAATCCTTTTTAGCAACTACATGCTGCCAAAAATCTTGAAGCTTGTTCGGTACGACTTTTTTCTTCACTTCGCTTATCCATTCATTGTATTCATCAAATGAGTTAAAGTCATAGCATTGCTTACGGTAAATTTCCAACGCTTCTTCCAATTTTTTATAGTTTAATTTATCCTTAGTGTCAAACAATAAATACCAAATAACACTTTGCATTTGTTGTGCGTACATTTGAAATTTTGCATCGCGTTCTGTGCGGTTCTGCATTTTTAAAACATTGTTTTGTATAAGTTGACGGAAATCGTCAGCAGGTGTATTTTCACTAACTTTATCGCAAATCTGTGGTGAGTTACCTTCTGTCGAAGTACTCGCACTACTTTCAGTATTTTCTGATTTTACTATAGTTTTTCCACTCGTAGGCACTTTGGGCACATTTTCTTCTAACGGAAATTGCGATTTTACAACTTTAGCGGCATGCTTTGAAACTTTTTCTCGCAGTTCGGGTATTTTCCAAAAGATTTCTACAAAATTTTTATCTTCTAACATTTCTGCGAATTGTTCATCTTCTTTAACATTTGATATTATCTTTCTTTCTAGAACATCCATAACATTCTGTTCATAAATATGAGGCAATGACTCAAAAGGTAATAAGTCTGGCTGGCATGTGTCACGCGGAACATCTGACTCTTTAGGATTCAATGACAGATCCATGGAGTCAATTAAATTATCTATAGCATCGATTTGCTCGTTTGTACATTCCGTTTTTAGAGTACGAAGGCGTGGAAATTGAAAGTACTGATATTGCGAATGATAAGCGATCTCGACCATGGTCAGTGAGGCAGGCCTATCGGGATGGAGCTTTAAAAAGTAATAGATTGCATATGTACACTATGTTATGAAAATGAATAAATGCATTACTATTACCTTATTTGGCAATAGTACCACCATCTTCGGCACATTGAATCCGACACTATACACTTTGCAGCAGAGCATCGCCATATTTGTGTTGGTCATAGCGCGTACTAAAGCATCGAGTTTCTGTGCTGATGCATTCATACCCTTTTGATGCACAATCCAGTACAACGAATCGCCACAGAAATATTCATCAGGTATAGAGTCACGCTTCATAAATCCCACGAACTTGAGCCCCGGCTCATAGCGTTCCTTCTCGTCTTTTAGCGATTCATCAAATGGTATCGGGGTGGAACCTAACATGTAACCTTCAATGAGTTCAGTTTCACTAGGTTCTATTTCTGTGCCACGCACAAAGGACTTCAGTTCGCGTGAAACAAGTTCATCCTCTTGGCCCCAGCATTTCTTTAATTTTATATTACTCTCGTCCTTCATATAGATAACTCCAGATATTTTAATTGTGATTTCTGAACCAACTGTTAGTTTGCTGTTCCACACCCACGGTCGTTTGTTAGTAATTTTGAAAACACAGCGTTTAGCTTCTTCAAAGTTATACAGTTTTGCGCTGCAATTAGTGATAAGTTGCAAAGCATAATCCTCATTTTTCAACTGCTGCTTACTTTTCTTGCCTTCACGAAATATTACTTTGGGCAGACCGCTGATTGGATTATCGACGTATTGTATATTCTCAGAGCTGTTAAAACGGATTAGTGTTTAGTTAACATTTCGCTAGACGAAGCAAGTAAACCTACATAATCACCAGTTCGACTTCTGTTTGTGCTACATTTTGTACAATAACGTCGTACATGTCATATGAATTCGGTGCATCATTGAAATCACAAAAGAACAAAATGCGCGATCTTTGAAATTTGAAACATCTGCAATAAAGTTATACAATTGATGTATTATAAAAAAAACATTTCCTGAGGTATTTGATTATTCTTACTCTTCACCCCTTTTGAGCACCTCCATCGCAACCACAAGAGCATCTAACCATTTACCATCGTCACAAGCGTCTTCATTTACAAATTTATAGAAGTTTAACAGTAACTCCCAAGTAGGACATTGTGGCTGTTGATACTGCGTTATATTGTTCAATGTTTTTTCACTACCGAGCAATACAAATGAAACGAAATCTTTTCTACCGGCGCAAATCTGGGAGAGATTCATTAAAATTAGCTCGATTTTAGGTGCAAATCATTTACCTTATCTTTCAAAATGTCTGCTACTAACTTTACCGACTTTAGTTTAAAATCTTCATTAGCGGTTGGGCGTATATCCAATACGAAAACAAGAAACTCCTGAAAGTTATTAAATGTACATTATTTGAGATTGTTTCTAGTTATGCAAAGAACAATTTTGTTGTACCTTATTCGCAGCCATATTGGAAGTTATTCAAACGAAACTTTAATATAAATCTGGGAAGTAATGATAACAAATATCGACTGTTGTACGAATTATTGTGAAATTTAGCCTCCCGCCAGATACAAAGAAATGTCTGTTGTAGCACAAACTTTTCGATTAGACGGTCCGAAAGAAAGTCGATAACTTTAGCCGGTTTTTCTAACTACTCCCATCTAGTTATCGATTGAAATAATCGATTTGCCGTCACTTAAAATGCTGTCACAATAGAATATTTGTATCCGTTGCGCATTTGACCGCATTATGTGGAAAACGTACCATGGTGCCACAATGAAAGTATTGCCGCATTGAACAAAAAGCAGCAGATCTTCTTTTCGTGAAAGCAAATACCATATTTCGTGAGGTATAAACAAATTTTTGTTGGTTGTGAAATATATTATAAAATTGATCCTTATTGAAACGAAAAAGGATTTTAAAATAATTTATGGTAGTTGTAGGCGGTGGGTTGGATCGGGATCGGGACACATTCATTTTGGAGGACAACTTGGCTAAGGTTATCCTTTTCTCTTTACTTACTCTTTCAAGCTTATATGGAAGAGATAGGGGTGTATTTTAATTGACTCAATTAATTTAAATTCCATATATTTTAATTTGATATAATATAATACACCATCCAGAAAAAATTGCACGATACAAAATTGTTCTCTTTTAAACAGTTGTCGTTTTCGTCGTATTTGTCGTACGGCAAACGTAGAAAGTTGCCAATTTTTATGCAATCCGGCATGGCCTTCGACATACACCTAATCTATTTTGCTGTCAGTCAAATACGTTGTCGCAATTGACGGAACGGACCAACTCAGATGGGTCTATTACGTCACTCTCTCTTGTGGTGATGACAGCACAAATTTCGGTGTTTTGTTTGTTATACCTGCAGCACATCCGTTTTTATGCGGATGACGCCATGGTAAAAACGTATGTGTGTGTGTATCATTTCTTGTAATTGGTGGTTTGTATTGTTTTCGCCTACTCTTTCTCTTCGTAAACAAGTAATTCCCCTTTCTTTTGTTTCTATATTCTCGGATCATGACGTCAGCCACAATAATAATACAAAGCAAACGAACAAAAAAAACAAAAGGAGGAGAAAATATACATGTTTGTAAAAGTTCCGTGAATGGCTTGGTAATATTGTAATTTATGACATTTAAACAAAGCAAACTAATGAAAACAAAGTGCCGCGTATTAAAAATATCTCCGAATGTAATTTTTCTGCGTTTTTACACGGATGACGCAGTAGCAAGCAAATTTAATTGAAAGGGTGGCATCTTCTGAAAACAGTTACCTTATTTTACGCCTTTTTATCATTCGTCAACCCATCAGCTGATTCTTTCAAATTCGCTGAGAGTCGGTTAACAGTCTGATATTGGTCACACATCTGAAATTTTTTGGCCATGGCTTTTGGCAATCGTTGGTTTCTGTAGGCAATCGAATTGACCAACTGCCATCGGCATTTGAATATCGATTTATTTCACGTATCAGAAACAGTGATGGTAAATGTAGGGAAAATTCCCTACATGTAGGGATTTTTGTCGAAAAATGTGGGTGTAGGGAAAAGGACAGATTTTTTTTAAATTCTGTAAATGTAGGGAATTTTCAAGAAGGACAGAAAAAATTTTAAAATAGCGGGGTAAAATTAAAAAAGTTTATTTAAAATAAAAATACGCAGTAAGATTTCATGCCAGACTTCTTTTCCTTATGGCAGCATACTTTGAAAAGCGTTAATACGGCAGCATTGCCTTTTTTACTTCGTTAACGCTAGCACGATTTTTTCTTTGCGCGAAAATTGTTAGTTGTCCCACGTTTTCTGGTGCTTTTCACTTTTGAAGTAAGTTTGCAATTATTTAGTTTTAGCTTTTTTTATATTTAAAATGCATATATTTTACAGAAATGAGCTCTTCGACTGACTCTTCGGAGGTACACCAGGAAAAACAATGCAAGTATCGGAAACAATAGTTCAATAATAAGTGGCTTGACGACGAAATTTTAGTGGCTAGTTTGAAGCCGTGGCTAACGATCCATTCAAATGCAAATGCACTGCGTGCAACAAAGTTTTGAGCTGTGGCAAGTCTGATTTACAGAAGCACGCCGAAACAAAAATGCACCAAAAAATATTAAGGCAATTAAAAAGACATCTAAAATAAACAGCTTTTTTTAGAAAAAGCGAGTAAACCAAATGGCTCCAGAAATTTCGAAATAAGACTTAGCATGTTCTACGCTGAGCATAATGTTGCGCTGCAAGTGGTGGACCATTTAATCCCACTCTTAAAAGAAATCGTGCCCGATTCTGAAATAATAAAAAAATCTGAGCTTGGAAGAAAGAAGTGCACCAGCATAATAAAAAATGAATTGGTAAAAGAAGAAAAAGACAATTTAGTTAAAAAATTAAAAGTAAACAAATTTTCCATAATGATCGAAGAGAGCACAGACATCGGACTCAATAAGCATATGTGTCTCATGGTGAGATTTTTCGACGAGGAAAGCGAGCGGCGTGTGGTTAAGCTGCTGGATCTAATTCCAATAAGAACTGATTGCACTGCAGAAGCTCTGTACGGAATTTTTAAAAAATCTTAAGCAAACAATTCAATTTTGACGTTGCAATTGCCTCATTATAGTGTAAGCACAGGAGAAAAAAATGTAGGGAATTTCATAGGGAAAAGTAGGGAATTTTTTTGGGCTGTGTAGGGATTTTTCAAAAAACCATTTACCATCACTGATCAGAAATAAACGTTATCTCGAATAAAAAAATTGAACGTTGAATTCGCGCAACGTGAATTCTGAATTTTAATGAACAAGTTGTCGCAAATATTCCGTTGCCGAGAAGAGTTAGGGCTCTGTTAGCCAAGGCTTAGACATAATTTTAATTAATTTAGACCAAGCTACCAAACAAAAATGATTTACAGTCCCGATCCCTAACGCAGCCTATTTTACCGCGCAAGAAACCAATTCATTTCTTTACGTAAAAACAATATTTTTTTCTTTGCTGGCTTTTCCCCGCCCAACTTTTGTTAAAGCAATCGACTGGGACTTCAGCTTCTTGTATTTAAACGTTCCCTGCCTGATATTATCACAACTGGATATTTCGAAAATAGTTCCTTTTGTTACAAACATTAATTCAAAATCATATGCATACTTTTTATTTAATAATTAAGATTTAATTAATTTAATAATTAATAATAACAGTACATCACAATTATAAGTAGATTCTTGAATTGCCTACGACTAGTCTATATCGATAACTTTTGGTAGCGATATTAATATTCCAAAAACGGAGCGTAATTTTTTAAATCGTTTAAAGTTATTAACAAAACACAATTCCGTTGTTTACTTAGGACAATTTTTAGAATTTTAAGATTTGTTAATCGAATTGAATAATCCGATGGTGGAGGTGGATGGAAAGTTTATGTATTTTTTTTTCCATTCTTTCTATCGCTTATCTAGCACTATAAAATCAATATTAATACTCATGAACTTGAAAGAGTTGAAACATTTTGGTATATTTTATTTATGCTGTATTTACAAGGTAGCTTAAGAAAAGCAGTACAAATGATTTCGCACTGCTTTACACATAGTGTGTACCTATTCGATTATATTTTCATTTTATTTCTACACCTTAACTTTCAGGTTTGCTGAAAGGTGCCACACAACCAGCGCGATTATAAAACTCCGCTGGCTCTTTATCGTCCATATCGTCAAAATAATCAGAATCTCTTGCCCAGCAAGGCCCCAATTCTTTGGCTACTATATGCTCACGCCAGAAATCAACCATCTGGCGCTTGAGTAGCTCATCGCGAACCGAACTTATCCATTTATTATAAGACCAAGGGTCAAAAAAGCATGCATCGGCTTTTAACTTATATAGTAAGTCGCCGGCTTTAGTTTGACTTTCTTCGGAAACAGTTTCTTTCGAAAATAAGAGTTTCCAGATAATATCACGCGCTACAATTGCAATTTTGGTAAAATTGCGTTTAATGATTTCATCCTCGACAAGTTGATCTGCTCGAACTTTTGTATTCATTAAGTTTTCGTAGTCATCAGCTGGCGTATCAGTAGAGATGTCTGCTTCAAAATCTGCATCAAGCTGAAGGAAATATTTAAGTATATAAATATGTATATATATGCTTATATTATTGTATGTTTGTACGTACATCTACACGATCTTCTGTGGTAGATTGCGGCATCTCCGGTATAGCAGAATTTCGCCTCTCCCCAGTTACTTGTCCGAAAGGAGCAACACAACCAGCATAATTATAGAAAGCAGCTGGTCTTGGATCTTCCATATCGTCAAAATAGTCAGAATCTCTTGCCCAGCAAGGACCCAATTCTTTTTCTACCATATGTTCTCGCCAAAAATCCAGCATCTGTCGCTTCAATAGTTCATCACGAATACCAGTAATCCAGTTATTATACGTAAATGGATCATTGAAACATGCATCTTCTTTCAATTTATTTAAAAAAGCAGCAATTTTAGCTTGGTCCTCTTTCGTTAAGGAATCAGACCCAAAAAGCAACTCCCATAGAGCTTCACGTGCTGCTGCCGATATTTTCTGATAATTACTCTGCAACACATCGTCATCATCTATATCCTCCGATTCAACTTTCTCGTTCATAAGCTGCTCGTAATCTTTTAAAGGTGTCTCCAAAGATATTTTTGGATTGAAATTGGATGTTGGTACCTGCAGTGAAGACGTTCATCCCTTTGCCAATTTGAAAATTCAAAGAATACTTACAGCGCTGTCCATGGTGATTCTAGTATGAATTAGTGTGGGAGTTTTTGATTTTAAAAGATTGGTAGAGCTGGAGTTAAACATCACATCGAAGCAGTAAACAAGTTGAATAAATAATAAATAACATGACGCAATATTATCGTAATGGTGGTGATGCCGGATCTGAAGGTGGGAAAGTTTTTATTAACACAATCCTAACCTTGACTCCACATAAAGGTATAAGTTTTATAATGCATAATCGTTGTCCCGTGCTTAACTCATTTTTAGTTAAGCTAAAAGTACGTTCAGATAAGCACTAATTAGCAACAAAACTATAAAATTAATCTACCCGTTCACATATGGCAGATTACCTTGAAAATAGGCAATCAGCTGACAATACTGTTTTCAAAGGTTTTTCTTCCTAGCAATTGGTTTGGTGGAATATTTTGGGGTCTTGTGTTTGTTTAATTATAATTAACGATATGAAGAAAAGACAACAAGAAGCAATAGTTAGAGGTTTCACAAAAATAACGGCAGCAATACGCATTCGAAATTTGATATTACATTTTAAATAAACATTTTCACGTTTTTTTTCTATTATATGAATGCATACCTAATAATACCTAACAAACATTTTATTACAATTATTCCTACAAACCTGTTTTCTTTGCTGGCATCCATTTAATTTAGTTTTTATTTTAACGTTTCCCTTCTTATTCGTAAAAATAATAAACAAAGTTCTTGTAATTAAAAAAAAATTGAAATATTGAAAAAAAAAAAATGAATGAATTAAAAAACATATTGTCTAAAAAATTGCCTGTGTAAACCACAAGTAAGATGTTGACGTAATGCAAGCCCCGCACTGTTTTTCTTTAAAGCTAGATATACACGAGGCAACCGTTGAAGCAACGTGTTGCCTTTGTTTAAGAAACACGTTGCGACCGTTGCTTCAATCTCAGTATTGTGTATAACTGTGGTGTAGGAAAGGTACAAGCGGAAGATACGTAAAATTAAATTTTTTAAATGATCGACGAAATACGTAAAATTACTTCTCTTATTATAATTGACGAACTTTTGTACGAAAATGAGGAAGAAGAGGTGCAACAAAAGAAGAGAAAGAAAATTTGGTCCAAAAATTGGCTTTTAAAAAAAAGCGAATTTTCGAACGAGAGGCTGCTGAAAGAACTGAAGGAAAATGAGCCAGCGGACTATAAAAATTACATGAGGATGGACGAAGCCTTGTTTAGAAAATTGTTGGGCTTCGTAAAGGCCAAAATAACGAAACAAGATACCATAATGAGAGAGGCAATATCAGCAGAAATTAGACTGGCAATAACTTTTTATATTTTTCACTACTTATATCCTACAGCTCTCTAAAAGTTTTATATTCGTTAATAAAATTAACATAATTTTCATTATTTTCAATTGCCATTTTTTCCTTTTTCACTTTATTTTACTCCACACGAACCTTCTTCTTCGCTTGTTTTCAACGAACTGAACGAGTAAAAGCAGTAAACAATGATACACACGAAGCAACGGTTGCAGCAACCTATCCCAAAAATTAAATTTATTTGATATTTCAGGCAACGGTTGCAGCAACATGGCCGTGTTGCTGCAACGGTTGCCTGGTGTGTATTTAGCTTAAAGGCTTTTATAACCAAATGATACCTTTGAGCATTGCCAGAATAATCAGAAGCAAAACACTACCTACAACTTTCGCGTTATGTTTGCTACAATGACCAACAGTAATTATTACATTTTTACTTAATTATAACCATATCACTTTCTTTGAAGATTTTTGGAATATTTATATATTTTTTTTCAGGCACCCTTGGTCTGAGTTTGACAGACAACCAAGTGCGTGAGTGAGTGCTATGTCTTCTTGCTTGATCATAATGGCGGAGCTGCTACTATATGTCAAATTAGAATTTTTATGCTAACATTAAAAACAATAGAATACCGTCAAAAAATATACAAAATACTGTTTTTTTAAACGTGGAAAATTTACAATAACAAATATTGTTAATATATTTCTTTGCTATAATAATACTTTTTATTGAGAAATATCTGAATTTTTAGGAAAATTTTTAGACTTTTTGATGCGAAATTGAATTTTTTATATGACATTTAATAATTTTTTATGCAACCATGTTACATAAAAGAATGTTTTAGAAACATATGATCTCAGTTGTAAGCATTTTTTGAGAACCAGCCATTCCGGAGTGCACAAAAACTGGCAACTTTCTACTTTTTTCGTACGGCAAGTTCGCCGAAAATGACAACTGTTTAAAGCTTTTTATTTATGGTGTTTTAATTACATCGAACTAAATGCAGAATTTAAAGGAATTTAAATTAACTAAGTCAATTCAAATACACACCTATTTCTTTGGATAATAGCTTGAGAGTAGAGAAAAGTTGTACTGAAAAATGAATATGCGTCCCGATCTTACAGTTATGGTCGCACCCACCGTCTACGACTATCATAAATTCTAATAAAACCCCCTATCGCTTCAATAAGCACATTTGTTTTTTTTTTTATAAGCGGCAATACTTCCATTGTGGCACCACGGTACATTTTCAACGGATTCTATGCGACAGCCCTGTAACTCATTGCACCGTTAATGACACGGATTTACCTGCAATTCTTCTCTCGTGACTAACTGCACCATTAGAATAAGTGTAGAGAAATTCCCTTTTGTTTAGGCAATTTCAACATCCCTGCATTTACGGAGTCCACAGTTTCGCAATCCAATTGTTTCGTGCACTCATATAGGCTGCGAACACTCTCTGTAGAATAATTGGTTTAATTTTGTAATTTTTCACTTAATTAGATTTGCAAATAAAGTAAAATATAACGCTGAGGAGAAAAGTGGTATCTTTAAATTTTAGCATTAAAAGCAATTACAGCAGGAAAATTACAGCAGGTAGTGGGTGGCATACTGACCTACAATATTTTGAAGAGTGGCAGTTCGACCACAGCAAAAATACCAGTTAAAACCAACCACCCATTTATTGTATAAACCACACGAAGCCGCAAAATTGTAGAAATTTCCAAAAATAGTACAAAATACTAGTCTACAGACTGTATGCGATAATGGCAGACAATTGAGGGATAAGACGCATGCCTAAACACTGGAAACTGTGATGCAAATAACGGTATATAATTTGACTATTGTAGCGAATAAATAAGGTGATTTAAGTGTACGTGCCAGAATCTAATACATTTGACCCCTTATAAGCTATCCGTTGTTTGGTTTAGCAGATTATAGGTGTGTTCACCGCACTTCATAATTACAGCAATATTCCGACCCTGTTACTTTTTTGATAGCCCGTTGCTGATACTTAGCTGATTAGCGGCCGCAATATTACGGAAGTTATTTCGCTCTGAACGCGTTTTTTGAAAATATATAAATATATATATATAAACAACATTAAACTTCAAAGTAGTATTTATTAGTTGAGATGGAAAAGGAAAAATAATTAAGTAAACCAACAGAAAACCATTAAAAGTTACAAGTTTCACGTACAGCTGTGAGTTCTTTACATTGGAAATTAAAAATGGAATAAGAAAAAGGGAAAATTCACAAAAGGTAGACACATAGTGTGATCTCCAGCTTCATTCCGTAGAGTCCAAAGTAGATTTACTTATTCTATATATTTTACTTTGCATACAAATTATAAATGAAGTTTTGGGTATGTTTATAATTTTAGCATACAACAACAAAAATTATTAACAATAAAAATGAATGATGTACAGAAGCCTTACTCGTTGTGTTCTGCCACGTCGTCGACTGGCAATTCATAAAACTTCTCCAGCGCACGTTTGCTCTCTAGCCAATCGGTACTGACAAAACAAAGCCCCAAATCCTTTTCAGCAACTACATGCTGCCAAAAATCTTGAAGCTTGTTCGGTACGACTTTTTTCTTCACTTCGCTTATCCATTCATTGTATTCATCAAATGAGTTAAAGTCATAGCATTGCTTACGGTAAATTTCCAACGCTTCTTCCAATTTTTTATAGTTTAATTTATCCTTAGTGTCAAACAATAAATACCAAATAACATTTTGCATTTGTTGTGCGTACATTTGAAATTTTGCGTCGCGTTCTGTGCGATTCTGTATTTTTAAAACATTGTTTTGTATAAGTTGACGGAAATCGTCAGCAGGTGTATTTTCACTAACTTTATCGCAAATCTGTGGTGAGTTACCTTCTGTCGAAGTACTCGCACCACTTTCAGTATTTTCTGATTTTACTTTAGTTTTTCCACTCGTAGGCACTTTGGGTACATTTTCTTCTAACGGAAATAGCGATTTTATAACTTTAGCGGCATGTTTTGAAACTTTTTCTCGTAGTTCGGGTATTTTCCAAAAGATTTCTACAAAATTTTTATCTTCTAACATTTCTGCGAATTGTTCATCTTCTTTAACATTTGATATTATCTTCCTTTCCAGAACATCCATAACATTCTGTTCATAAATATGAGGCAATGACTCGAAAGGTAATAAGTCTGGCTGACATGTGTCACGCGGAATATCCGACTCTTTAGGATTCAATGACAGATCCATGGAGTCAATTAAATTATCTATAGCATCGATTTGCTCTTTTGTACATTCCGTTTTTAGAGTACGAAGGCGTGGAAATTGAAAGTACTGATATTGCGAATGATAAGCGATCTCGACCATGGTCAGTGAGGCAGGCCTATCGGTATGGAGCTTTAAAAAGTAATAGATTGCATATGTACACTATGTTATGAAAATGAATAAATGCATTACTATTACCTTATTTGGCAATAGGACCACCATCTTCGGCACATTGAATCTGACACTATACACTTTGTAGCAGAGCATCGCCATATTTGTGTTGGTCATAGCGCGTACTAATGCATCGAGTTTCTGTGCTGATGCATTCATACCCTTTTGATGCACAATCCAGTATAATGAATCGCCACAGAAATATTCATCAGGTATAGAGTCACGCTTCATAAATCCCACGAACTTGAGCGCCGGCTCATAGCGTTCCTTCTCGTCTTTTAGCGATTCATCAAATGGTATCGGGGTGGAACCTAACATGTAACCTTCAATGAGTTCAGTTTCACTAGGTTCTATTTCTGTGCCACGCACAAAGGAGTTCAGTTCGAATGAAACAAGTTCATCCTCTTGGCCCCAGCATTTCTTTAATTTTATATTACTCTCGTCCTTCATATAGATAACTCCAGATATTTTAATTGTGATTTCTGAACCAACTGTTAGTTTGCTGTTCCACACCCACGGTCGTTTGTTAGTAATTTTGAAAACACAGCGTTTAGCTTCTTCAAAGTTATACAGTTTTGCGCTGCAATTAGTGATAAGTTGCAAAGCATAATCCTCATTTTTCAACTGCTGCTTACTTTTCTTGCCTTCACGAAATATTACTTTGGGCAGACCGCTGATTGGATTATCGACGTATTGTATATTCTCAGAGCTGTTAAAACGGATTAGTGTTTAGTTAACATTTCGCTAGACGAAGCAAGTAAACCTACATAATCACCAGTTCGACTTCTGTTTGTGCTACATTTTGTACAATAACGTCGTACATGTCATATGAATTCGGTGCATCATTGAAATCACAAAAGAACAAAATGCGCGATCTTTGAAATTTGAAACATCTGCAATAAAGTTATACAATTGATGTATTATAAAAAAAACATTTCCTGAGGTATTTGATTATTCTTACTCTTCACCCCTTTTGAGCACCTCCATCGCAACCACAAGAGCATCTAACCATTTACCATCGTCACAAGCGTCTTCATTTACAAATTTATAGAAGTTTAACAGTAACTCCCAAGTAGGACATTGTGGCTGTTGATACTGCGTTATATTGTTCAATGTTTTTTCACTACCGAGCAATACAAATGAAACGAAATCTTTTCTACCGGCGCAAATCTGGGAGAGATTCATTAAAATTAGCTCGATTTTAGGTGCAAATCATTTACCTTATCTTTCAAAATGTCTGCTACTAACTTTACCGACTTTAGTTTAAAATCTTCATTAGCGGTTGGGCGTATATCCAATACGAAAACAAGAAACTCCTGAAAGTTATTAAATGTACATTATTTGAGATTGTTTCTAATTATGCAAAGAACAATTTTGTTGTACCTTATTCGCAGCCATATTGGAAGTTATTCAAACGAAACTTAAATATAAATCTGGGAAGTAATGATAATAAATATCGACTGTTGTAAGAATTGTTGTGAAATTAAGCCTCCCGCCATATACAAACAAATGTCTGTTATAGCACTGTGGGGGAATAAAACTCCACATATACTTATATATTAAAATTAACACGCTTTATTTTCTATGAAAACTCAAGAGTAAGATGAAATACAAAACTTGTAAAAGAACTCTAATTTTTATGTCTTGTAGTTGCAAGAACGCTTCTCGAATGATCTAATTCTTCGAAATCATAACGACGTTAAATTGACCCGATTTACACGAGGAGACATCTGGAAGGGAAACATTTTGTTCGGTGGTGAAGGACGGTCGGGGAAGAGAGAAGGGATTTTGTCTCCCGTACTCGGCGACACGCTTTGCTCTTCTTATTCGTATTTCTTATCTTAAGCAATTTTTGACAGTTGCTTCATTCGTTTTCTCCTTTTGTGGAAGAATGTTCTAAGTTACGTGTTGCAGAGAACGTTAAATATAGAGAATTCTCACGAGCTACGAATAGTGTGAATTGTCAAAAATGAAGTGAAACCGCGAACACTATTTCACCTCGCTTAACTCGACAGCGGGGAAGTTCTTAACAGACCTGATTACAGTGAATTATGTACAAGTACATTGGCTCTGCTCAGTTTTTGGTTTCTGTATGAAATCAAATTGACAAATGCCGACGGCATTTTGCAAGGCATTTGCTTGTGCATTTTTATGTTCCCTTGATAAACGAAAATTTATTCAATTTATATTTTCAAACAAATACAACCAAAATCCTATATTTAAAATCAAAGTAACTTTAATGCACATATTTTGTTGTGTGAGTTTTAGTAAATTTGATGAAAATTTTTACTGATTTTTCGAGTCGAAATTAATTTTAGACAAAAATTCAAAGAGCATATTGGTATATTGATGAATATATGTACATATATGTATATCAATATATGTATATATACATATATTTTGTTAGTTATATTTGTGCAAAAGTTCAACTGCATCTTCAATTCTTATAGTGCTAGAAATGTATGTATGTGCACACGCACTGCAGCAACAATGACCTACCTCACGACACATTGCCTTATCATATTTATGTGCATTTGAATATGCATTTTTTGGTCCTGTGCCAAACGAGAGTTTTTTAAATTTACCTATGTATATTACAGGGAATAATTCATATATGTATGCATTTTATAGATAGTACCAAACTTTGAAATTTAAAATAAATAAAATAAAACTTCAAAGAAACGTATTTGCATACATATATGGGACAACTAAGTTCTATTGCATCTTTAATAAATATAGTGTTGCACGCATACATATGTATGCACTGAAGCAACATGACCTACCTCACGAGCCTCGCCTTATCATATTTCATGCAATAATTAGGGAGTAAATATTCGAATTATCGAATTCCTGCAAATGCTAAAAGAACTTCTTCTGCATATGCATCGACGTATGTGCATGTGCGTATATGCACACTTGATGCCCTAACTATATCTATCTATGTACATTCAATTGATCAAATCAATAAATTCTGTATACAAAACGCTTCATTACCAGGCACACAGGAAGATGGCATATGCAAATATAAATATTGAATTCAAGCAAAACAATGCTTATTAATATACACATATGCATGTACATACAACCGCACACACAGGGCATTCGCTTTATTCCTCAAAATGCGTATGTCGTTCAAAGCTAAAATTCTATGCCCAGCGACTACAAGAACAAAATGCAGTCATAGACGCAGGCGTAGCGGCCATCATTCTAGTTGCCATAGCGCTGAACAGTCGCGGCGGCGCCGAACAGTTTCAACTATTGTTCTGTGCAACAAAAACTCATCTTCAAAAAATTCATTGATAAATTCGAGCTCATAGTTCTAAGAGCAAGAACTTTCATTCATAAAACGAGCCGCCCATATGCCAATTTTCTCGACAATTTGAAATTAGTCAATATTGGAATATTTCGCGAAGAATTATTTGCCAATATTTGATAAATCTTCAATTTTTGTCAAGTCGAGTGCCCGCGGCATCGTACATATGTATGCAAAAATATATGTATGTAAATATGTCGTTCTAAATGCTCGACAGCCGCAGCTGATGTGCGTCAAGTGCGCGCATGAGCATACAGTAAGTTGCAGAAGAAAACAAGTAGCTTAAAAAAAAGGTCTGATTCGGACATTTTAATACTAAGATAAAATTTGGAAACAATTATTTTATGTTAACTGATAGTAGGCAAATAGTTAATTAGTAGATTACTTTACGTATGTAGTTTTTCAATTGATAAAAAGTGCACAAAACATATGCATATATCTGCAGTTAGAAACTTACTCTGAAATCAGAGCATTTGAAGATGCCTGTAACATTTCAAGCTTACTGTACATACAATGCTGTGCCAATGAATGTGCGCTGCGCCATGAGTGCGCGCTGGATTTCTTGCGAAGTTTTACCGTTTTATCTTGAGCTGTGGCTGGTGAGCACACATACACACAGCATATACATATGCGCAAATGTATATAAATTCACAAATGTATATAAATTCACAAATTTACATTTGCATATGCCATCTTCCTGTGCGCCTGGTAATGAAGCGTTTGCTATAGAGGATTTTGATTCAGTTGAAGGTAATTCAACAAAGTTTTACAGACACCAGACAGACAGACATAACATATGTACATAATTTGGATGATTTGGAGAAATTCAAATATATAGGTCATATTAAAAAGCTACCTAACATTCTTTGCTTCTAATCACCAACAAATTCTTATCGACTGCTGCTAAATTTACATAATTCAGCCCCTCACTGTTAATTTTTGTTGAAAAATCTGTCTATGGTGAATTGTCTTCGCGAGACGAGTACCCCTCGAAAATGAACACTTTCCAGTCATTAAGACTTCTCTATTCATTAACGTTCTCTGCGTGTTGGTTTTCAATCAAACGGAAGATAACAACGATGACAAACATCCGAACGCTGCTTGGGAAATGCACGATTATTTTTGCTAGTAAAGTAGGTATAATTTAAAATAGTTATGGGACATGTTTATGTTGATTTCTAATTTTTCACTGCATTTCTAGATACTCAAGTTAATTTTATGTTAATTATTTACATATTAAGTATTTTTAATTTAATTTTTTTTATTCAAGTATAAGAATTTATAAATATATTTCAATAAAAAAAAACAACAAATTATTTATTATTTAACCAGTTTGCATTTTTCATTCATATATTTAAGAAACTGTTGTCGAACGCTCTCTGCTTTACATGCAAGCGCGTGCGAGAATGCATCCGAACCAGACGATGCCAAAGCATTAAATGTCAAAATGTCGCGGAAACATTTTTACCCGTGTGAACGCGAATGAAACATCAAAAGAGAATTTCCAGTGTCTCCCTTCCAGATGTCTCCTCGTGTAAATCGGGTCATTCAGTTGAATAGTGAATAAAAATGAATAATGAATAATGAAATCAGTGTGGCCACACTGATAGGTATAGGTGTGTTCCCGTACGACACTTTCATCTGTGTTCCCACACAACTCCCCCCAAATGAAAGCCTTATCTGGGAGCCGATAAGGTTGAGTTTAATGCTCATGATTAACCCGTGGAGCGGGTATCCACCTAGTGTTGTACGGGTAGGCTCATTGAGGTGCAAGGCTGCAAACTCCCTGGTCTGATGAGAACTCGTCGGTGGGATGTAGAGTCGAAAACTTCGCTGCTGGCTAGATGGGCTGCCTTGAGGCGTTCGATGTTTACGTTTATTTCTCTGCCATTCACTTCTATGGTGAAGACCCGTTCATCCAACCTCTTGATAACTTTATGCGGACCTGAGTACGGTGGCTCGACAGGTCGTTTGTTTGCATCGACTCTCAAAAATACGTGTGTGCACGCGGACAACTCTTTGAAATAGAACGTTTTCTGTCGACCGTGGTGTGTTGTTGGAGCTGGCCTGATTCTTCTCATATGTGTGCGGAAATCTTCGAGGAAAAACTGGGAGTCCACTGGTGGATCTCCGTCTGAAAAAAACTCACCTGGCACTCGGAGGGTTGTTCCGTAGAGGTACTCCGCGGGTGAAGCTTTAAGGTCTTCTTTATAGCAGGTCCTTAGGCCTAAAAGTACCGATAGTAGAACCTGAGTCCACTGTGGCATCTGGTTGCACATGATTGACGCCTTAAGAGTGCGGTGCCATCTTTCTACCAACCCGTTTGCTGCAGGGTGGTATGCCGTGGTACGAATGCGTTTTCCACCCACTAAGCGAGATAGGGCCGTAAAGAGCGCACTTTCAAATTGTGTGCCCTGATCAGTGGTGAGCAGCTTGGGGCATCCGTATCGAGCAATCCAGCTACCGTAGAATGTATTGGCAACCGTGTTTGCCGTAATGTCTCTAATGGGTACTGCTTCGGGCCATTTCGTGAATCGGTCGACCATAATCATGCAGTATCTGTACCCCTGAGATTCCGGCAAAGGTCCAACCAAATCCAGATGGACGTGGTCGAATCTCTCGTCTGGGCTAGGAAATTCGGCAGGAGTCGGATGTACGTGGCGACCTACTTTGGAGCGCTGGCATGGAACACACTCGCGAGCCCACTGAGTTACATCCTTATTCATGCATGGCCACACATACCGTTGAGCTATGATTTTGACTGTTACCCTGCCGCTGGGGTGTGCGAGGTTGTGTAAGGCTTCAAATATCTTTCGGCGTAGCGATGTTGGCACGAATGGTCTGATGTTGTTGGTTGAGACGTCACAGAACACAGTCTGACTATTAGGACCAAAAATCAGTGATTGCAGTTTAAGCGATGTTTCATTGTGAATCAACAGGTACTGTAACTCTTCGTCCGCAGCCTGGGCGTGCGATAGTTCGTCGTAGTCGATCACTGCTGGCATGTGCATAGTCTCCACGCGAGAAAACGTGTCTGCTACATTGTTGTTTGAACCGGAAATGTACTCGAAGTTGGTGGTGAATTGGCTTATGAATCCCAGCTGTCTGATTTGGCGAGGAGATGATTTGTCTGATTGCTGTCGGAAGGCGAAAATGAGGGGTTTGTGATCTGTTCTCACAACGAACTCGCGGCCTTCGACCCAATGGCGAAAATTTTTGATGGCCTCGTACACAGCCGTCAACTCCCTATCATACGTGCTGTAGTTAATCTGCGCGGGTGATAACTTCTTAGAGAAAAATCCAAGCGGCTGCCAAACGTTATTGTTATTTTGCTCTAATACCGCCCCTAAAGCGGTGCTGGATGCGTCGCAAGTGATACGAAGTTCAGCGGATGGCACACCCCAGTAAAGTTGCGGTTGCGAGTTGATCCTTGATAGATGCGAACGCTTTGTCTGCCTCTGCTGTCCATGGTACTGGCCTCCGATCATTCTTCTTTGAATCTTTCAGAAATTCGTTGAGAGGCGCCTGTGTCGTAGCGGCATTTCTAATGTGTCGCCTGTAGAAGTTTATTGCTCCGATGAATCTCCTTAGTTCAATAATCGTTTTAGGCTTGGGAAAGTCACGTAGTGCTTTGACTCGGGTAGGAAGTGGTGCTGACCCGAGCGCTGTTACCCGATAACCCAAAAAATCTACTTCAGCAGCTCCCAACACACACTTTTCCGCATTAATGCAAAGGCCGTATTTGCTGAGCCGTTGAAATACTAATCGGAGGTGTTGTATGTGTTGCTGTTCATCACTCGATGCTACGAGCAAGTCGTCGATGTATGCATAGACGAAGTCGAGTCCAGTGAGCGCTTCGTTAATGAAACGTTGAAACGATTGTGCTGCGTTGCGTAGTCCGAAAGGCATGCTAACGAATTCGAACAAACCAAACGGGGTTATTACAGCGGTTTTTGGTATATTTTCCTCTGCCACTGGGATATGATGGAACGCCCGCCGAAGGTCGATGGTGGAGAATATGACTTTCCCTGCTAAAATTGTTGAATAGTCATTGAGGAGCGCTATCGGGTACCGGTCGGGAATGGTTTTCTCATTAAGCCTACGGTAGTCGCCGCATGGTCTCCAGTCCCCGTTCTTCTTTTTAGCCATGTGCAGTGGGCTAGCCCAAGGGCTGTTTGACGGTCTGGCATGTCCCAACTCGACCATTAGTTCAAATTCCCTCTTGGCCACTTTGAGGCGCTCCGGGCATAACTGTCGGACGCGTTGTACGCACGGTGGCCCAGTGGTTGGTATAAAGTGTTTGACGGAATGCTTGGATGCCGTGAGGTTGGGAGGATTACCCAGCAATTCCGGAAAAGCTTTGAGGATAGCTTTAAATTTGTTGGTTTGAGTAAGTGCTGTGATGGCCGTGACCGGAGCCGTAGCGTACGATCCTATGCTGTGCGAGTCTGAGTTGGGGTCTATTAAGTGACCGCGCTTGAGGTCCACTATTAGCCCGAGAGCGTGAATGAGATCTGCACCTATGATCGGATAAGGCACCTTAGCAATGCGGAAAATCCAACGGATCGGTCGCTGTAAGCCGATGTTGAGCACGATGACCTTCTCACCATACGTTTCTATTTTGCTGCCGTTTGCAGCTTGAAGTGGAAACTGTGTTGGTGTTGTTTAGTCTTAGCGCGAAGGTGGGGTAACCGAAATATCCGCGCCGGTATCGACGAGGAATTTCCTACCTGTTGTACGGTCGTATACAAATAATCGACGAGGAATTGACTTGCCACCAGTATCCGCCGTGTCTACTGGGGGCGACTGGCGTTTCCCTGAAAAGCACAAGGCTGTGTGCACTTTTTGGCACGTTCGCCGAATCTCCGATGATAATAGCACGTGGATGTTGAGGTATTGTCGGTGGTGCTGCGAGATACGTTTGTCGAACTGTTGAAGCGTTTCTGGCTGTCTTCGCGCACTGTCGATCTGCTAAGTTTCTGTGATAGTTTCTCGACCTGCTTAGCTAGCTCGTCCAGTTGCTTCTGTATAACACTGCTGGCGACAGTCTCTCGGGCGATTGGCATTACGCAGTGGTTTTCGGAGTCACGCTGAATTGCCATAAGCCTGTTTGCTGTCTGTGCGAGCTTAGCATTGTCCTGTTCACCAGTGGCGGTGAGTGCTAATTGAATCTGTAGAGGAAGTCGATCCAGCCACATCGAGCGGACGAATGTTGGGTCCAGATTGTTCCCTCCTGGCCTATTAATTTCTGCCAGCAGTTCAGTAGGGCGTCGTTCCCGCAACTCAACTCCAGACAGCAGCATTTTGAACCGGCGCTCCTGCGGAATTTCAAAATGGTTGACCAGAGCCTCCTTTAACGTAATATACTTATCTGATGAGGGTGGGTTCGCAACGATGTTTTCCACAATCATAAGCGCGTCTTGGTCAAGGCGGGCGACTACTGCATAGTATTTCGTTGCGTCCGCTGTGATCTTCCTGAGCTGGAACTGCGCCTCGATTGCGGCAAACCATAATTGGACTTGTTGGCTCCAAAACGGTGGCAGCTCCAATCGTTCGAAATGGTCAATGTGTGCGGCCAAGGGTGTTTGTAGCTGGAGGTATTAATTGCTTCGAAAAATTCCTCGTTGGACGCTCCGCTGTGTACGACGGGGTGAGTATCGCCAGTTTTCTCAATGTCTGTTTGCCCTGTTTCCATGATGCGTGTTGGTAAATTGTAGGGGTCACCAATTATGTGGGGGAATAAAACTCCACATATACTTATATATTAAAATTAACACGCTTTATTTTCTATGAAAACTCAAGATCAAGATGAAATACAAAACTTGTAAAAGAACTCTAATTTTTATGTCTTGTAGTTGCAAGAACGCTTCTCGAATGATCTAATTCTTTGAAATCATAACGACGTTAAATTCAGTTGAATAGTGAATAAAAATGAATAATGAATAATGAAATCAGTGTGGCCACACTGATAGGTATAGGTGTGTTCCCGTACGACACTTTCATCTGTGTTCCCACAGCACAAACTTTTCGATTAGACGGTCCGAAAGAAAGTCGATAACTTTAGCCGGTTTTTCTAACTACTCTCATCTAGTTATCGATTGAAATAATCGATTTGCCGTCACTTAAAATGCTGGCACAATAGAATATTTGTGTCCGTTGCGCATTTGACCGCATTATGTGTAAAACGTACCATGGTGCCACAATGAAAGTACTGCCGCTTTGAACAAAAAGCAGCAGATGTTCTTTTCGTGAATGAAAATGCAATATTTCGTGGGGTATAAACAAATTTTTGTTGGTTGTGAAATATATTATAAAATTGATCCTTATTGAAACGAAAAAGGGTTTTAAAATAATTTATGGTAGTTTTAGGCGGTGGGTTGGATCGGGATCGGGACACATTCATTTTGGAGGACAACTTGGCTAAGGTTATCCTTTTCTCTTTACTTACTCTTTCAAGCTTATATGGAAGAGATAAGGGTGTATTTTAATTGACTCAATTAATTTAAATTCCATATTCCCATTTGATATAATAAAATACACCATCCAGAAAAATTTGCACGATACAAAATTGTTCTCTTTTAAACAGTTGTCGTTTTCGTCGCATTTGTCGTACGGCAAACGTAGAAAGTTGCCAATTTTTATGCAATCCGGCATGGCCTTCGACATACACCTAATCTATTTTGCTGTCAGTCAAATTCGTTGTCGCAATTGACGGAACGGACCAACTGAGATGGGTCTATTACGTCACTCTCTCTTGTGGTGATGACAGCACAAATTTCGGTGTTTTGTTTGTTATACCTGCAGCACATCCGTTTTTATGCGGATGACGCCATGGTAAAAACGTATGTGTGTGTGTATCATTTCTTGTAATTGGTGGTTTGTATTGTTTTCGCCTACTCTTTCTCTTCGTAAACAAGTAATTCCCCTTTCTTTTGTTTCTATATTCTCGGATCATGACGTCAGCCACAATAATAATACAAAGCAAACGAACAACAAAAACAAAAGGAGGAGAAAATATACATGTTTGTAAAAGTTTCGTGAATGGCTTGGTAATATTGTAATTTATGACATTTAAACAAAGCAAACTAATGAAAACAAAGTGCCGCGTGTTAAAAATATCTCCGAATGTAGTTTTTCTGCGTTTTTACGCGGATGACGCAGTAGCAAGCAAATTTAATTCAAAGGGTGCCGTCTTCTGAAAACAGTTACCTTATTTTACGCCTTTTTATCATTCGTGGCCATGATCCATGTGATGTCAACCCATCAACTGATTCTTTCAAATTCGCTGAGAGTCGGTTAACAGTCTGATATTGGTCACACATCTGAAATTTTTTGGCCATGGCTTTTGGCAATCGTTGGTTTCCGTAGGCAATCGAATTGGCCAACTGCCATCGGCATTTGAATATCGATTTATTTCACGTATCAGAAACAGTGATGGTAAATGTGGGGAAAATTCCCTACATGTAGGGATTTTTGTCGAAAAATGTGGGTGTAGGGAAAAGAAGTACAGATTTTTTTTAAATTCTGTAAATGTAGGGAATTTTCAAGAAGGACAGAAAAAATTTAAAAATAGCAGGGTAAAATTAAAAAAGTTTATTTAAAATAAAAATCCGCAGACTTCTTTTCCTTATGGCAGCATACTTTTAAAAGCGTTAATACGGCAGCATTGCCTTTTTTACTTCGTTAACGCTAGCACGATTTTTTCTTTGCGCGAAAATTGTTAGTTGTCCCACGTTTTCTGGTGCTTTTCACTTTTGAAGTAAGTTTGCAATTATTTAGTTTTAGCTTTTTTTATATTTAAAATGTATATATTTTACAGAAATGAGCTCTTCGACTGACTCTTCGGAGGTACACCAGGAAAAACAATGCAAGTATCGGAAACAATAGTTCAATAATAAGTGGCTTGACGACGAAATTTTAGTGGCTAGTTTGAAGCCGTGGCTAACGATCCATTCAAATGCAAATGCACTGCGTGCAACAAAGTTTTGAGCTGTGGCAAGTCTGATTTACAGAAGCACGCCGAAACAAAAATGCACCAAAAAATATTAAGGCAATTAAAAAGACATCTAAAATAAACAGCTTTTTTTAGAAAAAGCGAGTAAACCAAATGGCTCCAGAAATTTCGAAATAAGACTTAGCATGTTCTACGCTGAGCATAATGTTGCGCTGCAAGTGGTGGACCATTTAATCCCACTCTTAAAAGAAATCGTGCCCGATTCTGAAATAATAAAAAAATCTGAGCTTGGAAGAAAGAAGTGCACCAGCATAATAAAAAATGAATTGGTAAAAGAAGAAAAAGACAATTTAGTTAAAAAATTAAAAGTAAACAAATTTTCCATAATGATCGAAGAGAGCACAGACATCGGACTCAATAAGCATATGTGTCTCATGGTGAGATTTTTCGACGAGGAAAGCGAGCGGCGTGTGGTTAAACTGCTGGATCTAATTCCAATAAGAACTGATTGCACTGCAGAAGCTCTGTACGGAATTTTTAAAAAATCTTAAGCAAACAATTCAATTTTGACGTTGCAATTGCCTCATTATAGTGTAAACACAGGAGAAAAAAATGTAGGGAATTTCGTAGGGAAAAGTAGGGAATTTTTTTGGGCTGTGTAGGGATTTTTCAAAAAAACCATTTACCATCACTGATCAGAAATAAACGTTATCTCGAATAAAAAAATTGAACGTTGAATTCGCGCAACGTGAATTCTGAATTTTAATGAACAAGTTGTCGCAAATATTCCGTTGCCGAGAAGAGTTAGGGCTCTGTTAGCCAAGGCTTAGACATAATTTTAATTAATTTAGACCAAGCTACCGAACAAAAATTATTTACAGTCCCGATCCCTAACGCAGCCTATTTTACCGCGCAAGAAACCAATTCATTTCTTTACGTAAAAACAATATTTTTTTCTTTGCTGGCTTTTCCCCGCCCAACTTTTGTTAAAGCAATCGACTGGGACTTCAGCTTCTTGTATTTAAACGTTCTCTGCCTGATATTATAACAACTGGATATTTCGAAAATAGTTCCTTTTGTTACAAACATTAATTCAAAATCATATGCATACTTTTTATTTAATAATTAAGATTTAATTAATTTAATAATTAATAATAACAGTACATCACAATTATAAGTAGATTCTTGAATTGCCTACGACTAGTCTATATCGATAACTTTTGGTAGCGATATTAATATTCCAAAAACGGAGCGTAATTTTTTAAATCGTTTAAAGTTATTAACAAAACACAATTCCGTTGTTTACTTAGGACAATTTTTAGAATTTTAAGATTTGTTAATCGAATTGAATAATCCGATGGTGGAGGTGGATGGAAAGTTTATGTATTTTTTTTTCCATTCTTTCTATCGCTTATCTAGCACTATAAAATCAATATTAATACTCATGAACTTGAAAGAGTTGAAACATTTTGGTATATTTTATTTATGCTGTATTTACAAGGTAGCTTAAGAAAAGCAGTACAAATGATTTCGCACTGCTTTACACATAGTGTGTACCTATTCGATTATATTTTCATTTTATTTCTACACCTTAACTTTCAGGTTTGCTGAAAGGTGCCACACAACCAGCGCGATTATAAAACTCCGCTGGCTCTTTATCGTCCATATCGTCAAAATAATCAGAATCTCTTGCCCAGCAAGGCCCCAATTCTTTGGCTACTATATGCTCACGCCAGAAATCAACCATCTGGCGCTTGAGTAGCTCATCGCGAACCGAACTTATCCATTTATTATAAGACCAAGGGTCAAAAAAGCATGCATCGGCTTTTAACTTATATACTAAGTCGCCGGCTTTAGTTTGACTTTCTTCGGAAACAGTTTCTTTCGAAAATAAGAGTTTCCAGATAATATCACGCGCTACAATTGCAATTTTGGTAAAATTGCGTTTAATGATTTCATCCTCGACAAGTTGATCTGCTCGAACTTTTGTATTCATTAAGGTTTCGTAGTCATCAGCTGGCGTATCAGTAGAGATGTCTGCTTCAAAATCTGCATCAAGCTGAAGGAAATATTTAAGTATATAAATATGTATATATATGCTTATATTATTGTATGTTTGTACGTACATCTACACGATCTTCTGTGGTAGATTGCGGCGTTTCCGGTATAGCAGAATTTCGCCTCTCCCCAGTTACTTGTCCAAAAGGAGCAACACAACCAGCATAATTATAGAAAGCAGCTGGTCTTGGATCTTCCATATCGTCAAAATAGTCAGAATCTCTTGCCCAGCAAGGACCCAATTCTTTTTCTACCATATGTTCTCGCCAAAAATCCAGCATCTGTCGCTTCAATAGTTCATCACGGATACCAGTAATCCAGTTATTATACGTAAATGGATCATTGAAACATGCATCTTCTTTCAATTTATTTAAAAATGCAGCAATTTTAGCTTGATCCTCTTTCGTTAAGGAATCAGACCCAAAAAGCAACTCCCATAGAGCTTCACGTGCTGCTGCCGATATTTTCTTATAATTACTCTGCAACACATCGTCATCATCTATATCCTCCGATTCAACTTTCTCGTTCATAAGCCGCTCGTAATCTTTTAAAGGTGTCTCCAAAGATATTTTTGGATTGAAATTGGACGTTAGTACCTGCAGTGAAGACGTTCATCCCTTTGCCAATTTGAAAATTCAAAGAATGCTTACAGCGCTGTCCATGGTGATTTTAATATGAATTAGTGTGGAAGTTTTTGATTTTAAAAGATTGGTAGAGCTGGAGTTAAACATCACATCGAAGCAGTAAACAAGTTGAATAAATAATAAATAACATGACGCAATATTATCGTAATGGTGGTGATGCCGGATCTGAAGGTGGGAAAGTTTTTATTAACACAATCCTAACCTTGACTCCACATAAAGGTATAAGTTTTATAATGCATAATCGTTGTCCCGTGCTTAACTCATTTTTAGTTAAGCTAAAAGTACGTTCAGATAAGCACTAATTAGCAACAAAACTATAAAATTAATCTACCCGTTCACATATGGCAGATTACCTTGAAAATAGGCAATCAGCTGACAATACTGTTTTCAAAGGTTTTTCTTCCTAGCAATGGGTTTGGTGTTATATTTTGGGGTTTTTGATTGTTTAATTATAATTAACGATATGAAGAAAAGACAACAAGAAGCAATAGTTAATTTAATTGCGCAATTGTCTACTAGTATTAACAGTTGGAAGAAATCCGTAGACGACATGTACTGAGGTTTCAGAAAATTATGGCAGCAATACGCATTCGAAATTTGATATTACATTTTATAATAATTAATAAGAGGATAAAGCATTTGTGGGCACACGTTTTTTTTTTCTATTATATGAATGCATACCTAATAATACCTAACAAAAATTTTATTACAATTATTCCTACAAACCTGTTTTCTTTGCTGGCATCCATTTAATTTAGTTTTTATTTTAACGTTTCCCTTCATCTTCGTAAAAATAATTATCTATTACACAGAAAACACAGGGTTGCATGTAAAAAATATGTAATAATCTACTTCACTTATATTTCGTTGTTTCTGAACGGAATATTGCAACGAATATCCCCCCATGACATCGCTTCGTCCGACGAAATCCGCACTGCCATTTCTTTTTGTTTTTTTACTTATGTACCTGACTGCAATTATTCACACTGAATTTTGCAATATATCCAAATCGATAAGATTACAGAATGTGATTATGCAATTGCGATCGAATTCAATTCCAGTCAGTCTTGATTCGATTCAATTCCGATTTCAATAGAAGCCGTATTTCAAAACCCTCCCGATATACTATAAAACAACATATGGAATGATATGAAATATGTATATTTTCCTTACCTGTGCATTTACTTATCAAAAATAACTTTAAGTAGGTTGAAAATTATTTCATTTTCTGGATACCATCATCAACGGAATACCATAAAATTTGGGTTTCGTTGAGTGATGCATGTAAAAAGTTGTTGTAATTAAAAAAAAAATTGAAATATTGAAAAAAAATGAATGAATTAAAAAACATATTGTCTAAAAAATTGGCTGTGTAAACCACAAGTAAGATGTTGACGTAATGCAAGCCTCGTACTGTTTATCTTTTATAACCAAATGATACCTTTGAGCATTGCCAGAATAATCAGCAGCAAAACACTAAAAATGTACATACCTACCTACAACTTTCGCGTTATGTTTGCTACAATGACCAACAGTAATTATTACATTTTTACTTAATTATAACCATATCACTTTCTTTGAAGATTTTTGGAATATTTATATATTTTTTTTCAGGCACCCTTGGTCTGAGTTTGACAGACAACCAAGTGCGTGAGTGAGTGCTATGTCTTCTTGCTTGATCATAATGGCGGAGCTGCTACTATATGTCAAATTAGAATTTTTATGGTAACATTAAAAACAATAGAATACCGTCAAAAAATATACAAAATACTGTTTTTTTAAACGTGGAAAATTTACAATAACAAATATTGTTAATATATTTCTTTGCTATAATAATGCTTTTTATTGAGAAATATCTGAATTTTTAGGAAAATTTTTAGACTTTTTGATGCGAAATTGAATTTTTTATATGACATTTAATAATTTTTTATGCAACCATGTTACATAAAAGAATGTTTTGAAAACATATGATCTCAGTTGAAGGCATTTTTTGAGAACCAGCTGATTTATTTATTTTATGCCATTCCGGAATGCACAAAAACTGGCAACTTTCTACTTTTGCCGTACGGCAAGTTCGCCTAAAAATGACAACTGCTTAAAGTTTTTTATCTATGGTGTTTTAATTACATCGAACTAAATGCAGAATTTAAAGGAATTTAAATTAACTAAATCAATTCAAATACACACCTATTTTTTTGGATAAAAGCTTGAGAGTAGAGAAAAGTTGTACTGAAAAATGAATATGCGTCCCGATCTTACAGTTATGGTCGCACCCACCGTCTACGACTATCATAAATTCGAATAAAACCCCCTATCGCTTCAATAAGCACATTTGTTTTTTTTTATATAAGCGGCAATACTTCCATTGTGGCACCACGGTACGTTTCAAACGGATTCTATGCGACAGCCCTGTAACTTATTGCACTTTAATGACACGGATTTATCTGCAATTCTTCTCTCGTGACTAGCTGCGCCATTAGAATAAGTGTAGAGAAATTCCCTTTTGTTTAGGCAATTTCAACATCCCTGCATTTACGGAGTCCACAGTTTCGCAATCCAATTGTTTCGTGCACTCATATAGGCTGCGAACACTCTCTGTAGAATAGTTGGTTTAATTTTGTAATTTTTCACTTAATTAGATTTGCAAATAAAGTAAAATATAACGCTGAGGAGAAAAGTGGTATCTTTAAATTTTAACATTAAAAGCAATAGTAAAACTGACGTTTTCAACACGGTCGACAATAGCGAACGAAAATTACAGCAGGTAGTGGGTGGCATACTGACCTACAATATTTTGAAGAGTGGCATTTCGACTACAGCAAAAATACCAGTTAAAACCAACCACCCATTTATTGTATAAACCACACAAAGCCGCAAAATTGTAGAAATTTCCAAAAATAGTACAAAATACTAGTCTACAGACTGTATGCGATAATGGCAGACAATTGAGGGATAAGACGCATGCCTAAACACTGGAAACTGTGATGCAAATAACGGTATATAATTTGACTATTGTAGCGACCGTTGCTCCGTTGCACATTTGGCTGTCGCAGTACTCCCAGCTATTTTTTCTTTTTCAACAACTTGTATGGAGCCTTAAGAAATGGTATAGTAATCAGTTTAGTAAAAGTCTAATTCTTTTCAAATCCTATTCATAAAGAAAAGAAAGGAAAAAATCGTTTCGCATAAATCCTTCCGACTTGGCGGATTACTTTCTGGTGAGCTGTAAAATACACGAAAGCAGACAGCCAACAGTTAGGGTAGAGGTAAGCGACGAATATACAATAAGTTTATTTATAATTTACCTCACTAATACGTTTAGCGTCATTCGAACATTTGTTTGCTAGTCACAACCAACAGCAATTTGGCGGTCGGCGACAACGTAAATGAACACCAAAACCACGAGATAGGCAAGCAGATACAAAAATGTAGGCAGATAGTAAAGAAGCATAGCTAGACATGCACTCGTGTCCTTCATTGTAGACAATGTGTCGGAAATTAGCCAAGTTTAAGAGTTAACACGTGCTGCATACGAAAAACGCAGAAAAAAACCGAATAAAGTTTTCTTATTCATCAAGTAACATCAAAAAATCAAGACGAGTTTCGGTGAGAGGGAATTATGTAAAAATCGACGAACGTAAATTGATAAGCGATGCATTATTTTATTCATTTACAAATCAAATTAATAACTCGCGCGTGTGCCAATAATATTTACTAAACGACGATTCAGATTAGTGATACATATGTATATGTGTGTATGTTTGTACTTTGAATATTTACTATTATTGTGGTATGTAGTGAACGGAAATAGATGGCGCTTTGAAGCTTTTGTTTTAATCACTCAATTTCTACGTATTTGGTTTAATTAAGATGATGAAAAACTTTATTAATAGGTGCATATTTACATTTACTGGTTTGAACTCTACTATATGTATGGAATTTAGTTAATTCTCCTATGAGGAAGAAACTATTTATTTTTAATATCACAAGTGCGGCTCTTGTATCATATAAAGTACTGTTGCAAATGAAAACCCATTTATTTCAAAAAGAAATTCTAATTAAATTCACAATTTTTTATACACCTAAGCGCAGAAATTGGCTTTTAACGATTTTTATACATTGTTTTAATTATAAGAGTGAAATAAAATTGGTCTGGAATTTTTATCGTAGTGTTCTTAGGGCAAATTTAAATAACCAAATGCAGGAAGACAATTGGTTGATGTTACCTTTGCGTACTATTGTTCCGCGATTAGTAAGTAAAGCATGCGTAGAATTCTTTTTGAATTGTCGAATGGGTGGGGCGAACTTGCCTAAATCAAAATGGATTTAATGGTGTAGTACACTTCTAACACTACGAAGACATACATACATACATATGTATGTAAATTATATGGAATTTTCCGCTTTTGTTTTTGTGTACATATAGATATGTATAAAAATTCATTGTCTGGCGGGAATTTTATCAATTAATATACATAATTATTACAATACATACGTCTATTTCTCTCAGAAACATTAAATTCTCTGTTTTCATTACCCATTTCAGCAACTTGGCGAAAATGCTCTCCATTCAGCAACTGATCAAAGCTCTCCGCAAGTTACAAAACAGCGGCGCTAGCAACGTCTGCGGGGATTTGGTAAAACAAAATCTCAAACGTGTTGTTGTCGCTGCTTCAACAACCCATACTACAACATCAACGGCGGCGTCGGTAACCCCAATTCGTCAAACAACCGAAGGTGCAACTGAATTGGCACCAACAATTGTGACGTCACTGCTAATATTATGGGACACGATGATTTCACCAAGTCAACAACTACATCCCCACCAATTTGAGCACGAGCAACAGCTGTTGCAGGCAATCGATTCTAGTCAACAACAAAAACAACAACCATATCAGAAAGAGCAAATGCAGCATTCACAAGTACACGAAGTTAACTTTCACGCTAGTCGAGTACGTAGCGACAGTCTTGATTCGTCTGTGACTGAAAACGGTAGTGTCACTGTTATACCTGAGTACCAAATTCCCGTGAATTCATTGAAGTCGGCGAGCGGACAAGCTTCGAATTATTCACCATCAATAATATCTACAACAACAACACGCTCTCAACAGATACATAAATTCTATCGGCACCATCTCCATCATTTCCACACACAAAGCAATCAAAGTTTAAAAAATAAACAAACGCAATATAACGCAATGTCATCATTGGCTGCTGAACCTAAAGCACTAAAGCAGGATGAACAAAATACAGCCACGACAAATAGACAACATCCGACACAGGATGTAAACAACTCGAATGGCAGCTGTTGTAATGGCAGTGAGCAGAAAAACTCATCCGATAAGCCGTGTTTCAATGCGGGATTCGGACAAATTTTGAAATTTATGGAGTTAATTGGAAATTTGAAGGTTAGTAAAAATCTCATTTTTGACTATCGATTTTTACCCAATCAAAAAATCGGACAGTAATTCTCTTCTACCAATGTAACTGTAGAAATGTTTTCAACATGTCAGTGTACGCTTATGTGACAATAGTAAAAGTGACTTGTTAAAACTAAATGTGGAAATAGTGAAATCAATGACAAAGTGGCAATAGAGAAAAGTGAAGCATGCATATATATGTATGTATATACATATGTATACCAAACAAAACCATGCTGTTCCGCTGTGAGCAAATTATACTTTGAATATATTCATGAACCATTCAAACCATGCTTAATATATGTATACTGTAGTTAATGCGCGAACCGGTTTTATTTGCCATACGCGTACATACATATATTTATGTACAAATGCAAAATTAAAGTTTCTGCGAATTTTCCATGCAATGACACATGCGAACACAAGGCATTCATATAGGTATACATACATGAGTAAGTGGGCATATCAGCAGGAATAAAGTTTGTTTTGATGGGCAAATCGATAAGGCGTTCGCAACCTAGGTAAATGACTGACGTTGTCGCTAACATGGCGAAATTTTCTTTTCGTTCTACAAATAAGTGTCAAATCAAGAAAGTTTCATATCGTTATTAGGAAGGTAACCGCGGCATAAAGGTTAAATGTTGGTGTTTAATCGATAAATCAGCAAACTTTTACTCTGATTTCGTTATGCATGTGAAGCATGTGTGTACCAGTGTGCATAAATTTGGCAAACAAAGTATGATGTCATTAACTGCGAATTGTATGTATGTACATATGTATTTTAATTGATCTATAATACAAGAAAAATAACTCAACTTAAATCCATAAGCATATTAGAAAAGCCCAATACAGCTTCAACCCACGTTTCAACGTTAGAAGCATTATTGAAATAATACATAAAAAGGGCAATAGAAGACTGATATGAAATTTGGAAGACATGCGCCCAAGAAATCGCTTGATGTCATCCCGAGGCGAGAGTTTAAAACGCTTCCCCGACTGTCGGTGCTACGCCCCCGAAACGTTCCGTTTTTATATCCGGCCAAGGGCTACATTCCAGCAGCATTCTCTTAACACGCATCAACTCATCCAGCTACGGCTGTATATGTATATGGAATTCTGCTTATGCTGTTACAAAATCAACTACTACATATATGTATATATACATGTAATATGTATATATTAGTAACGTAATAAGAAGGGGCCTTGAAATCCAGAATCTCTCTTGCCAACAAGTGCTACTTTGGACAATTGAATAAAACAAAACTAACACTTTATAAGGCTCTCATCATGCCCGTCCTATCGTATGGCGCTGAAGCTTGGACGATTGCAATATCCGGTAAGGCGTCCCTTGGAGAGTTTGAGAGCAGGACTTGGCTTCACTTGGCGTTTCCAACTGGTGCGGGTTAGCTCGAGAAAGAAATGACTGGGCCGCTTTGTTAAACTCGTGCAAAATCGATTAAACGGTTATCGCGCCAATCAAGAAGAAAAAGAAGGGGGTGCGTTCTCTTGTACGGAGTAACTGTCGTCTACAGAAGCATTCAAAGAAATATTTGAGGTAGCATAATAATTAAAAAAAAAAAAATAAAAAAGAATATCAATGCAAGGAAAGAATATCAATTGTCTGGCACCTGTTTGGCAACCGAACTATTACGAAAAAATATAAGAAACTACAACAGAGATTCGGTGCAAATTAATTATCCTATTTAAATTGCAATTGATTTTGCTAAATTATGTTTTTTATTGTTCTTTAATGAATTTTATATTTCTCTTAGTAAATACTGCCCTATGTCCTCGATAGCCTCACGAATTCCATCTTTGAGGTTTTGAATCGACCCTGGGCTGTTGGCGTAGACCTTCTCTTTCACGTGGCCCCAAACAAAAAAGTCACTAGGAGTTAAATCACAAGATCTCGGTGGCCAATTGTGATTACCTTTTCGAGAGATAACACTGTCCGGAAACTTTTCCCGTAAAAGATCAATGGTTTCGTTGCTTGTGTGGCATGTAGCGCCGTCTTGTTGAAAATAAACGTTGTCCAGATCAATACCATCTAATTCCGGCCATAAAAAATCGTTAATCATCTCTTGATAGTGATATATAATACCTGTTAAAGGAAAACCCTTTACTTATTTTCTGATAGCAATATACAAATTGAGAAAGACGTAAAAGCTGCAGGCACTTTTATTAGTATTTAATATGATGTGCGATAAAGATAGGCGATATCTGTAGTGTCTGATGATGATGATGTTGTTGTTGTTGTTGTTGTTGTTGTTGTTGTTGTAGCAGTATCTTCGCCCTGTCAGTGTAGTGTAATTACCGGTCGTCTTCGTCTAGCTCATCTAACGGTAGGCCCAGGAAACTGGCTGTTTCGACGGGTTGGGTCCAGAGGGAGAGGGGTGTTAGATGAGTGGGTTTGTTGGGGCATGTGAAAAGGTGGTTAGTGTCGTGCGGGGTGCCTTCACATGCTGGACATATGTTTAGTATGTCGGGGTCGATTCTGGATAGGTAGGAGTTTAACCTGCTACAGTATCCAGAACGTAATTGTGCCAAGATTACGCGGGACTCTCGGGGAAGCTGGAGCTCTTCGTCTGCGATGGGTGGTGGTTAGACTCCGATAACGGCATTCGGGGGTCGGGAGCTTAAGAAGGTGGTAAGGGTCTCCAGATGGATGTCGTTAATGGCCTGTCTGTATACGGTCTGATCCTGGAGTGGTCTGTCTGTTTTGTCCAGGATCTCGTCCACGTAGTTAAGGAGGTGTCTTCTAATGTGCCTGGGAGGTGGCTCGGGCTCGAGCAGGTGTCTGCATGGGTGAGGCCTACGGTGACACCCTAGCAGAAACTGCTTGCCGAGCATTTTGTTGTGTTCCTTAACAGGGAGCATGTTAGCCTCGTCGTGTAGGTGTTGAATTGGGGACCTCAGGAGACATCCTGTCGCGGTCCTAATGGCAGTTTTCTGGCAGGTCTGGAGCTTCGTCCACTGCGTATCACTGGTTCCAGGCGACCAGACAGACGCGGCATAGTTGAGAACCGGTCGGCCTATTGCTTTGAAAGTCGACAGCAACATTTCTTTGTCTTTGCCCCAAGTGCTGCCGGCGAGCGACTTGAGGACCTTGTTGCGTTCTGTACTCTCATTGCAATAGCGGTTGTGTGCGCTGAGAAGGAGAGCAAGCTGTCAAAGGTGACTCCCAAAATTCTGGAGTTATTAACCGTCGGTATTGGGGTATCATCGACGTGCACCTGAAGTTGCAGCTTGACCTCCTTTGTCCAGGTGGTAAAAAGGCTCGCCGTGGATTTAGTGGGAGAAAGTTTTAAGTTTCTCGCAGTGAAGAAGCGAGAAAGGCGGGCGAGGTAGTCGTTTACTTTAGAGCATAGGCCATCAATGTCATTGCCCGACGCCATTATCGTGCAGTCGTCGGCGTATGAGACCAGTGAGACTCCCTCTGGTGGCTGGGAGAGTTTCGAAATATTGAAATTAAAAAGCAAGGGTGAAAGGACACCACCCTGCGGTACTCCTTGCTTTATAGTGTCTGATGTCTTTATTGATAATGGCCGATGCGGACAATAGATTATAATTGACTAGCTAGGAAACAGCTACGATGTGCAACGATGTCCATTTCAATGCATATATGTTTTTGTTTTTGTTTTGTAATTTGTCACACATTGTAATTTGTGTAATGTATGTCGCACACTATGGGACAATTGAAAGGCCCCATTTTGAATATTGGAGTTAGGCAAGGAGGTAATCTGAGTTATTTTATCAGAGGAGAAAATAAAACTCAATAAAATAAGACAAATACTAAATTTTATTGAGATCTTTATCGATTTAGTTGAAAATACATTTGGAAAACTCTTAAAAAAATGTGAACAATTTCAACGATTATAAGAAGAAATGTAATATTTCACCTTTTTCCATCACCTTGAACCTTCTCCAGGATCTGTCGCAGTGTGAATATTTGGTCGATAGTGGAGAGACCAGGTCTGAAACCGCACTGGTACGCCCAATTAGAGGTTAGGCGTAAGATTGCAGCTTAGAATTTTATATGCGATAGAGATAAGGCTGACCCCTGATAGTTGGCGCAGTGCGTGGGGTCACGTTTGTTTAGGATAGGATAAAGGGTACTGAGACAATCGCCGCGCATGCTTTCTACTTGCTATATTAAGCCGATAGGTCGGTGCATGCCCCGTACCAACTCAGCTCCTCTAATTTTAAACAGCTCGCTAGACACGCCATCAGCTCCGGCAGCTTTGTTGTTTTTGAGTCGTTGCATTGCAACTTTCACTTCGGCAAGACTTGGGGGCAGGATCGGCACTCCATCATTCCTGATTGGGGATTGCGGGATAATAGCTTCAGAGGCAGAAATGTTGGGTCCTGCGTCTGCCAACAGTTCGGAGAAGTGTTCCCTCCCCAATCTCAGCACACCTTGCGAATCCGTTACCAGATCACAATTTTCGTCTCTACAGGATGACCTATGCCAGGCACTTCACTTTTTGGGCGTCATTCCTTTTGTGACTTATCTCGATTTCCTCTCGCTCGCGCCGTGCTTTAAAATTATAATACTATTCCTATAATTTTAATTTTTTCTAAATTAGGATTACTGTAATTGTAATTTAAGGTACATATATTCGATTGACGTAACCTTGACGCTATCAATTGTACATGTAATTCAAATCGGCCAGCTCTTTCTTTATTTGACAAAAAGACAGCTTGGCTTCGGTTATGTTATTATAAAATAAATAATATTTCGCGGGCAGAGTCGTTGATAACGTCTAGGTTATTACATAAATAATTATCATTAAACTCACACATTCTCTAAATAACTCGTACCTCTCCTATACAATATGTGCTTTGTTACTAGATATCACTCTCATTTTTCTTGTTGCTATCCGTTTGTTATAAAAATAAATGCACGCGCTCTTTATGCATAGAATACAACAAAAATCTACATACATATGTATGCGCTAGTATATTATTTGAGAACACAAATATCTACATATGTATATGTATACTTCTATATAGAATATGTGAATACGAGAACCACGAGAAAAGTTTAAACAATTTACAATACAGTATTCGTACTGACATACGAAATTGAGATATTTAGAACCAAACGAAATTTCACAGCTTAAATTAGTGAAAAGAAATTTAGTTAACGTCGTATTTTAATCGAAGTTTGGAAGGAAGGGACTGTTAGCGATTTGGTGCCCGGAGAGTCTCATAGCATAGCAACCAACGGAATTAAGAGCCAACATCAAATGCTACGTAGATTTGTTGAAAGTATAAGGTTTTTTAAATAGGTCATAGCTTAGAACAGAACAAAGCAAAATTTCTGAAAAAATAAATGGTTTTCATCGCCTTCAAGATATTTGTAACAAGTTGAAGTAAAAAGTTTTGAATGTAGACATTGCACCGGGTCGTACTATACGGCGATTTAAAGGTAGCATTATGCTTCAAAAAAAGTTATTTAACTGGTTTTTCCAAAATAGAACGTAAAAAAGAGAAAATTTGGCACTTTTTCAGTACCACTACAACAGTTGGCGGCCAAAAAAATTGTTTCTGGTTATGGACCCAAACCAGTCTCGAATGCAGCAGCAAAGCGATAATACCAACGATCTCGTTGCTGCTACAACAACAACAACAACAACCAATGATCCCGTTCTGTTACGCCAATCGTCAAAAATGTGTATAATATGTCTCGGAAATCGCCGATCTCGGACCAACTTACATGAGCACTTTTTACTTTATCTCTATCTTTATTTTTCTTTACCCTTATCGTTGTAGTTGCCTTTTCTTTTTATCTTAATATTTATCTGTGAAGTCATTTTATGCTGTATTTTGATTTTGAATCTATGAATCCATTTAAGTTGATCCATCTAAGTTAAAAAAAAAAATGCACAAAGAAACATCAGGAGACATCGCGTGGCTATCCTTGGGTATGGAGCTTCTTCCACTGCGACCAAATAAGTGCTACATAATTCAGAACCGAAGGTCTAATTGCTTTAAATGTCACCAGCAACGTTTCTTTGTCCTTGCCTCAAGTACTAACGGTTAGAGATTTGAGGGCATTGTTGCTGTTTTGGACGTTAGTTGCAATTGCGGTTGTATGCATCAAGAGGGAGAGCAGACATCCAGTATTTGGGGTTGTTAATATTGTTGTTGTAGCGGTGCACTCGGTCCTGCCAGAGCGGTGTAGTCACCGATCTCCATCGTCTAACTCTTCTAACTGTAGGCATAAGAAGCGTGCTGTTTCGAGAGGTCGGGTCAGAGGAAAGGGGTGTTAGGTAGGTGAGTAGTGTTTGAGAGGGTATGTGAACAGGTGGCTAGTATCGTTCGGTGTGTCGGACACACAATCTGGAGAGACTGTCGTTCATTTTTGAATACAAGCCATCGGTGTCATCCCCATGGCAACCGGTTCTAGGACCGGATTGACTCTAATTTTTCCCGACTAAGGGCTGCCGCTCCAGTAAACTAGCCCTATCTAGTGCGCTGAACCTCACAATGCCTGGCAAAAACATACGACATATAAAGGCATATGTAAAATCTATAATAAACGGCACAGCAGATCGGAGATTGCTTAGAAAAAAAATGTATATATTATATTATTTTCACACCACTTTCCAATAACAAAACTCCTTAGGATCCGGGCAAGATTTTCTTCAATTCTGTTGTATACTCGATTTGTTGATTTGAACATATTTTTTGTTTTTATTTGAAATTTTTTTTTATTTTCATCTGAACGCTTTTTCCTACATAGAGTAAAAATAAAGTAGAAGTAAAACAAAAATTGTGCATTAAATATATATATTAATTAAAGTCGGTTAAACATTGTAGGAACAACCTGTTATACATTTGTGTGTATGTATGTATGTTAAAAATGCTTGTTTTATTAATAAAATTTTCATTTAACATATTAAATGGACTACTTTAAACAACATTTCAAACAGTTCAAATATCTTACTTTTTTGCATGTATTGAATAAAAATAAAAATTGCGAAGATTATACATATGTATGTATGTACCTGCATATACAATACATATATTTACTCTTCAAGAATGCTTGTGCCACATTTCGTTCATTCATTTGCCTCGTATACATTGTTTTGTTATTTTGAAGGCCAAGACCAAAGTCACCAAAACCAAAAAAAAAAAACAAAACAATTGCAACTAAGAACAATTCACAAAAACGTTTTGCATGCGAAAAAAAAATTCTAAAAGTAGGATTTTATATTATTTTATTTTGTTTTTCTAAATTTTCTAAAATTTCATGAGCTGTGACGTAATTACTAGCGTGTACATATATTTTTATTAAAAAGTGTAGAAGTTTTGTGTCATAATCAGTCACAAAAAATGTTTAGGTGCATTGGTTTACATTCATAGACATTCGTACATACATGTGTGTATATACTTATATATACAGCTGTGGGCTAAGAAATAGCGCCTATAATATATACGCGCCGTACACCCTTTTTGGGTGTTTGGCCGAGCTCCTCCCCCTATTTGTGGTGTGCGTCTTGATGTGTTCCACAAATGGAAATAGCGTCTTACCCACAATAAAATATAGTTGCGATTATTTGTACTGGATGAAAAAAGTTTATTTTTGCACAAATCTATTCTTTTATTTCAGTATTATTAAACAAAACGCAAAATATATATCAATATCCACAAATACAAGGAAAAATCAGAACGTATTCCATTTTAAGTTGGATACCGAAATAGCGCACTTTTATCGATCTGCAAGAAAACCCGAAATTAGAAATAAAATATTTGGCCGAGCTCCTACTCCAATTTGAGGGGCGCGTCTTGATGTTGTTCCACAAATTGAGGGACCTACAGTTTTAAGCCGACTTCGAACGGCAGATATTTTTTATAAGAGAAATTAGTTTCTTCAAATTGTTGAATTTTTTTTTTATTAATTACTCACTTGATTAGTAGTATGTTGGGTATCCATTATTTTGTTAAAACCGCTTTACACCTGCGTGGTAAACTTTCTGTTAACTTTGGCATCTTCCCAAAGTAATAGACGCTTTCTGTACACTTTGGGAAATTTTTTTTTGCCCAACCTTAACCTTAATATCGTTCCACAGATTTTCAATAGGGTTAAGGCCGGGCCTTTGTGCTGGCCATTCGAGAACTGCAATTTTTTCTTTTAAAAGGCACTTCTTCACCGCTTTTGCTGTATGCTTGAGATCGCTATCAAAATTGAATAAGTGCCATTGACTCGGAAGGAATAGGGCTCCAGCGAATGTTTGAAAATATCAAGATAAGTAAATTTATCCATATTGCCATTTATTCCAAGAAAATTATCCCCAAACTTTCAAGTTAGCCCCCCGTGCTTTATTGATCAATATTGATATACAAATATGAACGAATATATCAGTTAGTCTTCTATGAAATAACAATTCGTATAGAGAACACTAAAGGGGTGCTATTTCTCTGTCCATAGCTGTATATGTATATACATATATGCACCTATATGTACATACATGTGTGTATGTATGCATAAACAAATTTTGTTCTTATGACTTTCGATATACTCATAAGTGTTTAGTGCATAATTTATATTTGCTTTAAGTGGGTCTTTTCTGTCACTTAGCACATTTCATGTATATATGTACATATATAAACACATTTGTGTATACTTGTATACCAGCTATTTTCATATAATATCCCTGCAGTCAAACCTACTAGTTCTTAATAACAGTTTGCCTTGTAGTTGAAGTAGTTCGTCGTCTTCTATATTTTTTCAATGATATTCTACTATTAATGATATTCATTCATACATTTTTAATCAGGCTTGTGCATCAGCATCATTTAATGAGCAAGTCAGTGTCTGTAAACAAAAAAGCAGATAATTCACTCCAACAAAAATGCTGTCTAATAATCATTGCGTGCATGCAACGTTTGAAGCATTCCCATTCAGTGTAATAGCTGAATATTGGTTTTGCATACAGCTCTAATTGGTCATTGACTGGTGTAATTCTAGTCACTTTTGAGCTGGTATGAATTATTTCATGAACTGGAATATTTACCGAGTAGTTTGACATTTCACTACATTTCTCTACATTTCTCAATACATATATGCAAATACGTGTAGGAATGTAGTGAGTACTATACAAGTATGCCATATATATATTTCTATCTCTCATTTTCTATTTGGCTTATAACGCGATTTTTTTTTTGTTTAATTTTTGCGCGTGTTCGTTCATTGAATTCAGCTCATTAGGAAAATTGGCTGCTGTCGAAATCACAACATTGTTGGTGAATTTTATATAACGATTAATGGATCACAATTATTACTTAATTTAACAAATTGGACGTAGTTCTCTATTATACCTCTTTCCATTGTTGCTTTTTTTTCTTTTTAATTTCTTAATTTAATTTCTTTTGAATTTTGATACGCTATTTTGACAGTGTCGAATCTGTTATGTATTATTCAGTCCAAGATGTTACCATGACAAGGTTTTGAGGGTAGAGTTATCACTCGTGAATTGTGCAGCAAGATGGTGTGATTAACCATTGTAAATTTGGACTTCAGATCCATGTCCGAGTGTATTTCTGCCATTAAAGAGCTACTCATAAAAAATATCTGCCGTTCGGAGTCGGCTTGAAACTGTAGGTCCCTCCATTTGTGGAACAACATCAATAAGTACGCCACAAATAGGAGGAGGAGCTCGGCCAAACACCCAGAAAGGGTGTACGCGCCAATTATATATATATATGTATATAAATATTAAATGTGTTGGGAATGATGCTAGAGTGACAAGTCCTTGGCCGAATATAAATCCGGGTCATTCCGGTAACTTAGAACCGACCGTGTCCGTGCAAAGCTTTAGCGAACATTTGAATGATGTGCTATTTCGTACAAACTGGTATGCATACCAGGCTTTCAAATAAAGGAGTATTTCGTTAATACCTCACACAGGGCCTGTTTTATTCCGTTTCGAAAATGGATTTCGTTTGAACAGTATTTTTAGCATTTAATAGCAAAATTATAGAAAGAAACTATAGAATTTCGTCAGTCAATTACAAATCTCTTTCAAAAGTTTATCATACAAATTTGGCAGCCATTTGAATGGGACATAGAATTTTAGCAACTTATATTTGCAGCATACTCGTAAAACAATGTTCACTCCATACAAGACCCTGCAAGTTCGAGCTTATTTTTTAGCAGAGTTTTTTGTTTTTACATGTGCCAGAGTTCGTCAATGTCTTTGACGGATTTTGGAAAATATATGATACATTTTATGGAGGTTGAATTAGTTTTAAAGGGTTTTTTCGAAGATTTGGGGATTTATTGTGAAAAAACGGTACAAAATATTTTATTCGAAGTATTGGCCATCGCTAGCTACAACTTTCGCCCATCTTTCGGGCAATTTCCGGATGCCGTTTCTCCAAAATTCTGGCCGCTGCTTGGCTATCCATGACTCAACCCATATTTTGGTAGCCTCGTACGAGGAGAACCGCTGGTCCGCCAAATCGAGACTCATATGCCGGAACAAATGATAATCGGAGGGAGCTATGCCTGGACTATACGGCGGGTGGGGTAACACTTCCCAGCCAAGCGTTCCAAGGTATTTTTTCACAGGTTGAGCAACATGCGGCCGAGCGTTGTCATGTTGCAAAATAACCTTGTCGTGCCTTTTTACCGTTTCCGGCCGTTTTTCTTTCAATGCCCGGCTTAAACGCATCAATTGCAGTCGGTAACGATCCCCCGTGATTGTTTCGCCCGGTTGGAGCAGTTCAAAATATACGACGCCGACCTGATCCCACCAAATGCAGAGCATGATTTTCTTGCCGTGAATATTCTGCTTGGCCGTCGACGTTGATGCGTGGCCGGGCAAACCCCATGATTTTTTGCGTTTTGGGTTATCGTAGTGGATCCATTTTTCGTCGCCAGTCACCACCCGATGCAAAAAACCCTTCCGATTTTGTCGCTCGATCAGCAATTCGCACGTAAAAAATCGCCGTTCGACGTCGCGCAGCTTCAACTCGTACGGGACCCAATGTCCTTGCTTTTGGATCATTCCCATCGCTTTTAGACGCTTGCAAACGGTTGATTTATCAACGCCCAATGATTCAGCAAGCTCTTCTTGGGTTTGGCACGAGTCCTCGTTTACCAATTCCCCCAATTCCGCGTCCTCGAACTTTTTGGGCTGGCCAAGACGCTCCTTGTCTTCGGTGTGAAAATCACCACTTTTGAATCGTCGAAACCAGTACTCACATGTTGAAATCGACGGAGTATGGTCTGGGTAGGCCTCCTGCAGCAATTTACGGGCTTGGGCTGTATTTTTTTTTAAATTGAAGCAGAAAAGCAAAGCTTCCCGCAAATTGCGTTTCGACGGCAGGAAAGTTAACATACTCGGAGCACGAAAACACTGCGTTGTTTATACTTCAGCGAAATGACAGATACCGATAAACAAAGCCTAGGGATGAGGCTTTGTCATGAATATATATTCAGTATTACCAACACGATAAAGTTATAAATAGCGCCATCTGTGTGTCACCTTTAAAACTAATTCAACCTCCAATATTAAAATGAGTTTGATTTCTTTCGGAAAAACAAGTTATTAAATCCGCTATGAAAATGGTGGATCTGAAAAACTATATTTCGCAATATTGTGAATAGGTATGTTCGGTTGTCAAAATCGTTTAACGGAGTCTGAAATAAAAAAAATAATAATTTATTGATTAAAATCCCAGTGTGCTTCTCGTAAATTTATAACTATGACGAGTTCACGTAACTTTTCTTTTCCATATAAAGTACAATTGGATAATCAATTGGTGAATTTAAAGGGCTATGATACTCGTATAGGAAGCGTTGCATCCATTTTTTATAATTCAGTGATAATTCAAAAGGGGTTAAGTAGAAAAAATATGTCTACAAATGATAAACGAAACGTGTTTGCTTGCAGTAATTGATAGAGTAGAGCATTGGCGAATTAACCACATTTATCCTTTTTTTTGTAAATAGTTGTATGAACTTCAATTTAAAAATTTAAAACTGCCCTGGCAAGTACTTGTTTGCACTTAATTGTGAAGTGCTCTGTTGTATTAAAACTCAAATTTCTTACAATAACTTATTTTTATTGAATTGGAAGAAGTTCTTAAACGGGATATGAGGAGCGAACTTTTGGCAAAATTTGATTATGTACGCCTGTGCTCAAAATAATATGATTGTTGTATATATATTAAGAAGATTTGACAATTTGACAATTAATTATGTAACGAATGCTTGAAATCTTTTTTATACATAGGAAAATGCTCAAACCTAACAGCAAAAAAATTATAAAAATCAATCAAAAAATTGTAGCCACTTTAAACATAATACTAGAAATGAAGGAGCTTAAAACTGCACATTCTAAATAAAAAGCTTAACATTTTTATTTAAATTTGTTAATTTTTTTTTTAATTTTATACAAATTTCCCAAGTTTGATTTATATATTGTAGTTTTGATGGTAGAATGGCATATATTCATATTAAAATTAGTTAAAATAAAAAAACAAACGAAAGATTGCCAACACTTCCCAATATTCCACAATCCTCTTATTTCGAACAAAAGTGTTTACGTGTACACATGGATATGCACAAACGATATTTACATACATAAGAATGTACTGTGCGCTTTCAGTATGCATGTAAGTGTTCTCGCTAATTATTTTTGTTGCGTCAACAGAATTTTCAATACGTAACTGCTAAATGCAGCGTTTACATATACATACATACATAGATCGGAGACAAAACTAATTGATAACATTATTTTGTATATACTGGGTTGTTCAATAAGTTTTGCGTTTCGATAAGAAAAACACAATTTTATGATTTAAAATACACTTTATTATTCAGTATTATCTCCCTTAAGTTTCTACTACTCTTCCACCAACGAGATTCCAATTTATAAGAATCTGGAAGTGCTGCAAAATATGCTTTCACAGCAGTTATGACCTCATCATTTGATGAAAAATGCTTTCCACGCATGAATTTTCTTAGGTCTGGAAACCGATGGAAGTCGCTGGGGGTCAAATCTGGCGAAGACTGGGACTGCTCCAACAATTCGAACTTTCATTCATGGATTTTAGTCATTGTCAAAATGCTCTTCTGCTATGCTGACACGGTTACTAGTTTTCAAGTAATACACCAGTTTGCAAGTAATCCAAACTGATACTAACACCTTCTTGGCCGATTTCTGAACTCGTTTCGAAACCGAAGAACCAGGTTCACACTACACTTTAGTCTCTTGTGTTGATTTAGAATCATGGTGATAGACCCAAGTCTCATTCATAGTGATGAATCGACTCACAACATCCGCTTTATCCTTTCTAAAACACTCTAAAGGTTGCTGAGAAAGTCGCATTTGAATGTGTTTGTTTCATTGTTAGAGGTTGCGGCCCCTATTGTGCACACAGATTTGTAAAATATTGCTGACACTACCCGATGAGATGCCTTGGAGATGCGTCTTCAAGGCTTGTATATATTGTATAATATTATAAATATGTATGTACATATGTAATTATTTCATAATAGGGAAATAATTTCATATGATTTGGCCATCACTCTATATTTTATATCACTAGCGAGTGATAGTCATGCACCAACTCATTCGGCTACGGCAAAGTCATTTGCAATTTAACAAAAATGAAATTCGAATCGCTTTTAAAAATGTCATTCATTAATTCATATTGTTGATAAATAAATTGCTATGGCAATTTCGATTTAAGTGTAATATGACTATGAGTAAAGAAAACTTAATTTTTTAAACAAATAAATATCCCCGACTTTTCACATAAACCACTTTAGATTTATTGAATGACGACAGTCGATTATTGAGCGTTCAGTAATTGGATACCTCTATTTTTTTACGCGAAAATGAGACTTCATTTCCTTTTGTCATACATTTGTAATTGCACTTTTTTGTTGTTATGACTTATCTTTATAATTCTTGGAGCGCGATAAGATAAACAAATCATGTAATACTTCTTCATAGACTTATGTATGTATGTGCATATGTACGTAGCACTGTTGTAGTATCTAGTAAATAACATGTGTATGTATTTATAACGTTATTCGATGCAGCGCTGTCAATAATTGGAATTGATAGCTCTTTCCGATACTAGAAAAGTAGGAGAGACCAGAATTTTGCAGTGCATATAAAAGAAGTGGGATAGCTTATCATGGTTCTGACGCTTTTAAATTCAAAAATGTTTGATATTCATTGTTCATCACATAAGCTACGTTCCAGCGATCTTCTTCGGTGCACCACCTGTAGAGCTGAGTAACTCTTATAAGAGGGAGTAACGGGAGAGGAATTGGGAGAAAGTGCTGGAACGCAAAAAACTGATTTCTTCTGCAAGTATGTGCGCTAACCCCTTACGCGTTTTTGACCGAGTTTAACAAGTCGTTTCTTTTTCGTGGTAACCGGCGCCAGTTGGCAACAACAGGTGAAGCCAAGTCTTTCCCCACCTGATCTTTCCAACGTAGAGGAGGCCTTCCTCTTCCTCTGCTACCACCAGCTGGTGCCGCATCGAATAATTTCGGAGCCGGAGCGTTTGTATCCATTCGAACGACATGCCCAGCCAACGAAGCCGCTGGATCTTTATTCGCTGCACTATATCTATGCTGGCCGCCGTAGCCGAATGAGTTGGTGTGTGATTACCATTCGGTTAGTTATTTGATTGAGTGTGTGACCGAGCTCCTCCTGATATTTGTGGTGTGCGTCTAGATATTTTTTCACAAATGGAGAGACCTACAGCTTTAGACCGAGTCCGAACCTCAAATGTTTTTTGAGGAGATTTTTCAAGACAGACATACACTCGGAGGTTTGCCATTGCCTGCCGAGGACCAACTTTTTTAGCATTAGGTATTTCGTGCCCGATGTTTCGAATCCGTGTACTTCCGAGTGGTAATCACGCACGAACCCATTCGGCTACGGCAGTCGTCTGTATGAACGGTGTTGCAATCCTAAAAATTAATTGAATCCCATGCTGTTTCTATTTGGGCCTATTGCTTTGTCATGGCCTTCGAGAATTTTAGTACGTGAGCTTCACTTTCTCTGTTTTAGACGTTCTCTGCTACACCTGCCACTTGCAGTTCTACCTGCCCTGATCCCATTACCCGCAACTGTATATACGTAGCATATAAATATTCCGAATGAAATTCTCAAAAATGTCATTCTTAACTCAAAAACCACAATTTTTAATTACTACTTATTGTCTTGCTCAGTTTGTCCCAACAAACAGGGTGGATCACCTAACGTTTAAAACTTGAAACGACTGTAAGTAAGAAGCGAATATTTTTTCAATGTGAGTTGTTTTATTTGAAAGCAAAATCCTTACGGTTAATTATGTAATATTATTTCATTCCATGACTAGTCTTGCAGTTGGCAAAACGTAAAACCAAAGCAAATATATGCGTCAAATGTTCAATTTCTGAGATCGACGACGAGTTGATGTGCTCGATTGTTCACTTTCAGCAGCAGTAGCGATTTTTTGCGATGTACGCACTATACGAGCACGGGAACGTATTGTTATATCCAATTGAAATCGAGTTTAACGCACAATTTTCAAATTGATACATAAATTGGTAGATATGTGTTTCTCTTCGACGGATTTTCTTGCAGTTTCGGAAGATGATCCATCATTTTGCAAGTAAATTTTGAATACTTCCTAACATTGTTGAAACGTAAATCGGCACTTTTCGTAAACCGCAGATGTTAATCTAAATTTCTGTCTTAACACCAATGTATTTTAGTTGACACGTTAAATCAGTAGTTCAAGATTAAAGCGTTTGATGGCCTACTCTATATGTATATACTACAATTACCTTATTTCAACACATATTGCATCAGACTGCACTTGGCACGCGCAATTGTTGCGAAATCTATAGCATATAACTACTTGTATACAGCCGCTGGAAAATACTTAAGAACGATACCCTGTTATTTCCATTTGAGACTTTTTGCAATAAAATCACTTAAATGTTTTGCACATTAGGTTTTATTTTATAAATTTAAAATATTTTCAATCTGTATCGGTTTTTTTATCTAAGAAAAATATAAATTTTTTTACTTCAGGTACAAAAGTGAATATAATTCGAAAATCCTTCGCGAAAAATACTTAAGAACGAAGCAAAATAATATTCAAATCACAAAAAATACAGGCATAAGGGAAAAGTTTACATTAATATCAGCCGAAATCCTCTGCTGCTAGCGCTGCTTTTTATTATCAGTTTTATTATCCTGTAAGCTATTAAAAAAAAAAATACTTTAATATTTTGTTGAAAATCGTTTTTGCTTTATTGGTGCTGCACAGCACCTTTGCATTGACATTAATAAACCTCTACAACGTTCAACAGGAATGGACTCCCATGCTGCTGCCGTGGCCTTTTCAAATAACTTATCCAAATTTTTGATACTCTGCGTACTGAGTGCATTTTTTGCGTCGTTCCACAGATGTTCTATTAGATCTAAGTCGGCACTCGTAGATGCCCAATCCAGAATACTGATCAAATTGCCTGCGAAAAACTTTTTTGCAACACGAGAAGTATAGTATGCTTTGGGTCAATGTCTTGTTGAAATTTCCTAATCACCGGTAAATTCTCTTCCGCATAAGGTAGAATTACATTTTAAAGTATTTGAACGCACTTGTTTGCATCCATATTACCTTCTGATGAATTGGCTCGACACCATTTCACGAAAAGCAGCCCCACACCGTTATTGAGCCTTGAGCTTGGGGTCGAACTCTGCACGTTCTCGCCGTCGCACGTATGTAGTTTCTATTATCCTGACCAACTCTATTTTCGTTTCATCGCTGAATGAAATATAGCGCCACTGATTTTAAGTACAGGACGTGTGCTCTCGATCAAACTCAATTCGGCATTGTCATTGCGTTGCTGTTACCACTGGCTTCTTCCGTGCCAGTCGACCGTGAAGCCCTGCTTCTGAAAATCGAAGCGCAACTGTTATTTTCGTTTTTGGCTTTTCAAGGTGAACAAAAATTGCTCGATGGATGTCAGTAGCACTCTTTCTGGGATTCTGTTTTGACAATCTATCGATCATCCTATCAAACCGGCTAGCAGTCTTTCGAATTTTTTTTGTTCTGGGAACGTTTTCTGCTATTTTATATTCAGAAAAGTATTTCAAAGCAATTTCAAAGCATTAAGAGCCATCGTTTTTAAATCGTTTAGTTGTGTTGAAATAACGCTGTAGGATAATCCAGTCTTTTGCAACTCTATGTTTGCTTTTCGAAGAGCTGCGATGCAGTTTTCCCCTTTCACATTATTGAATCGTTTCAACTAAAATAAAGTGCTCTAGGAATACTCCACATACTTACCAGCTACAATATAAAACAGAAAAAAAATTCACAAAATTTTGGACGAAGATCGAATCGTTCTTAAGTTTATTTCTCACAAAAATATCAGTGCTCCTACTAAAAAGCAAAAAACCAATGCAAACCCTTCAAGAAAAATATGTAGATAAATGCACGCATTTCAATGAATGTGATCACAGCAAATAAATGCAGGCGCAAAAGTGCCGTAAAATGCGCGTCGCATCGTTCTTAAGTATTTTACAACGGCTGTATATGCACTTTATATACTGATAAATGAAAACCATTTATTACTTAACTGAGTATAATAATAAAATTATTTGCCCAGACTAAGTAAAAGCAAATATAAGTATGCACGTGCACATGTCTACGTGTGTGCTTATTGAATTATTTCGCCAAACCGATGAACAGGTAGCTTTAATAAATGTCAGTTTTAAGCAGAGTAAAGTTACAATTGATAAGGTTAATAAAAGTAGAATATTATCGACTCTGTTACATGCACCTATACGTAGGGGTACATGCCCACATACATCTGTGCATACCAAATATTAGTGTATAAATGTGGGCGTGAAAAAATTTCCGGCGCCCTTAAGGCTTGTGTATATTAGATAATTATTATTTGGCATAATTCTCCAACTGATGCAATTTGCCTCTTCGAGTACCTTATGCTGATATTCAGGCGTTGTAGGATCAACATATTATATGTACATACATATGTATATTACTATGCGAGCTATAATTTGTTCGCCAATAACAAAATAATTTACCATCTGTATGTTACTGGTTTTTTTTCTTAATTCAGTTCATTTGCGTACATAATTATGTAAAGCGAACGTAGATTATATTCCAATTGTGATATACTTACTAATTACATTCAATTTCAATCTATCCTCTATAATTTTAGCATACCAAACGTACGGGCTGGGTGCTGCGCAACGTCAGCGACCCCGAATCCATCTCGGGTCATATGTATCGGATGAGCATGATGACGTTTCTACTGGATGGTAGCGAAGGTCTGAATCAGATACGTTGTATGGAGTTGGCGTTAGTGCACGATCTGGCTGAGAGTGTTGTGGGTGATCTCACGCCGTTCTGTGGTGTCTCTAGAACGGACAAACGCGCTATGGAATTCAAAGCAATGGAAGATATTTGCAAGTTGATTGAACCACGCGGCAAGCGTATTATGGAATTATTTGAGGTAAAATCACATATTAATATAGAATGTAACAGTTATTTATTATTAACTATTTACCATTCATAGGAGTATGAAAGAGGCGAGAGCGCCGAATCAAAATTCGTTAAGGACCTTGACCGACTTGATATGATAATGCAGGCATTTGAATATGAGAAACGTGATAATTGTTTATTAAAACACCAAGAGTTCTTCGATTCCACCAAGGGCAAATTCAATCATCCATTCATTAAGAAGCTGGTCGATGAGATCTACGAACAGCGCCAGAATTTGGCGCGCGCCGAAGGTGCTACGCCACCGCCGCCAGTACATGTGCCCGACATGGATGCACTGCCCAGCACCAATGGCCAAAATAATGAACATGACGGGGCGGCGGCAGAAGCGCCAACTGTGGAATCTCCAAAAAACAAGACTAGCACCACCACGAGTTGATTGCACTGTGTGTAAAAGTGCATGCAAATGTGGAACAAACAAAGATCGGCCAGCATATAAGTTATAGAAAATGTCAGCCACGGAGGTGTTTGTCATGAATTAATAAAAATTAATTCTGTCCTAAGTTAAAGAAGTAAAAATCATTATAACTTTAAGCGCATATAACTAATAATTTAGTCTGTGTAGAACAGTTCATTTTTGCTTTGCACTACAGAAACCAAATCAAACTTAATTTTTAGAACAAATATGTTTGTTTTTTTAGGTGGTAAACAAATATTTTATTGACCACTAAATTACCTGTACGCTAAGACAAACGGTTGTAAAGCAAGAAATCGGAAAGTTGTTTTTGTTTTGTTTTTAGCGTGAATACAGTTTAATATTATACATTTATTTAGCGATATAAGTATCTCGATGTTCCATACTGCAGATAGAAAATTGCACATAACTGTATAAACCAATTAAGCTGACATAGAAAGCTACTCTAGCTAAAAATAAGGCTCACAATTTGTAGACTCAACAACTAAATCATTTCCATGCTAAGAATTTTTTTTCTACGCTAGCGAAAAAGTAATGCAGAATATGTACGAAAAATCTGCTATGAAGAAAACCATATTTGTATTTGGCGATTCACGTCAAGAGGTTTTAGTTAAGCCAATTTTATTATTTATGATAAATGATTTAGACTTAACATATAATGCGTATATTATATAAACTAACAGATTTTAGCGTTCATTCACTTTCAAATTAATTTCAAACTTCAAATTTTTTAATTTTATTTTATTTTATATAGACCGCGTGATTAATGCCATACTTTCATAATATTTTAATTTAAAACTTTATTTTCATAAGGGAAGTGATTTAGTTGTGATATGTAACCGCAGAAAGAAAGAGACCGATTGACCATTTTAGCTAAATAATATTTCATAATTCGACATAATTAGCTAAAAAGATAAGCGGAGGAGTCGTAATTTGGTAGACTGTAGTAGAGCATAAACAACTGTAATTATTCACATTATAGTTGAGCAATGTAAAGAAGCTATTCTGAATTAGAAATAGAAACTAAGCATTGTACAAATACACCATATTTTTTTCTCATTGTTTTTTTTTTTATTTATAAAGGACCATCACTTAATTGAACTATTATTTGCCTTATAATTTAAGCGCTGTATTGTTTTGATTTTAACTTAAGTGTGTGGAACATAGCATACGTATGTAAATTAAATTGAACGCAAGTTAAACACATTTTAAATAAGCATAAAACATACACGCATTCATACTTGTAATCGAAAAAATAGTATTTTATGAAAGCGACCAACGCCTCCTACGTTGAGGTAGTGCCGTAGGAGTTAATGATTCCGATAACAAATCTAAAAAAAATATTGTTTAAAAACGTTATTTTTCTTGTCTCGGGCTTCAAAGATATACACGATATCTAAATTGTTATTTAAATTTTAACTTTAAAACTTGAAACTTCATTTTACCCAACTACAAATTTGTTAACATTTTAAAATTAAAGCTTCCTGATTTTGTCAAATACAACTTTTTGATAATCAAATTGTAAAGCGAAGAATTATATGGATAATCAAACTCTTAAAAATCTAAATTCTACAAAACAGAATCCAAAACCGTGTTTCTGCTTTCATTTAATCAGTAAGGTGCTATAGGATGGCATGGAGGTAAAGAAGGTTAACAAATAAAGTACCTCGGTGAGATAGGCAGCAACACAGTAAAACACTCTGTCCACAGGGAACCGCTCAGGGAGGGGTCTTATCCCCTTTGCTGTGGTTATTAGTTGTCAACAATATCCTTACCAAATGCAACCGAAAGGGAATTAAAGCAGTGGCGTACGCGGATAACATAGTGCTTATGGTTACAGAAATGTTTCCAAGCATAATCAGTGAGATTATGGAAGGAGCTCTGGGATTACTCAGCAATTGGGCCACAGACTGTGGTTTAAGTGGAAACCCGAGCAAAACTGAACTGATGCTATTCACCAAGAGAACCAAGATACCAAACTTTAATCCTCCAAAATTAAATGGCGTTAATCTTATGCTAACAAAACAGGCAAAATACTTGCGGGTTATCTTAGATCGGGCGGCCGTCGTAGCTGAATAGGTTGGTGCGTGACTACCATTCGGAATTCGCAGAGAAAACGTTGGTTCGAATCTCCGTGAAACACCAAAATTAAGAAAAATATTTTTCTAATAGCGGTCGCCCCTCGGCAGGCAATGACAAACCTCCGAGTGTACTTCTGCCATGAAAAAAGCTCCTCATAAAAATATCTGCCGTTCGGAGTCGGCTTGAAACTGTAGGTCCCTCCATTTGTGCAACAACATCAAGACGCACCCCACAAATAGGAGGAGGAGCTCGGCCAACCACCCAAAAACGGACCAATTATATAAATATATATCTTAGATCCAAAACTCAGCTGGAGGTCCAACGTAGAGTACAGGGTAAAGAAAGCGATGATAGCACTTTACACGTGTAACAGAATGTTGGATAAAAAATGGGGTCTCCAAAAAAAAGTATCCAATTGGTACTACATAACTACATAGCCATTGTAAGCCCAATACTAACATATGCGGCACTATTCTGGTGGCCCGCAATAGAAAAGAAATACAACCAAACCAAGCTGAACATGATACAAAGAACAGCGTGTATCTTAACTATAGGAGCGCTTAGCACCAGTCCTACTGAAATGCTCGATGTACTAACTCATCTATTACCATTAGACTTACATATAAAAAAAGTCGCTACATGCATCGTGGTGAAACTCAGAGGCATAGGAAGCTGGACAACAAGATCGTACGGTCACAGCAAGATCCTCCTACAGAGACCCTCGCTGCTCAAACACAAATCGGACTACACAGTCTCCGATCTTAACTTCAAGAAAGACCTTACGGTACGTTTTCCACCGAGAGCCGAATGGGGCAATGGGAATGTGATTGGAAGATGCGATATTGAAATCTACACTGACGGTTCTAAGATGAAATTATATAAAAATGAAAATGTGTCTTACATAAATTAAACATTTTGAGGTAACAATATTTAACGAGAGCGATGTGTGGAGATTTTATTAGTAGACGTTGTACTCTTAATAGTAACTATCAAACTAGAGGGAAAACATTCATCAACATCGACATGGAGAGATGAAAAATGTGTCATCACCAGCGTGGAAATAATTTCTCTAACCCAGCATCCGAATATTATCAACTTATGAAAAATGCGAAAAAATACCCATAAAACTGGTAAAAATTTAAATACTCACTCGTTATCTCAGACCGATTCACATTTTTATTAATATAAAATGATTTAAAATCCAATTGTACGCTAGGAATAAACAAGGAAAAGGTAATACATATTCAGTCCGGTTATCAAAGCAATAGTTCAAGTGAAGACTGTACTTTGCTCGAAAATGAACATGCATCAAATTATAAAATTATTCCATCTAACGTTACTTCGCAGCAGTAAAACTTCAGCACTTGAATAGAGGCACTAACCAAATAAGGAAAAATAATAACAAATTTAGGAAATTTTGTTTCTTTTACTCTTATTATTTAAAGTTGAATAGTTTGTGCTGCCACCTTGTTTATAAATTACTCCGTAAATACGTTGATGAATGGATTTGTACAAATTCTGCAGATAGCCCAATGAAATTTCAGACCAGCCCATTTTAATGATTCGAATTGAAGCATTTTTGTCTACAAATTGTTGCCCATTCTCTTAAACCTTACGAGCAAGCCATCCCCACAGATTTTCAATAATGTTCAGATCTGGGGAATTTGGTGGCCATGCTAAAGTTTCAACGTTGTGGGACCCAATCCAAGTTTTGACCACACTTGAAGTGCTTACAGGTGCATTATCCTATTTTAAAGTTTTGTTTTCTTATTTTGTATTTAATTTTTTGCAGAGTTTTAAACATTGCACCACATTTTTAGTTCAAATTTTGCGCTGATTTCTGACACTTTTTTTGATGTTTTGACGGTATTACGGATTTTTTCCCATATAAGAATTACTCCACATGTTTTTACAGGGTTCGGCACTCGAAGTGTAACCAATTAAAAAGGCCATTAATTTAGTTTGGAAAATTACTTTTATTCAATTCAAAGTAAAAAACGTGTGAAAAGAATACAAAATTAGGAACCAATTTACTTTTGCTTGATATGACCACCTTTTCCTTTAACTATGGCCTTGAGACGGTCCAGAAACGAATCGCAAGCTGCCCGAATGTGACTTGCAGGTATTTTGGTCCTCTGGCGAACAATGGCTTTTTTCAGCGCCTCGAGACTAGTGAATATTTTAGTTTAGACCTTGCTCTCCAAAATGGCCCAAAGAGGGAACCGTTTTCACGACAGTCGGTTCTACGTTACCGAAACGACCCGGATTTATATCTAGCCAACGACTGTAACTCCAGCAGATTTCCCCGTATGTAAATATGGGAAATGTTTATGCTGCTACAACATCAATGCATCGGATTTGCGATTAGAAGCTATCCAGCGATTTTAGAGCTGCTTGACTGTCAGAGAAAATGTTAATATTGGCGCCGCGCGTGCCTCTCCGGAGGCATTCTCTGTCACACAGCTCTAAGGCGTGGACCTACGCCTGGAAACTAAAAGTGTTTTTCCCATTGCAATTGCTTTTTTGATATGTGGTCCGACCATTACAGCCCCTGCCCTACCGTCTTACATTTTGGACCCATCAGTGAACCACACCTGTGCGCCCTGTTTTAAGGATAATTCATTGTTCCTCCACGCTGAGCGGTCACTAATGACCACTTTGAATTTCTTAGAGAATTCTAGTTTCCTTTCCATCTTGTCATGGGCTGTTAGGCACAAGGAATTCAGGATTGAATCCCGAATTCTTACATGTCCTGTAAGATTGCCTTCTTTGAGATGGAATAGGTTAGGGCTGCACTGACTGCCGACCCTTTGGCTTAAAGATAGAGTGGAATGAGTCCAGTAGCCATTCCTAAAGCCGCTGTGGGGCAAGTTCGCATTGCTACCCGTTACGCTCAGACAGGCTATTCTGTACACCTTGTTAAGTGTTATCTGAGTCTTAGTTTGGTCTGCTTTTGGCCACCATACCAGAGAGGCATAGGTGATCATTGGCATTATTATTGTCTTATAAGACCATGCCATCATCTGTGGCCGCAGACCCCTAAGCCGTAAAGCCTTTGGCATATGTATATTGCTCTCAAGGCTTTATTTGTGATGTACGCTAAGTGATTTTTCCAGGTCAAGGTTTTATCAAGGATTACTCACAGATATTTCATATCCCCAGATAGAGTTGATTCGGCGTCCCCTAGTTTAAGGGCCCCTAACTTATAATACTTCTGATTTCATAGCTTGAGTAAACTTCCATAAGTTCTTACTTAAATTAAGTCTAGGGTAATACACTATTATTATGACGCAGAATATTTGCTCGCCATAGCAAACTTAAGATTTTACACTCCAGCGATGAACCGCTTTAAAACAAAAACATGCCATATTTGCTGTATTCTATGAAATATTTCAAAATTGAGGTTTTAACAAAAAAATTTTGTTATGTTATACATTTTCCATTTGGGAAAATTTCTCTCCTTTTTAGCTCTGATGCCAAGAAACGAGATTGGAACACAGGGAATTCTACTCGAAAAATCAGGTTGTACAATATTATTTATGGAGTATTAAATTTTATTCGAATTCCACAGAAACACAACCATAGCTATGCAGATATTGTGAACATCGGAAGTCATTGAAGCAGTCAGTGAGGTGTATTCTGCAAATAACTAATATTATATCAACCGCAAAATCTCAAGAGAAATTCACTTGCCTTTTATCAGAATGAGATGATTGTCCTTTCGATCCAGTTGATGAGAGTGATGCACATTCTTTTTGGTTTTACCTGTAGTGGAATAACTTTATTAAATGAGTGAAATTAATACATTTTATTTCATAATATCTACGCAGCACTGATATAATCCGCTCTGATTCACCCATCAAATTTTTGGCCACACAATGATAATCACCAAAGTCGCTCAACTCCATGGGTCGTATAACCAATCGCATCACAATTCTGAAAATATTATCCAAAGACACCGATTCGTAGATACCGCTCTGTACGAAATCTTTTTCTTTTAGCCAGAAATTCACCGTAGTCGGATGTGATTCTGAAATACACTCAAGTGTCACTTTCTGGCCATAGCTAACAAATATGGTGTCATAACGCGTCCAAACGATTGGTGCAACTAAAGAAAAAAATATTCTATTTGTGGGCTTTTTTTATATTTAACTTTCAGTCACTCACAATTAACAGCTATGAGCACTCGTTTGCTTACAGTAGGTGGTATTCCATTTGAGGCTATGCACAAATAGGCTCCCATGCTCTCCCTTGATACCTGCCACAGTGTCAAATTCGAACCTTCGATACTGTAAATATCAGTTCCACCAATATTCTGCAGCAGTGGTATATCACGTTCGCGTCGCCAAGTTATCGTGGGTGTTGGCACACCTGTTGCGGTGCATGTTAAACTCACGTTTTGTCCCTCTTGGACGATCATATCGTGACTGGTTTGATAGTCAACGATGTCAGGTGGAACCACGACATCTAGATAGCCGACTTGACTTTTCATTGGATCCGTATTTATTTGGCACATATACCATCCACGATCTGATTCGCGAACATCTCGTATACGCAGCTGCCAGATTCGATGTTCCGTGTGACTGATGCCAATGCGATGGTTCTTTGTGATTACGTGGTTTTGTATGCTGAGAATGGTTTGTGTGTCGACTCGTAGCCAAGCAAGCTGAAAAAAGAAAGATTGGCAGAGTTTTTAAAATTAAATTTTTCCCAAAACTGAGCTGAACGCAAACACAAACCTTAAATGACATCAAATCATGAACAACACAAGTGAGAGTCACATCACGTCCAACGGGAGCTGTTGCATTATTTATAGGCCCACTAAATTTCGGATCCGCTGAAAAAAGAAATTAAGCGCAGCGGTAAGTTTTAGAAATTGTAAAAAGCAAAAAAAAAAAAAAAACAAAACAACACAAACAAAAGTGTTTTTTAATTTAAAGGTGTAAAAGAAATTATGTTTTGAACCGGTATAAGCCGATTTCTTTTAACGTATGCATCAAACTTTCTCTTCCTTCAAATCACCTTTCAAAGCATTAGTCGTGCTCGATAACACAACAATTTTTAATAGTTATTCTTCATTTTGCAAGTTAAAATTATCCATGTTCAAAATATTTTTAGAGGTGGTCAATGTAGCAGGCCGTTATTCGGCTCTGACCGAATTTGACAGAATCGTCATTTGGGATGTGTTTAACAAAATTTAGCTTACGTCAGTGACATAAACATTGGCTGTCAAGTGACGTGGCAGTCCAAGTTCCCCTCAAAAATTATTTTTCTCCATAGTTATCAAGCAAATCTTGAACTATATATCCTTGAAAATTATTCACCACTCAAAAATTGAGAGAGCAAGAAGTGAACATGCTGTACCTATTACTGTGAATAGCGTTCGTTCCCGCATAATCTTCCGCAGAATCTTTCTCTCAAACACTCCAAGCGACACTTCATCGGATGTTCTCATCGTCTACGCTTCCGCGCCAGCCGTTAGGATGGGCATGATGAGATCCTTGTAGAGTGTTGGTTTTGTTCGTCGAGAGAGGACTTTACTACTCAGTTGCCTACTTAGTCCAAAGTAGCACTTGTTGGCAAGAGAGATTCTATGTTGCATTTCCAGGCTGACATTGTTGTAGATGTTAATGCTGGTTCCTAAATAATCGAAGTCTTTTACAACCTCGAAATCATAACTGTCAACAGTGACGTGGCTGCCGATACTCGAGTGTGTCGATTATCCTTTCATGGGTTTTTTCCAAAACTTGGCGTATTGTGAATATCTGGTCGATAGTGGATTTTCAAGGTCTAAAGCCACACTGATAATCCCGCGATAATTGGCACAGTATGCTGGATTGGGCAGAGCACATTTAAATTAAAGCAGGCATGCTTTCATCTTACCATATTTTGTATAGAAGCTGATGCATGCACCTTACCAGCTCCTCGCCACCATGTTTGAATAGCTCAGCTGGCAGTCCGTCGGCGCCCGCGGCTTTGTTGTTCTTTAGGCACGTTACCACTATTCTCACCTCGTCAAGGCCGGGTAGCGGAATGACAGTTCCGTCGTAAACGATAATTTCCATTATCTTCTATCCGAAAATGTCTTTCAAAATATCATGTCCGCCTCGCCAAGTTACCGTAGGTGTTGGTACACTTGTCGCAATCCTTGATGATTTGAGTGCATGCGTATTGAGCGAACCGGACTTTGCGAGAAAGCCGACTTGTACTGTACTCTCATCAGACAATAACATACACCACACATTGTAGATGGTTGAATTAACGGTCAATATACCACCTTGATCAAAAAGTTCTCGGAATATATTCAGAAAAGTCTAAATACAAACTTATTCCTCAAAAGTTATATTATCGCCTTCAAAGTATATACTCCTCATCAACTCGAACGCACTTATGTTTGATCCAGCTCTCGATCCAGACGTATCCCGTAAATTCGATGGCTGCTGGACGGTACTCGTTTCCTTCTTGGTCAAAAATTTACGTATCATTTGGCGGTGCGTTATCGTAGAGCAATATCCATGACTTGTTTCCCTATAAATCCTTTCTGTTTTTGGCGAATTGCTTCACGTAAATGTCTCATAACACCCAAATAATAGTTCTTATTAACTGTCTGACCTTTTAGCAAAAATTGTTTTTATAAAAATTGCTATCTTATTTAAATTTTTCACGAGGGGTTTTGCTTTTGTAATCTTGCATCTTGCATAATTTCCCTTGAGAGTAATTGGGATATCAACCTGATTCCAAATGTAGTACGCGCGTTATATTAAGTATGAAATTCGATATCGCTCATACATTCTGTCAAAAAATTATCGGGAATTGTTCATTTAAAAAGCACGCGTTACACATATATCTAAATTTTTTTTCCTGGAATGTTGCTACAACCTCCTCTATAGTGTTGCGGAGTTCGAGCATGATCTGTCAATTACCTTATTTTTGGCATCTAATTATATCAGTCAAACGCAGGTATGCTCTGCGTTTTTCACTATGGATAAAAATATCGAAGAAAGAATTTGTATTAAATTTTGTGTTTTGAACGGATGAAAACCTCGACAAAGTCAAGGAAATGGTGCTGGAAAATTTGCATAATTTAAGTTTGAGCGAGATAGCTTGTGACCTTAGCGTGTGTCACGAATCAATTCGCAATATTTTATACCATCAATTGGGCATGAGTCGCATTGCTGCTCGACGCGTTCCAAGAGAGCTGAATTTCTTTCAAAAAATTCATCGGAAAAACTTAGCTGAAGACATGCAGGTGAATTCGGAACCAACGTTTATCCAGCGCATCATAACAAGTGATGAGACGTGGGTATATGAGTTTGATATGCAAACCAGTCAACAGGCGGCTGAATGGCGCTATCCACATGAGCCGAAACCCAAAAACCCAGGTCAAAGTCGGTCAAAAGTGAAAGTCATGCTACTCGTTTTCTAGGATTATCATTGTGTTGTGCACTCGGAATTCGTTCCTAATGGCTCTACGGTAAATAAAGAATATTATTGCGAAGTTATGCGACAATTGAGAGAGAATGTGTTTAGGAAACAGCCCAATTTTTGGAAAGAAAACGCATGGATCCGGCACCATGATAACGCACCGTCTCTCAAGGCTCATATTATGAACACTTTTTTGACCAAACACTCGACAAATGTTATCGAAAAACCACCGTATTCACCGGATTTAGCCCCCTGTGACTTTTTCCTTAAACTTAAATTGCCCCTCCGCGGACGCCGCTTTGAGTCGATAGAGGTCATTAAGGGGTAACACCACTGTAGAAATTTCAAAAAATTGATTTTTTTTTATAAGCTTAAAAAATTCTTTGAACCTTTTAAAATACAGAACAAAAAGTTTTATACGTTACCGAAGTCTATTTCATAAATATTTTAAGCTTTTAACCAAGCGTTAGTGACTGCTACCTAACGACTTCTTCAAATTTCCAAACTTTAAACGCGTTTTTCTCAAAACACGTTTTCTGAAATTGGCACGCAGCATAACTCAAACAATTTTAAATATTTTTAATCAGGTTTTTCACTACGTCTGTATAATAACGTTCTTAAGAGAAGAGCGTAGGGGATTTTCGATAGATTAATTTAAACGATTGTTATAATTATTTAAGTGCCGTTTTTTTAGTCCAAAATAGAGTTTTTTCCTTCAAATGCTTGCTAATTCCACAAAAATAAATATTTTTTAAATCCCCTACGTGTTTCTTTAGCTATTCTTATCTAGATTAAGAAAAAAAATGTTTCTTTGTTCCAGATTAAAATTTGCACCCTCTGTGCTGGGTGCCGCGGAGCTCCTTCAAGAGAAACCACATTACAAAAATGTCTCCAATGCCGCCATTTTGTAAAATTTTTCGATCAAACTTTGTAGTTTTGTATTTTAGTATATAAGTAATAACTTCCCAAATCAGAATGATTGTTTTCTCTTTCCTTCTATACAAAAAAATTCTTTAAAAATCGTGTTTATTTTACGCGTGTACAGTGGTGTTACCCCTTAAGGAGAATTCGCTGAAGGAGCTGGAGAAAATCTCTTCAAAATCTCTTCATAAAATGTTAATATAATCCTTTAAGAATATGCCAAAAAAAATTTAGAACGTACATTTAAGTATTTCTTATATTATAGGTCGTCAACCGTGACGACTCTATTCTTTGCGTTCGAGCGCTGGGAGAGATATATGTAGTTACGTTGTATTCAAACTTTAGACGCGTTTTTCTCAGAATTATATTTTTCGAATTGGCGTACTCGAAAAGTTATTGACTGATTTTGCACACATCTTTTTTATGATATGACTTTTTATGTGAATTTAGAAGTTTTTTCGAAGGAAAAATAGTAGGAAAATTCGCCCCAAAATTTATTTTTTTAAGCATTTTATTCCGCAGAATTTTTTTTTTTTCATTTTCGTTTAATGCATATAGAAATTATGACATTAATAAACAAACAAAAATTTGGTTTTTTGTATTCAGGTCGCTGACACCGATGCTACAATGCCCTCAGATTGAGAAGCCCCGCTGCGACCTTCCTGGAAGAATTGAGTGTACATCCGCCATTTTAAATGATTAAAATAAAATAAAAAAATTATATTATTTTAATGAATAAATAAACTGTATGCCAATTTTGAAAAAAATATTTTAACTTCTTTTAAATGATTTTAATGAAAATCAGGGAAAATATGGCCGTTTACAGGTATCTGTCCCCTTAAAAGGTACTTCGATGATTGGGCTAATCGTTGGCATATGTGTATTGCTTCGAATGGAGCCTATTTTGAAGGCGACAAAATAAATTTTGATGATTAAATAATTATTTTGTCTTTTATTGAAAAATTCCCCGTACTTTTTTTACAGAATGTATGAGCACCGCGTATACTTTTTCAGTGCATACCGGGCTCCCCTAATGAAGTTTCAAATGAATAAGTTATTTTGTCTTTGTAATCGTATAAGCCAAGATATTTACGTAAACTGCGATGGTTTTCAGCACTTTCACTGGTGTATTGTCTCACTGGCACATGAACACTCAAAAGTGAATGTAGTGACTTGAATTCATTCATTATACTCGTACGGCCCACAGCTTGCCTGATAAGATGATTATTACCAAAAAGTGGTTTAAGTGTTCTCAAATCCAAGAAATACATTTTATTATCAAATCCATTTCCTATCAGTTATCATTTTCTCTGCAACACATGCAAATTTTTTATAGCAAAATGTTTTGATTTTCCAAAATATCTGAATAATATGATCGCTCACCCTAGTATTCAAACGAAAATCCTGTGCATGTTTGTTAAAACCATTTCGCAGAACCAACCACAAAATTTTATTATTTTTTATGTTTGTTTGTGAGTTTTTAAATGCAAAAAAGGTACCGTGAAAATAAGCGTAAAACACTCGCCAATTGTGCAAACTACCAGATTTTTCGCCCATTTACCAATATTGTTATTATGAAGAGTGTATGCATGTATAAATATATTATATACGTATATCGTTTATGTATCATTTATGCTAGCGATAAGGTTAACAGCAATTTAGGGAATTCTTGGGGGAATTCATTAGCGACATTTACCTTGCAACATAAGGCGAATTGTTGAGTTAGTCATGTCATTAACACAGAAAAGCAAACATTTAAGGACTTATCTACATACAGACATGCATAATGTTAAGGGTTGCATACGTATATGTGGAGTTTAACGGCTTTGCGAAAATTATATTAGCAAGCATACATTTTTTATTGTCAAAGTACGAAGTTCAAAAATTGTACACACAGCTGTATACATATGTTGAAAAATATATTAGGTTGCCCCGATGTATATTAGAAAATTCAGAAAGAGAAGCTGGTGCCTTCCGTACAACGCTCCTTTATTTTTCGCAAGCTTAGCAATTGAGTGTCGTCAGTACAGCAAATAAACAAACCTTTGTGTGCAAATGTATGCACGTGCAGATTTTTGTGTGCACGATTTATTCTATCGCGTGTTTTTTTAAGAGCTTGAGAACTTAAAATGGTAATAAAGGGTTTTCCAATAAGAGGTGTTATTTTCATATTCAAAGAAAAATGCTATTTTTTTATATAAGTGATCGGATGTTTATTTCTTTATGGTAGGTATGGTTCTTAAGGTATGCCGTTAATAGTGGAAAATAACGTCAAGCAAATGACCACCACAACCACGCTTATAAGACAATATCCTTTTCATGAAACCCATAACCGAATTGCAAAATGACTGCCCTATGTCCGATAGTCTCACGAATTCCATCTTTGAGGTCTTGAATCGATCCTGCGCTGTTGGCGTAGACCATATCTTTCACGTGGCCTAAAAGAAAAAAGTCACAAGGTGTTAAATCACAAGATCTCGGTGGCCAATTGGGATCACCTCTTCGAGAGATAACACGGTCCGCAAACTTTTCCCGTAAAAGATCAATGGTTTCGTTGCTTGTGTGGCACGTAGCGCCGAATTGTTGAAAATAAACGTTGTCCAGATCAATACCACCCAATTCCGGCCATAAAAAATCGTTAATCATCTCTCCTGTTTAACATCTAACACCTGTTATTGGAAAACCATTTACAAAACGGAAATATTGTTGGAATTGTAAGCATTAGCATACATCCACGTTGATTGATATGTGTAATTAGTTCCTAAGCAATAGTTCTTAGTTAGCTTAAAAATATGTTCACCCCTTAAGTTAAGTGTTTAGACCTTAGGTTAGGTTAGGTTAGCCTGGTTGGCATTAAGCCATCTATGTAAGTCAAGGCGGCCGCCGTAGCCGAATGGGTTGGTGTGTGACTACCATCTGCAATTCACAGAGAGAACGTCGGTTCGAATCTCGGTGAAACACCAAAATTAAGAAAAACATTTTTCTAATAGCGGTCGCCCCTCGGCAGGCAATAGCAAATTCCGAGTGTATTTCTGCCATGGAAAAGCTCCTCATAAAAATATCTGCCGCTCGGAGTCGGCTTGAAACTGTAGGTCCCTCCATTTGTGCAACAACATCAAGACGCACACCACAAATAGGAGGAAGTTCTATAAGCTTCGTATTTACCTTACAAGTCCCCGTATGACTTTCTTACGGTCCAAGCTACTTTGAAACGAGAAGTGTTTTATGATGATAGAACCGATAGAGGAGTAATCGCAGATTTCTAAATTTATCTATAGTTGAAAATTGTTTTTACGTTTAGAAAAAACGTGAAAATATTTTTTTTATTACTATAGAGATTACTTTAAAGAAAAGAAACTAAATATCAATCAATAATTGAAATGTTTTTGTCTTATTGACAAATTCGGGGTACCTTTTTAGCAGAATTATGAAATCACATTGAATAGAAACGAATCGCGTTTTTAGAACCAGATATATGGCTTTAGAACCGCCTAATCCCCCTTAAAAAGCTTCTAAACTTCAGAGTGCAGATAAGAAATGATTAATTGAAAAGTAAAAACCAACAACTCCAAATGATTTTCTTTCTAGTTCTGAGCAATTATAGAATGACCTCTTGTACATTATACTGTTCTGTTTTGTGTGTGCTTGGAAAATTGAATTTCGCACTTTCTTTTTGGTATTTTTCCTAACTTTCAAACCAACAAAAAATTTAAATTAGAAAAAGATATTTTGCTTACTCTGCACAGAAGCGAAGTTAAAAGCTGCTTAGTTTAAAGAATCAAGAAATTATAGCTGTCCCGCAAATAAATTCGGATAAATCCAGATGGCCATAACAAAAATTAACTGACCCCGAAATGAGCGTCCGCAATAATTTTTTCATATTTTAATCGTTATTAAGTATTTATTAAAGCGTGCCAACGCCACTTATTTGACATTTAACAGTTTTGAAAGCACAACAATTATACCAGATATGTGTGTCTGCGGGAGAATGTGGAGGAAGCAATTACATAAATTAATAGCTTAGCTGCTTACTAAGCCTATGAAGGCAAGTGACATTACCCAAGTACAGATAAACCACCCCGCGTAAACCCTCATAGCGAATAAGGGTAGAGTAAGCAGACACGAAACGATAATGTAATGAAAATGGTTGATAGCTGATTTTTTGTTATTGTTATATTTTATATTAAATTTAAACTTAAATACATAGACTAAGTTTAAAGGCGGCCGCCGTAGCCGAATGGGTTGGTGCGTGATCACCATTCGGAATTCACTGAGAGGTCGTTGGTTCGAATCTCGGTGAAACACCAAAATTAAGAAAAACATTTTTCTAATAGCGGTCGCCCCTCGGCAGGCAATGGCAGACCTCCGAGTGTATTTCTGCCATGAAAAAGTTCCTCATAAAAATATCTGCCGTTCGGAGTCGGCTTGAAACTGTAGGTCCCTCCATTTGTGGAACAACATCAAGACGCACACCACAAATAGGAGGAGGAGCTCGGCCAAACACCTAACAGAAGTGTACGCGCCAATTATTTATTTTTTTTAAGTTTAAAGGCTAAAATTATGACGCTTAAATAATCTACCAGTTAACGGCTCCTTAGTTTCAACTCCTATTTGAAATAATTACTTAAATACCTTTCAAATCCTACAGGTATATCCAAAATAGTTGCTAATCTTCTTCTTCATAATTGGCGCGATAACCGCTTACGCGATTTTGGCCGAGTTTAACAAAGCGCGCCAGTCGTTTCTTTCTCGTGCTAACCGGCGCCAATTGGACACACCAAGTGAAGCCAAGTCATTCTCCACCTGATCTTTCCAACGCAGAGGAGGCCTTCCTCTTCCTCTACTACCACCAGCTGGTACCGCATCGAATACTTTCAGTGCCGGAGCGTTTGTATCCATTCGGACGACATGACCCAGCCAACGTAGCCGCTGGATCTTTATTCGCTGCGCTATGTCTATGTCGTCGTAAAGCTCATACAGCTCATCGTTCCATCGTCTGCGATATTCGCCGTTGCCAACGTGCAAAGGTCCAAAAATCTTACGCAGAATCTTTCTCTCAAACACTCCAAGCGTCGCTTCATCGGATGTTGTCATCGTCCACGCTTCTGCGCCATACGTTAGGACGGGCATGATGAGAGTCTTGTAGAGTGTTAGTTTTGTTCGTCGAGAGAGGACTTTACTACTCAATTGCCTACTTAGTCCAAAGTAGCACTTGTTGGCAAGAGAGATTCTACGTTGAATTTCAAGGCTGACATTGTTATCGGTGTTAATGCTGGTTCCTAAATAAACGAAGTCTTTTACAACCTCGAAATTATAACTGTCAACAGTGACGTGGGTGCCGATACGCGAATGCGCCGACTGTTTGTTTGATGACAGGAGGTACTTCGTTTTGTCCTCGTTCACCACCAGACCCATTCGCTTTGCCTCTTTATCCAGTTTGGAGAAGGCAGAACTAACAGCGCGGTTGTTAAGGCCGATGATGTCAATATCATCGGCATACGCCAACAATTGTACGCTCTTATAAAATATTGTGCCTGAGCGATTAAGTTCTGCGGCTCGTACGATGCTTTCCAACATCAGGTTAAAGAAGTCACACGACAGCGAGTCACCCTGTCTGAAACCTCGTTTGGTATCAAACGGCTCGGAGAGGTCCTTCCCAATTCTGACGGCGCTGCTGGTGTTGAGCAACGTCATCTTACATAGCCGTATTAGTTTTGCGGGGATACCAAATTCAGACATCGCGGCATACAAGTAACTCCTTTCCGTACTGTCGAATGCAGCTTTGAAGTCGACGAAAAGATGGTGTGTGTCGATTCTCCTTTCATGGGTCTTTTCCAAGATTTGGCGTATCGTGAATATTTGGTCGATGGTAGACTTTCCAGGTCTAAAGCCACACTGATAAGGTCCAATCAGTTGGTTGACGGTGGGCTTCAGCCTTTCACACAATACGCTCGCTAGAACCTTATAGGCGATATTTAGAAGACTAATCCCGCGGTAATTGGCACAAATTGCAGGATCGCCCTTCTTATGGATTGGGCAGAGCACACTTAAATTCCAATCGGCAGGCATGCTTTCATCCGACCATATTTTGCATAAGAGCTGATGCATGCACCTTACCAGCTCCTCGCCGCCATGTTTGAATAGCTCAGCCGGCAGTCCGTCGGCGCCCGCGGCTTTGTTGTTCTTTAGCCGCGTTATAGCTATTCTCACCTCGTCATGGTCGGGTAGCGGAACGCCAATTCCGTCGTCAACGATTGGGGTATCGGGATCATCACATTCTCTTTGACATGCGCAGCTATCACTATTAAGTAAGTTCGAGAAGTGTTCCCTCCATAATTTAAGGTTGCTCTGTACGTCAGTCACCAGTTCGCCGTCTTTGTTCTTACGAGAAAACACCCCGGTCTTAAAACCTTCTGTAAGCCGCCGAACTTTCTGGTAGAATTTTCGGGCGTTGTTCCTGTTGGCCAGCATCTCAAGCTTTTCGCACTCACGTATTTCGGTCTCTCGTTTCTTTTTTCGGATAATACGTCTCTCTTCCTTTTTCAGCTCTCTGTAGCGATCCCACATGGCTCGCGTTGCGCCCGATCGCAGCGTGGCTCTATAGGCGGCATCCTTTCTTTCTGCGGCAGCATGACATTCCTCGTCGTACCAATTGTTTTTTCGGGCTCGCCGGAATCCAATTTCTTCTTCGGCGGCGGTACGTAGAGAACGAGAAATGTTGCTCCATTGTTCGTAGATGCCGGTTTCTTGGGCAGTACTCTCTGAGAGCAAGAGTGAGAGTCGAGTGGCGAATCTTCTGGCTGTCTGTTGTGATTGCAGCTTTTCGATGTCGAACATTCTTTGCGTAGTTAGATGTACGCTTTTCGCTGCACAGAGGCGTGTGCGCAGTTTGGCTGCAACAAGGTAATGATCCGAGTCGATGTTGGGTCCTCGGATCGTACGTACATCTAATACACTAGAAGCGTGTCGTCCATCTATCACAACATGATCGATCTGGTTTCGCGTTTTTCGATCAGGAGACAGCCAGGTAGCTTGGTGTATATTTTTATGCTGGAATCTGGTGCTGCAGACTACCATGTTTCGGGCCCCGGCGAAGTCGATCAGCCTCTGTCCGTTACCGGATGTTTCGTTGTGCAGGCTGAATTTTCCGACTGTGGGACCAAAAATTCCCTCCTTGCCCACCCTGGCGTTGAAGTCGCCAAGCACGATTTTTATGTCGTGGCGGGGGCAGCGCTCATAGGAACGTTCCAGGCGCTCATAGAAGGAATCTTTGGTCGCATCGTCCTTCTCTTCCGTCGGGGCGTGGGCGCAAATTAGCGATATGTTGAAAAATCTGGCTTTGATGCGGATCGTTGCGAGACGCTCGTCCACCGGAGTGAACGACAGTACTTGGCGACGAAGTCTCTCTCCCACAACAAATCCGACACCGAATTTGCGCTCCTTTACATGGCAGCTGTAGTAGACGTCGCAAGGTCCTATGGTTTTCTTTCCTTGCCCCGTCCATCGCATCTCTTGGATGGCAGTGATGTCAGCCTTTACTCTCACGAGGACATCAACCAGCCGGGCAGAGGCACCTTCCCCATTAAGGGACCGGACATTCCAGGTGCATACCCTCAAATCATAGTCCTTAGTTCGTTTGCAGGGGTCGTCATCAGTGTTCGAAGTTCTCATCCGAGGCTTTGTATCTGCTTTCATTGGGGGGAGGTTTTTAAGTGGCGGGTCCCAAACCCAGCGCACAACCAGCTATCCTGGAATGTTTCGCCTTCTCACTTTAGCTCACTCCCGAACGGGTGTTCGGAAGCTACCCAGAGGATACGTGGGCTAATCCCGGCCGTTGTGAGCTGCTTGAACCATATGTAGAAGAATCGTCCTGGCCACTCCCAAGTGAATGGCGATCAGTAACTTTCCCCACTTGCGTGGACTTCTACATATGAAACCATCCTCCCGTGGACTTCTACATATGAAACCATCCTCTAATCTACTTTATGTAAAATCAGGGACAAAACTGTAGGTAATGAATTTGCATATAAAGCAAATTAACCAAAGGCGGTAAGGGAAAAGGAAATACATTATTTTCTAACTAGATGGCTGTAGGGATCGATATCTCGTAAAGTATCGATCAAACAATTTAAATTTTATGCTCGTTGTCAAGGTCACATTTCACACTAAAAAAAATGCTGCTGTTTTTTATTTGTTCCATTCAGTTGCGCCATGTTAATGGAGTCAACAAATTGAAAATTCGATGCGTTTTACAGTTTTTCTTTGATAAAGGCGAAAATGCAAGGCAGACCGCTGAAATTGTGAATGATGTTTATGGTGCCGAAACATGCAATTTTTCGTATTTCCATTCAGGCATTTTTGATGTTAAATATGACAAAAAATCGATAATACCGAAAATATTGATAAAATCACAGAAATAATCGAAGTTGAGCGGCATGTTAGTAGCCGTAGCATCGCTGAGGAGCTAAAGATCGACCTTAAAACAGTTTACACCATTTTTGCAAAAATAATCCAAAAAACGTTCCGTTCTGTATTATCATTTAAAAAAACCATATAAAAATGTATCATCATCATCATTGTTGGCTGGACAACCGCTGGTCGAGTCTTCGCCTACTGTAGCATATGCCTCCAGTTGTCTCGGTTTCGTGCCTGTGTCCTCCATGACCGAAATCCCAATAAACCTGCGTCTTCTTCTACACCGTCAATTCATCTAAGCGGCGGGCGGCGCCTTCTTCTCTGTCTGTAGCATTTACCGAAGAGTATTTGTTGAGGTGAGTAATCCGTGTTAGCCCGCAATATGTGACCTGTCCATCTCAATCTGTTGATCATGATTGTGGTTATCACAGATAGGTGCGCATACAGTTTTTCAAATTCATGATTATACCAGCGTTTCCACCACTCGCCTTTATCGAAAAAAATTTTTCGCAGAACTCTCCTTTCGAAAATCAGCAACTTCTGTTTATCTGCATCTCTGAGTATCTACGCTTCACTACCGTATAGCAAGATGGAAAATATAATTGAGCGATACAGTGAATTTTTTGTTTTTCTGTCTAGGAGGCGACTCTTTAAGTGTTGGCCCAGGATTATGTGGCCGATTTCTGCAGAAATTTCGTTGTCATGATTAATGATTACACCAAGGTATTTAAATTCCTTCACTACTTTGAAACCATAGTCACCGATTTTTAGTATTTGACCCACATTGTATCTGCTCTACATTTTTCTGCTCTCTCAATACTTGCGAAGGCTTCTCTTAAACTCGGCAGTGAGAATGCGATTATGTCTATGTCGTCCGCACACAATAGTTCCCTTTGTGTTTACGGCAGAGTCCCTGATAACCTTTTGAAGGGCAATATTAAAGAGGAGACATGAGAGCCCCTTGCCGAATGTATAGGGATATAAATGCAAACGCGAATACGAATACGAACAGAAACCCAATTCTAGAACGAAAATTAAAACGAAAACGTATTCAAATGGAACCCGAATACGAATATGGTAAATTGAAACTAATTGGGATTCCTTTAAATCAAATTAGTTTTTTATGAGGTGCCCATGTTTGGGTTGGGTCGAATATTTCTACTCAGTATAATATTTACAACTATGGTATAAGATTGAAAAAAGTTTAAGTATCACATGTTTCACTTATTTTAAATGACTTCCATTGACCACGTTGTTGGGGCTAAACTTGAATAAATATGAAGGCATTGTAGTTTATCAATAATTTCTTAGTACGCGCTCTGTAAAGTCCTTAAACTTCTTCCAACATATCTGGGTGGATCAGATTGTGTCCATAGCACGTTCTGGTTTTTACCAGAAACTATTTGGACGAACTGTGTTCGAGTATTGCAGATTTTCTCGAAAACAGCATTGCAATAACAGATCCAAGCTAGGCAGTTTGTCGTTCTTAGAACAACAAGAAAGCTGGTTTTGATTTTTTTCATAAGTATATTATGTATGTATGTGTATGTATAGGGTTGTTCAATAGGTGCGCTTCAACTTTTTTCCGATAGGGAGGGCGAACGACGCAATATTTTTTATTTTTCGCTTGTCATTTGTAAACTTCATTAGTATACATTTCATCATGGAACGTTACACACTTGATCAACGATTGCAAATCGTGCAAGTTTTTTATGAAAATAATCGTTCTGTTTCTGCTACTTTAAGAGCATTACGGCCATTTTACGGTCCATTTAACAAGCCGTCCCGTTTTGGGGTTATGTGAAGTCATTGGTCTACAGTAACAAGCCAGCGACGATTTGTGAGCTCAGAGCCAATATTGAACGCGAAATTGCTGAAATTTCGGCCGATTTATGCAAAAGAGTGGTCGAAAATTGGGTTCAAGGTTTGGACTTCGTAAAACGTGCACGCGGTGGTCATGCAAAAGAAATCGAATTTCCTACTTAAATGTATATGTTCAAACTCGTTAAAAATAAAATAAAATTAGTTAAAAAAGTCAAACCGTTTGTGTTTTATTCAAAAAAGTTCAAAAGTTGAAGCGCTCTTACTGAAAACCCCTATATATGTATTATAAATTACAAGATTATAAAGAATTTGGTTTTTGTTCTCCGTGAAAAATTCTTGACACCATAAAAATAATTATTTTCTGAATGAAAAAAACTATGAATGAAATTTCTGCAGTAACGTCGAAGAAATGAGGGAAACAGCGAGACTTTGTAAGGTCCTTCATGTAGGCCGCTCAGTAAGACTGGATTCCTTTTGATAACCTGAAGGTTCATACACCATTTCTAAATCGGAAACGCTTAATGCTTTACTCGAAATCCATTTTCCGGGTAGTAGTACACTCTCTGAAGTAGAGAGTGGCATGAACAATAACGATAGCGACGGTGGAACCTCTAGACACAGCTGGTATATTGCTAGTCGGATAGTGACAAAAGAATCGATAAGCTTTTCCTTACCTTCCTTCGAAAACTTTAAGTCCCCTGGACCTGACGAAATATATCTAGCAATGCTTAAGAAAGGAGAAGACAGGCTCATTGAAGCCCTGAAAAAGAACTTCACAGCCTGTATTGCACTTGGTCATATACTATCCTAATGGCGACGCGTAAGAGTAGTATTTATTCCGAAACCAGGAAAAGGTGACTATTCCCTAGCAAAAAGTTTAAGACCAATCAGTTTGGCTCAATACGACATGGAGTTAATCAAACCCTTGTAAAGTGGATATATGCTATGCTCTCTGAGAGGCTGTTAACCGCTGGTGACAACAGTTACGAACTAATCACCGTCAGGGCCAAGCAAGGATGTCCCCAAGGTGGTGTTCTTTCTCCACTGTTGTGGTGCTTTGCCATAGACTCTCTACTAGCGGAGATGCAGGAACTCGGTTTTCATGCCCAAACATATGCGGACGATGTCTGTACACTAACATCTGATAAACCCTAAGGGGAATTTGCACGAAAGTGCAGAGGATTCTGCACAAAATCGATGACTGGTGCATGAGACAAGGTCTTTCCGTCAATCCGAACAAAACTATCATAGTCTTGTTCACGAGAAAACGGAAATTGGATGGACTTAGTTTTCCAACACTGAAAGGTGTGACAATTGGTCTTTCCGACGAAGTTAAATATCTAGAAGGAATCTTGGATAAGAAGTTCGCTTGGGAGCCACACGTTTCCCTGAAGGTGAATCGCGCATTAAGGATTTATAGGTATGTATGTTTATGCATTACGGGTGCCATGAATACAACCTCCGGCGATGCTCTAAACGCTATGCTTGATTTGCTTGGATCTTAAGGTACAACAAGAAGCAATAAAAGCAATATGTAGACTCCATAAATATGGTTTCTGGCACGAAGATGGAACTTCAAGACACAGAGAAATCTTTAAGTTGCTATCTGAGCAGTATCCTGATACCCATAGTTTCATTTGGAAGGAAATTTGATGTCAGAATGAAATAGAGTCTGGAGCCGGATGGTACTTAAACGACAGTAATAAGTATCACTATGCTATGGAGGATACGGCAACTGTTTTCCAAACGGAAATTTTTGCCATTCTGAAAGTAGCCGAATGGATTATCGAGAGGAGATGGAGCGGGAAATAGATTGGAGTTTTCAGTGACAGTCAGGTTGCACTGAAGGCGGTGGAAGACGCGAAGCAAACCTCAAAGATTGTTCAAGAATGTAAGAAGAAGCTTAATTCTGTCGAAAGGCAGAACAGGCTTGTACTTATATGGGTTCCAGGATACTCCGGTGTACAAGGAAACGAAATTGTCGATGAATTGGCCAATAGTGGATCAGTAGTTCCTCACCAAGGGCCAGAACCAATAATCGGAATCAGTTCCGCAGGAATCTTGAATTGGATCAGCGATTATGTAGGCAATCTACATAAAGAGCGATGGTCCGGTCTAGAACGCAGCAGAACTGCAAAGCGTCAAACTTTCTACTAAAACTTGGAATGAAAGACGTTCAGTTGATGGTCGGTGTCAATACAGGACACAACCTATGGGGTCAGCATATGACCACCATTGGAATTATTGAGGACCCGATATGCCTGTCTTGCTTGGAGGAGGCGGATAGCACTGAGCACTTTCTCTGTCAGTGTCCTGCTTTTGCTAGAGCAAGACTACGAGTTTTGAGTACCGATGTCATAAGAATGAGTCATATTGGTTCTCTAAAACTAGAGGATATTTACAGATTTGACAAAGAAACTGGAAAACTCTCACAGGACTAACTACCTTTGTCCCTGTCTCTATTATTTCCTATCTCTTTCTCTGATACTTTTCTCCTTTCCTCCTTGACTATCTACCCTCTTTCCAGAGCTCTAAATACGAGTGCAGTGGGCTTTTTAGCCTGTGTGGCTTAGGAGCCACCAAATCTCTTGGTGCTCCTTGGCTCGACCTTTTCAAATTTCCATTTCAATGAGCCTAAAGACCACAACTTATATTATAACGTAGTCATTTTCCAATAGTTCTATGAATCAGCATATGACAAATAATGAATTACCAAATACTTGTTTAAAATATTTAAAATAACTCATTCATTATAGGTGATTTTGTTTACCTTGCCTGAAGATCCCTTAGCTAAATATTTGTATAAGACACTTTTTTCTCTATAAAAATAAAGACGGCTAAATACCGAGCTAATAATACCGAAGAGGTAAATAAATAAGGAGGTCTTTTCCGCAAATAAATAAGAAACTAGGTTGTCATAAAGGTAATTTCAGGATTTTAGTGCGAAGTACAAATCATTTACAAATGAAGGAACCTTCATTTATAAATTTAATATTTTCCACCTATGTAAGTTAATTCCACCTAAATTAATGCTGTATGCATATTGCTATACAACTTCTCTTTACAATAACAATTTCTTCCCTAATTTTTTCGTATCCAACTGTACCCCATCATTAACCTTCAATTTAGAGGCATTAACCGTGCATAAAATTCTTAGGCGTGTTTTACATGCAACTTATGTGAAGGGATTACAAAAGAAAAAATAATACTTTTAAATGCAGTATAGACAGTACTCTAACGTGTGCTGATCAAGTGAAAACGTATTTGTTGGCAGTTCTCTACATATAAAATTTGTATGGATAAGTATTTCTTAAATATATTACCACTACAATGACCTGCCATGCAATAATCAAATTAAAACACAAGCAAGGAAGTATGGAACATGATTGCAAATCATAGGTTACTCATACGTCATGGTGAGCGCCTTTTCATTGCTTTCATGCCTTTTACGTAGCATAATAAATGGAGTTAATGTTACGTACATAGAGGCGAGTATTCCTTAGTGTTCATACATGTACTTTAAATATGGTCAATTTAAATATAGTTTTTTTTTGTTGACTTTCTTAGGCAATGCTGAGAAATTATGAAACCGAAAATTTTCGTTTGTATGAAGCATATTTCCACGAATTTTTTGTGCTTTTGCCAAATGCAGACATTGTAAAGGTTATTGTAGAAAATGGTTTGAAGAATGTTGCAGTAAAAGCAGCAGGACTTCCGACGCTTTATGGTTACGATGCTTGAAGTGAATAGTGGGGTGAACAACTATAAAATTGGCGCCTGAGCGACCAAAGCCAAATTTAGAGTAGTTGCAGTATTAATGAAGAGTAATAACGGTGTACTTGTTTACTTCAATTTTTGAATTATGTTTATATGGACTATCATACATACCCATATAACTAAAAGAAAGAATTTTCTAAAACCATTATATGAAACTATTATTGTAGTAAAAACGTAATATCTATACTATAAAGGTGAATGTCTGTACGTTGTCCGCGCATCACTACAAAACGACAACACCAAATGACGTAAAAATTTTTATACATTCATATTTTCACCCAATGAAGGTTATAGGCATGTTTTTGTGATGGAACTCCCTTCCCACAGCCCCCAGGCCGCGCCACCACTCTCATTCGTCACTAATAATCGAATATTTGCTTAAATTTAACCTAAAAAATCTTAGTTTTTCCTTTTTCCCACTATTTATAGCACACTCTAGACTGCATAATCCGCATAAGCTGTTCAATTATGACCCAAATGCAAAGTTCAAAAACGATTTGCGATAGAAAATTAATAAAAATAATTTTGCTTGATATTTTTCTGATTATTCAACGAGGCATAGCAATTATTTTCTACGAAATTATTGTATTATTTGCCATTCTGTTATATACATATCCTAAATCCCTCAATCCTACTCCTACGCGAGCGTGGCCGCAGGTTAAAGCTAGTATTTTATGTTTCTTATAACGAATTTATTCCACCAAAACGAAATATTATTGTATACACACGTAATATCGGCCACCGTAGCCGAATGGGTTGGTGCGTGGCTACCATTCCGAATTCACGGAGAGAAAGTAAGTTTGAATCTTGGTGAAACACCAAAATTAAGAAAAAGTTTTTTCTAATAGCGGTCGCCCCTCGGCAGGCAATGGCAAATTCCGAGTGTATTTCTGCCATGAAAAAGCTCCTCATAAAAATATCTGCCGTTCGGAGTCGGCTTGAAACTGTAGGTCCCTCCATTTGTGGAACAACATCAAAACGCATGCCACAAATAAGAGGAGGAGCTCTTCCAAATACCCAAAAAGGGTGTACGCGCCAATTACGCATGTTTGGTGACATGTGAGATGCTTCTTGCCAACCTTTTTTAGTTTGTAAAGGTTTTATTTGAGAAGAATAAATATTTCAAAAGCAAACAATCACAAATTTGATACATTTTCTTTAATTCTGAAAATTATATTTATACAGACGGTCTATTCTCAATACGGACCTACTAGGTTCTTCAATTAAACTTTCAAGAGGCTAAAGAGTGGTGTGAACCTGCTTCTTCGGCTCCGAATGAGCTCATGGAATGCGGAAGGAATTTAGTTTGTGAAATTTGGTAAAACAATATATTCTGAATATTACTGTACCTTTTAGAAAAGCTAAAAGAAATAACTCGTGAAAAAATACCCAGTTTGCAAAGGAAAAAAATTATTATTCTCAAGACCAGTTGGATAATGGCTGAAATCCATGAATATCCAGCTCCTCCAGCACTTTCAAATTTTCCATTTTTTTTTTTTGCCTTAAAAATTCATTTAAGGGGTTACATACGTCCAGAATTTTCAAAAAATCGATTTTTTTTTACAAATTATTATTCTTTATAGTTTTAGGCGTATTTCTATGAAAGTCGATTGTAAAAATTCCCCATAGCTACAAAGTTATGGTAGAAAATGTAACTGTTCGACGAGAGTTTGGTGCGCTCAGGCGCGCTTGAAAGTTTAAGCTCGTTTTTCTCGAAACTACTTTTTCCGGCACGGTCTGCATAGTAACTCATACAGTTTTTAATATTTTTTAATGCGGTTTTGTTTTTTTTTTTAAGTGTTTTCTCTACAGTCTGTCGAGCCGGATTTTTGATATTTTTATTAAAAAAATTTATAGACATAATTAAGATACACATAATTACTTTTTTAAAATGCCGTAAATTGCAAAATTTTTCGAATTCAAAAATCCTGCTCGGTAGACTATAACTACAACTTTATTTTACAAGAATTTTTTTACTTTTTACAAATCCATCAACACTTCGAGGAGAAATGTTGCAGACCGTTTTTTTCATTGTACTTTGGGTCACGTGATTTTTTATACACTAATTTTTGTAAAGAAAAATTAAAATACATTTTTTTATAAAGTTTAAGTACTAATAAAGTATATACAATATACAAATTTTTTATATTTATTTCTATTGTTATCCCTTCTAAAAACAGTTTTTCTTTTAGCGCATTTTTGGCGCTGCTGGACGTATGTAACCCCTTAAAATCTAAAGAAGATCTTTTCAATGTTTTAAACTTAAAATAAAGTGTAAGAAGTCCTAATAAAGTCACTAAGTGATGAGCGTGAGATGAATAAGACCGAAAACTTTATTCGTATTTTTCTCGAAATACTTTTTTTCACGCTGTCGAATAAAACTAAAAAAAATAATCAAGATATCAACTTCAAATTTTACAGGGATATTCTTTAACATAGTGGCCTTTGCATGTTTTAAATTTTCTATTAATTATCGCTAAAAATATTGTTTTCATCAATTTGTTCAAAAAAAAGTGTAATTTTTTTCTTTTTCACTTCAAATTTTCATTTTTCTTTTTTTTCGTTAAAAATAGGTAAGTGCAAAGGGGAATACATACGTTTTTTGTTTTTTGAAACATTTTTATTTGGTTGATTTCACTTGATTACAAGAGGCTGTACATTCCACGTCGCAAATTAAAGGAGCCACATTTGAGCAACTCTAGCGCCGTAATTTTTTTATTTCAAAAAAATGTTTGTATATTCATTTAAGCCTGACTATTAATATGTAATTTATTTAAAGATAATAAATATCGCAAAAAATGATTGAAAAACTGGTTGTCTGGAGGAGCTGCCCTCTTAAAGATTGAATTGTTGGAGCTTCCACAGTATTCACCAGATTTGGTCCCCAGCGACTTCCATCTGTTTGCAGACCTAAAAAAATGTATGCCTAGAAAGCGTTTTTCATCAAATGATGAAGTCATAAAAGCTGTGGAAACGTATTTTGCAGCCCTTCCAGATTCTCACCTCAGTGATGGAATTCATAAATTCAAATCTCGCTGGCACAAATATTGTATATTGATGTTCAGGGAGACTATACTGAATAATGAGGTACATTTCAAACCATAAAATTGTGTCCTTTTTTATCGAACCGCAAAACTTATTAAACAACTTTGTACCATAGATCAAGTGAAGCATTGGAGTACAGTTATAATATCGTAGTAAACTAATGTGCGCTGGTTCAAAATCAGCAAAGTAATTTTTATATTTAATATTTTCACGAAAAAATTTGCCATATATCCTCTTAATGCTTTAACAGCATAAAAAGTGTTTTTCTGGTTTCTTTTATTTGTTTTACATATTCTTAAAAGGCCTACAACACGCAATGTCTGCTAGCTGTTGCTCCCGCTGCGACTGTTGCTTCATCGCGATTCAATGAAAAACATTTATTCTTAAACACTGCGGTTGTGATGCGAAAGGAAGTCTCAATTGTCTGCTTCCCGCATGGAATTTTCTAAAAATCAAATGCAAAAAAAAAACTACAAAACAAACCCTCCTTGTAAAGCTTTTGCTGTCTGGCCGCTTGGTCGCTATCGTGAGACGGCAGTGAGATGTCTGAGCCGGCTAGCCAATCTATAGACGATGCATTCACTCACCTAGTTGGTCAATCGTTCTTCATTCAGTCTAACAGTCAATCGCTTAAAATGGCAGGCCACGGAATTCTCGCCACTTTGCCACATAATAACGCATTGATTTACGTTGCATTTTTTATGCCACTTAAGTGGGTACACGTTTCGTTGTATACATTAAGGTGATCAATCCTGATTTTGGAAAATGGTTTAACAGCGGTGTTTTTTATTTGCTTTTGTTGAAGCTTTACTCTTGGAATATTACCCATTCCACTCTATATGCATTTTTTCCTTATAAAACTGTTTAGTTAAAAAATAAATAAATAAAAATCATTTTTTTTTTTGGGGAATGTCATTGTATTTGTTATAGACCTCGAAGACTTCAAAATAATGCTCTGTGCACGGTTGCAACAGAAAGAAATATGAAAAAACCTAAGAGTTTGAAATCTTCAAAAGTTCTTCTTCTTAATTAGCGCGATGACCGATTACGCGTTTTTGGCCGAGTTTAACAAAGCGCGCCAGTCGTTTCTTTCTCGTGCTAACCCTCGCCAGTCAGGCACTTGGACACTCCAAGTGAAGCCAAGTCCTTCTTCCGTCCATCTTCAAAAGTAACGTTTTTTTATTCCTTACATTCCATACAAGTTTCAGTTATCTTTAATTATATGTTTAATTTCAAAAATTATCTTTTTCTGCAATAATAAATTTCAATCTCTTTTTAAATCTCAAATCAGAAAATGAATGTCCGATAATCTGTCAGTCTGTTTAAAAGATCTTCTTGGAGGGTAGGGAAAATTTGAAAAACTTAAATTTTGAAATATTGGAATGGAATGCACTTAGAGTACTCACATATCACTCGTTTAATTCATCATTGCCATAAGTCAAAACACCAAAATGTTGAGAAAAACATCTTCAACGTTTTCAATTTAGGATGCCTCCCTAAATAAATGAAAAGGCATATTTTAATCGAATTCATTATCTCAAGAGATACTGTTTACAGATATCACCCTGATTTTTTACACAGCGCGCAAGAATAACTTGTGGCTATTTCTGCATTTCTTCCTTAAAAACTTTTTTTATTAAGACACCATTAACCCCTTGCCGTGCCGTTTACCATAGTGTTACGCGTCAACGTGTGGAAAACAGATCAGACTGATGCGCGAGATGATGTAGCAGCAATTATGAGACTCGTAACTAACTCTGGTGGCGTACAGATAGAAACTAACATTCATAAAATGGAATTGTTTGAGTCAAAAAGAAAGGCGCACTAACAATTTTGGTAGAAATTGTTTCACGCACTATAGAAATGATCAACGGAAAATCTAGTTTCACCATTCAATTCCCATTACAGCAGCTGTGGGGACCTCTCAGAAAAGGGAACTATTGAGCACCTCTCTCCCATCAATCTTCTCCATTACATCAACAGCTCCTGGCTGTAGATATCTGCCCATTGAAGGTCTCATAAGGGTATCAAAACGGCTCCTTAGTGCTACTTGAGGAGTGCCAGAGTGGTACTTCAGCCATTTCATCTACCTACTCGTATGTCTTTGCAATTAGATGATGCTATGGTGATCTGACGTACTTGGGTAGAGCTGTAAGAGAAGACAGCTGGTACATAGTGTAAAATCCCCACACAAACTGCGACCAAACACAGTACACGTGTTCCGATTTCGCGGAATTTCGAGAAGTAGCTACGTAAAATATGATAAGGATCGTATTTCTGCCAATTAAATGGATGGAGTAATCCTCGATAGTAAGCTCCTATGGAAATCACACGTTGAAACAAAGGCATCCAAAGCGCTGACAGCTTTCTGGCAGTGCAAAGGCGTCTTTGGGAAAACTTGGGGTCTCTCTCCTAGCAAGGTCCTATGGATCTACACGGCTATGATAAGACCCATTATCACCTATGCATCAGTGGTCTGGATGAGCAGACTTTCCCTAGTGGGAGTCAGGAGGACCTTATCGAGACTACAACGCACTGTGGCCATCTGTTGCACCGGAGCTTTTCCGATTACTTCAGGCCCGGCACTAGATGCTCTGATTGGTTTACCACCACTTGATGCTTTCATCCGAGGAGAGGCCTTGAAGGCCATCTGCAGACTGAAACACAGTGGGAACTGGTACGGCCCTTGTCCGGCATTGGAACACAGAGAAGGCATGGACATCGATCCAACGATTCTCTCCATGCCCCTTGACTCCATGCCATCAAGGGTCGTATTTGAAAAGAGATACAGTGTAGTGTTACCAGAGGCTCAGTTGTGGGGAGACTCAGTAACACTGTTTTCGCATTTTTACGGATGGCTCCAGGACCGAGCATGGCTCCGGCTGTGGGGTCTACGTGGAATCCAGCGGGACAAAACTGCACTTTGCTCTGGGAATGCATGCATCTGTGTTTCAAGCGGAGGTGTATGCAGTTCAAGAAGCGATGAACTTTGTTGTGGAAAAAGGATGGAGAGGCAGATCCATATGTGTCTGCAGCGACAGCCAAGCAGCGCTTATGGCCTTAGACAGCCCTCAAACCACATCAGGGGTAGTGAAGTCCTGTAAATCCAGGCTGAACTATGTCGGCAGACATAATAGCCTGATGCTAACATGGGTCCCGGGACACGTGGGTATCGCGGGTAACGAGACCTCTGACTCCTTAGCTAAGATGGGCTCTGAGACCAACTTCTTTGGCCCAGAGCCCGCTTTGCCATTCCCCTCCGCGGCTATCACGGCCACGGTTAGCAAATGGGTAACTACTACCCACAAGCGAGCTTGGCAGGCTGAGAGAGGCTGCAGATGGACAAAACTGATGTTACCTGTCATGTCCGACCGACTGTCGCAGTTCCTCCTATCACTAAGCAGAGGGACTGTAGGAGGCTGGTTGGACTGATGACGGGCCACTTTCTATGGGCAAAGCACATGGAAAAGATGGGCATCTCAGACCGTGCACTCGGCCCAGCATATGGAGAGGAAGATGAGACGGCGGACCACTTTCGTCTGCCTCGCATTCGCTCGAAACAGGCTTGAGGTCTTTGGCACTGATATGTTAAAAAGCGACCACCTTGGCTCCTTAACACCACAAGATCTACTCAGATTTCTTCGGAGATCGGGTAGATTTAAAGAAAATTAAAAGGGAATCCAAGTGTAGTACAATGGACTCAATTAATGTCTGAGTGCTGCACTTGCTAGTTGTCCCGACAAAAAAAAAAAAAACAATTATATGTGAAAAATTACATTATTTAAATGTCCACCATGAGCCCTCTACAGGTAAAATCCGTCAAACTGTCGATCATGAATTACTAAGAGATTCGAACTTACGTTCTCTCTGAATTCCGAATGGTAGTCACGCACCAACCCATTCGGCTACGGCGGCCTATGATAAACTAAACTTCGCTAATGTCGAGTTAAATTTAGTTATCAACGGACTCATAATGCAAGACTTAGAACTAATTTTAGAGCTTAACCAGGTACACAGTTTTTTCTCCATTCCATTCTTGTTGCTAATCCACTCCGGTCTAATATTTAGCTAAAGTGAATTCATCTTTTGTAAACGTTCAGTTTTCAAAGTATCCCACATCGTTTTTGGACAACATGAATTAATGTTTTTAACAAATCCCTATTTTTTATTGTTTAATGCGATTAAATTTTTCGTCCTTTGATGACTGGGCGCGTTCACTCAGGTCCCAAAACCTGAAGCAAATATAAATATCAAAGAAAATTTATGTACATGAGCTGTTATTTAATAATTCTACTGCTGCCGTAGCCGAATGCGTTGGTGCGCGACTACCATTCGGAAGTGCCCTGGTTCGAATCTCCATGAAACACCAAATAATACAAACAGTTTGTTCTAATAGCGGTCGCCCCTCGGCAGGTAATTCGGCAAGTATGACATCAGATTTCTTCGCGAAAACTTATATATATTTTTTTTGGCTCTATCTCTCAACTTTATGTTGAATAAATTAGTTATAGCTGTGCACCAATAGGTGGAGCTTCAGAGTCAAACTCGCCTTAGGCTCACAGGTGGAGTCAGTCTTAACATCTAGCGTTGACAAGCGCAATTTTTATTATACTCTTTTTTTCCATCGATTGAATATTGAAAATATTTTGAATGAAGCAGAAATTCGAATGAAAAAGATGTAAGGGAATCAAAACGACGGCACGGTATACATTGTCTAAGAAAACCCGATCGCAAAAATAAAGAAAGGTGACATTTAAGCAGCCGCAAATATTATATTTAAAAAAAATTCTATACTACCATTCGGCTACGGCGGCTGCGACGTAGACATTGTGCAGTGTATAAAGATCCAGCGGTTTTGTAGGCTGGGACATGTCATCCGAATGGATACATCGGAAGCCCTCCTCTGCAGTGGAAAGATTAGATGGAGAAGGACTTGGCTTCACTTGATGTGTCCAACTGGAACCAGCGGTTGCATATACATGTATATAATTGGCGTGTACACCCTTTTTGGGTGTTTGGCCGAGCTCCTCCTCCTATTTATGATGCGCGTCTTAATGTTGCACCACAAATGGAGGGACTTTCAGTCTCAAGCCGCCTCCGAACGGCAGATATTTTTTTTTATTAGACGCTTTTTCATGGCAGAAATACACTCGGAGGTTTGCCATAGCCTGTCAAGGGGCGACAGCTATTAGAAAAAACGTTTTCTTTATTTTGGGTTTTCACGGAGATTTGAACCTACTTTCTCTCTGAATTCCGAATGGTAGTCACGAACCAACCCATTCGGCTGCGGTGCCCGCGTCAGTTAAGAAGACGACGCAAACTTTATAACATGTCTATTGACTTAATTATAAATGAAAATTAACACGATATGTCAATCTTAATTTCACTCAATATATTGAGAAGAATATTTTGGATGTTCCACGTAGCAAATTGTTTCGTAGTTGACCTTTTATAGTGATATTAAAGGTTCACGCCATCAGAATTACATTAAATTATTACAATCGATTTATGACTTCAGATACACTTTGTAAAATAACAACAATCAAAAGCAAAAAGTCGGTCACCCTAATGTGTATGTTGTGCACAAACCTACGCGTGTAACTATGTGCAATACTATTTTACACCTCTCAAAAATTGTGACGTTATATGTACGTATGTATGTGCATGCCAGTATTTGAAAATTATCATGCGAAGGTGGGTAATTGCATTTTTGGGTTATTTGTAGGCATGCAAAAAAAGAGCAAAAGCTTCAAAAAGAACAAAAACTCTTACACAAAAAATTCTTTGTGCAAAAAATTGTAATGTTACTGACGGAAGTTTTCCATTTACCGCTTGAAACACCGCGGCAACACTTCCGCCTGTTGGTCATATTTTATACCACTAATTTGTGGTTTGATATGGTGGCACTCTTTGGCCCTTTGGACTTACTATTTTTTTTAATCAAATATTATGCATTTCATTAAACTAATAAGAAGGATTTCCAATTGAATGACTTTAATTGGTTACCCCATACCCACTTAAAAGGTTTCTGGATTATTTTTTAGTGTTTTATTAGCATTTAAAAATATATAGTACTGCTGATGATATTTAAGAAAGGCATTTGTTTGGATTTTTTATGTTCAGAAGTGATTCTTTTTCTTGATTGATTACTATCTGCATTTTTTTATGCTGATAAAAATAGAATCCGTTTTAAAAAAGAGAAGCCTATTTCCAAAAATGCAATTCGAACGCAAACATAATTAATATTTTACGAGATTTGCATGAGTAAAATTTTATCTTAAAATGAAAAGGGCATCAGAAAAAATATTCAGAAAATATTTCTAATTTTTCTACAGATTCCACTCTCTTTAAGTATTTCAGTTATATTTTTCTGCATTTTTATTAAGTCGAAACTAACATAGATATGTCTATGGGCATGAGTATATATGTATATATGAGTGAGTATAGTATACATCCATATATAAGTCTGTGTTTCAAGCGGAGGTATATGCTGTTCAAGAAGCGGTGAACTTTTTTGTAGAAAACAGATGGAGAGACAGATCTATATGTGTCTGCATCGATAGCCAAGCAGCGCTCATAGCCTTAGACAGCCCCCAACCACTTCAAGGATAGTCGGGTCCTGTAAATCCAGGCTGAACTTTGCCGGTAGACATAATAGCCTGATGCTAACATGCGTCCCGAGACACGTCGGTATCGCGGGTAACTAGATCTCTGACTCTTTAGCCAGAATGGACTCTGAGGCCAACTAAGCAGAGGGGACTGGAGGAGGCTGGTTGGACTGATGACGGGCCACTTTCTATGGGCAAAGCACATGGAAATGGTAGGCATCTGAGACAATGCACTCTGCCCAGCATGTGGAGAGCAGGATGAGACGGCGGATCACTTTCTGTGCGTCTGCCCAGCCTTCGCTCGAATCAGGCTTGAGGTCTTTGGCACTGATATGTTATGGGGTTACATGGGTTTCGTCGGGTAAAAAAAGGCTTATTTTTAATATTTTTGTCTTCTATGTAAAAAATTGTTTATTTAATTCAAACTTTTTTCTGTCTTATAGATACATATGTATATAAAGAATAATTTCTGAAATTTTCAAAAAAAAAAAAAAAATTAAAACTCCTTCATTGTGACGGCATTTCCGGTGACCCCTTGAAAAAAAGGTGCGTCCGCGTTGTCAGCATAACTCCTGACAGGATCATCAAAAATGAAAAAACAAAAATAAGTGTTTTAGTTATGACCCTAAACTCGTGCTTGAACGAAGGAAAGAAAAAAAGTAAAAATTGGAATTTTGGCAGAAATTTTCCAAAAAAATGAAAATTTCGGTCAAATTTGCTTGACATCTTGTATTTTTTAAATAGTTGTAATTGAAAAAAAAAATCCCTCGTCCAAGCACGATTAAATTGTATCTCGAACACCTGTGTAAAATTTCATCAAGATCGGTTGAGTAGTTTTCGATAACATTTGACAACCGACTTTGAAATCACGGTTCCGAGAAAAACGCGTTTAAAGTTTTGAGTAACAATAAAAGTGGCTTGGAGCGCACACTTTCCAAAGGCTGTATCTCCGAGACTATTATTCGGATCGACTTGAAAATTTAGGATAACATTCTTGGAATTTTGTAGAAATTAATAAGCCAAAAAAAAAATCGATTTTTTGAACCCACGAAACCCATGTAACACCTTAAGAAGCGACCACCTTGGCTCCTTGGCATCACAAAATCTACTCAGATTTCTTCGGAGGTCGAGTAGATTTAAAGAAAATTAAAACGGGAATCCGAGTGTAGTACAATGGACTTAATTGTGTCTAAGTGCTGTTTATGCCAGTCTGTCCCGACAAAAAAAAACAGATATAAGTATACATAAATATATTTAGTTTATGTCAGTTTAGCGTATCCCATTAAAACCATTTATTTTATAAACCTAACAAAATATCTGTCAGTGCTTTCTGTGATGTTCTGAAAATCTTTTGTTTTTTTTTTTTTTTGGAGTTTTTTAAATCCACTGAACCGGCGCCCAAATTCATAGGTGATAGCCAGGCTTCACTTACGCTCATATTCGGAATGTAAAAACGCTTAAAACTTCTTAGTATTTCTTCTTCGCAGCATTGAAAATACCGCTAAAATGGCCGATCTTACTTATTGCTAGATGGGTTTTCCATAATTCCATTGGATATGCGGTAGTTTTCGAAATATTACCCGCCGCTATATGCGTGATGAAGCGTTGGAGAATCGTCAGTCGTCGCCCTGTATTAGTCCCGCAGTTTGCTCATTGCAAACTTAATCTTAAACTTAAATTTCAAAACGGTAATGCCATGGCAATGCCACATACTGCGAGTTCCTCCTTCATTCAGCATATATTTCAAGGCATCTGATATTCCAGTTCATGTGCTTCAACCTGCAATAATAGTTTTATTCTATCTAATGAAGATGTGCGGGTGCACGATGCTGCCCTCGCAAAACCCCCAGCAGTCATGCGAAGCCGCCACATGCCAGTTTGCATTTAATATTTTGAAGAATTCTCAAATACATTTAATTTCTAATTTATGTTAGAAGACTGTGACATAATCGCACGTTAGGTTTACTATTATAACGACTTTCACTCACAGAAATATAAGGGGTTAGGGGTAGTCAGAATTAAAAAAAATTGATTTTTTTGCATCTTCTTAAAGTATAATATCTTAAAAGTATTGACTGAGAATTTGAAGTAAATCCGACAAATACTTTTCGAGTTATTCAACAATTAACATAGGGCGCTCGGACGCTCCGGAGCGTTCGTATACTGAAAAAAATAATGCTGCACGTATTAAAGTGGCAGATAAGCGCGCTAATGATAACACTCTAGAAAGTAGAATGCTTCGTAGGCAACAGCAAATCAATATTTTGGAAGCTGCTATGACGGCTGAAGAACTGTTATATGGCCCAGGAATAGATGGCACAGTGTAAGTAATTAAATAATTCGTGTAACTCTACATAAATCGATACCAAAACTTTAAACGCGTTTTTCTCAAAACTTTGTTTTTTGAACTGGTCATCACTGCAACTTAAGGGGGTAGTATGGTTAATTCGGTGTAAAACAAGCATATTTTTCGAAATTTTTTTTGTCGACATAGTTGATTTATTCAAACTTTTAAAATTACTTCATTATAAAGTCATATTTAAAGAATATTGTGTGAAATTTTCATTGATTTTTATGAAGAAATGAGTTGGTGGCAGCGAATCTTCGCGGACGTCTCATAAAAAAGTTTTATTGCGGTGTCCCTCAGAACTCATTACTAGATCAACTAAAATCAAAAAACCAAATTGAATTTTCGTCGAATTGTTTTTTTTTTTTTTTTTTAATTTTTTAAAGCGCTTTGAAGTCAAAACACCGATTTTTCATAAAAATAAACTTGAAAACTTTGTTGTTTTAAAATATGACAAAATTTAAAAAAAAAAAAAAAAACTCGACGTCATTACCTCGTGAATAAAGTAAAGAAACAAAAAAACCAAATTTGAAAAGAATCGGTGCAGTAGATATGAATCTACAGTGGACACCGACCGTAAAAAAGGCAAGTGTGAGAAAAACGCGTTTAAAGATTTGTGAAGATTTTTACAGCGTGAAATCCGGTTGGAGAGGTAGATACTTAATCCTTTGTGTCTTTGTCAATTTTACTCTAATGCACTTCAAACTTTCACACAATAATCTTAAGATGTTATAAAATAATTAAAAAAAAAAAAAAAAAAAAATGAAAAAAAAAACCATACTACCCCCTTAAAAAACCAGATTTCAATAAAATTTAGACTGTTTTTGAAAAAAATAAAAAACTCATGCCTGATCGAAGGATTTTTTTTCTCAAAAATTTAGATTTTTTTTTAACAATTAATTGTTGGTTTTTTCTCGAAAATCTGGAAAATATTTCTTAAGGCCGCCATATTGTTAATGTCAAAAAAAAAAACAGCTTGGATCAGGAACAAGATTACCTTTTAATAAAACTTATTTCTCTTGTCCGATTGATTTGAGGTGAATCTCCAAGGACTTGTGCTGATCACCTCAAGGGACTTCTGGAGAAACGGGCTCCACACAAACAGCGACAACTTTCACAATTATTATTTTAATTTTGCTAAAGTCAAGTCGAAGCCTGATATTAATACATCAGCTATGTTTTTATTTTTGTAAAATAAAGCAATCGACTAGCAAAAAAAATGATTGAAAATCATCATTTTTTCGGGCCTCTGTCTACCCCTAACCCCATAAATCGAAACTGACCTGGCTACAGCTCAACTAGCGAATACAAAATATACTGTTTCCCAGGTATAAATTACTGCTTCCCACGATCAAAAACGATACACATGTACTTATATACATGACCTGGATCATTCAATATCATTAGTCATTTTATTATTTTCTTTAACAAAATGTTAATTTGCTTTTCTGTTATACAAATTCCAACGGACGTTAGGCGCGGCATAACAATTCAAATATTGCGGCGTAGAGTTAACACCATCGGAAGCTGCTTTAAAATCGACAAGGGCGTCAATTTTTCTTTCACAGATAATTTCCCTGACTTGGCGTATTGTTAAAATCTTATAGCGGGCTGATCTTCCAAGTCAGAAGGTCCAATGAGTCTACTGACGTTGGGCTTGAGTCTTTCACATATGATAATATGCTCCATAGAACCTTATGTGCGGGCTCACTGTTCTTATGAATCGTGCACAGCACATTCAAATTCCAAATGATGGGCAAGCATTCATTCGGCAAGTTCTGTCCCCAACAGCAGGTTGAAAAAATTAAACTCTTCGACCCAAGCATCTCAAACAGGTAAATTTTTGCAGAAGTATACATATTTTCCATTTAGGTGACTTATGTCAGTACACTTTAAAATTTAACAAAAACTCACCACATAATCGAGTTACCGAAAGATCTTGTCCAGAATACCTCTTAGCGTGCCAAGTTTTTGGAAAGGTATTTGTTTTCATATAGCCAAATATATATTTTTAAGGTCAACAGTTACCCGCCTATTGCCCAACCGATATGGCCATAAATATTAATTTGGGGAAAAATAAATCCATTATTTTCTCGGTAGATGGCTGTAATGATCGATATCTCGTAAAGTATCGACCAAACAAATTTTATGCTCTTTGTCAAGGTCACATTTCACACTAAAAAAATGCTGTTGTTTTTTATTTGTTCCATTCAGTTGTGATTTGCAGGGTGTTATGAAAGTCATGTTAATGGAAATCAACAAAGAGAAAATTCGGTACATTTTACAGTTCTTCTTTGAGAAAGGCGAAAATACAAGCCAGGCCGCTGAAATTGTGAATGGTGGTTATGGTGCCGATACTGTAACAGTTAATTGCGTGAAATTTTGGTTTCGTCGATTCCTTCAGGCATTTTTGATGTTAAAGATGCACCTCGCACAAGCGAAATTGTCGATAAAATCACAGAAATAATCGCAGTTGAGCGACATGTTAGTAGCCGTGGCATCGCCCAGAAGCTAAAGATCGACCATAAAGCAGTTTTAAACCATTTGCGCAGAAATAATGGATTTATTTTTCCCCGAACTGATATAATAATAATTTTTTTAAATAGGTCGAGGCCAACGTCATTTGGCCAAAAAGTAGCCTATATTCGGCTCAGTGAAAGTCCCACCAATCAGTTGAAGTCCCGTCAAAAATATTTTAGAACACTGCCCACATTATCACTTTTTAATATATTTCACGAATATAGATACTTAAGTTTATATTATCATACGCCGAAGGCCCTGACAGCCAGCGCTTACTACTTACATGTGACAGTTATTTATAATTGTAACTCTTGTAAAAATAAATAAATATTTCACGAATAGACCTGACTTATTATAGTTTTATTATATAATAGGTACCATAGATAATTCAGTGAAAATTAGCTTAAATTTTTTTTTTAAGTATTCACCTTTGTTTAGACATTGAATACAACACTTACAATTATTTAATTCCGATATTGTTGATAATGACAAATAAATGAATTGATTGAACACGATTAACACAACCCACATTTTCATATTACGGAAAGGGAACAAGATAAAATATCATTAACTATTGTAGTACATTAAAAATCCGCGGTAATAAGAAACTTTATTTCTTGATTGCTTGCAACTGAGTAATGCGTACGCGATTTCAAAGTACGACCGGCAGCGTATGAAGTCCTCGTAAGACTGTGGACTTCAATGGACATCAAGTGCCATGAAGCGTACGTTAGAATTCAAGATTCAAATGTACTTGTAAGCTACATACCTACAATACTTTCAACACCTTTGCAGAGGAATGAATGTATGTACATATGTATAAATATGGTGAGGGCGCCAAAACGAAGTCGAATGCTTTGTTAGTGGTAATCGTAAAAACAGCGCGCATGCTTCTTAGACAGGATGGCAGTAGTAGTAGTACGAGTAGTAGTAGTAGTAGTGGTAGTATGTACGAATGCACGTTACAGACACAATCGCATCTTTGTTCGTAGTAGTGCAACAAATTTGGAAAAGAACCGGTACATCGTATGTAAGGAATTTCATTCATAAATTTTGATCACGTGTTATATGGCTGTTGATTGGTTTATATAGAGAAAATGAAATGTATTTGTTTTTGTACTTCAATTATGCCGTATTAACAAAGCAATGATTGCATTTAAAAACTGCCTCATCCTCTGCGAAATATCTTTGCGTTGGTTTTCTTTATGTAAGCTTACCTTCTTCCTATAACTTTTTTGCTTGCTTCTTAATTAACAATTTCGCGTAATTTATGTTGAATGTTATGGAAATCAGCACTTACTTGTTATCAGCAGCCTTTTATCTACCAACTCATATGAATAATAAAGTAAATCTGCTGAATTGGCATTTCGAAGCTTAAGAATAAAGTGCACACATATGCAAACTTTGGCGCGAAGTTTTGGTGTGTAATCGACTAATTGGTCCACAATTCAAATACGAGTATATAATATCTACATACATTTGTTTGCTTTGCTGCATTTGCAAGAAATTTCAAGAATTGGTTGCTGAGGTAGGAATTATTTTTTCATATGCCTGAGGTATACTCGTAACATACAAACAGCTACACCTTAAAAAAATTCCCTAAATATTAGGAAGTGCCATGCAAACTTAAGGACAAAAAAGGAATTAAATTCTACTCAAGCGTAACTGTCCTAAAACAAAGGATTTTATTTACTTAAACTGGATAAATCGAGATCAAGTAAGAATGAATTTAATTTAAATATCAATTGTGCTTTAAGCAAAGATATATTTCTCATTATTTGAAGTATAAAAGTATATACTTGAGTTTTTTACTAATTTCTGTACATGCTGCTATCAATACAAGGATTGTAAATTACTTAATTGCAGTACTCATTTAACTCTATATCATACTTATTTTTGTCCTTTATTGAAGGTTTTACCCAGTAAAAAAGTTTTTCATTTATTCTAATTTTATTTATTAATAACTTTTACAAAACATTTAAAAATAATATTTAAATTTAAGATATATGCTTTTGTTTAACATATTACTAGCTTTAACCCGCGGCCCAGCTCGCGTAGGAGTAGTTTTGAGGGATTTAGGATATGTATATAAAAGAATTACAAACAATAATTTCATTGAAAATAATTTTTTATTAATAACCATAATATTACAATACCCGGCATCCGTTGCTATGCCTCGTTGAATAAAATCAAAACAGCCAATCAGAAAAATATCAAGCAAAATCATTTTTATTAATTTTCTATCTCAAACCGTTTTCGAACTTTGCATTTGGGTCATAGTTGAACAGCTTATGCGGATTATGAAGTCTAGAGTGTGGCATAAATAGTGGGAAATAGGAAAAACTAAGATTTTTTAGATTAAATTTAAGCAAATATTCGATTATTAGTGACGAATGAGTGTGGTGGCGCGGCCTGGGGGCTGTGGGAAGGGAGTTCCATCATAAAAACATGCCTATAACTTTCATTGGGTGAAGGGTGGTATACACATTTTTACGTCATTTGGTGTTGTCGTTTCGTAGTGATGCGCGGACAACGTACAGATATTCACCTTTATAGTATAGAAGATTATAGTTTGGAGAAAAAGAAATCCATTATTTTCTCGGTAGATGGTTGTAATTATCAATATCTCGTAAAGTAACGATGAAAAAATTTAAATTTTATGCTCGTTGTCAAGGTAACATTTCACACTAAACAAAATTCAGTTCCATTCAGTTGTGAGTTACAGGGTGTTATGAAAGTCATGTTAATGGAAGTCAACAAAGAGAAAATTCGGTACATTTTACAATTTTACTTTAATAAGGGCGAAAATGAAAGCCTGGCCGCTGAAATTGTGAATGATGTTTATGGTGCCGATACATGCAATTTTTCCTATTTCCGTTCAGGCATTTTTGGTGTTAAAGAAAATGTCGATAATACCGAAAATATCTATAAAATCACAGAAATAATCGAAGTTGAGCGGCATGTTAGTAGCCGTAGCATCGCTGAGGAGCTAAAGATCAGCCATAAAACAATTCTAAGTCATTTGCGCAAAAATAATGGATTTCTTTTTCATGTTAGCAAGTGGTACTTTCAACAGGGCGGTGTCGTACGAGGTGCCGATTATCAAACCATGAACCAGCAAAGTACTAAACAAATTTTGGTACATTATGTACCCTTATATATATATATATAATTGGCGCGTACACCGTTTTTGGTTGTTTGGCCGAGCTCCTCCTCCTATTTGTGATGTGCGTCTTGATGTTGTTTCACAAATGGTGGGACCTACAGTTTCAAGCCGACACCGAACGGCAGATATTTTTATAAGAAGCTTTTGCATGGCAGAAATACACTCGGAGGTTTGCCATTGTCTGCCGAGGCGACCGCTATTAGAAAAAGGTTTTTCTTAATTTTGGTGTTTCACCGAGATTCGAACCTACGTTCTCTCTGTGAATTCCAAATAGTAGTCACGCACCAACCCATTCGGCTACGGCGGCCGCAAAATTTGTCCTTATCTCTTCTAAAATGAATGTAAACTATTCATAAACTTTAGAAAGTCCTTGATTTACACCGAGCTGAATTCGCCCAACTCATTGAAAAATTGTCTACTTAAAATGATAAATCTGCATCCGGATAGAGCAGAACAGGGGCACAAAAGGTGCAATATCGACTCTTCCTCATCTAGATAGCTTCTGCAGAAGTCAAGTGCCCATCCTCTGGGCATGTCTGCCTATTAGACAGTCCTTCGTTAGAATGAAAATCAGTGTACTAAGACTATGGACAATGTGTGATACTTTGGTAGCTTTTGCAGACATTGAAGGAGCCTTTAACAATATTAATACAAGCGCCATAACGGGTGCTCTAGAAGATTTTGGAGTGAAATCTAATGTTGCTACTCTGATCGAGACTATACTTGTAAGGAGAAAGGTAACTGCTACATTAGGCAACACAATAATAAGCAGACAGGTATGCCGAGGCACTACTCAGGGAGGGGTCCTCTCCCCTTTTTTCTGGATTTTGGCAGTAAACTCCTTGTTTCTGACCCTTGAGAGACGGGGTATCCACGTCACAGCTTATGCTGCCGATTTGGCAATCGTGGGTAAAAGCAAGTATCCCAACACGCTCATGGATATTCTGCGCTTTAACATGGCCACGCTTAGTAACCGGACAGAGAGTAGGGGACTGGCAATAAGTCCCGATAAAACTAAACTAATTCTCACTACAAGGAAACATAGACTGCCTACAGTCTCCCGCTAATTTTAAGCGATCCAGAAATTATTGGTGGGACAAAGTACGCCGCACTGTTCCATAAGAAAACATATTGATTATAATTTGATTAGCTGATTATTAGATAAAAGACGCTGAAGACCAAAATACGTGATGAAAAGAGCTTTAGATACTGGTAGACAAGAAAAGCATCCGGAAATTGTATTAAAAAGTTCAGTGACACACAGCAGATTTCAAGACCAGGGTAGTTTTCTTTAGGAACAAGGAAAGAGCAGGAAGATAATAATTCAATTTTGGAGAAAATTTAGTTGACAGAAGTTGAGAAGAAAAAAAACACGACAATAAACCTTGATAACATTCACAACGGAATAAATAACTGGTGTAATTTGTCAGGCGCAAAACTTTCATCCAAGTTGGCAGACTTTACAGCAAAAAACGTGTCAATAGCCTCATATAATGTTTCTCAATTTTTCAACCAGTGTCCTAGACAACTACATTTAAAATTTGTTAAAGAAAAACAGAACATACTTTTCGAGAACACCACAAATTGGTATAAGAAAATTAGTCCAAAGAAAAACTCAATTCGAGAAGCCTTCAAAGTTATCCAAAGGTATCAATGCAAACAACCCAGAAATTACAAGGAAAATAATAACAAGACAACGGCTCAGACATTTAAGGCATACGTAGCTGTCAAAAAAGTCATATCTACATACGAGTAGAGGTTTAACTCCATTAGGGTAATAGAACTGCTGCTGCACGCGCTGCAATGCGATTGAGGAGTTCGCGTCACAGGCTACACTTAAGCTGCAGGCACTCTAGTATTCTTAGAAACTTAGAGTGCATCAAGGTACGCCTTCCCTGGGCCCAAGCGGGCAGTGCACAACATTTTTGGTGGGGGGAGTATTCTACGAGGAGCTCCCATTAAACTCAAATTTAGGCTACCGGATCGTTTTACAAGCTGAGATAGCCACAACTAAACAAGCACGGATAGATCGGGGACGCTCGAAGGAATTTTTGAGGCTAATAAAGCCGCTGCTCTCTCCTATACTAAATTGGCAAAAGTACCAAAGTACTCCTTCGTAGAATATACAGCTATTAGAGAGTATCATTTGTTTTCCTACTCTCCGTTCCAAGGAAATATGGAAATATGTATTGGATATATTTTCTTGCATGTGCTGTGCGCGTACTGAAAACTTTGCAATTTTTCCACCTTGAAGGGGTTTTGCAAGACATAAAGAAATAACTAATAACTGAAGGCCTCTGTACCTAAAGCTTTATTATTTGTAATTTAGTTTTACACTGTATACGAATTTTCGTCATAATATGCACAATTACATTAGCTCCTTCCATTTTGTACTGGCTCTGGTTGGTCCACGCAAAGTGTTAAGAATATAATACCAGATAATACTGGTGTTCCTCGAGAATTGCACGGTCGTATTTACCTTTCGTAAGAATAGTATTACTTTTTTTTATTAACAATTAAATACAATTTGTAAATTTACACTTTTTCATCTTTTTAAAATTTGACAAATATCAACTGTTGACCTCATGGTGAAATTACAGAGTTTTTTAATTTATCAAGGTTGCCACAGAATGCCAATAAAGCTTTTACTTGAAAAGTAGAAAGCTTTGAGAACGCAAACATTAAGCATTTTTAGACGATTGAGTTTTTTTTCACAGGCGCGAATCGAAAGAACTGGCGATTTAGAAAGCCAGCGCAAAATTAATCTATGGCGCAGGCATTAAAGACGAGAAGATAACTCATTCGGATTTATGGCATATTTGATGCAGGTTCAAGTTCTGCGGTGTCATATTTTCTTTTTACTTTATGCTAACATTCCAAGCCAAAAAAGTTCGGTAAAATTTTTAAGTTTACTTTAATTAGAATTGATTTAAAATAGTGTGTTTAGATTTTTTTATATCTGGTATTTAGAAATTTATTTTCTACTTATAATAATTCATACTGAATATGAACTCATTTATGTGTAAATCAACCTTAAAGGCATTGCATGTATGTATATATTCATGTATTTCATCTCTTCAGTCTAATTTACACTTTATACACTTGTATATACAGTCTGTGTCGGAAGAAAAGAACAGGTTTTTTTCTTGTAACTTCAAGCTATATCTCGTTCTGCTTTTTGCTGCATAATAGTCCCACTCAAGGGCTACGACGCCAGTGCTAACTCAGGTTAGTGTCGTTCGAAACTTTCCCGTAAACGCAACCAAACAAAAATGAGTGGGGCCTACAGTTTTAAGTCGACTTCGAACGGCAGATATTTTTTATGAGGAGCTTTTTCAAGGCAGAAATACACTCTGATGATTGCCATTGCCTGCCGAGGGGCGACCGCTATTAAAAACAACTAGTTCTTCATTTTCATGTTTTAAGGTGTTTTAAACTTTACTGCTGAGAAAAAATCATTCTAATATCGATCTAGAAAGCTAAACGCACATACATACATTCTACAGAATGTAGGCTTCTGCACACACTTGACAGATACCATAAAAAAATAACCATTCGCTTGCCCTCAGTGAAAAGACGCCATATGTACATATGTATGTATGTATATGTATGTGAATGAAATTTTCGACTAAAATACTCGCTACAGGAAAAATGTTGATTTTGTTCCAATTTATGTATATAGATATGAAATTATTATGTGATGTGTATGTGATTACTGTGGCAATGGCCATTTTATAAAAAAGGATCCGAAACAAAAAAATAAATATAAAACACAACATAACTGAAGGCTTGTACAGCCAATAACAAAAATAACTTTTTTATGGCTTAGCTCAATTCTGCGATTTTGAGCTCCAGACCCTGCAGAATAGAAGAGCTTCTTTCACAAGAAGGGATCACAAATATGTAAATAATACAACTTTTTTGAATGATTGCGATTAATCGCTAAGGTAGGCCTTAGGCAAGAAGTAGAAAGATTAAAGTCGCAAGTCGAGTTAGGAACTTGTAAGGCAACAAGTTTTGAGCCAGAAACAATAAATGAAGGTGTCATATGCCAAGAGCAATAAAATCACTACCCGAGTTTTCATGAAAAAGTCACGCTTTTGTGCAGTGGAGTGAAGCAGCTCACAATTCAATTAGCTTCTATGTACATGAGAGACAGTAGGAGATATTTCGTAGCTTTAACTATTCTGAGGAACAAACGACGGCAACGTTCTTAATTTCCATGTGATAGCCGCTCGCTTAGACTTCGCGTATTCAGACAAACTTCCAATTTATACATCTAATCGAACAAGAATTGAGCGTATTGCGACAAGGTTCAATGTCAATGGTTGAACACTATAATTTGGTTAACAGGAATTTGACCTTATTAATTAATAAAACGATTATGACCCACAATTGCAAATCGGAGTAAACTAAAGAGTTAAAGAAGAAGGAAACTTAATGCTCCGTTGAGGGGCATCATATTTTCTTTAAATGCTCAGAACGTGTCTGATGCTTTGGAAAAAGCACAGGAGCTCGAAATTAACACTCAGAGAGCATTTGCTCAAAACTTTGGATGTGTCTTCACCCACATCAAAGATTAGGAAACATTTCTATAAGAAGCCGTAATAGAGTAGTGCCTTCATAAATCAAAATTTTAATGTAAATAGGACAAGTGCTCCAGCCAATAAGCCGCAACAAAAATTAGTGATAGCATCCCTATTCACATATGGTATACAGCGGCAAAGAGAAAGCAATAATAAGTCTCAAAGGATAAATAACCTGAATGAGAATTATTTTATAGCGGAAGAGGAGATGAACTCCCCTACATGAATCTGTGCGACGCAAAAAATTTTTTTTTTTTTTTTTTTTTATTGAAACGTTATAAATATTTAAATACATTTCATTCTATTACACCTAGTTCACAACTATCAAGTAATATTATTTTATTAAATTCAACAGTATTTACAGGAAATACGTATATAAATGGAAGACAGCTGACAGAATTTACATATATTTGTCAGTCATCAAAATTTCTGGAACAAGATCATTTGGTTTTTTTCGTTTAAGTCTCCGGCATTGGTCATCTAAATTGGCAAGTCGCCGAGCCTCCGGGTTAGTATGTTTTTCGAGTCTTTCGGCATGAGCTACAGCGTAATGTTTGACAACTTCTGATACTAATGACATCTTTAGGTCACGATGTAAATCAGTGTTCCTCACATACCATGACGCGTTTACTGCGTTCTTTAAGAACTTGTTTTGAAATCGTTGTATTTTTTCGATATGAGTTTGTTTGGCACAGCCCCATAGCTGTATACCATATGTCCACACAGGTTTAAATACTTGTTTATAAATTAAAAGTTTATTTTGTATGGAAAGAGGAGACCTCCTTCCAGTAAGCCAGTTTGGCATCAAGCGTCATCCCTAAGTACTTCGCCGTATTGGAGTAAGGAATTTTCGTGCCAGAAATATATACAGGATTATATTGAATTTTTTTGTTTGTAAAATCCACATGAAGTGACTTGGCTTCACGCGACGCAAAAATAAAAAGGAATTTGAAAGCCCTTATTAACACAGTAGGGACCTCTTGCTTTTTAAGGCAAGGGGAGTACGGAAATATAAATGAATTATCAATGTACAAAAAAGTGAATATAGTGAACTGGTTTTCTATAATAAAAATACTACCACTTGATAACTATTTTGGGAGTCAAACAAGGTTTGTACGAAATAGAAAATTTGGAAATCGATTTTCCTTTTGGAGTATAATTTGCTGAAAAAAGTGCGATCGCGTATCGACGTACGCATTGAGAATTTTGTTTTTAAATGAAAGATGGATACTTCTTGCATGAATATTAATATTCATGCAAAAAGAGAAAATCGCTTTTAAAAAAAATGCTTCCAAGGTATCCGCCGATATTCTTACCGACAATACAAAAAATACAAATCCTTTTGAACCAAAAGTTTCCAAAGACTCAAGATATAAAAGCAGAAAGTTATTATGTGCAACATAAAGTTTCTGTAGCGCCAGCCAAGGAATTTACTGGCAATATATCATTAGAAAAACACTTTGCTTTGGGACATGAAGATCCTAAAGCGTGAGCCTACAAATTAAATGGCGGTATCGATTCTTTAAATATTTATGTTTATTTATATGGTGCCATTGGTCTATTAAACAAATATGTATTTACATTTTTTCAACTAATTGACTTTTATTTTTTTAATGTTTTCAGGATACTATAAAGGCCGCCGTAGCCGAGTGGGTTGGTGCGTGATTACCATTCGGAATTCACAGAGAGAACATTGGTTCGAATCTCGGTGAAACACCAAAATTAAGAAAAACATTTTTCTAATAGCGGTCACCCCTCGGCGGGCAATGGCAAAACTCCGAGTGTATTTCTGCCATGAAAAAGCTCCTCATAAAAATATCTGCCGTTCGGAGTCGGCTTTAAACTGTAGGTCCCTCCATTTGTTGAACAACATCAAGACGCACACCACAAATAGGAGGAGGAGCTCGGCCCAACACACAAAAAGGGTGTACGCGCCAATTATATACATATATTGTATATAAAGAATAAATTCACTTTTGATCTTTTTGTTAATAGATTTTGTAGCCCTGAAAAGGGCTTATTGTTATTTTACGAGTATGTTCCCTTTGTAAGTAGTTGCAGATTTGGCTTTAGTTGATTTCACTTTTAATGCACCACCCTTTTTTGCGTCCTTCGGCCTTTTCACTTTTCTTCTTTACAGCTGTTTTCTTACTGGCAACAGCTTTTTTCTCACCACTTGCCGCCTTTTTGACTTTACTCAACAACTTTTCCTTTGATACACCACTATCTGCTGCCTTTTTTTAGTTTGAATGAACCGGACGCACCTTTACCTTCGGTGTGAATTAATTTTCCACTAGTAACAGCCGATTTCAAATAACGTTTAATGAATGCTACCAATTTTTGGGCATTACATTTGTATGTCACACTAATATATTTCTTAATCGCCAAAAGTGAAGAACCGCCAGGTTACTTTAAATTCTTAATTGATGCGTCGACCATTTGTTGTGTTGGTGGATGGGTAGGGGTAACCGATGGCTTTTTGGGCTTAGATCCCTTAACTTTTTTGGCAACAACTTTCTTCTCAGCAACAGTAGCAGCAGTAGCTACAGGGGAGCTAACGTTCACAATAGCAACTGTATCAGACATCTTTATTTCGATAAATTAAAACCTCAATTTAAATTCCTCGTGTGTGTTATACCCTTTAACCACTGGTAAATTAAGACAATTTTCTAGAATCCGATATGTAGTTTAACTCCCTTTAAAATTTGAGAAGCAGAGCGAAAAGATGGTTGGCAAATGTTCACGTTCCAATGCTATTTACTGCTTCTATATGACAAACTTTAAGATTTATTTATATATATATATAATTGGCGCGTACACCCTTTTTGTGTGTTTGGCCGAGCTCCTCCTCCTATTTGTGGTGTGCGTCTTGATGTTGTTCCACAAATGGAGGGACCTACAGTTTCAAGCCGACTCCGAACGGCAAAATATTTTTATGAGGAGCTTTTTCATGGCAGAAATACACTCGGAGGTTTGCCATTGCCTGCCGAGGGGCGACCGCTATTAGAAAAATGTTTTTCTTAATTTTGGTGCTTCACCGAGATTCGAACCAACGTTCTCTCTGTGAATTGTGAATGGTAGTCACGCACGAACCCATTCGGCTACGGCGGCCGCCGTAAAATTCATTAAATTTTTTAATTCAATAAATTTATATGCAATTCGATAGCCTGCATGTGCCACTCATATCTATATACTTAAATTGGAATAAAATCAAAATTTTTCTTGCGGCGAGTGTTTTAGTCGAAACTTTGTACTCAAAATATTAAATTTTCGCTAGTTTTAGTCGATTTTCTTAAATCTTCTTAATATAAATCAATTATTGCTATTGAAAAGTTAAAATATATCAAATTATCAATCATCATATCATTTTGTTTTCTATTTTATTTAAACTAATAAGTTTGAAAAAAAAAATTTTAATATTTCAATGGTATCGCCAGAGTTGTTCTCAGTTCTAGTTCTTCTAGTTGGATGCATGAAATAATCTAATATTTTGATAAATATCGAAAACTTTAATTTTGGTTGAAATGAATGATGATAATGAAATAAATTAATTTTCACTAATGTGAATTACAATATATAAACTTTATTTTTATATAATACTTAATTTTTTGATATTAATGCAAATATTCTAATCAAACACGTTTTAAATATATATGTATACACATATGTATGCATATACAACTTGTTATTCAATTAATTAATTATTATTTTAATAAAAAAATATGTTTAACTTTTTCTTTTAAAATACTGTAATACATGTCAATGCAAGGTATACAAAATTCACATGTGCTTACATACACATATACAATTTGTATGCATGGCAAAGGCAAAGGTGGTAGGAATTTGATTGCATTCCAAAGTTAAAGAAATAAATTTATATATACAAATATAATTTTAACTACATATATATTTATAAAAAGTTGTATTTACGTAGCAAAAGAATTTTATTTATCAATTAAATAAATCAGGTTAGAGGGCTGAGTGTTAAAATAGTCATAATCTATTTCCTTGTATAATAAATATGTATGTACATCAGGGCCGTAGAAGCATATCCGGGCCCCGGGGGAAAATTGCAAATGCGGGCCCTTTCCAATTATGTCTAGTTCATATAATTCGGTTTTACTCTCGAGTCCGGACACCTCTGAAAACTCCGGGCTCGGTTATGCGAATATCTCCATTTTTCACAATTACATGTGTTGTTGAAGTCTATTCTGAATGCTACACGCTCTTGTAAAACCCAGATTGAATTTTTTGCTCCATTTCCTTGGCATACACTTATTTTAGCACCACTGGTATTTCGCGTGCTTGCGCAAAAATTGGTGTTGTTCCCGCCTTGAGCTTTACTTTTGCAGGCGGCCCGATCACCTTATCCGCTTGCCGATACTGTAACAGCTAATTAGGTGCAATTTCGGTTTCGTCGGTTCCGTTTAAATAAAATCACAGAAATAATCGAAGTTGACGGGCATGATAGTGGTCGTAGTATCGCCAAGAAGCTAAAGATCGTACGTAAGACAATTTTATTTAAACCATTTGTGCAAAAATTTTACACAAAAATAATAATATAATATATTATTGGAGCTTACACCCTTTTTCGGTGTTTGGCCGAGCTCCTCCTCCTATTTGTGGATTCTCTTGATGTGGTTCCGCAAATGGAGTGTCCTACAGTTTCAAGCCGACTCCGAACGGTAGATATTTTTATGACGGGATTTTTCATGGCAAAAATACACTCGGAAGTTTGCCTCCCTAAGGGCAACAGCTATTAGAAAAAAACTGTTTCTATCATTTTGATGTTTCATGCACGGGGATTCGAACCAACCATTCGGCTACGATTACTTTGTCTAGATTTCGTACTTAATAGTGTGCGGAAATACCTATTTCGCGAACCATCAAAATGGCAAATCAAAATGGTTTTTATTTCGTTGTAGTTGAGCGAGTCAATGCGGAAAAATCAAAATATTAGTCTACTCCTCAAAAGTATTATTATCGCCCTCAAAGTACTCCCCTTCAACTGCAACGCTATTATGCCAGCGTTTGGTCCAGCTCTCGGTCGAAAATTCACGGATAATGATGGCACTGTGCAACGGTGCGTTATCATGGTGCAAAATCCTCTAGTTGTTTTCCCACAAATCCTTTATTTTTTGGCGAATTGCGTCTCATAACGCCCAATATCTCATAGCCCATAGCTGTCTGATCTTCTGACAAGAATTCGTGGTGTACAATACCACATAACTTACATAAAAACCATAAGAATCGCTTCCTTTTTTGACTGAAAACGACGTGTTTTCTTTTTTTGTCTTGGTTCATTTGGTCTTGGCTCATACATAAACTCGTCTCCAGTAATGATGCGTCTGATGAATGTTGGCTGGGATTCGGCCTTGGAAATCACGTCTTTGGCGATATCAACGCGATCCCATTGTTTGCATGAAATTCAGGCCCTTTGGGACCAACCTTGCAGCAATGCGGCGCAAACCCATATCATTGAGAACAATGTCCTGAACGCCTCCATAAGCAATGTTCAAATCCTCTGCCAGCTCTCGGATGATCAATTTGCCGATATTGATTAACTTTTCTTTCACTTTATTGACGTTTTCAACAGTTTTCGATGTCGACAGCCTGCCACTACGTTCGTGATGCTCGATGGGAACGATGGAAGCGTTCATGCCACTCGTCAACGGTTGTTTTCTTTATAGTGTCATTACCGAAACAGTTTCCCAACATTTCTAAGGTTTTCGCACCATTGAATCCATTTTAACGTAAAATTTTAACGTTGTTGTAAATTCAAATCCATTTTTAAAACTATAAAAAATCGGAAAAACGAGCAGAGGTAGACGTTGAACGTCTCCTGGCGGTTGTTTCGGGAACTCTTTGATCAAGGTGATAATCCCGATTGTCTTAAGGGGGGAGCCTGCTTTAGAGGCTTCAAAAAATCGATTTTTTTTTTGCATAAATGTCTTCTCAAACTATCCAAGAATGCGTCTTCGAAATTTCAGAAGCAAATTCAAAATATTTTCGGAGTTACAGAAGAAATTGTGAGCAAGCGTCGAGTACGTCCGGCCGGATCGCTCGAAGTGCGATTTCTCGGTTTTTTATTTTTGCGATTTTCTCTAAATGGCGGGAAAGATAGGGATAAAGTTAAACGTCCTATTGAAACGAGATAACATTGATTGTATTCGGAATTAAATTCTCTTCTACTTGAACCTAAAAAACCTTAAGAAAGTTATGATTAACCCACTTTTTAAACAATCTAAAGTGAATCTGTTTTTCCAAAAAAATTAATTTTTTTTTATTTATTGAAAAATTGTTGACTTTCTCACTTTTTGTTTAATTTTCTTGGTGTAACTAGCAGCTATACTCGTACTATACCAAAATAAAAACTTTTTGGGTTTTCGGTTTCAGATGAAAATTGCGACCTGCATCTTCCCCGCCGCACGACACATGCACACCCGAGGCGCCTCGGCAAAATGCTTGTACCAGGCATAATATGACATATATTTTAATGAAAAAATTTGAGAAGACTGCTGAAATATATAACAATAAAACCAGAAAGTTTCGTTTCAATCGAATATTTCTTTCCTTCCTAAAAAAATCCACAAAAAAATCGTTTTTTTGAAGCCTCTAAAGCAGGCTCCCCCCTTAAGAATGCCGAGTAAAACTACGCTTCACTTATGTGATTAATTCGTCAATAAAGAAGTAGACGCTGAACGTTGTTTATAATCTTTGGGTAAATTAGTGTACATTTATATTTTTCTCCGGATGTGTTACAGAGGTCTAAACTGTTACGCGGCCCGTGAGCGTCAGTTTAGGAAGCTTTTTGATGACGGAAATACATTTGGGTGCTTGTTGTTATCTTCGAATTTATTACTGGCATAATAAGGCTTATTGCTGGTATGATGAACGTAGGACTGTTTAAGTGGTTTAACCCCATTCCAGGCTATATCATTTTCCCTCAAACATTTTCCCACTAAATAAATAAAACCATCTACATTTTGGAAATGTATTTGTAACATGTATAAATATTTCAAATTCATTGAACATTTGTTGATACGAGATATGTAACAGCTAAGTTAACAAAAAAAAAGCTAATATGTAAAATATACATTGTTATGGTGGATGTTCTTAACATATTTAATTAAAGGCTTATTTTTAAAAAGCTAAATGGAAATTCTAACAAGGATGCCAAAATTTTTAAAAAGATGTATAGTAAATACTATAAAGTTTTAATAAATGACTGTGCATTTATTATTTACGCATTGGGCAAAATTTTACTAACAAATACGCTCAGCACTGTTGCTTTTGTGATCGGCACTGTTTTTCGTAATAAATGTTGCTTTTGAAGTTTAGATCTAATAAATGTATTTAGCAAATATTTTTATGCCCCATATTCAGTTCAGAGTCAGGCATTTTACATTTTATATTATATTATATTTCAAATTTATATTCACTATAATCCAGATATTGTGGACGGGAATATCAATTTCATTAATTGCTTCATTACCCAATGTCTGCACAGAAAATTATTCATTACCGATTAACTGTCATTTCGTTTCATCAAAAGAAATCGCCCCAAACAATTTCAATTTTTGATACGTAAAATTGTGCCAAATAACGTTAAAAAATAATTAAAAGATATTAAAATAACTTTTTGAAGAAGGGGAAAAACGGAAACACGTGAAATTCACTTAATTAATAAAACAGTGTTGGGTAACTCTTTTCCACACATCTATATTTGACATTTATTTCTAATAGGCAATCTTGATTTGAATATCAAAATACGAACGATCGCCCGTAGAGATATGGGTGAACTAATTTTTGAACAAACAAGCAACCAAAAAAAGTTATCCACTTTTTTACACTTATTCGGGTTATAAAATTATAATTTTTTCGTAAAATTTACATATTCGCATTTTGAAAGTTTCATATCCAAGAATATTTTTATGGAGCTAAATGTAAAATCTAAAATTCTCTACTTGTCGCATTTGTCGACGCCTTTCAAATCTGTCGTCATTGCACGCTTACACATCACACTTCACTTTATCATCTTTAAACGATGGATTTGCGGCCAATCTTAATACGTGATTTGCGAACGAGTCGACTGTAAGGGTTTTACAGGTCAATTCAATAATTTGCGATCTTCCTCGCGCATAGAAACGTCTGGTATATTGAGGTGGCACTCTTGTTATGGTGGTTGCGTCCGCGCAATTTATCCACATTTCTTCATCATTTTTCGCAGTTATTACTATATTATCACCGGTGTTTATCGCGCTTTGTATTGACTTAAAAGCTAAACTAGGCGTTTTAAGACGCTTCAGAATACGATGTGACGGGGTTGTGTGTGACACACTACAAGCGATAGCAAACACTTCAGCTAATTCGGATTCTTCTACTTTTTTTATATATTGAAATAATACCAGCATACTATTTTGCCCAATTTCTAAGCTTGGGTAATATATGGAACCCAAGTTCTGGCCCAGCTTCATATTGAAATCATAGTTCATCAACACATCGCCGCTACGATGGTCCCATATGGTTAGTTGTGATTCCCCAAAGCCGATCAGTTTGTCATCTGTTTCAGGAGCAGAACACTCTTTTAGAACAAAAAACTAGAAAAGAATTAAAGATTCGAATATAGATACCTGCGGTACACTCGAGATAGCGAATGCAATGTCTCATGTGCTTGAAGTCCCGTATACTCGCTAAAGTATCCAAATTGGGGGTTAAAGAATACTTGCAGAGACCTGAGCGAGGTTTACCCAATATATTTTCCTGTGGCCAAGACATAACAAAGTATCGTGACTCAGTTATTGTGGTGTAGACGACATCAGAGGGCAAACTAAAAAAAATATATTTTTTATTGTAAAATATATATTTGTAAATATGTAACATATGGTATTTTTGGTAATTTTTCAAATTGAAGCATTTGCCTTACCACTGCACCGCATCAAGTTGTATTGAATGCATCTTAGCGACCATATCTTCGTCATTAAAATAGTATATATTAATATATATTGAGAGGAGGTTACAATCCCGTCGCTCATGTGATAGCTCGCAGCAGCGCATTTCGACGTAAATCGGTATGGAGTTGTGTATGCAAATTCGATTAGCGTATGAAGTTGAAATTTCCATATCTATAATAAGATATAAGCATTTTAGAATATTATACTAAGAAGATCATGTATTAAGAAACTATTCAAATCAGAATTTACTTGTTTGTATCTGTTTGTTTGTTTGTACATATTTAAGTGCAAGTTAAGGCAGCTACCTGACTGCAATACGCTAGCAATGCGTATCCGATGACATATGCGCAGCAGCGTTAGTATATAACCGCCGCTGCACCGTGTGAACCGCTATGTCAGCATTATGTTAGATTAAGAATTAGGCTTAGCTTAAGTATAATAATAAATTGTCAAGGCACTTCAAGTTCTGGGCTGAAGGTAACCACAACAGATTTTTACTTGCTCTGGATTGGAAAATAGGAGTAAGTATGAAAAAGGGGCCCAAGTGGTTGGCCCCCAACTTTAATTTTTTGGTGCTCCCTGAAGGGAGCACCTTAACTTGCATAATAAACTATAGGTGACGTGACAACCAAATGAACAAAACATTGTTGTTCGTGTAGTGCCCCCACCTTTAATGAATGCGCCTTGAAATTTTCAAAGCAATAATATTTTTATGATGTGGCAAGTGCTACTTGATCAATTTACGAAAAGTGTCAAAGTCAAGTTTATGCCAAAAAATTGCAAAATGCTCTTTGTTGTATCATGAGGAATAAAAGTTTGATTTGAAAAATTAATATACATTCAGTCAAAAAAATGTCCGGTTAAAAAGCGCGTGTTACATATCTAATTTTTTTTGCTGGAATGTTGGTACAACTGTCCTCTATAGTGTCGCAGAGTTTGAGCGTGATCTGTCAATTAGCTTGTTTTTGGCATTTAATTATACGAGTATCAGTCAACCGCAGGTGTGCTCTGCGATTTTCATTATGGATTAAAATATCGTACAAAGAATTTGTCTTAAATTTTGTGTTTTTAACGGGATTACGTGTGCCAAATCGTTAAAAATGTTGCGGAAAGCCTATGGCGAGTGTGCTTTATCAAAAACACGGGTGTACAAGTGGTATAAGGCTTCTGCAGAGAGCCGAGAAGTCGTGGAAGATTTGCCCCGATCTGGTCGCCCATCAACGTCTTCGACGGATGAAAACGTCGACAAAGTCAAGGAAATGGTGCTGGAAAACCATAATTTAAGTTTGAGGGAGATAGCTTGTGACCTTAGCGTGTGTCACGAATCAATTCGCAATATTTTATACCATCAATTGGGCATGAGACGCGTGGCTGTTCGACTCGTTGCAAGAGAGTTGAATTGCTTTAAAGAACTTCATCGGAAGAAGGTGGCTGAAGACATGAAGGTGATTGAGTAAGTGAATTCGGACCCAACGTTTATCCGTTGGTATTCAGCAAACTTGACTCCACATCCTGCCATAAACTTAATGTGGCATTTAATAATGCCACGCGGTATGTGTATGGGATTGGTAGATACGATTATATATTTGCCTGGCGAGCAAGGTTACTGGGATGTTTTTTTTCTCAAAAATGTCGACTTTTTTAAACAATTAATTGCCGTTTTTTTTTCTCTGAAAAATATTTCCTGAGGCCACCAAATTGTTAGTTTTGAAAAAAAAAAACGGACCGAAGCACAAGATTATCTATTAATGGTCTATGGATAAGTTCGTGCGGTTTTACAACAGATGGCGTAACTTGATTATTATTCCATCGATCCACATTTCCAAACATTCATTGGAGAGCTACTGTCGTAAGGCACAAACGTCAGTATAAGTTTTTTATTTGAAGCGTAAACAACAATATTTTTACCACACTTGAAAATGTCGAATTTCGTGCCAAATAATGTGTTTTTGCGGGGAATTCTTTAATATGAAGAAAAAAGCAGCCGAAAGTCATCGTATCTTGGTGGAAGTTTATGGTGAGCATGCTCTAGCTGAGCGAACGTGCCAGAAGTGGTTTGCACGCTTTAAAAGTGGTGATTTTGGCTTGGAAGACGAAGAACGCGAGGGTGCGCCGCCAAAGTTCATGGATACCGAATTGGAGGAATTGCTCGATCAAGATCCGGCTCAAACGCAAGAAGAGGTTGCAAAAACTTTGGGAGTTGATCAATCAACCATTTCCAAACGTTTAAAAGCCATGGGAATGATCCGAAATTCAAATTTCAAAAAAACCGCACGAACTTATTCATAGACCTATTAATAAAACTAATTTCTCTTGTCTGATTGATTTTAGATGAATTTCCATGGACTTGTGCTGATCACCACAAGGGACTTCTGGAAAAACAGGTTTCACACAAACAGCGATAACTTTTAATTGCAATTATTAATTTTGTATTTTTGAAATTTTGCTAAAGTCAAGTCGAAACATGATGTATTAATGCTATGTTTTTATTTTTGTAAAATAAAGCAATTGACTAGTAAAAAAAAAATTATTGAAAATCATCATTTTTCCCGGCCTTTGACTACCCCTATCCCTTAAATTGATTAAAATTTCAAGTTTTAAGTTCATAGTCATATAAATATAAATTTTATATAACTGTTCATATATTTAAACTCACCGGCGACAAGGCGACGACACTCCCCTAACGGTAGCCATTGGGGTGCTACATCACCCGTAGAAGGATACGAAGGCAGGTATAAGTCCCCATTGCCAATTTGCCGATGCGAACAGTTTTCGCAATCCTGCGTTCCAACTAATGCATTAATAAGCTTAAAATATTTCCAAAAGCTCACCAACTTTTCTTGAACAACAATAAGCACATCCATTTCATAGTAAATATAGTCGACTTCACCATTAATAGCTTTTACAGGATTCGGAAGTTGTTTGCTTGGTGTACTTAGAAAATGTATACCCAATGGGGGCGCACTTTGGGTACTACGATCTTTGGTTAAAGTAGCATAAGATGCATTATTTTGAACTGCTTTGTGCTCGCGAGATATTTGACTAGGGCTGTTATTTAATTTGAATAACATCGCCTCATCATAACTATTGGTTGTCGAAGATACAACAACAGTTTCACATTCATGGTTTGATACTTGGGAATCTAATTTTACATTATTTGACGCGTTCGCTGGCAAAACTATTTGGGGCTTTGCGTGCAGCTTTCGTACCGGCGATGTAAGACCATTTTTTGAAGTTCGTGGATCATCAGCAGGCAATATTGTGCCCCTAGATTTTATACTACTTCTATGAAGTCGTGTATATCTGTTTTTATGTCCCTGAGACTTTTCTTTTCTTAATTTTGAACTACTTATATTAGATATTTCACTTTTTGAAGATGAAACTACACTACAGGGCTCCAATTGGCCGACTTTAATTGTTTTTTTCACAGATTTTTTGATTGTGTTTGATGTTGATCTTATTCTTTTTACCAGTAAAATTTTACGGCTCCGAAGTTGGCGATGATTTTTTATTTTATGCCAAGGTGTAGCCACAGCCAACAATTTGCGCAAGTGCTCTTTTTTCTTCTTTTTTGAAAGTGTTTTTGATCGTAACAGTTCTCTTTCTTTCATTTCAGCATTATTGTCATTTTCCCCTTTACTTTGCAGTTTTTCGCTATGTTTTGGTATGCTCGCGGCTTTTAGATTATTTACTGATTGAATACTCAACATTTTTTTTTCTTCCAATGACCCTTCAACTTTTACATCTACAAAGCAATTATTTTCACGTTGTGAGCATTGTCCAGGTTCGGGATTATGCAGAGCTTGAACAATGTAAATGCTGGGTTTAATTTTACGTGATGCTTCTAAGTATTTTTTAAACTTATCATGTAGTTGCAATTTGATACAATCATGATCTTCTGCACTTTTAGAAGTCGTGGTATTTTTTAACGATGAGCATGTACTGATTTGTGTTGGTGAAAGCCGATATTTAGATTGCATATTCTTATCATTTTTTTGTAATATATTTGGTGTTGGATTGCTGCTTATTTCATCGCCATCAAAAACATCACTAATCGATGAACGTGGGCAGGTTGAGGTATCATTTGAATTTACTGCTTTTTGCTTCAAATGGCGCAACAGTGTTTGACGTATGGGTGTTGCAACCGATTCGGCGCAATTGGCTTCTTCCTTGTCGACATTGGAAGAAATTTTGCAAACGATTTTTATTTCTGGTTCCTTTCCAATGGCAACTTCACCAGCAATGGGCGTGAGATTTTTAGTTCTCTCTTCGGTTATGAGTTGCCACTTGCTTTCGCTGAAATAAAACCAAAAGAAAAGTATTAAAAAATGTATAAACATAGTCATAGCTTTGCTGCAAAATTTTAACCAAGCAAAAAACCATGTCGTAGAAAAATTCTGTGTTAAAGTGTCTTTCAACATGAAGTACTACTAATAAAATTCCTGTAAGAACAAAGACGGTGATCTTTATAAGTACCTCAGCCCGTGCTGTTGGCGTACAAACTTGGACGGCGACAATATCCGATGAAGTGGTCCTTGGTCCCGCCAGAAGCTGCGGCTAGATCTAGTTAGGGCCCATTCAAATTGAACCTTGGAGGACTGGAAAATCATGTTTTCGAACGAAATAAAAATTAATTGTGGTCAGATAGAAGGGAGTGCACTTGGCGAAAACCAGGAAACTCCTTCGAGTCACGGCACGTTAAGCCCACTTGGAAGTTTGCCGGCGGTAGAGTTAAGGTGTGTGGGAGTTGGCACCGTATAGTTGGCATGGGTTTGTGGGATCTCGTTTCCTTTGCCCGATACCATGATCGCCCATCAGATTGAAGCCGATTTATTTTTGGTCTCATCGCACCAAATTACCTGAAAACCTGTCGAAAATCTTGATTTGATGTTCTTTCAGATTTTTTGGTGTGATTGGCTTTTTCTTCTTCAAAAAAGTTGTCAGCTCAATGACTTTTAAAGCGCTTTGGATCCAATTATAATATTATTTTGTGATTCATTATTTTTTTTTAACATATTTGCGGCATTAAAGTTATACACATGGACCTTCTTACATTGCGACGTTTTACTGTTCGTTGAAGGAACATGCAGTTTTTTTTATCAAGCTCTATTGTAACAGCCAAACCTAAAAAAGTTGATTCATCTGTGAAGATTACGTTGCTCCAAATTCTCTTTAGTCCCTTTTAAACGGATTTCTACGTGCCATTCCTTCAATAGCAGGCACGTGGGTGCTTCCACGATTTTGCTTCCCTAATATCATAGATACCCGAATCCAATCTGCTCTGGATAATGGCATTCGGCATTTTAATGCCCTTGAATAGTACCAAGCAGCTGGACTATCGGCCTGTCTGAGTTTTTTTGGAATGACCACCTTCTGCCTTCCTTGCCTGGCTCTTTATTAACATTAACATTTTCGAACTCTTCAAATCGGTTAATTCATTACTTCAGAAGCAATACTGCTGATGATTTGTATATGATAAACGGTTCATTAGACAGAGCTAGTTTACTGGAGCGGCAGCCCTTGGTCGGGAAAACCCCGAGTCATTCCGGTAACGTAGAACCGACTGCCATGGGAATGGCACAATTACTTTCTGGATACTGTAGCAGGTTAAACTCCTGCTTATCCAGAATTGGCCCCGACATACTAAACATAGGTCCTGCATGTGAAGGGACCCCGCACGATACTAACCACCTTTTCACGTGCCCCACTAAACCCACTCATCTAACACCCCTCTCGCACTGGAAGCTCTTGTATACCCTTTGAAGTCGGTTATATTAGTTGTTTTTTACACGCATACATATGTACATATATGCGCTTAAACTAAGAAAACACACTTATCGGCAATTTCCCATAACAGACAAAAAAAAGTAGACTTTGTACCCAACCATAAGCGTAGCCGCCATAGCCGAATGGTTGCCAGTGAGTACCATTCGGGAGGACCCGGGTTCAAATCCCACTGAGGGTATGGACCACCAAATGAACGGTTTTTTCGGTCGCTCCTGGCAAGCAATGACAAACATCCGAGTATATTTCTGCTATAAAAAAAGTTCTCATAAAAAACCATCTGCCGTTCGGAGGTCCCCCCATTTGTGAAATAACATTAAGCCGTACACCACAAATTGGAGGAGGAGCTCTACAAACCATCTGACAACGGATGTACGCTCTAATCACGGCGGATCAACTTGCATGGAACGGTTTTTTCGACATTGTTCCTAGCATATTCAGATTCTACATAAAATTATAAGAAAAAAGGTCAATTCTTTTCAAATCTGTGGGGCTCGATGCTGACTTTAGAAATATGCTCTAATGGATTTGATTTCTTATAAAACTCTGCACTCATTGCTGCAAACAAACTTTAAGCGCACGTAAAAAATCGCAGCCATTGCTAGGTTATAAAAAAAATCTGAAAGCAAGTTCAAGATTTGCATATTCCATAATACACGTAATTATTATTATTTACAAGTAAATAAAAAAGCGCTAGCATGATAAGTATAAAGTATTCCTTTGTACGGTAACAACTATGACAATTTACAGTAAGTTTTACTCACCTCAAATCTACTGACATTTCTGTGTGGTTCGACAATAACTCCCTTTGTTCATGGCTGCGATCTGTTGTTGTCATTTCGTGCGCTAATGTTTGCACTAACCCATTTCCGTCCGAACAGTTTTTTGTTACCTTTTGACTCTTTCCTTTCTTCTCTTGGTGTTTCAAATGACGGACACGCAAAGAGCGTCTAGTTAAATTACACTTTGCTAGCTCGGCCACAGCATTTGCTACTGCATTTGCAGTGGACATTCCGGTCAACCCCAAATAATTGCAAAACTCATGCTGTTGATGACAAGTAGCGGCAGATGCAATGGTTTTGGGACTTGGAGAACATTCAGAGTCAGACCGATCAGCTTCAGGTGGCGATGCGCAAGATATTTGCATTGGCATCTCATTCTCGTCGGATAGACGGCATAGAATTTTTGCATTTTCACTTTTAGTATTACCACTAAAGCTAATGTTTTTCTTTGACTTGGGCGCGGGTACTTTTAGAGCGATTGGCTCAGGCATCGGAAGGTATTTTGATGGTACTGTAGGTGTTTTAAACAATTGACTTCTTTTCTCGTGCAGGTGTTGACTTTTGTTTTGTATTGCAAAATCAAAACGCATCTGAATAAGTCCCCGCGTATTTGTTTCACTTCTTTGATTGATTTTGTCTATTTCTTTATTGAGGCGGCATAATTTAAAAAGCGACTCCTCGTCAGGTAATGGTCGGGGTCGTTTAGATGTATTCGTCTGATGGTTTTCTATTGCAGAATGAGAATGTCGACGTATTGGTTCATCTGGTATCGAAATGTCACAAAAAGATTGTCCATTCGAAACATTATTAGCTTTATCGGAACCTTTACAACGTAATTTTTTTGGGGCTGCGTTAAATATTTGTTTAGAGACGGAATTGAAAAGCACATCATTTTCCGAGGAAGATGTAAACGTCGGTGTTGTAGCACCCTTTTCTCTTAACAGATCCAGCTGTTGACGTTTTTTACATTCAAATTCTAGAGCCGCCCGCATACGTCTTTGAGCTGTTAAAGTGGCAGCGCCAGATATTGACAACTTTTCCGTTTTTTCTTTAAAGGTAGTTGCAGCACTGATCCTTGGTAAAACTTCATTACGAAATACGGTGAAATCATATTGGTGCTCAATTGGTTTTCCATCCATATTTCTTTTACCATGTACAACTTTTTGCTTCAACTCCTCGTGCTCTTTGAAAAGATCATCAAAACTTCCCACATCCTCCACATCACTGAGATCTAAATCACATTTCCAAGCATTAATTTTTTCTTCCAGCGACATTTGTGGGTTTTGCTCTGTTAGTAATGCTAGATTTCGTTCAAAAATATCGGCAGGTAATGTATTTTTGTGAAGAATAGGCCAATTATGGGGATTTGAAGGGGAACTGACTGGAAAGTCACTGGTGGTTTCTGTGGAGCACTTATTATTATGGCTATTACTACGCAGTGCTTGTTGATTTAAAAGCAAACGCAGTTGGAGTTTTGAGTTGATTTTTTGCCTTTTATACGCCTCTGAACTAGTTGTAGACTTCGAGTTGACTTCAACAATTTGATCCATTGGTGTGGGGACAGGATGATCTGGAAGAAATATTTATACAAACCGTAAAATATTATAATCCAAAGAACAAACTACCTCCTATCGAAATCTATACAGATGGTTCTAAGATGAACTGTGGTGTGGGAGCTGGCTTCCATTCGGAGCCACTCAACCTATCCCAATCAATTCGTCTTCCTGATTATGCCACCGTGTTCCAGGCAGAACTTTTAGCGATCAGAGAAGCATGCAAATCCCTAGAACTCTACAAGGTAGTTGGTGCAAGAGTAGCTATCTTCTCAGACAGTCAAGCAGCTATTAAGGCCTTAGACTCCAACTACATTTCATCCAAATTGGTCCTACAGTGTAGAGAGGAGCTGAAACTGCTCAGCCATTGGCTCGAAATTACCCTGATATGGGTTCCCGGTCATAGGAACATACAAGGCAATGAGATAGCGGATGAGCTAGCAAGAAAGGGCTCAACACTAGACATAACAGAGGCGGTGGCAGTTTCCACCCCACTGAACACACTAAAAGCATCTATTGCTTCACACTATCATGCTTTAGCCGAAAGAAGATGGAAGCAAATACCTACATGTATTACAACAAAAAACACATGGCCGTCATATAAAATCCAAAGGACGAATGACCTGTTAGGATGCTCTCGGCCAAACATTTCACGGATCACTGCAACCCTTACAGGACATTGGAAAGTAGGGGATCATGCAGCTAGACTCAATCTACCCTTCAATCCTATCTGTAGAAGCTGTCAAGCGGAAGGGGCGAAGGAAAGTCTGTTCCACTATTTATGTGAATGTCCGGGACTAGCCAGGGCACGACTCCGATCCTTCGGTAAGCCTTTCCTACAGCAAATTGAGGAGATCTCAGTCATCGAGATAAAGGATTTGCTCCTATTCTTGGACCTCACTAAATGGATCTGACTTGGAAACAAAAAAAAAAAAAAAAAAAAAAAAAAAAAAAAAAAAAAAAAAAAAAAAAAAATCATCATCATTTCACGAGATAGTGGTATTAAAACGGTGCTGGTCACTAATTAGGAGCATTTCAGCTAAGAAATGTTCAACCACCTCAACAACAACAACAACAACCTCCTATCTATAAAAAATTTAGAGTTTGTTACGAGTAGCTACACAAATATTCTTACATTTATGCGCTTGCGGGACAAAGCGGCGGTTTTGATATTTGTTGACCGATTGTCAATTGTGAAGGATTTAAGGAAATGATTTCTTCTATGAAAGTTAAATTACAGAAAAGTGTAAAATGAGCTGTAGTAGAAAAATGGCAAATTTTCAAGATTGGAACTGTAGGTCCAAAGGTGAAACTGACTGAGAATCTCAGTCTTCAATGCAATCTCAGAAACGGATACTTATAACTAAATCCTTCACAATTGACACTGGATGAACGAATATCAAAATTTAGACTTAGAAATCATTAGAGATGTGTTTATATTGTAGAACTTAAAACTTTTGACATAAACAGATTCTTTAAAATACCATAGAGGTTTTACCGCAGTTTTCCGCCATGTACCTAAATCACCCGCGATTAATCTGTATGTTTATGGCGGTGAGTGCTGTGGTGGTTTTGTGCAGTTTATGGAAAGAATGTTGACGTCTACCTGGGGTCAGGTGTTTCCTTAATAATGGGAGTAGGAGGGCCCCAATTTCAATTTATTCACTATTGGGGAAGGGAGAGTTATCAGACGATAAGACCACGCTTGGTTGCAGGTTTCCCAGGTTTCCACCCTCCCTGATTTCCACTTGTCGGGAATTATGAGACTGACCAAAGACAGCTTGAGAGTCCTCAAGTACACAATTATTTGGCAGTTTGTGGATCCGTCTGATGATACAACGCTTGGACCTATCGATTGGAGGATGCAAAATAAATTGCCGGCTAAAAATGTTCGCGCATCTCTTCGGGTGCTGTCATTGTGCTTCGTCGGGATCGATAAGGACCTTACGGTGGGCCAGAGCTTACTCACACCAGAAGTGAAGTTGCAGGTATTCAGGTGTCAATCCCATTTAGTCTGCTTGTGTTGGATGTCCAGTTGCCGAATCTCCAAACTGAGATCCTTTATTCGAGGATCCCGAGATCGGCCTGGCATAGGTGGTACCGCTCGGAAATTGGGGCGTATGTCCCGGATCCTTTCCAGCTTCCCCTCGCATCGACCTGCGGGTTGGGCATCCGCCTACGCGCACATTAGCAGGGGTGAGAAGAGCGTGGAAGGTGTCCTCGCTTTGTTGAAGTTAATGTAGGAGCGGTGATTCGCGGAAACAAATTCAGTAGTTCTTTCAATAGAGATAATAAAGGGTAAATAGTCTGATGCAAGATATAGCATAAATCTCCAGGTTAGAAATTGTTAGGCCAGGCAAGCTAATGCAGTTACTCACTATCCTGGCGGGGCCCGTTGAATTGTAAGAACTTATTCCTTCGAAGAAGAGTCGCGAGATTATCTGCGTAGATCTTGTTGTTGCTGTAGCAGCATAAACATTCCCCATACTTACATACGGGGAATGCTGCTGAAGTGACAGTCCTTGACCGGATATAAATCCGGGTCATTTCGGTAACGTAGAACCGACTGTCGTGGAAACGTATCTACGTAGATCCTGCATGCCGCTGTTATTGTGTTGTAGCCTAATGGTGGGAGATGGCAGAGCCCGGTAATTTTTCATATATGAGGTAGTCTGTGTCTTAGACAAGAAAATGATCACTGTCGGCAACACGGTTGCTTGAGGGTACGTACAGTATGGATGATCATCGTCTGATGTTTACTAGTACATGATCAATTTAATTATTTGTATTTTGCCAACGTATCGTAATGTATTTTCTTATGTGGTAACATTGTGCTCGCGACTCAAAAAGAGGTTGCTTTTGCCATGTCGGTGTCTATTTGGTGAAGTCACTGCAGCCGCGCATCTCATAAAATTATTGTTACCCATCTTATAATTGAGTTCCTTCATTACGATCGATATTTCGTAGCTTGCTTTATTGTTACGTAACTCCTACAGTTACATGTAAATCGTTCCTGACTGCATCATTTGCATCTTCTGTTGGGGCATATGCCAATATAAGCACAATATTGTTTATTATACCTCTTAGTTTTGACTTACACTTTCTTGCGATTTTTGGTTCGTAACATAATATATTGCCTCCAGTCCGCTAATGAACCCTATGAAAAGGCTCTTCGATTCTGCGCCCATAGACGTTTAACGAGAACAAAGCTGCTCGGGCCAAACCTACTAATCATTCTGGGGCAAAACGGCTTGCTTTCTTGATCTCAACAAAACCCATTGTGAGTTACATCGCCACTCAGTACACAGTAGGGCTACACAGGGTTTTGGAAGGCTTCAACAATCTTCCCACATCAGCACTATCCCTCCAACAGCATTCACACAACAACATATGGGGAATGTGTTTGCAGTTAGAGCAACAACAACGTAATTGGGAGTTGCTAACGTAGAGTTACTCGTTACACTCTCATGTTTAACTATATATAGTTTTACTAATAAAGAAGATATAGGCTTGTTGAATATAACTTACCAATCTCTTTTGGATCACTCAAATTTTTCCTCTCCTTTTTCATAGCTGGGTGCAGTTCAGCTTCTACTTTATTTGACAGTCTTACTCGCTTGCAATCTCCGAAAAGCTCTCCTTTTGGTCCGTCTTGTGAAGATTTACTATTATTCATGTTTAAACTTTCCAACTCAATGGTGCCATTACTTTCTAGAAACTTTCTTACGCTTTTCTTTAATACGCAATGGCGTTCTGATCTATTACCAATCGAGCTAGATACCGAAGCAAATCCTGCGAAGTCACTTTCTGTGTCACTAAATTGCATATTTTTGAGATCACCATTGTCAGTTACTGCACAAGTATTTATACTCTTCCGAAGTGTCTGCTCTTCATTTAGCGTCGCAGTCTTATGTATAACACGGGAACTGCGTCTTTCTGGTTGCAAACCACTAGCAATTCTTGATTCCGGCACATCCTGCTAAAAGACCATTTTAATAAGGTACTGTTGGGAGCTGCGAACTTAACAATTCTCACCTTAGACTGTTGTATATAATTTTGGATTTCTGTTTTGTTGCCTTTTCCATTCATATTTATGTGATATACATAAGAGTTCAAATCCTATTGATAAGCTTTGTCTTTTTGGTAACAAGCACATCAGGCATTATAACTTTGCTAAAGTTTTACAATTTACTCAACTATTTTTGCTATAATTTAGTTTTTATTTAATTTCACTCCTTATCACACAACGATTTTCACAATACCAAAGAATTTAGCATCGAGAAAAAATTGACATTTTATTTTATACTTCACTTTCCAATGCAATTAAAGACAGAGTTGTTATTTGTACGCCTAAAGGTCTAACATAAATAAGCTACATAAAAGTACGTTCACATAGGCATTAATTACCAATAAATCTAAATTAATCTACCCATTTGTGGAACAACATCAAGACGCACACAACAAATAGGAGGAGGAGCTCGGCCAAACACCTAACAGAAGTGTACGCACCAATTATTTATTTATTTTAATCTACCCGTTCACATATGGCAGATTACCTGCAAAATTGTCAATTCGCTGTCAATACTGCTGCGAAGGGCTTTTCTTCATAGAAATTATTTTGGAGGTATACCTCGGTATTTTTGGTTTGTTTAGTTATTATTAACGATATGAAGAAAAGACAAAGAAATGAAATAACTTATTTAATTGGGCAATTGGCTGATAATAATAAACAAGAAATTCGTAAGCGACGTTTACTGCGGTTGAAAAATTTTATATAACATTTTATAATAAGTAATAAGAAGACAATACCTTTATGGACACACGCTTTTTTCTGTAAACTGAATCCATAATTCATAATATTTAACAAAAATTTTATTAGAATTATGTTTACAGACCTGTTTTCTTTGCCGGGGTCTATATCATTTAGTTCTTATTTTGATGTTTCTCCTTACATTCGTAATAAAAGTTATCGATAACACAGGGTTGTATCTCAAAAAGTATGGTATTATCTAAGATTATTTTATAATCTCAGATTTTGGCGTATGGGTGTATGGGAAATCTCGTTCTTTAATTACGGATTGGTTAGCTTGTTCTGAGCTTAAAATTGTCAATATTTTACTGACAGAACGCCTGACGCTACCATTGTGCAGAATGTGATGTTATCTCATAAAAAGTAACACTACCACAATTATTACAGCTGGAACACACAAGTTACGTATAGCCCATGGTAAAAAAAATCAGGAGGTAGGGTTAGACCGTCAACCGGATCTCAGCAAATTTGAAAGAATCAGCTGACGTAACCGGTGTCATGACAAGGGTTTGTTTGCGAAAAAACTGAGATTATGTTGGTGATATACGAAAAAATCAACATGTCTTCTTATATTGCTTCGTTGCAGTCTATGTTTTTTTAGCTGATTGCCAAACCTGATTATCTATCATCCTTGGTGTGATCAACATCAAACCGTTGATTGGTTTCCAACGAATTTTGACCCCACATCTACACCTTCTCTAGATAATGCTAAAAAAGGTCTGTTAACAGAAATGATAGGTGGAGACAACGAATTTCACTGTCAAATCATATACGGAAAATGCTTCTAAGTGACAGTCCTTGGCCGGATATAAGTCCGGGTCGTTCCGATTTCGTAGAACTGACTGTCGTGGGTGACGGATCAGCCGTTTTGATAACGTAATAAGGGATATGCCAGCGGTTTGTTTGCAACAGAGGTAGGAAAATCTGAGATTGTAGTGGTCATATATTAATAAAATCAACGCAGCCATTGCCCATGTTACTTCCTTGCTTTGATGGCTTTAACATCATGGATAACTACTAGGCGTGAAACTTCTTTTTCCATTAATTGGATATTTTTTAAATAAAAATTGGGAATTTTCAGTTCACATACCACTACTGAGGTTAGTATTGAGTGCTCATAACGATGTTCCAATTTTGAATAGCAAAAATATACTTTTCCGTAGTTGTCTCCGACTAAACTAATTCTTAAACAAGTTTTTTTAAATTTAATTTCACAAATGAGCAACGCTTTTATAATTTATTTCACTTAAGGGGGCCTCTTATCAGTCGGCTTCAAAAAATCGATTTTTTTTAATGCAATCGATAGATATGTATATTATAGGAGAATATGCCCTAAAATTTTATAGCGGAATTCAAAGTGATTTCGGGGTTACAGGCTTGTGTACCGTCCCTCGTCAAGCGAGCTCGAGTCGGGCCGCTCACTCCATACGGCTAGAGCAGGTAGCAAGCCTCTTTTGTGCTCATTGTACATTTTTTTGTCATTGAAGGCCTTTGTATAGAATGAAAAATTTTCGAACATCGATGTTCATCGAGCATCCCTATCATGAACACGATCAAAGGAAGTAAATTATCAACGAAACGCGCCTCGCGGCCGCCAAAACGCAAATTTTTCAGGAATAGTGCTTCGATATGTTTCAAAGGTCAGAACATAAATTTGGAGTCAAATATTTAAATTACATTGGGGACGGGGATTCTGCAACGTACTCATCAATTTTAAAAACTAATCCATATGGCAAGGATTTTCCTCTTGTGAAAAGCGAGTGTGTGTGTCATCAAAATGCCAACGAATCCTTCAACGACACGGTGTGGCGTATGGCACCAAAACAACTGAATTCTGGAAAGAAAACCCTGGACAATGCAACGTATATTGCTGCTGGGGTTTATAACGAAGGCAACTCTGCCATATTGATGATGATGGACTCGCTCAACGTGACAATAGACCAGCAGTGCAAGATGTTAGCCTACTCGATGGATAACGATCGACTGGCGCGCGCGGCCAAGCGCGCTACTGCGGCAACTAAAGAGGCTCGTACGCGCTTAGGGAGGAAGTGGCCCAAAACCACTTTTTCAAGGAAGCTGAGGGAATACTCTACGGGGAGGGTACAGCTGAGTAACAGTATGTAGCTGTGAGTATACTGTCTACTTTCTAAAAACTTTGAAACACGTTTTCTCAAAACCAGTTATAGTTTCAAACCGATAATCTATATAAAGATAATTAAAATGCGCAACTAATTAACTAACAAAATTCCAAAAAAAATAATTTTTAACGTTATTTAACACCTTTTTAGAAAAAAAGAAACGAAAAAAAGCACTTTTTTTTTTGAATAATTAATTGTGTGTTCCATTTTTTCATATTTTTATACAAGAGTAGTCTATTATGTGCGGGAAATCCTTCTGAATAAGACAATATTTTTCTTTTGTTTCAGGTAAAAACTACGACCGCAATCTTACACGCCGTTTTACTAGTGCGCAACGAGAAGCTGTGCGAGAAGCCACTGATAAGAGGCTCCCCCTTTTCCACGACAGTCGGTTCTACGGTACCGAAACGACCCGGATTTATATCCGGCCAAGGACTGTCACTCCAGCAGGATTCCCCGTATGTAAGTATGGAGAATCTTCATGCTGCTACAACAACAGCCCCCCCTTGAAAAATGTTGATTAAGTTTATAGTTTTTAGGTGTCGTTTTATTATTAAGTTCGAATAAACTCTGTTTATATTTACTGCAAAACATCATTATAAGTGTTTTAAAGGAATTTGTAAAGTTTTTTTACGAAATTTCTTCATTATCAAATAAATATACCTTATACCATTAACCTTTCCATCTAACCTTTAATGACAGCAATTGGACGTAATTTTATACATTTTTTGCTTATACCAGCAATATGACATGTATCAACGACATCAGTCACATCTTTATAGGATTCTGGAGCCTCTTCCATAACAAGCTTGGGAGAAGCTACACGTATAGCGATTCCCATTTCTTCTAACTTTTCAAGTACATCTTTATAGTCTAGATTCCGTCGGGATTTAGCACGTGACAATGCACGCCCCTGGGGAATTACAAAGAGTTTCATATATGGAAATTAAATTTATATCAATTTTAACGTACCGCACCATGGCAAGTAGATCCAAATGTTTCATGCATTCCTCTCTCGGTACCAGTTAGCACGTAGCTGCAAGTGCCCATTGTGCCGCCCACTAATACAGGTTGGCCGGTGAGTTGATAGTCCACCGGAATAAGTGGGTGATGTGGTGGGAAAGCCCGTGTGGATCCCTAAGGCAATTATAGTAGGAATCAAAAAGCATACACAAACACACATAAATCATTTACTACTTACCTTCCTATGAACGAGTAATTGCTTCTCTTTTCCATCGACGATATGATTCTCCACTTTTGCAATATTATGAGAAACATCGTAAATGACGTGCATATCAAGGTCGTCTGGAGTTGTATGGAACATTTTTGCGAAAGCCTGTCGAGTGAGGAAAGTCATTGAACTGCGATTAACCCAAGCAAAATTGGCCGCAGCTGCCATCGCTTTCAAATAATCTTGGCCCTCCTGTGAATTTATTCGAGCACATGCTAATTGCCGATCATTTGTCTCAATCTGGTCACGTTTCATTGCTTTTTCCATCTGAACCAAGGCGTCTGTTGCTACTTGGTGACCAAATCCTCTACTACCCGAGTGTATCATAACGCATACCTGACCTTTTTCCTCAATACCCATTTTACTAGCACTCCATTTATCATATATTTCGTCAACAATTTGAATCTCTGCATAATGGTTGCCAGCACCTAACGTTCCCAATTGAGGTAGTCCACGTTTCTTTGCACGTAAACTAACCTTGGATGGATCTGCATTTAGCATTCGCCCATATTCTTCGCAATGCTCTTTATCTTCTGCCCAAACATATCCTTCACGAAGAGACCAATCCATCCCCATTTCTAGAGCCTCCTCCATATCATGGGCATTCATGGGAATAATACCCTTAGAACCAACACCAACAGGAATATGATCGAAAAGAGATTGCGCTAATTGTTCTTTAACTGGTTGAACATCTTTTTCGAAAAGATTTGTCCGCAGTAATCGTACACCGCAGTTAATATCAAAGCCGACTCCTCCCGGACTTACCTTAAAGGATAAGGTTTAAAAACTTTATATTTTAAACATTGTATATAATTCTTCTACTTACAATTGATGTAGGATCGTTCATGTCGAATGCAGCCATATTTCCGATAGCAAATCTGAAATTTATTAAAGTGGATTTATATACGTTAAAAATAAGGATTTAAGCTACAAACCCATAACCAGAATGAATATCCGGGAGTCCTATGGAACGCCCCACAATACCCGGCAACGCTGCGACATTTGCTATTTGCTTTACACCCGGCAGAAAGCCGCCAACGGCTCCAGGTCTACATGAATTTTTTAGCTCTTCTAACATGAGCCGTTCTAGCCGGCTGTTTACATAGAAGCAGCCTTCTACTTTCATATTCGGCTGAAACTCCTTTTTTATTCGCCAGCAGCAGTCGCTGATCTTCTCAAGATATTTTAATTCTTCATTATAAGGTCGCACAACCATTTTGCTTTTAGATATCCAATAAGAACGAGAATGAAATACTTCAAGCTAAAAAAATTCTATTATGAGCGGACGTTGCTTAAAATTAAACGCCGTGAAAAGAAATCCATCTAGACCAATAGTAAGTCTACATTGTCAATTTGTATAATAAGGGTAACCGGTTAATCGTTGCGAGTAAACGAGTTGCTTTTGAATGAACTGTAGTCACTTATATCCGACCCGCAAAATAACAATAGAAAATTTAGCAAACTACACGGGTAATAATAATAATAATAATGGACAATAACTATAAATAATCTACTTGAGTTGATATAATCGGTGTTGAACTATAATGTAATAACAAGAGGCTATTGTTAATGTTTTTCATTATTATTCATTCATTAAAGGCTATGTAAGTAGAACTCTATCTCGCTCTAAATATATCATCTGAGTTTCGCAATAAGTTTTTAAATTATAATGCAAGCTTTATTTTTCAGAGCAAAAATTTATGTTAGGTGTACTGGTTTATTTTTGATAATTCTTCTTGCTCAAAATTGTTGAAAATTAAATTTTTCGCTGATTTCTCTCGTATTTTCTATATGCGAATGTACATGGAGAAGCTAATAGTGTGCTGCCAAAATATTCATATAAATTTGAATTTTAAGAAACTATTAATGGAATATAGAATGCAATTCTGTATAAAAATTTAAACAAATCTGAAAAACCATCCAAGCCATATGTTTTAAACGTGATATCAGTGGACCAGCTGTTGGGCTCTCGCGGCTTTGTTGTTCTTTAGCCATGTTATCGCTATTCTCATCTCGTCATGGTCAAGTTCGAGAAAAGTTAACTCTATAATTTAAGCACCTCTGGACGTCAGTCATCAGATCACCGTCTTTGTTCTTACAGGAAAACGCCCCTCAAGCTCCTTGCACGCACGTATTTCGACCTCTCGTTTCTTCATTCTGATAATACGTCTCTCTTTTTTTTTTAGCATGTGGTAACGATCCCACATAGCTCGCGTTGCGCCCGATCCTCGCGTGGCTCTATAGGCAGCATCCTTTATTTTCACGGTAGCATGACATTCGTCGTCGCATCAATTTTCGGCTTCACCGAAATCCGATTTCTTCTTCGGCAGCGGTACGTAAAGAACGAGAAATGTTGCTCCATTGCTTGTTCGTGTCGGATTCTTGGACAGTACTCTGAGGTAATGATTAGAATCGATGTTGGGTCTTCGGATCGTACGTACATTAAAACTCTAGAAGCGTGTCTTCCATCTATCCTAATATGATCGATCTGGTTTCGCGTTTTTCGAATAAGAGGCAGCCACGTAGCTGGGCGTATTTGTTTATGTTGGAATCAGGTACTGCAGACTACCTTGCATGAAACACCAAAATGATAGAAAAAGTTTTTTCTAATAGCGGTCACCCCTCGGTAGGTAATGGCAAGCCTCCGAGTGTATTTTTGCCATGAAAAAGTTAGTTAGGAAAAATATCTGCCGTTCGGAGTTTGCTTTGAACTGTAGGTCCACCCATTTATGGAACAACATCAAGGCGCACACTACGAATAGGAGGAGGAGCTTGGCAAAACACCCAAAATGGATGTAAACACTAATTATTTATATATTTTATGAAAAATACTAGTTTTAAAATTTTTAACTTTCCTACCCCCACAGCAGCTTTATTTGCATAAGCAATTTTATACATCCTTATATCAGACAGAAAGGTGAACCACGTTCTCTATTCCATTTTGTTCCTTCCGGAGAGAGGAGCCGCTATTCTGCACTTATGCCAGGTAAACACATTTTAATCATAACCAAATTCTTACTTAAATAATTTTTTTTTTATTTTTTAATTTTGTCAATCATAGATATGCGATATAACTAGTTTCTAGCTAAAACTATGGAGTTAGCTAAAACTACAGCGCCATCCATATGAGAAGGGGAAATTTAATCGGTAATATAAAGAAATACTTTAATTAGTTCACCTTGTGTGAGCTACATATTTGTGGATATATGCATGCAGTGCAGCAAGTACATATGTATGCAGCGCTTCTTGTATGATTTCACTCATTTAGTCAGTAATGTAATTCAAAATCATTAAACCTTGTGATATAATATTGTCTCATTAAAAATTAAATCACTTGTATTTCAATTTAATGCGATCGTGTCAATTACTTTAATTTTTTTACAACTTTGACATCAAAACATCAACTTAGAACCTTATTTTACCATTTTAAAATCACGTTCTCCTCATTTTAAAGTTAAAACCCTATTTTTGGGAAAAAATGCATCGTAAATTGACTCTGACAGAGTAAAATTTGTATTTATTATAAATCATAAACAGGTTTTAAAGCTTAAAAAATCTTTTAACTTTTCTATGACTACGTTCCATTATTTTTAAATTATGCCATTCCTATTCAATTATCATTCATTGTTCAGACACCCGGCAGCACTCAACAAGAAGATTTTCGTTTAGCAAGTTGTTAGCACTGACCAACGTCACCTTTTTAAGTGAGCCGGCGAAATTTGGAAGTGTAAGCGAGTGAACTGCCATATACATGAAGAAAGAGACGACGATAGGACACAAATTATTTTATTACAAAAGTAATCAGGTTAAATAAATTACTGAAAAGAAAGTATTAAGGAAAGATTGTCGAAAGGTGTGAGTAAAGTTCAAAGGTATTAACTTAATTGGATATTTGGTGTTTTTGGTATGACGATATTGGGTAAGTTCCAAGAGGATATGCTGTCAATGCTTCACTTATTTGAAATTTATAAATGCTGAAATTGCAGATGGAGCAGGTACTGCATTTAATTCCATAATTTTTAAAATTTATTTATTGTTGCATTCCAATAGTCTGCCTAACAGGGGTAATAAATTTATTAAATGCATATACATCCATAAAAACCTATTTTAAATTAATTGAGTGGTGTAAAATGTGGAGCCTTGACAGCAACTAAAGTAGGGAAGGGAAAAATTTGTCAAGCTTAATTAAAACGTTTCATATGAATTCAGTAAAATGAATTCTTTATTTTACGTTGGTTAAAGTTATTTTGGTTTTTGAGACAAAGATTTCCACAACATTTTGTTGAACTCGCTTTCGAAAAATCGTATAAAAGACAGTGGTATATATACATATGTAGTTTATGGAAAGTTACTCAAAACTTATTAATGTCGAAGACAGTCCCATAGATGTTTTTTGAAGTGTGAATATAATTAAGATAATTAATTTACATATTATATTAGGTGTTTGACCGAACTCCTGCAATTTACGGTGTGCGTCTTTTGGTTCCACAAAAGGAGAGACTACAATTTTGTGCCGTCTCCAAATGGTAATGGTTTTTTTATCAAGAGCCTTTTCATTGTAGAAATATGCTCGGAGATTTGCCATCGTCTGCCGAGGGTTGGCCGCTATTAGAAATAACTATTTCATTTGGAGTCTTATACAGTGGGTCCCGCGCTAACCGAATAGTAGTTACGAACACAGCTTTTCGACTACGTCGACCGCCGAGTATTCAAGTGCTTAATAGTAATTTACATAAAACATTTGCAAAATAACTTGCTTAATTTCACTTAATATTATTAGTTCACTTTTTTTTCTGTATCCAAAAGTATGCCTTATGACGGTCTTTTACCCAAACAACTAGTAGGGGAGAGGAAGATTGAAAGCTACTAGTTGAACCACTCCCTTCCCAGTACAGAAGAGGTGGTTCGCAAATTACCTGTGTGGTCGGCACTCGTTAGTAAAAGCAGGGAGTGCTGCAGGGTGTTTAAGGCCAAAAAATTGTCGAACAGAAAAAACAGAAAAATTGACACAAACATCGATATATTATAATACTTTTAGATTAGCTATAAATGACGATTGAAACGAAAAAGTTAAAAATTGATCTCTAAGTTCTGCAAATGCTCTGCAAATCCATTTGCGGAACAACCACAAAATACCATCACAAATAGTAGGAGGATCTCGCGAGGGTATAATGCTAAATATATATAATATATACAAGTTCGGCAAAAAAAACTTGTTTTTGAAATGACTTTGCAGAAATACTCCAGTTTCAGAGGTGTACAAGCACCTCCTCCCATTCGAGATGTGCATCTTGATGTTCCACAAATGGTAGCACATAAAGCTTTATGCCACCACTTAACATCAGATGGTTTTTTATGAGGAGCTTTTTCATTACAGAAATTCACTCGTAGGTTTGCCATTGTATGCCGAGGGGCGACAGCTAAACCTTTTCTATCATTGGGCTTTCATGTCAACAATGGGCATGATGCTTTTGAATTCATTAAATTTTCTCAGAGTTCGCGCGATCGGAGCATTGTTATCCTAATTAGATTTATTTAAAGTCGCCCACTATCACTTAAGGGGGGGGTAACGTTAATTCATGGAAAAAAAGGCACATTTTTATGATTTTTTTTTGATGACACAGTTAAAATTTATTCGTCAAATGTTTTACTACATAAAACTATAGCATTTGAAGTATATTTTGTGAAATTTTCATCCAAAAATATTTAAAAACACGGCAATGGCAGAAATTATTCGGACGCATCTCAAAAAAAAGTAGTTTTGCGGTGGCCCTCATAACTCGGTGTTAAATCATCTGAAATCAAAAAACCAAAGTTATTTCGTTAGATAATCGTTTTCTCCGGGTAACGCCGAGAGGGTTTTTTGAAATTAAAAATTTTTCGATTTTTGGGAACACGTTAAAGTCAAAAACACGATTTTCGCGTAAAAAATCGGTGAATTAATATAGTTAACGTAAAAACAAAAGTATCAACAAATTCGAAAAAAACTCTTCGGCGTTACCTTGTAAAACATCTACAGAAAAAGTGTTCAAAATTTCAAAAGGATTGGTGCAGTAGTTTGAAAGTTATGAGGGGCACCGACTTTGAAAACGTAAGTTTTGGGAACAACGCTTTAAAGTACAAATGGCGCGCGGTTGAGCCAGGTAGGTAGCAACACTTACATGGCTGTATCTTTGTAAGTTTTGCTCCGATTCATCTAAAATTTTCACAGAATATTCTTGAAAGGTTCTTCATTTAAAAAACCAAATAAAAAAAAATACACGAAAAAAAATTTAAAAACGCTCATGCCTGTTAAAATTGTAATATAATCTATCCTTTATCGCCTTGCAGGAAACCCACTGCAACAGCTATTTCACTCCAATATAAAATTCAAAAAAGATGGATGTAGTGTGTTCTATATATAATTGGCGCTTACACCCATTATTTGGTGTTTGGCCGAGCTCCTCCTCCTATTTGTGGTGTGCGTTTTGATACTTTTCCAGAAATGGAGGTATTGGCAGATTTATGCCACCTCCGAGCGGCGGATGATTTTTTATGAGGTGCTTTTTCATGGCAGAAATATACTCGGAGGTTTGCCATTGCCTGAAGAGGGATGACCACTATTTGAAAAAAAAAGGTTTTCTTTCATTAGCTGTTTTACGATTGGAAATTTGATCCCGGGGGCTCACGACTGGTAGTCACTCACCAAAACATCCGCCTTAGGTGGCCGCCAGTAGATTTACTTCTTTCATATCTAAACTCTTTATATTTACTTTTTCCAGTCATAAATACAATTTTACCCATCGCACAATGGCCCAGAATCTTAAGATTTTGGACAAAAGCGCTTTTAAACATTGGTTTTTCGTTTAATGAGGTTTATGTTTTATGATTCTATAAGCTTTTGTACACAAATTACTGGAATAGTTCTGTATAATATTCATTGAGAGCAATTCTGGGACTTCTCTAATGTTATATATAATTTCGAATTTTCTACCGTTCCTTTGTTATCCAAATTTTTTTTTTATGATAGCATAGCGACGTCTCGTTCTGAGCGATAAGATACACATATGTAGGTATAGTAAAATGGTCACGTTTTCATTCAAAGACATTAGGGGCCATTAGCGGTGATCTTCCTTATAATGTAAGCTTCTGATGTGAGACGACGGTAGAGTCAGAACGAATTTCACTGCCAGAGGAACCAGCAGGATTTTTAAATATTTTATATTTTATCTCACGCACGATGGCTAAGCGATGTAGAGATGATACGTTAGATAGTGACAGTTCTGACGAATATTACTTTTAATCTGATAAGACGGAAGATGACGGCATTACTTCGTCAAGTAGAAGTGAAATCCGTCTTTGAATTTATGATAATTTTTTCTTGTGTTAAATAAAGCCTTAGTTTCTATAACGTTCAACGTTACACCTAATAAAGATAGTATAAGAGTATAGATATAATTTCAAAGATGATTATGTTCAAATTAAACCTTCTCCAACCTTCCCCTATAAAAAAATAGTAAATCAAATTACTCCTTGAAGTTTGTAATTTAAGTCTGTAATTCAATATGCGCTTTTTTGCACATTTTAATTTTAACCCAAAATAAATTGTTTTTGTGTTCGAAAACAATGTCTACTATTATACCATATAAATGGTATTGCCTCGGAATGAAATATAATATATGAAAAGTTGACATGTCGCCTTTATTTTGACCTTCTAATTTTGCATAAACCTTTCTTTTGTTCGCGCCAATTAAAAGTTAAAGGTCATGAAAACCAGTTCTCTGCAAATATCTTGCTTACTATGGCTTTTTAACACACTTTTATTAGGTCGAGTTGTATGTATGTATGTATGTATGTAACGGAATCTTTGAGCTTAATTTTCACTGGCTTCTAAAAATCTGATCGACTTGAAATTTTGCACACCTATCAAGGACCGATGACAATGCAATAATTTGATAAAAGTTTTCCAGTATCCTTATTAGGATTGCCAGGATTAATATTTTCTTTTTTTACCTGTGGGCAAAAAGTAAGGTGAATTTGGTTGTAAAATGAAAAATCTTTATTTATTCTTGTAAATCAGTTTCATCCCCTTCAAAACAATCCCCTCTCGATGAAATACACTTATGCCAACGATTTTTCCAATCCCCGAAACATGCCAAATAGTCCATTTCCGGTATAGCCATCAGCACATTCTTCGATTCAGCTATTATCTCCTCAATCGACTCGAAACGCGTTCCCCGGAGTGGTCTCTTGAGTTTTGGAAATAGCCAGAAGTCACACGGAGCCAAATCAGGCGAATACGGTGGTTGCGGAACGATATGCGTGGAATTTTTGGCGAAATGGTCACGAAGAACGAGTGCAGTGTGAGACGGTGCATTATCGTGATGCAAAAACCAAGAGTTGTTGGCCCATAATTCTGGTTTTTTTAGATGAATTGCTTCACGTAAACGACACATAACGCTCAAATAATATCCCTTATTAACAGTTTGGCCAGGTGGAAGGAATTCATAGTGCACTACACCACGAAAATCGAAAAAAACTGGCCAATGGAGTGGGGTAGCCGTTTCTCAGTCTCCCTCTACGAAATAAGATCTTCATCTTCTTCTTTATCACGGCCGATAACTGCATAGCTTTAGACTCACAGTCGATAAGAAAGAAATTAAATATAACACGAATATATCGAATCATTAATTCACTGACTGCAATGATAACAACAATTTTCATTCATAATAAAAAATAGTTAAAAAAAAAACTAAAAAACTGCATTTTGCTTCACTTTCATAACCTTCTGTACATAGGTAGTTGCCAATAGAATGATTGTAATATTTACTATATCAAGCATCCCACGCTTTTAACTCTAATTTGAATTATTCTATTTGTATCTTAATTTTTGTTATAATTCTGTTCTGAGGTAGTTGACTATGACTGATCGTTCGATTTGCTATTACTTCATTATAGGTATCTTTGTCATTAAAATTTATTTTATACTTTTTAGTTCGATTGGCAATAAAAGCGTGTTTTTTAGTTTTTTTAAACTATTTTTTATTTGATATTTTACTCCCGTATAAAAAATCTAAAGCATTAAATTTTCTACTAATTTTGTTTAAAAATTGTTTGGTACGATTAACTCTTTCAGAGAGAGAGCGCGGATAACTATCAGCGCTCACCGATACAAGGCCCAACCTTTGTTTTACGAAATACAGTTATTTATACTTATACAGGCGTCCCTCGTATAAAACGGTACTTGCAAAACACGGTACAAGAATTGATATTAATATAACACGATTTTGAAAAATATGCA